>NC_140248.1:4106140-4770787 GCF_949987555.1 Borostomias antarcticus | reverse complement strand
CTAGCTACTGTACATCCCAACTATGCTACTATCAAAACAATGTGCTAGCTACTGTCCATCCCAACTATGCTACTATCAAAACTATGTGCTAGCTACTGTACATCCCAACTATGCTACTATCAAACCACTGTGCTAGCTACTGTCCATCCCAACTATGCTTCTATCAAACCAATGTGCTAGCTACTGTCCATCCCAACTATGCTACTATCAAACCAATGTGCTAGCTACTGTACATCCCAACTATGCTACTATCAAACCAATGTGCTACCTACTGTACATCCCAACTTTGCTACTATCAAACCAATGTGCTAGCTACTGTACATCCTACTATCAAACCAATGTGCTAGCTACTGTACATCCCAACTATGCTACTATCAAACCAATGTGCTAGCTACTGTACATCCCAACTATGCTACTATCAAACCAATGTTCTAGCTAATGTACATCCCAACTATGCTACTATCAAACCAATGTTCTAGCTACTGTACATCCCAACTATGCTACTATCAAACCAATGTGCTAGCTACTGTACATCCCAACTATGCTATCAAAACTATGTGCTAGCTACTGTACATCCCAACTATGCTACTATCAAAACAATGTGCTAGCTACTGTCCATCCCAAGCCATCTTACTCGTCCTGATGCCATGTTCCATCAAACCTATGTGCTAGCTACTGTACATCCCAACTATGCTAATATCAAACCAATGTGCTAGCTACTGTACATCCCAACTATGCTACTATCAAACCAATGTGCTAGCTACTGTACATCCTACTATCAAACCAATGTGCTAGCTACTGTCCATCCCAACTATGCTACTATCAAACCAATGTGCTAGCTACTGTACATCCCAGCTATGCTACTATCAAACCAATGTGCTAGATACTGTACATCCCAACTATGCTACTATCAAACCAATGTGCTAGCTACTGTACATCCCAACTATGCTATCAAACCTATGTGCTAGCTACTGTACATCCCAACTATGCTACAATCAAACCAATGTGCTAGCTACTGTACATCCCAACTATGCTACTATCAAACCAATGTGCTAGCTACTGTACATCCCAACTATGCTACTATCAAACCAATGTTCTAGCTACTGTACATCCCAACTATGCTACTATCAAACCAATGTGCTAGCTACTGTACATCCCAACTATGCTACTATCAAACCAATGTGCTGGCTACTGTACATCACAACTATGCTACCATCAAACCAATGTGCTAGCTACTGTACATCCCAACTATGCTATCAAAACAATGTGCTAGCTACTGTACATCCCAACTATGCTACTATCAAAACAATGTGCTAGCTACTGTCCATCCCAAGCCATCTTACTCGTCCTGATGCCATGTTCCATCAAACCTATGTGCTAGCTACTGTACATCCCAACTATGCTAATATCAAACCAATGTGCTAGCTACTGTACATCCCAACTATGCTACTATCAAACCAATGTGCTAGCTACTGTACATCCTACTATCAAACCAATGTGCTAGCTACTGTCCATCCCAACTATGCTACTATCAAACCAATGTGCTAGCTACTGTACATCCCAGCTATGCTACTATCAAACCAATGTGCTAGATACTGTCCATCCCAACTATGCTACTATCAAAACTATGTGCTAGCTACTGTACATCCCAACTATGCTACTATCAAACCACTGTGCTAGCTACTGTCCATCCCAACTATGCTTCTATCAAACCAATGTGCTAGCTACTGTACATCCCAACTATGCTACTATCAAACCAATGTGCTGGCTACTGTACATCACAACTATGCTACCATCAAACCAATGTGCTAGCTACTGTACATCCCAACTATGCTATCAAAACAATGTGCTAGCTACTGTACATCCCAACTATGCTACTATCAAAACAATGTGCTAGCTACTGTCCATCCCAAGCCATCTTACTCGTCCTGATGCCATGTTCCATCAAACCTATGTGCTAGCTACTGTACATCCCAACTATGCTAATATCAAACCAATGTGCTAGCTACTGTACATCCCAACTATGCTACTATCAAACCAATGTGCTAGCTACTGTACATCCTACTATCAAACCAATGTGCTAGCTACTGTCCATCCCAACTATGCTACTATCAAACCAATGTGCTAGCTACTGTACATCCCAGCTATGCTACTATCAAACCAATGTGCTAGATACTGTCCATCCCAACTATGCTACTATCAAAACTATGTGCTAGCTACTGTACATCCCAACTATGCTACTATCAAACCACTGTGCTAGCTACTGTCCATCCCAACTATGCTTCTTTCAAACCAATGTGCTAGCTACTGTACATCCCAACTATGCTACTATCAAACCAATGTGCTAGCTACTGTACATCCCAACTTAGCTACTATCAAACCAATGTGCTAGCTACTGTACATCCTACTATCAAACCAATGTGCTAGCTACTGTACATCCCAGCTATGCTGCTATCAAACCAATGTGGTAGCTACTGTTCATCCTACTATCAAACCTATGTGCTAGCTACTGTACATCCCAACTATGCTAATAGCAAACCAATGTGCTAGCTACTGTACATCCCAGCTATGCTACTATCAAACCAATGTGGTAGCTACTGTTCATCCTACTATCAAACCAATGTGCTAGCTACTGTACATCCCAGCTATGCTACTATCAAACCAATGTGCTAGCTACTGTACATCCCAACTATGCTACTATCAAACCAATGTGCTGGCTACTGTACATCACAACTATGCTACCATCAAACCAATGTGCTAGCTACTGTACATCCCAACTATGCTATCAAAACAATGTGCTAGCTACTGTCCATCCCAACTATTTTACTATCAAAACTATGTGCTAGCTACTGTACATCCCAACTATGCTACTATCAAACCACTGTGCTAGCTACTGTCCATCCCAACTATGCTTCTATCAAACCAATGTGCTAGCTACTGTCCATCCCAACTATGCTACTTTCAAACCAATGTGCTAGCTACTGTACATCCCAACTATGCTACTATCAAACCAATGTGCTAGCTACTGTACATCCCAACTTAGCTACTATCAAACCAATGTGCTAGCTACTGTACATCCTACTATCAAACCTATGTGCTAGCTACTGTACATCCCAACTATGCTAATAGCAAACCAATGTGCTAGCTACTGTACATCCCAGCTATGCTACTATCAAACCAATGTGGTAGCTACTGTTCATCCTACTATCAAACCAATGTGCTAGCTACTGTACATCCCAGCTATGTTACTATCAAACCATTGTGCTAGCTACTACACATCCCAACTATGCTACCAAACCTATGTGCTAGCTACTGTACATCCCAACTATGCTAATATCAAACCAATGTGCTAGCTACTGTACATCCCAACTATGCTACTATCAAACCAATGTAGTAGCTACTGTACATCCTACTATCAAACCAATGTGCTAGCTACTGTCCATCCCAACTATGCTACTATCAAACCAATGTGCTAGCTACTGTACATCCCAACTATGCTACTATAAAACCAATGTGCTAGCTACTGTACATCCAAACTATGCTACTATCAAACCAATGTTCTAGCTAATGTACATCCCAACTATGCTACTATCAAACCAATGTTCTAGCTACTGTACATCCCAACTATGCTACTATCAAACCAATGTGCTAGCTACTGTACATCCCAACTATGCTACTATCAAACCAATGTGCTAGCTACTGTACATCCCAACTATGCTACTATCAAACCAATGTTCTAGCTAATGTACATCCCAACTATGCTACTATCAAACCAATGTTCTAGCTACTGTACATCCCAACTTTGCTACTATCAATCCAATGTGCCAGCTACTGTACATCCCAACTATGCTACTATCAAACCAATGTGCTAGCTACTGTACATCCCAACTATGCTACTATCAAACCAATGTGCTAGCTACTGTACATCCCAACTATGCTATCAAACCTATGTGCTAGCTACTGTACATCCCAACTATGCTAATAGCAAACCAATGTGCTAGCTACTGTACATCCCAGCTATGCTACTATCAAACCAATGTGGTAGCTACTGTTCATCCTACTATCAAACCAATGTGCTAGCTACTGTACATCCCAGCTATGTTACTATCAAACAATTGTGCTAGCTACTATACATCCCAACTATGCTACCAAACCTATGTGCTAGCTACTGTACATCCCAACTATGCTAATATCAAACCAATGTGCTAGCTACTGTACATCCCAACTATGCTACTATCAAACCAATGTGGTAGCTACTGTACATCCTACTATCAAACCAATGTGCTAGCTACTGTCCATCCCAACTATGCTACTATCAAACCAATGTGCTAGCTACTGTACATCCCAACTATGCTACTATCAAACCAATGTGCTAGCTACTGTACATCCCAACTATGCTACTATCAAACCAATGTTCTAGCTAATGTACATCCCAACTATGCTACTATCAAACCAATGTTCTAGCTACTGTACATCCCAACTATGCTACTATCAAACCAATGTGCTAGCTACTGTACATCCCAACTATGCTACTATCAAACCAATGTGCTAGCTACTGTACATCCCAACTATGCTACTATCAAACCAATGTTCTAGCTAATGTACATCCCAACTATGCTACTATCAAACCAATGTTCTAGCTACTGTACATCCCAACTATGCTACTATCAAACCAATGTGCTAGATACTGTACATCCCAACTATGCTACTATCAAACCAATGTGCTAGCTACTGTACATCCCAACTATGCTATCAAAACAATGTGCTAGCTACTGTACATCCCAACTATGCTACAATCAAACCACTGTGCTAGCTACTGTCCATCCAAACTATGCTTCTATCAAACCAATGTGCTAGCTACTGTCCACCCCAACTATGCTACTATCAAACCAATGTGCTAGCTACTGTACATCCCAACTATGCTACTATCAAACCAATGTGCTAGCTACTGTACATCCCAACTTTGCTACTATCAAACCAATGTGCCAGCTACTGTACATCCCAACTATGCTACTATCAAACCAATGTGCTAGCTACTGTACATCCCAGCTATGCTACTATCAAACCAATGTGCTAGCTACTGTACATCCCAACTATGCTATCAAACCTATGTGCTAGCTACTGTACATCCCAACTATGCTAATAGCAAACCAATGTGCTAGCTACTGTACATCCCAGCTATGCTACTATCAAACCAATGTGGTAGCTACTGTTCATCCTACTATCAAACCAATGTGCTAGCTACTGTACATCCCAGCTATGTTACTATCAAACCATTGTGCTAGCTACTATACATCCCAACTATGCTACCAAACCTATGTGCTAGCTACTGTACATCCCAACTATGCTGATATCAAACCAATGTGCTAGCTACTGTACATCCCAACTATGCTACTATCAAACCAATGTGGTAGCTACTGTACATCCTACTATCAAACCAATGTGCTAGCTACTGTCCATCCCAACTATGCTACTATCAAACCAATGTGCTAGCTACTGTACATCCCATATATGCTACTATCAAACCAATGTGCTAGCTACTGTACATCCCAACTATGCTACTATCAAACCAATGTGCTAGCTACTGTACATCCCAACTATGCTATCAAACCTATGTGCTAGCTACTGTACATCCCAACTATGCTAATATCAAACCAATGTGCTAGCTACTGTACATCCCAACTATGCTACTATCGAACCAATATGCTAGCTACTGTACATCCCAACTATGCTACTATCAAACCAATGTGCTAGCTACTGTCCATCCCAACTATGCTACTATCAAACCAATGCGCTAGCTACTGTCCATCCCAACTATGCTACTATCAAACCAATGCGCTAGCTACTGTCCATCCCAACTATGCTGCTATCAAACCAATGTGCTAGCTACTGTCCATCCCAACTATGCTGCTATCAAACCAATGTGCTAGCTACTGTCCATCCCAACTATGCTACTATCAAACCAATGTGCTAGCTACTGTACATCCCAACTATGCTACTATCAAACCAATGTGCTAGCTACTGTACATCCCAACTATGCTACTATCAAACCAATGTGCTAGCTACTGTACATCCCGACTATGCTACTATCAAACCAATGTGCTAGCTACTGTACATCCCAACTATGCTAATATCAAACCAATGTGCTAGCTACTGTACATCCCAACTATGCTACTATCAAACCAATGTGGTAGCTACTGTACATCCTACTATCAAACCAATGTGCTTGCTACTGTCCATCCCAACTATGCTACTATCAAACCAATGTTCTAGCTACTGTACACTCCAACTATGCTACTATCAAACCAATGTGCTAGCTACTGTACATCGCAACTATGCTACTATCAAACCAATGTGCTAGCTACTGTACATCGCAACTATGCTACTATCAAACCAATGTGCTAGCTACTGTACATCGCAACTATGCTACTATCAAACCAATGTGCTAGCTACTGTACATCCCAACTATGCTATCAAACCTATGTGCTAGCTACTGTACATCCCAACTATGCTACTATCAAACCAATGTGCTAGCTACTGTACATCCCAACTATGCTACTATCAAACCAATGTTCTAGCTACTGTACATCCCAACTATGCTACTATCAAACCAATGTGCTAGCTACTGTACATCCCAACTATGCTACTATCAAACCAATGTTCTAGCTACTGTACATCCCAACTATGCTACTATCAAACCAATGTGCTAGCTACTGTACATCGCAACTATGCTACTATCAAACCAATGTGCTAGCTACTGTACATCCCAACTATGCTATCAAACATATGTGCTAGCTACTGTACATCCCAACTATGCTACTATCAAACCAATGTGCTAGCTACTGTACATCCCAACTATGCTACTATCAAACCAATGTGCTAGCTACTGTACATCCCAACTATGCTATCAAACCTATGTGCTAGCTACTGTACATCCCAACTATGCTACTATCGAACCAATATGCTAGCTACTGTACATCCCAACTATGCTACTATCAAACCAATGTGCTAGCTACTGTACATCCCAACTATGCTATAAAACCTATGTGCTAGCTACTGTACATCCCAACTATGCTACTATCAAACCAATGTGCTAGCTACTGTACATCCCAACTATGCTACTATCAAACCAATGTGCTAGCTACTGTATATCCCAACTATGCAACTATCAAACCAATGTGCTAGCTACTGTACATCCCAACTATGCTACTATCAAACCAATGTGCTAGCTACTGTACATCCCAACTATGCTATCAAACCTATGTGCTAGCTACTGTACATCCCAACTATGCTAATAGCAAACCAATGTGCTAGCTACTGTACATCCCAACTATGCTACTATCAAACCAATGTGGTAGCTACTGTACATCCTACTATCAAACCAATGTGCTAGCTACTGTACATACCAGCTATGTTACTATCAAACCATTGTGCTAGCTTCTGTTCATCCCAACTATGCTACCAAACCTATGTGCTAGCTACTGTACATCCCAACTATGCTAATATCAAACCAATGTGCTACCTACTGTACATTTCAACTATGCTACTATCAAACCAATGTGGTAGCTACTGTACATCCTACTATCAAACCAATGTGCTAGCTACTGTCCATCCCAACTATGCTACTATCAAACCAATGTGCTAGCTACTGTACATCCCAGATATGCTACTATCAAACCAATGTGCTAGCTACTGTACATCCCAACTATGCTACTATCAAACCAATGTGCTAGCTACTGTACATCCCAACTATGCTATCAAACCTATGTGCTAGCTACTGTACATCCCAACTATGCTAATATCAAACCAATGTGCTAGCTACTGTACATCCCAACTATGCTACTATCGAACCAATATGCTAGCTACTGTACATCCCAACTATGCTACTATCAAACCAATGTGCTAGCTACTGTACATCCCAACTATGCTACTATCAAACCAATGTTCTAGCTACTGTACATCCCAACTATGCTACTATCAAACCAATGTGCTAGCTACTGTACATCGCAACTATGCTACTATCAAACCAATGTGCTAGCTACTGTACATCCCAACTATGCTATCAAACCTATGTGCTAGCTACTGTACATCCCAACTATGCTACTATCAAACCAATGTGCTAGCTACTGTACATCCCAACTATGCTACTATCAAACCAATGTTCTAGCTACTGTACATCCCAACTATGCTACTATCAAACCAATGTGCTAGCTACTGTACATCGCAACTATGCTACTATCAAACCAATGTGCTAGCTACTGTACATCCCAACTATGCTATCAAACCTATGTGCTAGCTACTGTACATCCCAACTATGCTACTATCAAACCAATGTGCTAGCTACTGTACATCCCAACTATGCTACTATCAAACCAATGTTCTAGCTACTGTACATCCCAACTATGCTACTATCAAACCAATGTGCTAGCTACTGTACATCCCAACTATGCTACTATCAAACCAATGTGCTAGCTACTGTACATCCCAACTATGCTTTCAAACCTATGTGCTAGCTACTGTACATCCCAACTATGCTAATATCAAACCAATGTGCTAGCTACTGTACATCCCAACTATGCTATCAAACCTATGTGCTAGCTACTGTACATCCCAACTATGCTACTATCAAACCAATGTGCTAGCTACTGTACATCCCAACTATGCTACTATCAAACCAATGTGCTAGCTACTGTATATCCCAACTATGCAACTATCAAACCAATGTGCTAGCTACTGTACATCCCAACTATGCTACTATCAAACCAATGTGCTAGCTACTGTACATCCCAACTATGCTATCAAACCTATGTGCTAGCTACTGTACATCCCAACTATGCTACTATCAAACCAATGTGGTAGCTACTGTACATCCTACTATCAAACCAATGTGCTAGCTACTGTACATACCAGCTATGTTACTATCAAACCATTGTGCTAGCTACTGTTCATCCCAACTATGCTACCAAACCTATGTGCTAGCTACTGTACATCCCAACTATGCTAATATCAAACCAATGTGCTACCTACTGTACATTTCAACTATGCTACTATCAAACCAATGTGGTAGCTACTGTACATCCTACTATCAAACCAATGTGCTAGCTACTGTCCATCCCAACTATGCTACTATCAAACCAATGTGCTAGCTACTGTACATCCCATATATGCTACTATCAAACCAATGTGCTAGCTAATGTACATCCCAACTATGCTACTATCAAACCAATGTGCTAGCTACTGTACATCCCAACTATGCTATCAAACCTATGTGCTAGCTACTGTACATCCCAACTATGCTAATATCAAACCAATGTGCTAGCTACTGTACATCCCAACTATGCTACTATCGAACCAATATGCTAGCTACTGTACATCCCAACTATGCTACTATCAAACCAATGTGCTAGCTACTGTCCATCCCAACTATGCTACTATCAAACCAATGCGCTAGCTACTGTCCATCCCAACTATGCTACTATCAAACCAATGTGCTAGCTACTGTCCATCCCAACTATGCTGCTATCAAACCAATGTGCTAGCTACTGTCCATCCCAACTATGCTGCTATCAAACCAATGTGCTAGCTACTGTCCATCCCAACAATGCTACTATCAAACCAATGTGCTAGCTACTGTACATCCCAACTATGCTACTATCAAACCAATGTGCTAGCTACTGTACATCCCAGATATGCTACTATCAAACCAATGTGCTAGCTACTGTACATCCCAACTATGCTACTATCAAACCAATGTGCTAGCTACTGTACATCCCAACTATGCTATCAAACCTATGTGCTAGCTACTGTACATCCCAACTATGCTAATATCAAACCAATGTGCTAGCTACTGTACATCCCAACTATGCTACTATCGAACCAATATGCTAGCTACTGTACATCCCAACTATGCTACTATCAAACCAATGTGCTAGCTACTGTACATCCCAACTATGCTACTATCAATCCAATGTTCTAGCTACTGTACATCCCAACTATGCTACTATCAAACCAATGTGCTAGCTACTGTACATCGCAACTATGCTACTATCAAACCAATGTGCTAGCTACTGTACATCCCAACTATGCTATCAAACCTATGTGCTAGCTACTGTACATCCCAACTATGCTACTATCAAACCAATGTGCTAGCTACTGGACATCCCAACTATGCTACTATCAAACCAATGTTCTAGCTACTGTACATCCCAACTATGCTACTATCAAACCAATGTGCTAGCTACTGTACATCGCAACTATGCTACTATCAAACCAATGTGCTAGCTACTGTACATCCCAACTATGCTACTATCAAACCAATGTGCTAGCTACTGTACATCCCAACTATGCTACTATCAAACCAATGTGCTAGCTACTGTATATCCCAACTATGCAACTATCAAACCAATGTGCTAGCTACTGTACATCCCAACTATGCTACTATCAAACCAATGTTCTAGCTACTGTACATCCCAACTATGCTACTATCAAACCAATGTGCTAGCTACTGTACATCCCAACTATGCTACTATCAAACCAATGTGCTAGCTACTGTACATCCCAACTATGCTACTATCAAACCAATGTGCTAGCTACTGTACATCCCAACTATGCTACTATCAAACCAATGTGCTAGCTACTGTATATCCCAACTATGCAACTATCAAACCAATGTGCTAGCTACTGTACATCCCAACTATGCTACTATCAAACCAATGTGCTAGCTACTGTACATCCCAACTATGCTATCAAACCTATGTGCTAGCTACTGTACATCCCAACTATGCTACTATCAAACCAATGTGGTAGCTACTGTACATCCTACTATCAAACCAATGTGCTAGCTACTGTACATACCAGCTATGTTACTATCAAACCATTGTGCTAGCTACTGTTCATCCCAACTATGCTACCAAACCTATGTGCTAGCTACTGTACATCCCAACTATGCTAATATCAAACCAATGTGCTACCTACTGTACATTTTAACTATGCTACTATCAAACCAATGTGGTAGCTACTGTACATCCTACTATCAAACCAATGTGCTAGCTACTGTCCATCCCAACTATGCTACTATCAAACCAATGTGCTAGCTACTGTACATCCCATATATGCTACTATCAAACCAATGTGCTAGCTACTGTACATCCCAACTATGCTACTATCAAACCAATGTGCTAGCTACTGTACATCCCAACTATGCTATCAAACCTATGTGCTAGCTACTGTACATCCCAACTATGCTAATATCAAACCAATGTGCTAGCTACTGTACATCCCAACTATGCTACTATCGAACCAATATGCTAGCTACTGTACATCCCAACTATGCTACTATCAAACCAATGTGCTAGCTACTGTCCATCCCAACTATGCTACT
This sequence comes from Borostomias antarcticus, assembly GCF_949987555.1. Taxonomy (NCBI): domain Eukaryota; kingdom Metazoa; phylum Chordata; class Actinopteri; order Stomiiformes; family Stomiidae; genus Borostomias; species Borostomias antarcticus. The sequence goes on along the minus strand of NC_140248.1, from coordinate 4,759,407 downwards.
ATCAAACCAATGCGCTAGCTACTGTCCATCCCAACTATGCTACTATCAAACCAATGTGCTAGCTACTGTCCATCCCAACTATGCTGCTATCAAACCAATGTGCTAGCTACTGTCCATCCCAACTATGCTGCTATCAAACCAATGTGCTAGCTACTGTCCATCCCAACTATGCTACTATCAAACCAATGTGCTAGCTACTGTACATCCCAACTATGCTACTATCAAACCAATGTGCTAGCTACTGTACATCCAATGTGCTAGCTACTGTACATCCCAACTATGCTAATATCAAACCAATGTGCTAGCTACTGTACATCCCAACTATGCTACTATCAAACCAATGTGGTAGCTACTGTACATCCTACTATCAAACCAATGTGCTTGCTACTGTCCATCCCAACTATGCTACTATCAAACCAATGTGCTAGCTACTGTACATCGCAACTATGCTACTATCAAACCAATGTGCTAGCTACTGTACATCCCAACTATGCTATCAAACCTATGTGCTAGCTACTGTACATCCCAACTATGCTACTATCAAACCAATGTGCTAGCTACTGTACATCCCAACTATGCTACTATCAAACCAATGTGCTAGCTACTGTACATCCCAACTATGCTATCAAACCTATGTGCTAGCTACTGTACATCCCAACTATGCTACTATCGAACCAATATGCTAGCTACTGTACATCCCAACTATGCTACTATCAAACCAATGTGCTAGCTACTGTACATCCCAACTATGCTATAAAACCTATGTGCTAGCTACTGTACATCCCAACTATGCTACTATCAAACCAATGTGCTAGCTACTGTACATCCCAACTATGCTACTATCAAACCAATGTGCTAGCTACTGTATATCCCAACTATGCAACTATCAAACCAATGTGCTAGCTACTGTACATCCCAACTATGCTACTATCAAACCAATGTGCTAGCTACTGTACATCCCAACTATGCTATCAAACCTATGTGCTAGCTACTGTACATCCCAACTATGCTAATAGCAAACCAATGTGCTAGCTACTGTACATCCCAACTATGCTACTATCAAACCAATGTGGTAGCTACTGTACATCCTACTATCAAACCAATGTGCTAGCTACTGTACATACCAGCTATGTTACTATCAAACCATTGTGCTAGCTACTGTTCATCCCAACTATGCTACCAAACCTATGTGCTAGCTACTGTACATCCCAACTATGCTAATATCAAACCAATGTGCTACCTACTGTACATTTCAACTATGCTACTATCAAACCAATGTGGTAGCTACTGTACATCCTACTATCAAACCAATGTGCTAGCTACTGTCCATCCCAACTATGCTACTATCAAACCAATGTGCTAGCTACTGTACATCCCAGATATGCTACTATCAAACCAATGTGCTAGCTACTGTACATCCCAACTATGCTACTATCAAACCAATGTGCTAGCTACTGTACATCCCAACTATGCTAATATCAAACCAATGTGCTAGCTACTGTACATCCCAACTATGCTACTATCGAACCAATATGCTAGCTACTGTACATCCCAACTATGCTACTATCAAACCAATGTGCTAGCTACTGTACATCCCAACTATGCTACTATCAAACCAATGTTCTAGCTACTGTACATCCCAACTATGCTACTATCAAACCAATGTGCTAGCTACTGTACATCGCAACTATGCTACTATCAAACCAATGTGCTAGCTACTGTACATCCCAACTATGCTATCAAACCTATGTGCTAGCTACTGTACATCCCAACTATGCTACTATCAAACCAATGTGCTAGCTACTGTACATCCCAACTATGCTACTATCAAACCAATGTTCTAGCTACTGTACATCCCAACTATGCTACTATCAAACCAATGTGCTAGCTACTGTACATCCCAACTATGCTACTATCAAACCAATGTGCTAGCTACTGTACATCCCAACTATGCTTTCAAACCTATGTGCTAGCTACTGTACATCCCAACTATGCTAATATCAAACCAATGTGCTAGCTACTGTACATCCCAACTATGCTATCAAACCTATGTGCTAGCTACTGTACATCCCAACTATGCTAATATCAAACCAATGTGCTAGCTGCTGTACATCCCAACTATGCTACTATCAAACCAATGTGCTAGCTACTGTATATCCCAACTATGCAACTATCAAACCAATGTGCTAGCTACTGTACATCCCAACTATGCTACTATCAAACCAATGTGCTAGCTACTGTACATCCCAACTATGCTATCAAACCTATGTGCTAGCTACTGTACATCCCAACTATGCTACTATCAAACCAATGTGGTAGCTACTGTACATCCTACTATCAAACCAATGTGCTAGCTACTGTACATACCAGCTATGTTACTATCAAACCATTGTGCTAGCTACTGTTCATCCCAACTATGCTACCAAACCTATGTGCTAGCTACTGTACATCCCAACTATGCTAATATCAAACCAATGTGCTACCTACTGTACATTTCAACTATGCTACTATCAAACCAATGTGGTAGCTACTGTACATCCTACTATCAAACCAATGTGCTAGCTACTGTCCATCCCAACTATGCTACTATCAAACCAATGTGCTAGCTACTGTACATCCCATATATGCTACTATCAAACCAATGTGCTAGCTACTGTACATCCCAACTATGCTACTATCAAACCAATGTGCTAGCTACTGTACATCCCAACTATGCTACTATCAAACCAATGTGCTAGCTACTGTACATCCCAACTATGCTATCAAACCTATGTGCTAGCTACTGTACATCCCAACTATGCTAATATCAAACCAATGTGCTAGCTACTGTACATCCCAACTATGCTACTATCGAACCAATATGCTAGCTACTGTACATCCCAACTATGCTACTATCAAACCAATGTGCTAGCTACTGTCCATCCCAACTATGCTACTATCAAACCAATGCGCTAGCTACTGTCCATCCCAACTATGCTACTATCAAACCAATGTGCTAGCTACTGTCCATCCCAACTATGCTGCTATCAAACCAATGTGCTAGCTACTGTCCATCCCAACTATGCTGCTATCAAACCAATGTGCTAGCTACTGTCCATCCCAACTATGCTACTATCAAACCAATGTGCTAGCTACTGTACATCCCAACTATGCTACTATCAAACCAATGTGCTAGCTACTGTACATCCCAGATATGCTACTATCAAACCAATGTGCTAGCTACTGTACATCCCAACTATGCTACTATCAAACCAATGTGCTAGCTACTGTACATCCCAACTATGCTATTAAACCTATGTGCTAGCTACTGTACATCCCAACTATGCTAATATCAAACCAATGTGCTAGCTACTGTACATCCCAACTATGCTACTATCGAACCAATATGCTAGCTACTGTACATCCCAACTATGCTACTATCAAACCAATGTGCTAGCTACTGTACATCCCAACTATGCTACTATCAAACCAATGTTCTAGCTACTGTACATCCCAACTATGCTACTATCAAACCAATGTGCTAGCTACTGTACATCGCAACTATGCTACTATCAAACCAATGTGCTAGCTACTGTACATCCCAACTATGCTATCAAACCTATGTGCTAGCTACTGTACATCCCAACTATGCTACTATCAAACCAATGTGCTAGCTACTGTACATCCCAACTATGCTACTATCAAACCAATGTTCTAGCTACTGTACATCCCAACTATGCTACTATCAAACCAATGTGCTAGCTACTGTACATCCCAACTATGCTACTATCAAACCAATGTGCTAGCTACTGTACATCCCAACTATGCTATCAAACCTATGTGCTAGCTACTGTACATCCCAACTATGCTACTATCAAACCAATGTGCTAGCTACTGTACATCCCAACTATGCTACTATCAAACCAATGTTCTAGCTACTGTACATCCCAACTATGCTACTATCAAACCAATGTGCTAGCTACTGTACATCCCAACTATGCTACTATCAAACCAATGTGCTAGCTACTGTACATCCCAACTATGCTATCAAACCTATGTGCTAGCTACTGTACATCCCAACTATGCTAATATCAAACCAATGTGCTAGCTACTGTACATCCCAACTATGCTATCAAACCTATGTGCTAGCTACTGTCCATCCCAACTATGCTACTATCAAACCAATGTGCTAGCTACTGTACATCTCAACTATGCTACTATCAAACCAATGTGCTAGCTACTGTATATCCCAACTATGCAACTATCAAACCAATGTGCTAGCTACTGTACATCCCAACTATGCTACTATCAAACCAATGTGCTAGCTACTGTACATCCCAACTATGCTATCAAACCTATGTGCTAGCTACTGTACATCCCAACTATGCTACTATCAAACCAATGTGGTAGCTACTGTACATCCTACTATCAAACCAATGTGCTAGCTACTGTCCATCCCAACTATGCTACTATCAAACCAATGTGCTAGCTACTGTCCATCCCAACTATGCTGCTATCAAACCAATGTGCTAGCTACTGTCCATCCCAACTATGCTGCTATCAAACCAATGCGCTAGCTACTGTCCATCCCAACTATGCTACTATCAAACCAATGCGCTAGCTACTGTCCATCCCAACTATGCTGCTATCAAACCAATGTGCTAGCTACTGTCCATCCCAACTATGCTGCTATCAAACCAATGTGCTAGCTACTGTCCATCCCAACTATGCTACTATCAAACCAATGTGCTAGCTACTGTACATCCCAACTATGCTACTATCAAACCAATGTGCTAGCTACTGTACATCCCAACTATGCTACTATCAAACCAATGTGCTAGCTACTGTACATCCCGACTATGCTACTATCAAACCAATGTGCTAGCTACTGTACATCCCAACTATGCTAATATCAAACCAATGTGCTAGCTACTGTACATCCCAACTATGCTACTATCAAACCAATGTGGTAGCTACTGTACATCCTACTATCAAACCAATGTGCTTGCTACTGTCCATCCCAACTATGCTACTATCAAACCAATGTTCTAGCTACTGTACACTCCAACTATGCTACTATCAAACCAATGTGCTAGCTACTGTACATCGCAACTATGCTACTATCAAACCAATGTGCTAGCTACTGTACATCGCAACTATGCTACTATCAAACCAATGTGCTAGCTACTGTACATCGCAACTATGCTACTATCAAACCAATGTGCTAGCTACTGTACATCCCAACTATGCTATCAAACCTATGTGCTAGCTACTGTACATCCCAACTATGCTACTATCAAACCAATGTGCTAGCTACTGTACATCCCAACTATGCTACTATCAAACCAATGTTCTAGCTACTGTACATCCCAACTATGCTACTATCAAACCAATGTGCTAGCTACTGTACATCCCAACTATGCTATCAAACCTATGTGCTAGCTACTGTACATCCCAACTATGCTACTATCAAACCAATGTGCTAGCTACTGTACATCCCAACTATGCTACTATCAAACCAATGTTCTAGCTACTGTACATCCCAACTATGCTACTATCAAACCAATGTGCTAGCTACTGTACATCCCAACTATGCTACTATCAAACCAATGTGCTAGCTACTGTACATCCCAACTATGCTATCAAACCTATGTGCTAGCTACTGTACATCCCAACTATGCTAATATCAAACCAATGTGCTAGCTACTGTACATCCCAACTATGCTATCAAACCTATGTGCTAGCTACTGTCCATCCCAACTATGCTACTATCAAACCAATGTGCTAGCTACTGTACATCTCAACTATGCTACTATCAAACCAATGTGCTAGCTACTGTATATCCCAACTATGCAACTATCAAACCAATGTGCTAGCTACTGTACATCCCAACTATGCTACTATCAAACCAATGTGCTAGCTACTGTACATCCCAACTATGCTATCAAACCTATGTGCTAGCTACTGTACATCCCAACTATGCTACTATCAAACCAATGTGGTAGCTACTGTACATCCTACTATCAAACCAATGTGCTAGCTACTGTCCATCCCAACTATGCTACTATCAAACCAATGTGCTAGCTACTGTCCATCCCAACTATGCTGCTATCAAACCAATGTGCTAGCTACTGTCCATCCCAACTATGCTGCTATCAAACCAATGTGCTAGCTACTGTCCATCCCAACAATGCTACTATCAAACCAATGTGCTAGCTACTGTACATCCCAACTATGCTACTATCAAACCAATGTGCTAGCTACTGTACATCCCAGATATGCTACTATCAAACCAATGTGCTAGCTACTGTACATCCCAACTATGCTACTATCAAACCAATGTGCTAGCTACTGTACATCCCAACTATGCTATCAAACCTATGTGCTAGCTACTGTACATCCCAACTATGCTAATATCAAACCAATGTGCTAGCTACTGTACATCCCAACTATGCTACTATCGAACCAATATGCTAGCTACTGTACATCCCAACTATGCTACTATCAAACCAATGTGCTAGCTACTGTACATCCCAACTATGCTACTATCAATCCAATGTTCTAGCTACTGTACATCCCAACTATGCTACTATCAAACCAATGTTCTAGCTACTGTACATCCCAACTATGCTATCAAACCTATGTGCTAGCTACTGTCCATCCCAACTATGCTACTATCAAACCAATGTGCTAGCTACTGTACATCTCAACTATGCTACTATCAAACCAATGTGCTAGCTACTGTATATCCCAACTATGCAACTATCAAACCAATGTGCTAGCTACTGTACATCCCAACTATGCTACTATCAAACCAATGTGCTAGCTACTGTACATCCCAACTATGCTATCAAACCTATGTGCTAGCTACTGTACATCCCAACTATGCTACTATCAAACCAATGTGGTAGCTACTGTACATCCTACTATCAAACCAATGTGCTAGCTACTGTCCATCCCAACTATGCTACTATCAAACCAATGTGCTAGCTACTGTCCATCCCAACTATGCTGCTATCAAACCAATGTGCTAGCTACTGTCCATCCCAACTATGCTGCTATCAAACCAATGTGCTAGCTACTGTCCATCCCAACAATGCTACTATCAAACCAATGTGCTAGCTACTGTACATCCCAACTATGCTACTATCAAACCAATGTGCTAGCTACTGTACATCCCAGATATGCTACTATCAAACCAATGTGCTAGCTACTGTACATCCCAACTATGCTACTATCAAACCAATGTGCTAGCTACTGTACATCCCAACTATGCTATCAAACCTATGTGCTAGCTACTGTACATCCCAACTATGCTAATATCAAACCAATGTGCTAGCTACTGTACATCCCAACTATGCTACTATCGAACCAATATGCTAGCTACTGTACATCCCAACTATGCTACTATCAAACCAATGTGCTAGCTACTGTACATCCCAACTATGCTACTATCAATCCAATGTTCTAGCTACTGTACATCCCAACTATGCTACTATCAAACCAATGTGCTAGCTACTGTACATCGCAACTATGCTACTATCAAACCAATGTGCTAGCTACTGTACATCCCAACTATGCTATCAAAGCTATGTGCTAGCTACTGTACATCCCAACTATGCTACTATCAAACCAATGTGCTAGCTACTGGACATCCCAACTATGCTACTATCAAACCAATGTTCTAGCTACTGTACATCCCAACTATGCTACTATCAAACCAATGTGCTAGCTACTGTACATCGCAACTATGCTACTATCAAACCAATGTGCTAGCTACTGTACATCCCAACTATGCTATCAAACCTATGTGCTAGCTACTGTACATCCCAACTATGCTACTATCAAACCAATGTGCTAGCTACTGTACATCCCAACTATGCTACTATCAAACCAATGTGTTAGCTACTGTACATCCCAACTATGCTACTATCAAACCAATGTGCTAGCTACTGTATATCCCAACTATGCAACTATCAAACCAATGTGCTAGCTACTGTACATCCCAACTATGCTACTATCAAACCAATGTGCTAGCTACTGTACATCCCAACTATGCTATCAAACCTATGTGCTAGCTACTGTACATCCCAACTATGCTACTATCAAACCAATGTGGTAGCTACTGTACATCCTACTATCAAACCAATGTGCTAGCTACTGTACATACCAGCTATGTTACTATCAAACCATTGTGCTAGCTACTGTTCATCCCAACTATGCTACCAAACCTATGTGCTAGCTACTGTACATCCCAACTATGCTAATATCAAACCAATGTGCTACCTACTGTACATTTTAACTATGCTACTATCAAACCAATGTGGTAGCTACTGTACATCCTACTATCAAACCAATGTGCTAGCTACTGTCCATCCCAACTATGCTACTATCAAACCAATGTGCTAGCTACTGTACATCCCATATATGCTACTATCAAACCAATGTGCTAGCTACTGTACATCCCAACTATGCTACTATCAAACCAATGTGCTAGCTACTGTACATCCCAACTATGCTATCAAACCTATGTGCTAGCTACTGTACATCCCAACTATGCTAATATCAAACCAATGTGCTAGCTACTGTACATCCCAACTATGCTACTATCAAACCAATGTGCTAGCTACTGTACATCCCAACTATGCTATCAAACCTATGTGCTAGCTACTGTACATCCCAACTATGCTACTATCAAACCAATGTGCTAGCTACTGTACATCCCAACTATGCTACTATCAAACCAATGTTCTAGCTACTGTACATCCCAACTATGCTACTATCAAACCAATGTGCTAGCTACTGTACATCCCAACTATGCTACTATCAAACCAATGTGCTAGCTACTGTACATCCCAACTATGCTATCAAACCTATGTGCTAGCTACTGTACATCCCAACTATGCTAATATCAAACCAATGTGCTAGCTACTGTACATCCCAACTATGCTATCAAACCTATGTGCTAGCTACTGTCCATCCCAACTATGCTACTATCAAACCAATGTGCTAGCTACTGTACATCCCAACTATGCTACTATCAAACCAATGTGCTAGCTACTGTATATCCCAACTATGCAACTATCAAACCAATGTGCTAGCTACTGTACATCCCAACTATGCTACTATCAAACCAATGTGCTAGCTACTGTACATCCCAACTATGCTATCAAACCTATGTGCTAGCTACTGTACATCCCAACTATGCTACTATCAAACCAATGTGGTAGCTACTGTACATCCTACTATCAAACCAATGTGCTAGCTACTGTCCATCCCAACTATGCTACTATCAAACCAATGTGCTAGCTACTGTCCATCCCAACTATGCTGCTATCAAACCAATGTGCTAGCTACTGTCCATCCCAACTATGCTGCTATCAAACCAATGTGCTAGCTACTGTCCATCCCAACAATGCTACTATCAAACCAATGTGCTAGCTACTGTACATCCCAACTATGCTACTATCAAACCAATGTGCTAGCTACTGTACATCCCAGATATGCTACTATCAAACCAATGTGCTAGCTACTGTACATCCCAACTATGCTACTATCAAACCAATGTGCTAGCTACTGTACATCCCAACTATGCTATCAAACCTATGTGCTAGCTACTGTACATCCCAACTATGCTAATATCAAACCAATGTGCTAGCTACTGTACATCCCAACTATGCTACTATCGAACCAATATGCTAGCTACTGTACATCCCAACTATGCTACTATCAAACCAATGTGCTAGCTACTGTACATCCCAACTATGCTACTATCAATCCAATGTTCTAGCTACTGTACATCCCAACTATGCTACTATCAAACCAATGTGCTAGCTACTGTACATCGCAACTATGCTACTATCAAACCAATGTGCTAGCTACTGTACATCCCAACTATGCTATCAAAGCTATGTGCTAGCTACTGTACATCCCAACTATGCTACTATCAAACCAATGTGCTAGCTACTGGACATCCCAACTATGCTACTATCAAACCAATGTTCTAGCTACTGTACATCCCAACTATGCTACTATCAAACCAATGTGCTAGCTACTGTACATCGCAACTATGCTACTATCAAACCAATGTGCTAGCTACTGTACATCCCAACTATGCTATCAAACCTATGTGCTAGCTACTGTACATCCCAACTATGCTACTATCAAACCAATGTGCTAGCTACTGTACATCCCAACTATGCTACTATCAAACCAATGTGCTAGCTACTGTACATCCCAACTATGCTACTATCAAACCAATGTGCTAGCTACTGTATATCCCAACTATGCAACTATCAAACCAATGTGCTAGCTACTGTACATCCCAACTATGCTACTATCAAACCAATGTGCTAGCTACTGTACATCCCAACTATGCTATCAAACCTATGTGCTAGCTACTGTACATCCCAACTATGCTACTATCAAACCAATGTGGTAGCTACTGTACATCCTACTATCAAACCAATGTGCTAGCTACTGTACATACCAGCTATGTTACTATCAAACCATTGTGCTAGCTACTGTTCATCCCAACTATGCTACCAAACCTATGTGCTAGCTACTGTACATCCCAACTATGCTACTATCAAACCAATGTGGTAGCTACTGTACATCCTACTATCAAACCAATGTGCTAGCTACTGTACATACCAGCTATGTTACTATCAAACCATTGTGCTAGCTACTGTTCATCCCAACTATGCTACCAAACCTATGTGCTAGCTACTGTACATCCCAACTATGCTAATATCAAACCAATGTGCTACCTACTGTACATTTTAACTATGCTACTATCAAACCAATGTGGTAGCTACTGTACATCCTACTATCAAACCAATGTGCTAGCTACTGTCCATCCCAACTATGCTACTATCAAACCAATGTGCTAGCTACTGTACATCCCATATATGCTACTATCAAACCAATGTGCTAGCTACTGTACATCCCAACTATGCTACTATCAAACCAATGTGCTAGCTACTGTACATCCCAACTATGCTATCAAACCTATGTGCTAGCTACTGTACATCCCAACTATGCTAATATCAAACCAATGTGCTAGCTACTGTACATCCCAACTATGCTACTATCGAACCAATATGCTAGCTACTGTACATCCCAACTATGCTACTATCAAACCAATGTGCTAGCTACTGTCCATCCCAACTATGCTACTATCAAACCAATGCGCTAGCTACTGTCCATCCCAACTATGCTACTATCAAACCAATGTGCTAGCTACTGTCCATCCCAACTATGCTGCTATCAAACCAATGTGCTAGCTACTGTCCATCCCAACTATGCTGCTATCAAACCAATGTGCTAGCTACTGTCCATCCCAACTATGCTACTATCAAACCAATGTGCTAGCTACTGTACATCCCAACTATGCTACTATCAAACCAATGTGCTAGCTACTGTACATCCCGACTATGCTACTATCAAACCAATGTGCTAGCTACTGTACATCCCAACTATGCTAATATCAAACCAATGTGCTAGCTACTGTACATCCCAACTATGCTACTATCAAACCAATGTGGTAGCTACTGTACATCCTACTATCAAACCAATGTGCTTGCTACTGTCCATCCCAACTATGCTACTATCAAACCAATGTGCTAGCTACTGTACATCGCAACTATGCTACTATCAAACCAATGTGCTAGCTACTGTACATCCCAACTATGCTATCAAACCTATGTGCTAGCTACTGTACATCCCAACTATGCTACTATCAAACCAATGTGCTAGCTACTGTACATCCCAACTATGCTACTATCAAACCAATGTGCTAGCTACTGTACATCCCAACTATGCTATCAAACCTATGTGCTAGCTACTGTACATCCCAACTATGCTACTATCGAACCAATATGCTAGCTACTGTACATCCCAACTATGCTACTATCAAACCAATGTGCTAGCTACTGTACATCCCAACTATGCTATAAAACCTATGTGCTAGCTACTGTACATCCCAACTATGCTACTATCAAACCAATGTGCTAGCTACTGTACATCCCAACTATGCTACTATCAAACCAATGTGCTAGCTACTGTATATCCCAACTATGCAACTATCAAACCAATGTGCTAGCTACTGTACATCCCAACTATGCTACTATCAAACCAATGTGCTAGCTACTGTACATCCCAACTATGCTATCAAACCTATGTGCTAGCTACTGTACATCCCAACTATGCTAATAGCAAACCAATGTGCTAGCTACTGTACATCCCAACTATGCTACTATCAAACCAATGTGGTAGCTACTGTACATCCTACTATCAAACCAATGTGCTAGCTACTGTACATACCAGCTATGTTACTATCAAACCATTGTGCTAGCTACTGTTCATCCCAACTATGCTACCAAACCTATGTGCTAGCTACTGTACATCCCAACTATGCTAATATCAAACCAATGTGCTACCTACTGTACATTTCAACTATGCTACTATCAAACCAATGTGGTAGCTACTGTACATCCTACTATCAAACCAATGTGCTAGCTACTGTCCATCCCAACTATGCTACTATCAAACCAATGTGCTAGCTACTGTACATCCCAGATATGCTACTATCAAACCAATGTGCTAGCTACTGTACATCCCAACTATGCTACTATCAAACCAATGTGCTAGCTACTGTACATCCCAACTATGCTAATATCAAACCAATGTGCTAGCTACTGTACATCCCAACTATGCTACTATCGAACCAATATGCTAGCTACTGTACATCCCAACTATGCTACTATCAAACCAATGTGCTAGCTACTGTACATCCCAACTATGCTACTATCAAACCAATGTTCTAGCTACTGTACATCCCAACTATGCTACTATCAAACCAATGTGCTAGCTACTGTACATCGCAACTATGCTACTATCAAACCAATGTGCTAGCTACTGTACATCCCAACTATGCTATCAAACCTATGTGCTAGCTACTGTACATCCCAACTATGCTACTATCAAACCAATGTGCTAGCTACTGTACATCCCAACTATGCTACTATCAAACCAATGTGCTACCTACTGTACATTTTAACTATGCTACTATCAAACCAATGTGGTAGCTACTGTACATCCTACTATCAAACCAATGTGCTAGCTACTGTCCATCCCAACTATGCTACTATCAAACCAATGTGCTAGCTACTGTACATCCCATATATGCTACTATCAAACCAATGTGCTAGCTACTGTACATCCCAACTATGCTACTATCAAACCAATGTGCTAGCTACTGTACATCCCAACTATGCTATCAAACCTATGTGCTAGCTACTGTACATCCCAACTATGCTAATATCAAACCAATGTGCTAGCTACTGTACATCCCAACTATGCTACTATCGAACCAATATGCTAGCTACTGTACATCCCAACTATGCTACTATCAAACCAATGTGCTAGCTACTGTCCATCCCAACTATGCTACTATCAAACCAATGCGCTAGCTACTGTCCATCCCAACTATGCTACTATCAAACCAATGTGCTAGCTACTGTCCATCCCAACTATGCTGCTATCAAACCAATGTGCTAGCTACTGTCCATCCCAACTATGCTGCTATCAAACCAATGTGCTAGCTACTGTACATCCCAACTATGCTACTATCAAACCAATGTGCTAGCTACTGTACATCCCGACTATGCTACTATCAAACCAATGTGCTAGCTACTGTACATCCCAACTATGCTAATATCAAACCAATGTGCTAGCTACTGTACATCCCAACTATGCTACTATCAAACCAATGTGGTAGCTACTGTACATCCTACTATCAAACCAATGTGCTTGCTACTGTCCATCCCAACTATGCTACTATCAAACCAATGTGCTAGCTACTGTACATCGCAACTATGCTACTATCAAACCAATGTGCTAGCTACTGTACATCCCAACTATGCTATCAAACCTATGTGCTAGCTACTGTACATCCCAACTATGCTACTATCAAACCAATGTGCTAGCTACTGTACATCCCAACTATGCTACTATCAAACCAATGTGCTAGCTACTGTACATCCCAACTATGCTATCAAACCTATGTGCTAGCTACTGTACATCCCAACTATGCTACTATCGAACCAATATGCTAGCTACTGTACATCCCAACTATGCTACTATCAAACCAATGTGCTAGCTACTGTACATCCCAACTATGCTATAAAACCTATGTGCTAGCTACTGTACATCCCAACTATGCTACTATCAAACCAATGTGCTAGCTACTGTACATCCCAACTATGCTACTATCAAACCAATGTGCTAGCTACTGTATATCCCAACTATGCAACTATCAAACCAATGTGCTAGCTACTGTACATCCCAACTATGCTACTATCAAACCAATGTGCTAGCTACTGTACATCCCAACTATGCTATCAAACCTATGTGCTAGCTACTGTACATCCCAACTATGCTAATAGCAAACCAATGTGCTAGCTACTGTACATCCCAACTATGCTACTATCAAACCAATGTGGTAGCTACTGTACATCCTACTATCAAACCAATGTGCTAGCTACTGTACATACCAGCTATGTTACTATCAAACCATTGTGCTAGCTACTGTTCATCCCAACTATGCTACCAAACCTATGTGCTAGCTACTGTACATCCCAACTATGCTAATATCAAACCAATGTGCTACCTACTGTACATTTCAACTATGCTACTATCAAACCAATGTGGTAGCTACTGTACATCCTACTATCAAACCAATGTGCTAGCTACTGTCCATCCCAACTATGCTACTATCAAACCAATGTGCTAGCTACTGTACATCCCAGATATGCTACTATCAAACCAATGTGCTAGCTACTGTACATCCCAACTATGCTACTATCAAACCAATGTGCTAGCTACTGTACATCCCAACTATGCTAATATCAAACCAATGTGCTAGCTACTGTACATCCCAACTATGCTACTATCGAACCAATATGCTAGCTACTGTACATCCCAACTATGCTACTATCAAACCAATGTGCTAGCTACTGTACATCCCAACTATGCTACTATCAAACCAATGTTCTAGCTACTGTACATCCCAACTATGCTACTATCAAACCAATGTGCTAGCTACTGTACATCGCAACTATGCTACTATCAAACCAATGTGCTAGCTACTGTACATCCCAACTATGCTATCAAACCTATGTGCTAGCTACTGTACATCCCAACTATGCTACTATCAAACCAATGTGCTAGCTACTGTACATCCCAACTATGCTACTATCAAACCAATGTTCTAGCTACTGTACATCCCAACTATGCTACTATCAAACCAATGTGCTAGCTACTGTACATCGCAACTATGCTACTATCAAACCAATGTGCTAGCTACTGTACATCCCAACTATGCTATCAAACCTATGTGCTAGCTACTGTACATCCCAACTATGCTACTATCAAACCAATGTGCTAGCTACTGTACATCCCAACTATGCTACTATCAAACCAATGTTCTAGCTACTGTACATCCCAACTATGCTACTATCAAACCAATGTGCTAGCTACTGTACATCCCAACTATGCTACTATCAAACCAATGTGCTAGCTACTGTACATCCCAACTATGCTTTCAAACCTATGTGCTAGCTACTGTACATCCCAACTATGCTAATATCAAACCAATGTGCTAGCTACTGTACATCCCAACTATGCTATCAAACCTATGTGCTAGCTACTGTACATCCCAACTATGCTAATATCAAACCAATGTGCTAGCTGCTGTACATCCCAACTATGCTACTATCAAACCAATGTGCTAGCTACTGTATATCCCAACTATGCAACTATCAAACCGATGTGCTAGCTACTGTACATCCCAACTATGCTACTATCAAACCAATGTGCTAGCTACTGTACATCCCAACTATGCTATCAAACCTATGTGCTAGCTACTGTACATCCCAACTATGCTACTATCAAACCAATGTGGTAGCTACTGTACATCCTACTATCAAACCAATGTGCTAGCTACTGTACATACCAGCTATGTTACTATCAAACCATTGTGCTAGCTACTGTTCATCCCAACTATGCTACCAAACCTATGTGCTAGCTACTGTACATCCCAACTATGCTAATATCAAACCAATGTGCTACCTACTGTACATTTCAACTATGCTACTATCAAACCAATGTGGTAGCTACTGTACATCCTACTATCAAACCAATGTGCTAGCTACTGTCCATCCCAACTATGCTACTATCAAACCAATGTGCTAGCTACTGTACATCCCATATATGCTACTATCAAACCAATGTGCTAGCTACTGTACATCCCAACTATGCTACTATCAAACCAATGTGCTAGCTACTGTACATCCCAACTATGCTACTATCAAACCAATGTGCTAGCTACTGTACATCCCAACTATGCTATCAAACCTATGTGCTAGCTACTGTCCATCCCAACTATGCTACTATCAAACCAATGCGCTAGCTACTGTCCATCCCAACTATGCTACTATCAAACCAATGTGCTAGCTACTGTCCATCCCAACTATGCTGCTATCAAACCAATGTGCTAGCTACTGTCCATCCCAACTATGCTGCTATCAAACCAATGTGCTAGCTACTGTCCATCCCAACTATGCTACTATCAAACCAATGTGCTAGCTACTGTACATCCCAACTATGCTACTATCAAACCAATGTGCTAGCTACTGTACATCCCAGATATGCTACTATCAAACCAATGTGCTAGCTACTGTACATCCCAACTATGCTACTATCAAACCAATGTGCTAGCTACTGTACATCCCAACTATGCTATTAAACCTATGTGCTAGCTACTGTACATCCCAACTATGCTAATATCAAACCAATGTGCTAGCTACTGTACATCCCAACTATGCTACTATCGAACCAATATGCTAGCTACTGTACATCCCAACTATGCTACTATCAAACCAATGTGCTAGCTACTGTACATCCCAACTATGCTACTATCAAACCAATGTTCTAGCTACTGTACATCCCAACTATGCTACTATCAAACCAATGTGCTAGCTACTGTACATCGCAACTATGCTACTATCAAACCAATGTGCTAGCTACTGTACATCCCAACTATGCTATCAAACCTATGTGCTAGCTACTGTACATCCCAACTATGCTACTATCAAACCAATGTGCTAGCTACTGTACATCCCAACTATGCTACTATCAAACCAATGTTCTAGCTACTGTACATCCCAACTATGCTACTATCAAACCAATGTGCTAGCTACTGTACATCCCAACTATGCTACTATCAAACCAATGTGCTAGCTACTGTACATCCCAACTATGCTATCAAACCTATGTGCTAGCTACTGTACATCCCAACTATGCTACTATCAAACCAATGTGCTAGCTACTGTACATCCCAACTATGCTACTATCAAACCAATGTTCTAGCTACTGTACATCCCAACTATGCTACTATCAAACCAATGTGCTAGCTACTGGTCATCCCAACTATGCTACTATCAAACCAATGTGCTAGCTACTGTACATCCCAACTATGCTATCAAACCTATGTGCTAGCTACTGTACATCCCAACTATGCTAATATCAAACCAATGTGCTAGCTACTGTACATCCCAACTATGCTATCAAACCTATGTGCTAGCTACTGTCCATCCCAACTATGCTACTATCAAACCAATGTGCTAGCTACTGTACATCCCAACTATGCTACTATCAAACCAATGTGCTAGCTACTGTATATCCCAACTATGCAACTATCAAACCAATGTGCTAGCTACTGTACATCCCAACTATGCTACTATCAAACCAATGTGCTAGCTACTGTACATCCCAACTATGCTATCAAACCTATGTGCTAGCTACTGTACATCCCAACTATGCTACTATCAAACCAATGTGGTAGCTACTGTACATCCTACTATCAAACCAATGTGCTAGCTACTGTACATACCAGCTATGTTACTATCAAACCATTGTGCTAGCTACTGTTCATCCCAACTATGCAACCAAACCTATGTGCTAGCTACTGTACATCCCAACTATGCTAATATCAAACCAATGTGCTACCTACTGTACATTTCAACTATGCTACTATCAAACCAATGTGGTAGCTACTGTACATCCTACTATCAAACCAATGTGCTAGCTACTGTCCATCCCAACTATGCTACTATCAAACTAATGTGCTAGCTACTGTACATCCCATAGATGCTACTATCAAACCAATGTGCTAGCTACTGTACATCCCAACTATGCTACTATCAAACCAATGTGCTAGCTACTGTACATCCCAACTATCCTATCAAACCTATGTGCTAGCTACTGTACATCCCAACTATGCTAATATCAAACCAATGTGCTAGCTGCTGTACATCCCAACTATGCTACTATCGAACCAATATGCTAGCTACTGTACATCCCAACTATGCTACTATCAAACCAATGTGCTAGCTACTGTCCATCCCAACTATGCTACTATCAAACCAATGCGCTAGCTACTGTCCATCCCAACTATGCTACTATCAAACCAATGTGCTAGCTACTGTCCATCCCAACTATGCTGCTATCAAACCAATGTGCTAGCTACTGTCCATCCCAACTATGCTGCTATCAAACCAATGTGCTAGCTACTGTCCATCCCAACAATGCTACTATCAAACCAATGTGCTAGCTACTGTACATCCCAACTATGCTACTATCAAACCAATGTGCTAGCTACTGTACATCCCAACTATGCTACTATCAAACCAATGTGCTAGCTACTGTACATCCCGACTATGCTACTATCAAACCAATGTGCTAGCTACTGTACATCCCAACTATGCTAATATTGAACCAATGTGCTAGCTACTGTACATCCCAACTATGCTACTATCAAACCAATGTGGTAGCTACTGTACATCCTACTATCAAACCAATGTGCTTGCTACTGTCCATCCCAACTATGCTACTATCAAACCAATGTTCTAGCTACTGTACACTCCAACTATGCTACTATCAAACCAATGTGCTAGCTACTGTACATCGCAACTATGCTACTATCAAACCAATGTGCTAGCTACTGTACATCGCAACTATGCTACTATCAAACCAATGTGCTAGCTACTGTACATCGCAACTATGCTACTATCAAACCAATGTGCTAGCTACTGTACATCCCAACTATGCTATCAAACCTATGTGCTAGCTACTGTACATCCCAACTATGCTACTATCAAACCAATTTGCTAGCTACTGTACATCCCAACTATGCTACTATCAAACCAATGTTCTAGCTACTGTACATCCCAACTATGCTACTATCAAACCAATGTGCTAGCTACTGTACATCCCAACTATGCTACTATCAAACCAATGTTCTAGCTACTGTACATCCCAACTATGCTACTATCAAACCAATGTGCTAGCTACTGTACATCGCAACTATGCTACTATCAAACCAATGTGCTAGCTACTGTACATCCCAACTATGCTTTCAAACCTATGTGCTAGCTACTGTACATCCCAACTATGCTACTATCAAACCAATGTGCTAGCTACTGTACATCCCAACTATGCTACTATCAAACCAATGTGCTAGCTACTGTACATCCCAACTATGCTATCAAACCTATGTGCTAGCTACTGTACATCCCAACTATGCTACTATCGAACCAATATGCTAGCTACTGTACATCCCAACTATGCTACTATCAAACCAATGTGCTAGCTACTGTACATCCCAACTATGCTATAAAACCTATGTGCTAGCTACTGTACATCCCAACTATGCTACTATCAAACCAATGTGCTAGCTACTGTACATCCCAACTATGCTACTATCAAACCAATGTGCTAGCTACTGTATATCCCAACTATGCAACTATCAAACCAATGTGCTAGCTACTGTACATCCCAACTATGCTACTATCAAACCAATGTGCTAGCTACTGTACATCCCAACTATGCTATCAAACCTATATGCTAGCTACTGTACATCCCAACTATGCTAATAGCAAACCAATGTGCTAGCTACTGTACATCCCAACTATGCTACTATCAAACCAATGTGGTAGCTACTGTACATCCTACTATCAAACCAATGTGCTAGCTACTGTCCATCCCAACTATGCTACTATCAAACCAATGCGCTAGCTAATGTCCATCCCAACTATGCTACTATCAAACCAATGCGCTAGCTACTGTCCATCCCAACTATGCTACTATCAAACCAATGTGCTAGCTACTGTCCATCCCAACTATGCTACTATCAAACCAATGTGCTAGCTACTGTCCATCCCAACTATGCTACTATCAAACCAATGTGCTAGCTACTGTCCATCCCAACTATGCTGCTATCAAACCAATGTGCTACCTACTGTCCATCCATCAAACCAATGTGCTAGCTACTGTCCATCCCAACTATGCTACTATCAAACCAATGCGCTAGCTACTGTCCATCCCAACTATGCTACTATCAAACCAATGCGCTAGCTACAGTCCATCCCAACTATGCTATCAAACCTATGTGCTAGCTACTGTACATCCCAACTATGCTACTATCAAACCAATGTGCTAGCTACTGTACATCCCAACTATGCTACTATCAAACCAATGTTCTAGCTACTGTACATCCCAACTATGCTACTATCAAACCAATGTGCTAGCTACTGTACATCGCAACTATGCTACTATCAAACCAATGTGCTAGCTACTGTACATCCCAACTATGCTATCAAACCTATGTGCTAGCTACTGTACATCCCAACTATGCTACTATCAAACCAATGTGCTAGCTACTGTACATCCCAACTATGCTACTATCAAACCAATGTTCTAGCTACTGTACATCCCAACTATGCTACTATCAAACCAATGTGCTAGCTACTGTACATCCCAACTATGCTACTATCAAACCAATGTGCTAGCTACTGTACATCCCAACTATGCTATCAAACCTATGTGCTAGCTACTGTACATCCCAACTATGCTACTATCGAACCAATATGCTAGCTACTGTACATCCCAACTATGCTACTATCAAACCAATGTGCTAGCTACTGTACATCCCAACTATGCTATCAAACCTATGTGCTAGCTACTGTACATCCCAACTATGCTACTATCAAACCAATGTGCTAGCTACTGTACATCCCAACTATGCTACTATCAAACCAATGTGCTAGCTACTGTATATCCCAACGATGCTACTATCAAACCAATGTGCTAGCTACTGTACATCCCAACTATGCTAATAGCAAACCAATGTGCTAGCTACTGTACATCCCAACTATGCTACTATCAAACCAATGTGGTAGCTACTGTACATCCTACTATCAAACCAATGTGCTAGCTACTGTACATCCCAGCTATGTTACTATCAAACCATTGTGCTAGCTACTGTTCATCCCAACTATGCTACCAAACCTATGTGCTAGCTACTGTACATCCCAACTATGCTAATATCAAACCAATGTGCTAGCTACTGTACATTTCAACTATGCTACTATCAAACCAATGTGGTAGCTACTGTACATCCTACTATCAAACCAATGTGCTAGCTACTGTCCATCCCAACTATGCTACTATCAAACCAATGTGCTAGCTACTGTACATCCCAGATATGCTACTATCAAACCAATGTGCTAGCTACTGTACATCCCAACTATGCTACTATCAAACCAATGTGCTAGCTACAGTCCATCCCAACTATGCTATCAAACCTATGTGCTAGCTACTGTACATCCCAACTATGCTACTATCAAACCAATGTGCTAGCTACTGTACATCCCAACTATGCTACTATCAAACCAATGTTCTAGCTACTGTACATCCCAACTATGCTACTATCAAACCAATGTGCTAGCTACTGTACATCCCAACTATGCTACTATCAAACCAATGTTCTAGCTACTGTATACTCCAACTATGCTACTATCAAACCAATGTGCTAGTTACTGTACATCGCAACTATGCTACTATCAAACCAATGTGCTAGCTACTGTACATCGCAACTATGCTACTATCAAACCAATGTGCTAGCTACTGTACATCCCAACTATGCTATCAAACCTATGTGCTAGCTACTGTACATCCCAACTATGCTACTATCAAACCAATGTTCTAGCTACTGTACATCCCAACTATGCTACTATCAAACCAATGTGCTAGCTACTGTACATCCCAACTATGCTACTATCAAACCAATGTTCTAGCTACTGTATACTCCAACTATGCTACTATCAAACCAATGTGCTAGCTACTGTACATCCCAACTATGCTATCAAACCTATGTGCTAGCTACTGTACATCCCAACTATGCTACTATCGAACCAATATGCTAGCTACTGTACATCCCAACTATGCTACTATCAAACCAATGTGCTAGCTACTGTACATCCCAACTATGCTATCAAACCTATGTGCTAGCTACTGTACATCCCAACTATGCTACTATCAAACCAATGTGCTAGCTACTGTACATCCCAACTATGCTACTATCAAACCAATGTGCTAGCTACTGTATATCCCAACGATGCTACTATCAAACCAATGTGCTAGCTACTGTACATCCCAACTATGCTAATAGCAAACCAATGTGCTAGCTACTGTACATCCCAACTATGCTACTATCAAACCAATGTGGTAGCTACTGTACATCCTACTATCAAACCAATGTGCTAGCTACTGTACATCCCAGCTATGTTACTATCAAACCATTGTGCTAGCTACTGTTCATCCCAACTATGCTACCAAACCTATGTGCTAGCTACTGTACATCCCAACTATGCTAATATCAAACCAATGTGCTAGCTACTGTACATTTCAACTATGCTACTATCAAACCAATGTGGTAGCTACTGTACATCCTACTATCAAACCAATGTGCTAGCTACTGTCCATCCCAACTATGCTACTATCAAACCAATGTGCTAGCTACTGTACATCCCAGATATGCTACTATCAAACCAATGTGCTAGCTACTGTACATCCCAACTATGCTACTATCAAACCAATGTGCTAGCTACAGTCCATCCCAACTATGCTATCAAACCTATGTGCTAGCTACTGTACATCCCAACTATGCTACTATCAAACCAATGTGCTAGCTACTGTACATCCCAACTATGCTACTATCAAACCAATGTTCTAGCTACTGTACATCCCAACTATGCTACTATCAAACCAATGTGCTAGCTACTGTACATCCCAACTATGCTACTATCAAACCAATGTTCTAACTACTGTATACTCCAACTATGCTACTATCAAACCAATGTGCTAGTTACTGTACATCGCAACTATGCTACTATCAAACCAATGTGCTAGCTACTGTACATCGCAACTATGCTACTATCAAACCAATGTGCTAGCTACTGTACATCCCAACTATGCTATCAAACCTATGTGCTAGCTACTGTACATCCCAACTATGCTACTATCAAACCAATGTTCTAGCTACTGTACATCCCAACTATGCTACTATCAAACCAATGTGCTAGCTACTGTACATCCCAACTATGCTACTATCAAACCAATGTTCTAGCTACTGTATACTCCAACTATGCTACTATCAAACCAATGTGCTAGTTACTGTACATCGCAACTATGCTACTATCAAACCAATGTGCTAGCTACTGTACATCGCAACTATGCTACTATCAAACCAATGTGCTAGCTACTGTACATCCCAACTATGCTATCAAACCTATGTGCTAGCTACTGTACATCCCAACTATGCTACTATCAAACCAATGTGCTAGCTACTGTACATCCCAACTATGCTACTATCAAACCAATGTTCTAGCTACTGTACATCCCAACTATGCTACTATCAAACCAATGTGCTAGCTACTGTACATCGCAACTATGCTACTATCAAACCAATGTGCTAGCTACTGTACATCCCAACTATGCTATCAAACCTATGTGCTAGCTACTGTACATCCCAACTATGCTACTATCAAACCAATGTGCTAGCTACTGTACATCCCAACTATGCTACTATCAAACCAATGTGCTAGCTACTGTACATCCCAACTATGCTACTATCAAACCAATCTGCTAGCTACTGTCCATCCATCAAACCAATGTGCTAGCTACTGTCCATCCCAACTATGCTACTATCAAACCAATGCGCTAGCTACTGTCCATCCCAAATATGCTACTATCAAACCAATGCGCTAGCTACTGTCCATCCCAACTATGCTACTATCAAACCAATGCGCTAGCTACTGTCCATCCCAACTATGCTACTATCAAACCAATGCGCTAGCTACAGTCCATCCCAACTATGCTACTATCAAACCAATGCACTAGCTACTGTCCATCCCAACTATGATGCTATCAAACCAATGTGCTAGCTACTGTCCATCCCAACTATGCTATCAAACCAATGTAATAGCTACTGTCCATCCCAACTATGCTACTATCAAACCAATGCGCTAGCTACTGTCCATCCCAACTATGCTACTATCAAACCAATGCGCTAGCTACTGTCCATCCCAACTATGCTACTATCAAACCAATGCGCTAGCTACTGTCCATCCCAACTATGCTACTATCAAACCAATGTGCTAGCTACTGTCCATCCCAACTATGCTACTATCAAACCAATGCGCTAGCTACTGTCCATCCCAACTATGCTACTATCAAACCAATGTGCTAGCTACTGTCCATCCATCAAACCAATGTGCTAGCTACTGTCCATCCCAACTATGCTACTATCAAACCAATGCGCTAGCTACTGTCCATCCCAACTATGCTACTATCAAACCAATGCGCTAGCTACTGTCAATCCCAACTATGCTACTACCAAACCAATGCGCTAGCTACTGTCTATCCCAACTATGCCACTATCAAACCAATGCACTAGCTACTGTCCATCCCAACTATGCTACTATCAAACCAATGCGCTAGCTACAGTCCATCCCAACTATGCAACTATCAATCCAATGCGCTAGCTACTGTCCATCCCAACTATGCTACTATCAAACCAATGCGCTAGCTACTGTCCATCCCAACTATGCTACTATCAATCCAATGCGCTAGCTACTGTCCATCCCAACTATGCTACTATCATACCAATGCGCTAGCTACTGTCCATCTAAACTATGCTACTATCAAACCAATGCGCTAGCTACTGTCCATTCCAACTATGCTACTATCAAACCAATGCGCTAGCTACAGTCCATCCCAACTATGCTACTATCAAACCAATGCGCTAGCTACTGTCCATCCCAACTATGCTACTATCAAACCAATGTGCTAGCTACTGTCCAAACCAACTATGCTACTATCAAACCAATGTGCTAGCTACTGTCCATCCCAACTATGCTACTATCAAACCAATGTGCTAGCTACTGTCCATCCATCAAACCAATGTGCTAGCTACTGTCCATCCCAACTATGCTACTATCAAACCATTGCGCTAGCTACTGTCCATCCCAACTATGCTACTATCAAACCAATGCGCTAGCTACTGTCCATCCCCAACTATGCTACTATCAAACTAATGCGCTAGCTACTGTCCTTCCCAACTATGCTACTATCATACCAATGTGCTAGCTAATGTCCATCTAAACTATGCTACTATCAAACCAACGCGCTAGCTACAGTCCATCCCAACTATGCTATCAAACCAATGTATAAGCTACTGTCCATCCCAACTATGCTACTATCAAACCAATGCGCTAGCTACTGTCCATCCCAACTATGCTACTATCAAACCAATGCGCTAGCTACTGTCCATCCCAACTATGCTACTATGAAACCAATGTGCTAGCTACTGTCCATCCCAACTATGCTACTATCAAACCAATGTGCTAGCTACTGTCCATCCATCAAACCAATGTGCTAGCTACTGTCCATCCCAACTATGCTACTATCAAACCAATGTGCTAGCTACTGTCCATCCCAACTATGCTACTATCAAACCAATGTGCTAGCTACTGTCCATCCCAACTATGCTGCTATAAAACCAATGTGCTAGCTACTGTCCATCCATCAAACCAATGCGCTAGCTACCGTCCATCCCAACTATGCTACTATCAAACCAATGCGCTAGCTACTGTCCATCCCAACTATGCTACTATCAAACCAATGTGCTAGCTACTGTCCATCCATCAAACCAATGTGCTAGCTACTGTCCAACCCAACTATGCTACTATCAAACCAATGTGCTAGCTACTGTCCATCCCAACTATGCTACTATCAAACCAATGTGCTAGCTACTGTCCATCCCAACTATGCTGCTATAAAACCAATGTGCTAGCTACTGTCCATCCATCAAACCAATGCGCTAGCTACCGTCCATCCCAACTATGCTACTATCAAACCAATGCGCTAGCTACTGTCCATCCCAACTATGCTACTATCAAACCAATGCGCTAGCTACTGTCCATCCCAAATATGCTACTATCAAACCAATGCGCTAGCTACTGTCCATCCCAACTATGCTACTATCAAACCAATGCG
Organism: Borostomias antarcticus; assembly: GCF_949987555.1. Classification (NCBI taxonomy): domain Eukaryota; kingdom Metazoa; phylum Chordata; class Actinopteri; order Stomiiformes; family Stomiidae; genus Borostomias; species Borostomias antarcticus. Next base: position 4,732,971 of record NC_140248.1, on the reverse strand, counting down.
CTAGCTACTGTCCATCCCAACTATGCTACTATCAAACCAATGCGCTAGCTACTGTCCATCCCAACTATGCCACTATCAAACCAATGCGCTAGCTACTGTCCATCCCAACTATGCTACTATCAAACCAATGCGCTAGCTACTGTCAATCCCAACTATGCTACTACCAAACCAATGCGCTAGCTACTGTCTATCCCAACTATGCCACTATCAAACCAATGCACTAGCTACTGTCCATCCCAACTATGCTACTATCAAACCAATGCGCTAGCTACAGTCCATCCCAACTATGCAACTATCAATCCAATGCGCTAGCTACTGTCCATCCCAACTATGCTACTATCAAACCAATGCGCTAGCTACTGTCCATCCCAACTATGCTACTATCAATCCAATGCGCTAGCTACTGTCCATCCCAACTATGCTACTATCATACCAATGCGCTAGCTACTGTCCATCTAAACTATGCTACTATCAAACCAATGCGCTAGCTACTGTCCATTCCAACTATGCTACTATCAAACCAATGCGCTAGCTACAGTCCATCCCAACTATGCTACTATCAAACCAATGCGCTAGCTACTGTCCATCCCAACTATGCTACTATCAAACCAATGTGCTAGCTACTGTCCAAACCAACTATGCTACTATCAAACCAATGTGCTAGCTACTGTCCATCCCAACTATGCTACTATCAAACCAATGTGCTAGCTACTGTCCATCCATCAAACCAATGTGCTAGCTACTGTCCATCCCAACTATGCTACTATCAAACCATTGCGCTAGCTACTGTCCATCCCAACTATGCTACTATCAAACCAATGCGCTAGCTACTGTCCATCCCCAACTATGCTACTATCAAACTAATGCGCTAGCTACTGTCCTTCCCAACTATGCTACTATCATACCAATGTGCTAGCTAATGTCCATCTAAACTATGCTACTATCAAACCAACGCGCTAGCTACAGTCCATCCCAACTATGCTATCAAACCAATGTATAAGCTACTGTCCATCCCAACTATGCTACTATCAAACCAATGCGCTAGCTACTGTCCATCCCAACTATGCTACTATCAAACCAATGCGCTAGCTACTGTCCATCCCAACTATGCTACTATGAAACCAATGTGCTAGCTACTGTCCATCCCAACTATGCTACTATCAAACCAATGTGCTAGCTACTGTCCATCCATCAAACCAATGTGCTAGCTACTGTCCATCCCAACTATGCTACTATCAAACCAATGTGCTAGCTACTGTCCATCCCAACTATGCTACTATCAAACCAATGTGCTAGCTACTGTCCATCCCAACTATGCTGCTATAAAACCAATGTGCTAGCTACTGTCCATCCATCAAACCAATGCGCTAGCTACCGTCCATCCCAACTATGCTACTATCAAACCAATGCGCTAGCTACTGTCCATCCCAACTATGCTACTATCAAACCAATGTGCTAGCTACTGTCCATCCATCAAACCAATGTGCTAGCTACTGTCCAACCCAACTATGCTACTATCAAACCAATGTGCTAGCTACTGTCCATCCCAACTATGCTACTATCAAACCAATGTGCTAGCTACTGTCCATCCCAACTATGCTGCTATAAAACCAATGTGCTAGCTACTGTCCATCCATCAAACCAATGCGCTAGCTACCGTCCATCCCAACTATGCTACTATCAAACCAATGCGCTAGCTACTGTCCATCCCAACTATGCTACTATCAAACCAATGCGCTAGCTACTGTCCATCCCAAATATGCTACTATCAAACCAATGCGCTAGCTACTGTCCATCCCAACTATGCTACTATCAAACCAATGCGCTAGCTACTGTCCATCCCAACTATGCTACTATCAAACCAATGCGCTAGCTACTGTCCATCCCAACTATGCCACTATCAAACCAATGCGCTAGCTACTGTCCATCCCAACTATGCTACTATCAAACCAATGCGCTAGCTACTGTCAATCCCAACTATGCTACTACCAAACCAATGCGCTAGCTACTGTCCATCCCAACTATGCTATCAAACCAATGCGCTAGCTACTGTCTATCCCAACTATGCCACTATCAAACCAATGCGCTAGCTACTGTCTATCCCAACTATGCCACTATCAAACCAATGCACTAGCTACTGTCCATCCCAACTATGCTACTATCAAACCAATGCGCTAGCTACAGTCCATCCCAACTATCAATCCAATGCGCTAGCTACTGTCCATCCCAACTATGGTACTATCAAACCAATGCGCTAGCTACTGTCCATCCCAACTATGCTACTATCAAACCAATGCGCTAGCTACTGTCCATCCCAACTATGCTACTATCAAACCAATGCGCTAGCTACTGTCCATCCCAACTATGCTACTATCATACCAATGCGCTAGCTACTGTCCATCTAAACTATGCTACTATCAAACCAATGCGCTAGCTACTGTCCATTCCAACTATGCTACTATCAAACCAATGTGCTAGCTACAGTCCATCCCAACTATGCTACTATCAAACCAATGCGCTAGCTACTGTCCATCCCAACTATGCTACTATCAAACCAATGTGCTAGCTACTGTCCATCCCAACTATGCTACTATCAAACCAATGTGCTAGCTACTGTCCATCCCAACTATGCTACTATCAAACCAATGTGCTAGCTACTGTCCATCCCAACTATGCTACTATCAAACCAATGCGCTAGCTACTGTCCATCCCAACTATGCTACTATCAAACCAATGTGCTAGCTACTGTCCATCCCAACTATGCTACTATCAAACCAATGTGCTAGCTACTGTCCATCCATCAAACCAATGTGCTAGCTACTGTCCATCCCAACTATGCTACTATCAAACCAATGCGCTAGCTACTGTCCATCCCAACTATGCTACTATCAAACCAATGCGCTAGCTACTGTCCATCCCAACTATGCTACTATCAAACTAATGCGCTAGCTACTGTCCTTCCCAACTATGCTACTATCATACCAATGTGCTAGCTAATGTCCATCTAAACTATGCTACTATCAAACCAACGCGCTAGCTACAGTCCATCCCAACTATGCTATCAAACCAATGTATAAGCTACTGTCCATCCCAACTATGCTACTATCAAACCAATGCGCTAGCTACTGTCCATCCCAACTATGCTACTATCAAACCAATGCGCTAGCTACTGTCCATCCCAACTATGCTACTATGAAACCAATGTGCTAGCTACTGTCCATCCCAACTATGCTACTATCAAACCAATGTGCTAGCTACTGTCCATCCATCAAACCAATGTGCTAGCTACTGTCCATCCCAACTATGCTACTATCAAACCAATGTGCTAGCTACTGTCCATCCCAACTATGCTACTATCAAACCAATGTGCTAGCTACTGTCCATCCCAACTATGCTGCTATAAAACCAATGTGCTAGCTACTGTCCATCCATCAAACCAATGCGCTAGCTACCGTCCATCCCAACTATGCTACTATCAAACCAATGCGCTAGCTACTGTCCATCCCAACTATGCTACTATCAAACCAATGTGCTAGCTACTGTCCATCCATCAAACCAATGTGCTAGCTACTGTCCAACCCAACTATGCTACTATCAAACCAATGTGCTAGCTACTGTCCATCCCAACTATGCTACTATCAAACCAATGTGCTAGCTACTGTCCATCCCAACTATGCTGCTATAAAACCAATGTGCTAGCTACTGTCCATCCATCAAACCAATGCGCTAGCTACCGTCCATCCCAACTATGCTACTATCAAACCAATGCGCTAGCTACTGTCCATCCCAACTATGCTACTATCAAACCAATGCGCTAGCTACTGTCCATCCCAAATATGCTACTATCAAACCAATGCGCTAGCTACTGTCCATCCCAACTATGCTACTATCAAACCAATGCGCTAGCTACTGTCCATCCCAACTATGCTACTATCAAACCAATGCGCTAGCTACTGTCCATCCCAACTATGCCACTATCAAACCAATGCGCTAGCTACTGTCCATCCCAACTATGCTACTATCAAACCAATGCGCTAGCTACTGTCAATCCCAACTATGCTACTACCAAACCAATGCGCTAGCTACTGTCCATCCCAACTATGCTATCAAACCAATGCGCTAGCTACTGTCTATCCCAACTATGCCACTATCAAACCAATGCGCTAGCTACTGTCTATCCCAACTATGCCACTATCAAACCAATGCACTAGCTACTGTCCATCCCAACTATGCTACTATCAAACCAATGCGCTAGCTACAGTCCATCCCAACTATCAATCCAATGCGCTAGCTACTGTCCATCCCAACTATGGTACTATCAAACCAATGCGCTAGCTACTGTCCATCCCAACTATGCTACTATCAAACCAATGCGCTAGCTACTGTCCATCCCAACTATGCTACTATCAAACCAATGCGCTAGCTACTGTCCATCCCAACTATGCTACTATCATACCAATGCGCTAGCTACTGTCCATCTAAACTATGCTACTATCAAACCAATGCGCTAGCTACTGTCCATTCCAACTATGCTACTATCAAACCAATGTGCTAGCTACAGTCCATCCCAACTATGCTACTATCAAACCAATGCGCTAGCTACTGTCCATCCCAACTATGCTACTATCAAACCAATGTGCTAGCTACTGTCCATCCCAACTATGCTACTATCAAACCAATGTGCTAGCTACTGTCCATCCCAACTATGCTACTATCAAACCAATGTGCTAGCTACTGTCCATCCATCAAACCAATGTGCTAGCTACTGTCCATCCCAACTATGCTACTATCAAACCAATGCGCTAGCTACTGTCCATCCCAACTATGCTACTATCAAACCAATGCGCTAGCTACTGTCCATCCCAACTATGCTACTATCAAACTAATGCGCTAGCTACTGTCCATCCCAACTATGCTACTATCATACCAATGTGCTAGCTAATGTCCATCTAAACTATGCTACTATCAAACCAACGCGCTAGCTACTGTCCATCCCAACTATGCTATCAAACCAATGTAATAGCTACTGTCCATCCCAACTATGCTACTATCAAACCAATGCGCTAGCTACTGTCCATCCCAACTATGCTACTATCAAACCAATGCGCTAGCTACTGTCCATCCCAACTATGCTACTATCAAACCAATGTGCTAGCTACTGTCCATCCCAACTATGCTACTATCAAACCAATGTGCTAGCTACTGTCCATCCATCAAACCAATGTGCTAGCTACTGTCCATCCCAACTATGCTACTATCAAACCAATGTGCTAGCTACTGTCCATCCCAACTATGCTACTATCAAACCAATGTGCCAGCTACTGTCCATCCCAACTATGCTGCTATAAAACCAATGTGCTAGCTACTGTCCATCCATCAAACCAATGCGCTATCTACCGTCCATCCCAACTATGCTACTATCAAACCAATGCGCTAGCTACTGTCCATCCCAACTATGCTACTATCAAACCAATGTGCTAGCTACTGTCCATCCATCAAACCAATGTGCTAGCTACTGTCCATCCATCAAACCAATGTGCTAGCTACTGTCCATCCCAACTATGCTACTATCAAACCAATGTGCTAGCTACTGTCCATCCCAACTATGCTACTATCAAACCAATGTGCTAGCTACTGTCCATCCATCAAACCAATGTGCTAGCTACTGTCCATCCCAACTATGCTACTATCAAACCAATGCGCTAGCTACTGTCCATCCCAACTATGCTACTATCAAACCAATGCGCTAGCTACTGTCCATCCCAACTATGCTACTATCAAACTAATGCGCTAGCTACTGTCCATCCCAACTATGCTACTATCATACCAATGCGCTAGCTACTGTCCATCTAAACTATGCTACTATCAAACCAACGCACTAGCTACTGTCCATCCCAACTATGCTATCAAACCAATGTAATAGCTACTGTCCATCCCAACTATGCTACTATCAAACCAATGCGCTAGCTACTGTCCATCCCAACTATGCTACTATCAAACCGATGCGCTAGCTACTGTCCATCCCAACTATGCTACTATCAAACCAATGTGCTAGCTACTGTCCATCCCAACTATGCTACTATCAAACCAATGTGCTAGCTACTGTCCATCCCAACTATGCTACTATCAAACCAATGTGCTAGCTACTGTCCATCCATCAAACCAATGTGCTAGCTACTGTCCATCCCAACTATGCTACTATCAAACCAATGCGCTAGCTACTGTCCATCCCAACTATGCTACTATCAAACCAATGCGCTAGCTACTGTCCATCCCAACTATGCTACTATCAAACCAATGCGCTAGCTACTGTCCATCCCAACTATGCTACTATCAAACCAATGTGCTAGCTACTGTCCATCCATCAAACCAATGTGCTAGCTACTGTCCATCCATCAAACCAATGTGCTAGCTACTGTCCATCCCAACTATGCTACTATCAAACCAATGTGCTAGCTACTGTCCATCCCAACTATGCTACTATCAAACCAATGTGCTAGCTACTGTCCATCCATCAAACCAATGTGCTAGCTACTGTCCATCCCAACTATGCTACTATCAAACCAATGCGCTAGCTACTGTCCATCCCAACTATGCTACTATCAAACCAATGCGCTAGCTACTGTCCATCCCAACTATGCTACTATCAAACTAATGCGCTAGCTACTGTCCATCCCAACTATGCTACTATCATACCAATGCGCTAGCTACTGTCCATCTAAACTATGCTACTATCAAACCAACGCACTAGCTACTGTCCATCCCAACTATGCTATCAAACCAATGTAATAGCTACTGTCCATCCCAACTATGCTACTATCAAACCAATGCGCTAGCTACTGTCCATCCCAACTATGCTACTATCAAACCGATGCGCTAGCTACTGTCCATCCCAACTATGCTACTATCAAACCAATGTGCTAGCTACTGTCCATCCCAACTATGCTACTATCAAACCAATGTGCTAGCTACTGTCCATCCCAACTATGCTACTATCAAACCAATGTGCTAGCTACTGTCCATCCATCAAACCAATGTGCTAGCTACTGTCCATCCCAACTATGCTACTATCAAACCAATGCGCTAGCTACTGTCCATCCCAACTATGCTACTATCAAACCAATGCGCTAGCTACTGTCCATCCCAACTATGCTACTATCAAACCAACGCACTAGCTACTGTCCATCCCAACTATGCTATCAAACCAATGTAATAGCTACTGTCCATCCCAACTATGCTACTATCAAACCAATGCGCTAGCTACTGTCCATCCCAACTATGCTACTATCAAACCAATGCGCTAGCTACTGTCCATCCCAACTATGCTACTATCAAACCAATGTGCTAGCTACTGTCCATCCCAACTATGCTACTATCAAACCAATGTGCTAGCTACTGTCCATCCCAACTATGCTACTATCAAACCAATGTGCTAGCTACTGTCCATCCATCAAACCAATGTGCTAGCTACTGTCCATCCCAACTATGCTACTATCAAACCAATGCGCTAGCTACTGTCCATCCCAACTATGCTACTATCAAACCAATGCGCTAGCTACTGTCCATCCCAACTATGCTACTATCAAACTAATGCGCTAGCTACTGTCCATCCCAACTATGCTACTATCATACCAATGTGCTAGCTAATGTCCATCTAAACTATGCTACTATCAAACCAACGCGCTAGCTACTGTCCATCCCAACTATGCTATCAAACCAATGTAATAGCTACTGTCCATCCCAACTATGCTACTATCAAACCAATGCGCTAGCTACTGTCCATCCCAACTATGCTACTATCAAACTAATGCGCTAGCTACTGTCCATCCCAACTATGCTACTATCATACCAATGTGCTAGCTAATGTCCATCTAAACTATGCTACTATCAAACCAACGCGCTAGCTACTGTCCATCCCAACTATGCTATCAAACCAATGTAATAGCTACTGTCCATCGCAACTATGCTACTATCAAACCAATGCGCTAGCTACTGTCCATCCCAACTATGCTACTATCAAACCAATGTGCTAGCTACTGTCCATCCCAACTATGCTACTATCAAACCAATGTGCTAGCTACTGTCCATCCATCAAACCAATGTGCTAGCTACTGTCCATCCCAACTATGCTACTATCAAACCAATGCGCTAGCTACTGTCCATCCCAACTATGCTACTATCAAACCAATGCGCTAGCTACTGTCCATTCCAACTATGCTACTATCAAACCAATGCGCTAGCTACAGTCCATCCCAACTATGCTACTATCAAACCAATGCGCTAGCTACTGTCCATCCCAACTATGCTACTATCAAACCAATGTGCTAGCTACTGTCCATCCCAACTATGCTACTATCAAACCAATGTGCTAGCTACTGTCCATCCCAACTATGCTACTATCAAACCAATGTGCTAGCTACTGTCCATCCATCAAACCAATGTGCTAGCTACTGTCCATCCCAACTATGCTACTATCAAACCAATGCGCTAGCTACTGTCCATCCCAACTATGCTACTATCAAACCAATGCGCTAGCTACTGTCCATCCCAACTATGCTACTATCAAATTTATGCGCTAGCTACTGTCCATCCCAACTATGCTACTATCATACCAATGTGCTAGCTAATGTCCATCTAAACTATGCTACTATCAAACCAACGCGCTAGCTACTGTCCATCCCAACTATGCTATCAAACCAATGTAATAGCTACTCTCCATCCCAACTATGCTACTATCAAACCAATGCGCTAGCTACTGTCCATCCCAACTATGCTACTATCAAACCAATGCGCTAGCTACTGTCCATCCCAACTATGCTACTATCAAACCAATGTGCTAGCTACTGTCCATCCCAACTATGCTACTATCAAACCAATGTGCTAGCTACTGTCCATCCATCAAACCAATGCGCTAGCTACTGTCCATCCCAACTATGCTACTATCAAACCAATGTGCTAGCTACTGTCCATCCCAACTATGCTACTATCAAACCAATGTGCTAGCTACTGTCCATCCCAACTATGCTACTATCAAACCAATGTGCTAGCTACTGTCCATCCATCAAACCAATGTGCTAGCTACTGTCCATCCCAACTATGCTACTATCAAACCAATGCGCTAGCTACTGTCCATCCCAACTATGCTACTATCAAACCAATGCGCTAGCTACTGTCCATCCCAACTATGCTACTATCAAATTAATGCGCTAGCTACTGTCCATCCCAACTATGCTACTATCATACCAATGTGCTAGCTAATGTCCATCTAAACTATGCTACTATCAAACCAACGCGCTAGCTACTGTCCATCCCAACTATGCTATCAAACCAATGTAATAGCTACTGTCCATCCCAACTATGCTACTATCAAACCAATGCGCTAGCTCTGTCCATCCCAACTATGCTACTATCAAACCAATGCGCTAGCTACTGTCCATCCCAACTATGCTACTATCAAACCAATGTGCTAGCTACTGTCCATCCAAACTATGCTACTATCAAACCAATGTGCTAGCTACTGTCCATCCATCAAACCAATGTGCTAGCTACTGTCCATCCCAACTATGCTACTATCAAACCAATGTGCTAGCTACTGTCCATCCCAACTATGCTACTATCAAACCAATGTGCTAGCTACTGTCCATCCCAACTATGCTGCTATAAAACCAATGTGCTAGCTACTGTCCATCCATCAAACCAATGCGCTAGCTACCGTCCATCCCAACTATGCTACTATCAAACCAATGCGCTAGCTACTGTCCATCCCAACTATGCTACTATCAAACCAATGTGCTAGCTACTGTCCATCCATCAAACCAATGTGCTAGCTACTGTCCATCCATCAAACCAATGTGCTAGCTACTGTCCATCCCAACTATGCTACTATCAAACCAATGTGCTAGCTACTGTCCATCCCAACTATGCTACTATCAAACCAATGTGCTAGCTACTGTCCATCCATCAAACCAATGTGCTAGCTACTGTCCATCCCAACTATGCTACTATCAAACCAATGCGCTAGCTACTGTCCATCCCAACTATGCTACTATCAAACCAATGCGCTAGCTACTGTCCATCCCAACTATGCTACTATCAAACTAATGCGCTAGCTACTGTCCATCCCAACTTAGCTACTGTCCATCCCAACTATGCTACTATCAAACCAATGCGCTAGCTACTGTCCATCCCAACTATGCTACTATCAAACCAATGTGCTAGCTACTGTCCATCCCAACTATGCTACTATCAAACCAATGTGCTAGCTACTGTCCATCTCAACTATGCTACTATCAAACCAATGTGCTAGCTACTGTCCATCCCAACTATGCTGCTATCAAACCAATGTGCTAGCTACTGTCCATCCATCAAACCAATGCGCTAGCTACTGTCCATCCCAACTATGCTACTATCAAACCAATGCGCTAGCTACTGTCCATCCCAACTATGCTACTATCAAACCAATGCGCTAGCTACTGTCCATCCCAACTATGCTACTATCAAACCAATGCGCTAGCTACTGTCCATCCCAACTATGCTACTATCAAACTAATGCGCTAGCTACTGTCCATCCCAACTTAGCTACTGTCCATCCCAACTATGCTACTATCAAACCAATGCGCTAGCTACTGTCCATCCCAACTATGCTACTATCAAACCAATGTGCTAGCTACTGTCCATCCCAACTATGTTACTATCAAACCAATGTGCTAGCTACTGTCCATCTCAACTATGCTACTATCAAACCAATGTGCTAGCTACTGTCCATCCCAACTATGCTGCTATCAAACCAATGTGCTAGCTACTGTCCATCCATCAAACCAATGCGCTAGCTACTGTCCATCCCAACTATGCTACTATCAAACCAATGCGCTAGCTACTGTCCATCCCAACTATGCTACTATCAAACCAATGCGCTAGCTACTGTCAATCCCAACTATGCTACTATCAAACCAATGCGCTAGCTACTGTACATCCCAACTAGCTACTATCAAACCAATGTGCTAGCTACTGTCCATCCATCAAACCAATGTGCTAGCTACTGTCCATCCCAACTATGCTACTATCAAACCAATGCGCTAGCTACTGTCCATCCCAACTATGCTACTATCAAACCAATGTGCTAGCTACTGTCCATCCCAACTATGCTACTATCAAACCAATGCGCTAGCTACAGTCCATCCCAACTATGCTACTATCAAACCAATGCGCTAGCTACTGTCCATCCCAACTATGATGCTATCAAACCAATGTGCTAGCTACTGTCCATCCCAACTATGCTATCAAACCAATGTAATAGCTACTGTCCATCCCAACTATGCTACTATCAAACCAATGCGCTAGCTACTGTCCATCCCAACTATGCTACTATCAAACCAATGTGCTAGCTACTGTCCATCCATCAAACCAATGTGCTAGCTACTGTCCATCCATCAAACCAATGTGCTAGCTACTGTCCATCCCAACTATGCTACTATCAAACCAATGCGCTAGCTACTGTCCATCCCAACTATGCTACTATCAAACCAATGTGCTAGCTACTGTCCATCCCAACTATGCTACTATCAAACCAATGTGCTAGCTACTGTCCATCCCAACTATGCTACTATCAAACCAATGTGCTAGCTACTGTCCATCCATCAAACCAATGTGCTAGCTACTGTCCATCCCAACTATGCTACTATCAAACCAATGCGCTAGCTACTGTCCATCCCAACTATGCTACTATCAAACCAATGCGCTAGCTACTGTCCATCCCAACTATGCTACTATCAAATTTATGCGCTAGCTACTGTCCATCCCAACTATGCTACTATCATACCAATGTGCTAGCTAATGTCCATCTAAACTATGCTACTATCAAACCAACGCGCTAGCTACTGTCCATCCCAACTATGCTATCAAACCAATGTAATAGCTACTCTCCATCCCAACTATGCTACTATCAAACCAATGCGCTAGCTACTGTCCATCCCAACTATGCTACTATCAAACCAATGCGCTAGCTACTGTCCATCCCAACTATGCTACTATCAAACCAATGTGCTAGCTACTGTCCATCCCAACTATGCTACTATCAAACCAATGTGCTAGCTACTGTCCATCCATCAAACCAATGCGCTAGCTACTGTCCATCCCAACTATGCTACTATCAAACCAATGTGCTAGCTACTGTCCATCCCAACTATGCTACTATCAAACCAATGTGCTAGCTACTGTCCATCCCAACTATGCTACTATCAAACCAATGTGCTAGCTACTGTCCATCCATCAAACCAATGTGCTAGCTACTGTCCATCCCAACTATGCTACTATCAAACCAATGCGCTAGCTACTGTCCATCCCAACTATGCTACTATCAAACCAATGCGCTAGCTACTGTCCATCCCAACTATGCTACTATCAAATTAATGCGCTAGCTACTGTCCATCCCAACTATGCTACTATCATACCAATGTGCTAGCTAATGTCCATCTAAACTATGCTACTATCAAACCAACGCGCTAGCTACTGTCCATCCCAACTATGCTATCAAACCAATGTAATAGCTACTGTCCATCCCAACTATGCTACTATCAAACCAATGCGCTAGCTCTGTCCATCCCAACTATGCTACTATCAAACCAATGCGCTAGCTACTGTCCATCCCAACTATGCTACTATCAAACCAATGTGCTAGCTACTGTCCATCCCAACTATGCTACTATCAAACCAATGTGCTAGCTACTGTCCATCCATCAAACCAATGTGCTAGCTACTGTCCATCCCAACTATGCTACTATCAAACCAATGTGCTAGCTACTGTCCATCCCAACTATGCTACTATCAAACCAATGTGCTAGCTACTGTCCATCCCAACTATGCTGCTATAAAACCAATGTGCTAGCTACTGTCCATCCATCAAACCAATGCGCTAGCTACCGTCCATCCCAACTATGCTACTATCAAACCAATGCGCTAGCTACTGTCCATCCCAACTATGCTACTATCAAACCAATGTGCTAGCTACTGTCCATCCATCAAACCAATGTGCTAGCTACTGTCCATCCCAACTATGCTACTATCAAACCAATGTGCTAGCTACTGTCCATTCCAACTATGCTACTATCAAACCAATGTGCTAGCTACTGTCCATCCATCAAACCAATGTGCTAGCTACTGTCCATCCCAACTATGCTACTATCAAACCAATGCGCTAGCTACTGTCCATCCCAACTATGCTACTATCAAACCAATGCGCTAGCTACTGTCCATCCCAACTATGCTACTATCAAACTAATGCGCTAGCTACTGTCCATCCCAACTTAGCTACTGTCCATCCCAACTATGCTACTATCAAACCAATGCGCTAGCTACTGTCCATCCCAACTATGCTACTATCAAACCAATGTGCTAGCTACTGTCCATCCCAACTATGCTACTATCAAACCAATGTGCTAGCTACTGTCCATCTCAACTATGCTACTATCAAACCAATGTGCTAGCTACTGTCCATCCCAACTATGCTGCTATCAAACCAATGTGCTAGCTACTGTCCATCCATCAAACCAATGCGCTAGCTACTGTCCATCCCAACTATGCTACTATCAAACCAATGCGCTAGCTACTGTCCATCCCAACTATGCTACTATCAAACCAATGCGCTAGCTACTGTCCATCCCAACTATGCTACTATCAAACCAATGCGCTAGCTACTGTCCATCCCAACTATGCTACTATCAAACTAATGCGCTAGCTACTGTCCATCCCAACTTAGCTACTGTCCATCCCAACTATGCTACTATCAAACCAATGCGCTAGCTACTGTCCATCCCAACTATGCTACTATCAAACCAATGTGCTAGCTACTGTCCATCCCAACTATGTTACTATCAAACCAATGTGCTAGCTACTGTCCATCTCAACTATGCTACTATCAAACCAATGTGCTAGCTACTGTCCATCCCAACTATGCTGCTATCAAACCAATGTGCTAGCTACTGTCCATCCATCAAACCAATGCGCTAGCTACTGTCCATCCCAACTCTGCTACTATCAAACCAATGCGCTAGCTACTGTCCATCCCAACTATGCTACTATCAAACCAATGCGCTAGCTACTGTCAATCCCAACTATGCTACTATCAAACCAATGCGCTAGCTACTGTACATCCCAACTAGCTACTATCAAACCAATGTGCTAGCTACTGTCCATCCATCAAACCAATGTGCTAGCTACTGTCCATCCCAACTATGCTACTATCAAACCAATGCGCTAGCTACTGTCCATCCCAACTATGCTACTATCAAACCAATGTGCTAGCTACTGTCCATCCCAACTATGCTACTATCAAACCAATGCGCTAGCTACAGTCCATCCCAACTATGCTACTATCAAACCAATGCGCTAGCTACTGTCCATCCCAACTATGATGCTATCAAACCAATGTGCTAGCTACTGTCCATCCCAACTATGCTATCAAACCAATGTAATAGCTACTGTCCATCCCAACTATGCTACTATCAAACCAATGCGCTAGCTACTGTCCATCCCAACTATGCTACTATCAAACCAATGTGCTAGCTACTGTCCATCCATCAAACCAATGTGCTAGCTACTGTCCATCCATCAAACCAATGTGCTAGCTACTGTCCATCCCAACTATGCTACTATCAAACCAATGTGCTAGCTACTGTCCATCCCAACTATGCTACTATCAAACCAATGTGCTAGCTACTGTCCATCCATCAAACCAATGTGCTAGCTACTGTCCATCCCAACTATGCTACTATCAAACCAATGCGCTAGCTACTGTCCATCCCAACTATGCTACTATCAAACCAATGCGCTAGCTACTGTCCATCCCAACTATGCTACTATCAAACTAATGCGCTAGCTACTGTCCATCCCAACTTAGCTACTGTCCATCCCAACTATGCTACTATCAAACCAATGCGCTAGCTACTGTCCATCCCAACTATGCTACTATCAAACCAATGTGCTAGCTACTGTCCATCCCAACTATGCTACTATCAAACCAATGTGCTAGCTACTGTCCATCTCAACTATGCTACTATCAAACCAATGTGCTAGCTACTGTCCATCCCAACTATGCTGCTATCAAACCAATGTGCTAGCTACTGTCCATCCATCAAACCAATGCGCTAGCTACTGTCCATCCCAACTATGCTACTATCAAACCAATGCGCTAGCTACTGTCCATCCCAACTATGCTACTATCAAACCAATGCGCTAGCTACTGTCAATCCCAACTATGCTACTATCAAACCAATGCGCTAGCTACTGTACATCCCAACTAGCTACTATCAAACCAATGTGCTAGCTACTGTCCATCCATCAAACCAATGTGCTAGCTACTGTCCATCCCAACTATGCTACTATCAAACCAATGCGCTAGCTACTGTCCATCCCAACTATGCTACTATCAAACCAATGTGCTAGCTACTGTCCATCCCAACTATGCTACTATCAAACCAATGCGCTAGCTACAGTCCATCCCAACTATGCTACTATCAAACCAATGCGCTAGCTACTGTCCATCCCAACTATGATGCTATCAAACCAATGTGCTAGCTACTGTCCATCCCAACTATGCTATCAAACCAATGTAATAGCTACTGTCCATCCCAACTATGCTACTATCAAACCAATGCGCTAGCTACTGTCCATCCCAACTATGCTACTATCAAACCAATGCGCTAGCTACTGTCCATCCCAACTATGCTACTATCAAACCAATGTGCTAGCTACTGTCCATCCATCAAACCAATGTGCTAGCTACTGTCCATCCATCAAACGAATGTGCTAGCTACTGTCCATCCCAACTATGCTACTATCAAACCAATCTGCTAGCTACTGTCCATCCCAACTATGCTACTATCAAACCAATGTGCTAGCTACATTCCATCCATCAAACCAATGTGCTAGCTACTGTACATCCCAACTATGCTACTATCAAACCAATGTGCTAGCTACTGTCCATCCATCAAACCAATGTGCTAGCTACTGTCCATCCATCAAACCAATGTGCTAGCTACTGTCCATCCCAACTATGCTACTATCAAACCAATGCGCTAGCTACTGTCAATCCCAACTATGCTACTATCAAACCAATGCGCTAGCTACTGTACATCCCAACTAGCTACTATCAAACCAATGTGCTAGCTACTGTCCATCCATCAAACCAATGTGCTAGCTACTGTCCATCCCAACTATGCTACTATCAAACCAATGCGCTAGCTACTGTCCATCCCAACTATGCTACTATCAAACCAATGTGCTAGCTACTGTCCATCCCAACTATGCTACTATCAAACCAATGCGCTAGCTACAGTCCATCCCAACTATGCTACTATCAAACCAATGCGCTAGCTACTGTCCATCCCAACTATGATGCTATCAAACCAATGTGCTAGCTACTGTCCATCCCAACTATGCTATCAAACCAATGTAATAGCTACTGTCCATCCCAACTATGCTACTATCAAACCAATGCGCTAGCTACTGTCCATCCCAACTATGCTACTATCAAACCAATGCGCTAGCTACTGTCCATCCCAACTATGCTACTATCAAACCAATGTGCTAGCTACTGTCCATCCATCAAACCAATGTGCTAGCTACTGTCCATCCATCAAACGAATGTGCTAGCTACTGTCCATCCCAACTATGCTACTATCAAACCAATCTGCTAGCTACTGTCCATCCCAACTATGCTACTATCAAACCAATGTGCTAGCTACATTCCATCCATCAAACCAATGTGCTAGCTACTGTACATCCCAACTATGCTACTATCAAACCAATGTGCTAGCTACTGTCCATCCATCAAACCAATGTGCTAGCTACTGTCCATCCATCAAACCAATGTGCTAGCTACTGTCCATCCCAACTATGCTACTATCAAACCAATGTGCTAGCTACTGTCCATCCCAACTATGCTACTATCAAAACAATGTGCTAGCTACTGTCCATCCATCAAACCAATGTGCTAGCTACTGTCCATCCCAACTATGCTACTATCATACCAATGTGCTAGCTAATGTCCATCTAAACTATGCTACTATCAAACCAACGCGCTAGCTACTGTCCATCCCAACTATGCTATCAAACCAATGTAATAGCTACTGTCCATCCCAACTATGCTACTATCAAACCAATGCGCTAGCTACTGTCCATCCCAACTATGCTACTATCAAACCAATGCGCTAGCTACTGTCCATCCCAACTATGCTACTATCAAACCAATGTGCTAGCTACTGTCCATCCCAACTATGCTACTATCAAACCAATGTGCTAGCTACTGTCCATCCATCAAACCAATGTGCTAGCTACTGTCCATCCCAACTATGCTACTATCAAACCAATGTGCTAGCTACTGTCCATCCCAACTATGCTACTATCAAACCAATGTGCTAGCTACTGTCCATCCCAACTATGCTGCTATTAAACCAATGTGCTAGCTACTGTCCATCCATCAAACCAATGCGCTAGCTACCGTCCATCCCAACTATGCTACTATCAAAACAATGCGCTAGCTACTGTCCATCCCAACTATGCTACTATGAAACCAATGTGCTAGCTACTGTCCATCCATCAAACCAATGTGCTAGCTACTGTCCATCCATCAAACCAATGTGCTAGCTACTGTCCATCCCAACTATGCTACTATCAAACCAATGTGCTAGCTACTGTCCATCCCAACGATGCTACTATCAAACCAATGTGCTAGCTACTGTCCATCCATCAAACCAATGTGCTAGCTACTGTCCATCCCAACTATGCTACTATCAAACCAATGCGCTAGCTACTGTCCATCCCAACTATGCTACTATCAAACCAATGCGCTAGCTACTGTCCATCCCAACTATGCTACTATCAAACCAATGTGCTAGCTACTGTCCATCCATCAAACCAATGTGCTAGCTACTGTCCATCCATCAAACCAATGTGCTAGCTACTGTCCATCCCAACTATGCTACTATCAAACCAATGTGCTAGCTACTGTCCATCCCAACTATGCTACTATCAAACCAATGTGCTAGCTACTGTCCATCCCAACTATGCTGCTATCAAACCAATGTGCTAGCTACTGTCCATCCATCAAACCAATGCGCTAGCTACTGTCCATCCCAACTATGCTACTATCAAACCAATGCGCTAGCTACTGTCCATCCCAACTATGCTACTATCAAACCAATGCGCTAGCTACTGTCAATCCCAACTATGCTACTATCAAACCAATGCGCTAGCTACTGTACATCCCAACTAGCTACTATCAAACCAATGTGCTAGCTACTGTCCATCCATCAAACCAATGTGCTAGCTACTGTCCATCCCAACTATGCTACTATCAAACCAATGCGCTAGCTACTGTCCATCCCAACTATGCTACTATCAAACCAATGTGCTAGCTACTGTCCATCCCAACTATGCTACTATCAAACCAATGCGCTAGCTACAGTCCATCCCAACTATGCTACTATCAAACCAATGCGCTAGCTACTGTCCATCCCAACTATGATGCTATCAAACCAATGTGCTAGCTACTGTCCATCCCAACTATGCTATCAAACCAATGTAATAGCTACTGTCCATCCCAACTATGCTACTATCAAACCAATGCGCTAGCTACTGTCCATCCCAACTATGCTACTATCAAACCAATGCGCTAGCTACTGTCCATCCCAACTATGCTACTATCAAACCAATGTGCTAGCTACTGTCCATCCATCAAACCAATGTGCTAGCTACTGTCCATCCATCAAACGAATGTGCTAGCTACTGTCCATCCCAACTATGCTACTATCAAACCAATCTGCTAGCTACTGTCCATCCCAACTATGCTACTATCAAACCAATGTGCTAGCTACATTCCATCCATCAAACCAATGTGCTAGCTACTGTACATCCCAACTATGCTACTATCAAACCAATGTGCTAGCTACTGTCCCTCCATCAAACCAATGTGCTAGCTACTGTCCATCCATCAAACCAATGTGCTAGCTACTGTCCATCCCAACTATGCTACTATCAAACCAATGCGCTAGCTACTGTCAATCCCAACTATGCTACTATCAAACCAATGCGCTAGCTACTGTACATCCCAACTAGCTACTATCAAACCAATGTGCTAGCTACTGTCCATCCATCAAACCAATGTGCTAGCTACTGTCCATCCCAACTATGCTACTATCAAACCAATGCGCTAGCTACTGTCCATCCCAACTATGCTACTATCAAACCAATGTGCTAGCTACTGTCCATCCCAACTATGCTACTATCAAACCAATGCGCTAGCTACAGTCCATCCCAACTATGCTACTATCAAACCAATGCGCTAGCTACTGTCCATCCCAACTATGATGCTATCAAACCAATGTGCTAGCTACTGTCCATCCCAACTATGCTATCAAACCAATGTAATAGCTACTGTCCATCCCAACTATGCTACTATCAAACCAATGCGCTAGCTACTGTCCATCCCAACTATGCTACTATCAAACCAATGCGCTAGCTACTGTCCATCCCAACTATGCTACTATCAAACCAATGTGCTAGCTACTGTCCATCCATCAAACCAATGTGCTAGCTACTGTCCATCCATCAAACGAATGTGCTAGCTACTGTCCATCCCAACTATGCTACTATCAAACCAATCTGCTAGCTACTGTCCATCCCAACTATGCTACTATCAAACCAATGTGCTAGCTACATTCCATCCATCAAACCAATGTGCTAGCTACTGTACATCCCAACTATGCTACTATCAAACCAATGTGCTAGCTACTGTCCATCCATCAAACCAATGTGCTAGCTACTGTCCATCCATCAAACCAATGTGCTAGCTACTGTCCATCCCAACTATGCTACTATCAAACCAATGTGCTAGCTACTGTCCATCCCAACTATGCTACTATCAAAACAATGTGCTAGCTACTGTCCATCCATCAAACCAATGTGCTAGCTACTGTCCATCCCAACTATGCTACTATCATACCAATGTGCTAGCTAATGTCCATCTAAACTATGCTACTATCAAACCAACGCGCTAGCTACTGTCCATCCCAACTATGCTATCAAACCAATGTAATAGCTACTGTCCATCCCAACTATGCTACTATCAAACCAATGCGCTAGCTACTGTCCATCCCAACTATGCTACTATCAAACCAATGCGCTAGCTACTGTCCATCCCAACTATGCTACTATCAAACCAATGTGCTAGCTACTGTCCATCCCAACTATGCTACTATCAAACCAATGTGCTAGCTACTGTCCATCCATCAAACCAATGTGCTAGCTACTGTCCATCCCAACTATGCTACTATCAAACCAATGTGCTAGCTACTGTCCATCCCAACTATGCTACTATCAAACCAATGTGCTAGCTGCTGTCCATCCCAACTATGCTGCTATTAAACCAATGTGCTAGCTACTGTCCATCCATCAAACCAATGCGCTAGCTACCGTCCATCCCAACTATGCTACTATCAAAACAATGCGCTAGCTACTGTCCATCCCAACTATGCTACTATGAAACCAATGTGCTAGCTACTGTCCATCCATCAAACCAATGTGCTAGCTACTGTCCATCCATCAAACCAATGTGCTAGCTACTGTCCATCCCAACTATGCTACTATCAAACCAATGTGCTAGCTACTGTCCATCCCAACGATGCTACTATCAAACCAATGTGCTAGCTACTGTCCATCCATCAAACCAATGTGCTAGCTACTGTCCATCCCAACTATGCTACTATCAAACCAATGCGCTAGCTACTGTCCATCCCAACTATGCTACTATCAAACCAATGCGCTAGCTACTGTCCATCCCAACTATGCTACTATCAAACCAATGTGCTAGCTACTGTCCATCCATCAAACCAATGTGCTAGCTACTGTCCATCCATCAAACCAATGTGCTAGCTACTGTCCATCCCAACTATGCTACTATCAAACCAATGTGCTAGCTACTGTCCATCCCAACTATGCTACTATCAAACCAATGTGCTAGCTACTGTCCATCCATCAAACCAATGTGCTAGCTACTGTCCATCCCAACTATGCTACTATCAAACCAATGCGCTAGCTACTGTCCATCCCAACTATGCTACTATCAAACCAATGCGCTAGCTACTGTCCATCCCAACTATGCTACTATCAAACCAATGCGCTAGCTACTGTCCATCCCAACTATGCTACTATCAAACCAATGTGCTAGCTACTGTCCATCCCAACTATGCTACTATCAAACCAATGTGCTAGCTACTGTCCATCCCAACTATGCTACTATCAAACCAATGTGCTAGCTACTGTCCATCCATCAAACCAATGTGCTAGCTACTGTCCATCCCAACTATGCTACTATCATACCAATGCGCTAGCTACTGTCCATCTAAACTATGCTACTATCAAACCAACGCACTAGCTACTGTCCATCCCAACTATGCTATCAAACCAATGTAATAGCTACTGTCCATCCCAACTATGCTACTATCAAACCAATGCGCTAGCTACTGTCCATCCCAACTATGCTACTATCAAACCAATGCGCTAGCTACTGTCCATCCCAACTATGCTACTATCAAACCAATGTGCTAGCTACTGTCCATCCCAACTATGCTACTATCAAACCAATGTGCTAGCTACTGTCCATCCCAACTATGCTACTATCAAACCAATGTGCTAGCTACTGTCCATCCATCAAACCAATGTGCTAGCTACTGTCCATCCCAACTATGCTACTATCAAACCAATGCGCTAGCTACTGTCCATCCCAACTATGCTACTATCAAACCAATGCGCTAGCTACTGTCCATCCCAACTATGCTACTATCAAACTAATGCGCTAGCTACTGTCCATCCCAACTATGCTACTATCATACCAATGTGCTAGCTAATGTCCATCTAAACTATGCTACTATCAAACCAACGCGCTAGCTACTGTCCATCCCAACTATGCTATCAAACCAATGTAATAGCTACTGTCCATCCCAACTATGCTACTATCAAACCAATGCGCTAGCTACTGTCCATCCCAACTATGCTACTATCAAACCAATGCGCTAGCTACTGTCCATCCCAACTATGCTACTATCAAACCAATGTGCTAGCTACTGTCCATCCCAACTATGCTACTATCAAACCAATGTGCTAGCTACTGTCCATCCATCAAACCAATGTGCTAGCTACTGTCCATCCCAACTATGCTACTATCAAACCAATGTGCTAGCTACTGTCCATCCCAACTATGCTACTATCAAACCAATGTGCTAGCTACTGTCCATCCCAACTATGCTGCTATAAAACCAATGTGCTAGCTACTGTCCATCCATCAAACCAATGCGCTAGCTACCGTCCATCCCAACTATGCTACTATCAAAACAATGCGCTAGCTACTGTCCATCCCAACTATGCTACTATCAAATTAATGCGCTAGCTACTGTCCATCCCAACTATGCTACTATCATACCAATGTGCTAGCTAATGTCCATCTAAACTATGCTACTATCAAACCAACGCGCTAGCTACTGTCCATCCCAACTATGCTATCAAACCAATGTAATAGCTACTGTCCATCCCAACTATGCTACTATCAAACCAATGCGCTAGCTACTGTCCATCCCAACTATGCTACTATCAAACCAATGCGCTAGCTACTGTCCATCCCAACTATGCTACTATCAAACCAATGTGCTAGCTACTGTCCATCCCAACTATGCTACTATCAAACCAATGTGCTAGCTACTGTCCATCCATCAAACCAATGTGCTAGCTACTGTCCATCCCAACTATGCTACTATCAAACCAATGTGCTAGCTACTGTCCATCCCAACTATGCTACTATCAAACCAATGTGCTAGCTACTGTCCATCCCAACTATGCTGCTATAAAACCAATGTGCTAGCTACTGTCCATCCATCAAACCAATGCGCTAGCTCCCGTCCATCCCAACTATGCTACTATCAAACCAATGCGCTAGCTACTGTCCATCCCAACTATGCTACTATCAAACCAATGTGCTAGCTACTGTCCATCCATCAAAGCAATGTGCTAGCTACTGTCCATCCATCAAACCAATGTGCTAGCTACTGTCCATCCCAACTATGCTACTATCAAACCAATGTGCTAGCTACTGTCCATCCCAACTATGCTACTATCAAACCAATGTGCTAGCTACTGTCCATCCATCAAACCAATGTGCTAGCTACTGTCCATCCCAACTATGCTACTATCAAACCAATGCGCTAGCTACTGTCCATCCCAACTATGCTACTATCAAACCAATGCGCTAGCTACTGTCCATCCCAACTATGCTACTATCAAACTAATGCGCTAGCTACTGTCCATCCCAACTTAGCTACTGTCCATCCCAACTATGCTACTATCAAACCAATGCGCTAGCTACTGTCCATCCCAACTATGCTACTATCAAACCAATGTGCTAGCTACTGTCCATCCCAACTATGCTACTATCAAACCAATGTGCTAGCTACTGTCCATCTCAACTATGCTACTATCAAACCAATGTGCTAGCTACTGTCCATCCCAACTATGCTGCTATCAAACCAATGTGCTAGCTACTGTCCATCCATCAAACCAATGCGCTAGCTACTGTCCATCCCAACTATGCTACTATCAAACCAATGCGCTAGCTACTGTCCATCCCAACTATGCTACTATCAAACGATGCGCTAGCTACTGTCAATCCCAACTATGCTACTATCAAACCAATGCGCTAGCTACTGTACATCCCAACTAGCTACTATCAAACCAATGTGCTAGCTACTGTCCATCCATCAAACCAATGTGCTAGCTACTGTCCATCCCAACTATGCTACTATCAAACCAATGCGCTAGCTACTGTCCATCCCAACTATGCTACTTCAAACCAATGTGCTAGCTACTGTCCATCCCAACTATGCTACTATCAAACCAATGCGCTAGCTACAGTCCATCCCAACTATGCTACTATCAAACCAATGCGCTAGCTACTGTCCATCCCAACTATGCTACTATCAAACCAATGTGCTAGCTACTGTCCATCCATCAAACCAATGTGCTAGCTACTGTCCATCCCAACTATGCTACTATCATACCAATGCGCTAGCTACTGTCCATCTAAACTATGCTACTATCAAACCAACGCACTAGCTACTGTCCATCCCAACTATGCTATCAAACCAATGTAATAGCTACTGTCCATCCCAACTATGCTACTATCAAACCAATGCGCTAGCTACTGTCCATCCCAACTATGCTACTATCAAACCAATGCGCTAGCTACTGTCCATCCCAACTATGCTACTATCAAACCAATGTGCTAGCTACTGTCCATCCCAACTATGCTACTATCAAACCAATGTGCTAGCTACTGTCCATCCCAACTATGCTACTATCAAACCAATGTGCTAGCTACTGTCCATCCATCAAACCAATGTGCTAGCTACTGTCCATCCCAACTATGCTACTATCAAACCAATGCGCTAGCTACTGTCCATCCCAACTATGCTACTATCAAACCAATGCGCTAGCTACTGTCCATCCCAACTATGCTACTATCAAACTAATGCGCTAGCTACTGTCCATCCCAACTATGCTACTATCATACCAATGTGCTAGCTAATGTCCATCTAAACTATGCTACTATCAAACCAACGCGCTAGCTACTGTCCATCCCAACTATGCTATCAAACCAATGTAATAGCTACTGTCCATCCCAACTATGCTACTATCAAACCAATGCGCTAGCTACTGTCCATCCCAACTATGCTACTATCAAACCAATGCGCTAGCTACTGTCCATCCCAACTATGCTACTATCAAACCAATGTGCTAGCTACTGTCCATCCCAACTATGCTACTATCAAACCAATGTGCTAGCTACTGTCCATCCATCAAACCAATGTGCTAGCTACTGTCCATCCCAACTATGCTACTATCAAACCAATGTGCTAGCTACTGTCCATCCCAACTATGCTACTATCAAACCAATGTGCTAGCTACTGTCCATCCCAACTATGCTGCTATAAAACCAATGTGCTAGCTACTGTCCATCCATCAAACCAATGCGCTAGCTACCGTCCATCCCAACTATGCTACTATCAAAACAATGCGCTAGCTACTGTCCATCCCAACTATGCTACTATCAAACCAATGTGCTAGCTACTGTCCATCCATCAAACCAATGTGCTAGCTACTGTCCATCCATCAAACCAATGTGCTAGCTACTGTCCATCCCAACTATGCTACTATCAAACCAATGTGCTAGCTACTGTCCATCCCAACTATGCTACTATCAAACCAATGTGCTAGCTACTGTCCATCCATCAAACCAATGTGCTAGCTACTGTCCATCCCAACTATGCTACTATCAAACCAATGCGCTAGCTACTGTCCATCCCAACTATGCTACTATCAAACCAATGCGCTAGCTACTGTCCATTCCAACTATGCTACTATCAAACCAATGCGCTAGCTACAGTCCATCCCAACTATGCTACTATCAAACCAATGCGCTAGCTACTGTCCATCCCAACTATGCTACTATCAAACCAATGTGCTAGCTACTGTCCATCCCAACTATGCTACTATCAAACCAATGTGCTAGCTACTGTCCATCCCAACTATGCTACTATCAAACCAATGTGCTAGCTACTGTCCATCCATCAAACCAATGTGCTAGCTACTGTCCATCCCAACTATGCTACTATCAAACCAATGCGCTAGCTACTGTCCATCCCAACTATGCTACTATCAAACCAATGCGCTAGCTACTGTCCATCCCAACTATGCTACTATCAAATTAATGCGCTAGCTACTGTCCATCCCAACTATGCTACTATCATACCAATGTGCTAGCTAATGTCCATCTAAACTATGCTACTATCAAACCAATGTGCTAGCTACTGTCCATCCATCAAACCAATGCGCTAGCTACTGTCCATCCCAACTATGCTACTATCAAACCAATGTGCTAGCTACTGTCCATCCCAACTATGCTACTATCAAACCAATGTGCTAGCTACTGTCCATCCCAACTATGCTACTATCAAACCAATGTGCTAGCTACTGTCCATCCATCAAACCAATGTGCTAGCTACTGTCCATCCCAACTATGCTACTATCAAACCAATGCGCTAGCTACTGTCCATCCCAACTATGCTACTATCAAACCAATGCGCTAGCTACTGTCCATCCCAACTATGCTACTATCAAATTAATGCGCTAGCTACTGTCCATCCCAACTATGCTACTATCATACCAATGTGCTAGCTAATGTCCATCTAAACTATGCTACTATCAAACCAACGCGCTAGCTACTGTCCATCCCAACTATGCTATCAAACCAATGTAATAGCTACTGTCCATCCCAACTATGCTACTATCAAACCAATGCGCTAGCTACTGTCCATCCCAACTATGCTACTATCAAACCAATGCGCTAGCTACTGTCCATCCCAACTATGCTACTATCAAACCAATGTGCTAGCTACTGTCCATCCCAACTATGCTACTATCAAACCAATGTGCTAGCTACTGTCCATCCATCAAACCAATGTGCTAGCTACTGTCCATCCCAACTATGCTACTATCAAACCAATGCGCTAGCTACTGTCCATCCCAACTATGCTACTATCAAACCAATGCGCTAGCTACTGTCCATCCCAACTATGCTACTATCAAACCAATGTGGTAGCTACTGTACATCCTACTATCAAACCAATGTGCTAGCTACTTTCCATCCCAACTATGCTACTATCAAACCAATGTGCTAGCTACTGTACATCCTACTATCAAACCAATGTGCTAGCTACTTTCCATCCCAACTATGCTACTATCAAACCAATGTGCTAGCTACTGTCCATCCCAACTATGCTACTATCAAACCAATGTGCTAGCTACTGTCCATCCCAACTATGCTACTATCAAACCAATGTGCTAGCTACTGTCCATCCATCAAACCAATGTGCTAGCTACTGTCCATCCCAACTATGCTACTATCAAACCAATGCGCTAGCTACTGTCCATCCCAACTATGCTACTATCAAACCAATGCGCTAGCTACTGTCCATCCCAACTATGCTACTATCAAACTAATGCGCTAGCTACTGTCCATCCCAACTATGCTACTATCATACCAATGTGCTAGCTAATGTCCATCTAAACTATGCTACTATCAAACCAACGCGCTAGCTACTGTCCATCCCAACTATGCTATCAAACCAATGTAATAGCTACTGTCCATCCCAACTATGCTACTATCAAACCAATGCGCTAGCTACTGTCCATCCCAACTATGCTACTATCAAACCAATGCGCTAGCTACTGTCCATCCCAACTATGCTACTATCAAACCAATGTGCTAGCTACTGTCCATCCCAACTATGCTACTATCAAACCAATGTGCTAGCTACTGTCCATCCATCAAACCAATGTGCTAGCTACTGTCCATCCCAACTATGCTACTATCAAACCAATGTGCTAGCTACTGTCCATCCCAACTATGCTACTATCAAACCAATGTGCTAGCTACTGTCCATCCCAACTATGCTGCTATAAAACCAATGTGCTAGCTACTGTCCATCCATCAAACCAATGCGCTAGCTACCGTCCATCCCAACTATGCTACTATCAAAACAATGCGCTAGCTACTGTCCATCCCAACTATGCTACTATCAAACCAATGTGCTAGCTACTGTCCATCCATCAAACCAATGTGCTAGCTACTGTCCATCCATCAAACCAATGTGCTAGCTACTGTCCATCCCAACTATGCTACTATCAAACCAATGTGCTAGCTACTGTCCATCCCAACTATGCTACTATCAAACCAATGTGCTAGCTACTGTCCATCCATCAAACCAATGTGCTAGCTACTGTCCATCCCAACTATGCTACTATCAAACCAATGCGCTAGCTACTGTCCATCCCAACTATGCTACTATCAAACCAATGCGCTAGCTACTGTCCATTCCAACTATGCTACTATCAAACCAATGCGCTAGCTACAGTCCATCCCAACTATGCTACTATCAAACCAATGCGCTAGCTACTGTCCATCCCAACTATGCTACTATCAAACCAATGTGCTAGCTACTGTCCATCCCAACTATGCTACTATCAAACCAATGTGCTAGCTACTGTCCATCCCAACTATGCTACTATCAAACCAATGTGCTAGCTACTGTCCATCCATCAAACCAATGTGCTAGCTACTGTCCATCCCAACTATGCTACTATCAAACCAATGCGCTAGCTACTGTCCATCCCAACTATGCTACTATCAAACCAATGCGCTAGCTACTGTCCATCCCAACTATGCTACTATCAAATTAATGCGCTAGCTACTGTCCATCCCAACTATGCTACTATCATACCAATGTGCTAGCTAATGTCCATCTAAACTATGCTACTATCAAACCAATGTGCTAGCTACTGTCCATCCATCAAACCAATGCGCTAGCTACTGTCCATCCCAACTATGCTACTATCAAACCAATGTGCTAGCTACTGTCCATCCCAACTATGCTACTATCAAACCAATGTGCTAGCTACTGTCCATCCCAACTATGCTACTATCAAACCAATGTGCTAGCTACTGTCCATCCATCAAACCAATGTGCTAGCTACTGTCCATCCCAACTATGCTACTATCAAACCAATGCGCTAGCTACTGTCCATCCCAACTATGCTACTATCAAACCAATGCGCTAGCTACTGTCCATCCCAACTATGCTACTATCAAATTAATGCGCTAGCTACTGTCCATCCCAACTATGCTACTATCATACCAATGTGCTAGCTAATGTCCATCTAAACTATGCTACTATCAAACCAACGCGCTAGCTACTGTCCATCCCAACTATGCTATCAAACCAATGTAATAGCTACTGTCCATCCCAACTATGCTACTATCAAACCAATGCGCTAGCTACTGTCCATCCCAACTATGCTACTATCAAACCAATGCGCTAGCTACTGTCCATCCCAACTATGCTACTATCAAACCAATGTGCTAGCTACTGTCCATCCCAACTATGCTACTATCAAACCAATGTGCTAGCTACTGTCCATCCATCAAACCAATGTGCTAGCTACTGTCCATCCCAACTATGCTACTATCAAACCAATGTGCTAGCTACTGTCCATCCCAACTATGCTACTATCAAACCAATGTGCTAGCTACTGTCCATCCCAACTATGCTGCTATAAAACCAATGTGCTAGCTACTGTCCATCCATCAAACCAATGCGCTAGCTACCGTCCATCCCAACTATGCTACTATCAAAACAATGCGCTAGCTACTGTCCATCCCAACTATGCTACTATCAAATTAATGCGCTAGCTACTGTCCATCCCAACTATGCTACTATCATACCAATGTGCTAGCTAATGTCCATCTAAACTATGCTACTATCAAACCAACGCGCTAGCTACTGTCCATCCCAACTATGCTATCAAACCAATGTAATAGCTACTGTCCATCCCAACTATGCTACTATCAAACCAATGCGCTAGCTACTGTCCATCCCAACTATGCTACTATCAAACCAATGCGCTAGCTACTGTCCATCCCAACTATGCTACTATCAAACCAATGTGCTAGCTACTGTCCATCCCAACTATGCTACTATCAAACCAATGTGCTAGCTACTGTCCATCCATCAAACCAATGTGCTAGCTACTGTCCATCCCAACTATGCTACTATCAAACCAATGTGCTAGCTACTGTCCATCCCAACTATGCTACTATCAAACCAATGTGCTAGCTACTGTCCATCCCAACTATGCTGCTATAAAACCAATGTGCTAGCTACTGTCCATCCATCAAACCAATGCGCTAGCTACCGTCCATCCCAACTATGCTACTATCAAACCAATGCGCTAGCTACTGTCCATCCCAACTATGCTACTATCAAACCAATGTGCTAGCTACTGTCCATCCATCAAACCAATGTGCTAGCTACTGTCCATCCATCAAACCAATGTGCTAGCTACTGTCCATCCCAACTATGCTACTATCAAACCAATGTGCTAGCTACTGTCCATCCCAACTATGCTACTATCAAACCAATGTGCTAGCTACTGTCCATCCATCAAACCAATGTGCTAGCTACTGTCCATCCCAACTATGCTACTATCAAACCAATGCGCTAGCTACTGTCCATCCCAACTATGCTACTATCAAACCAATGCGCTAGCTACTGTCCATCCCAACTATGCTACTATCAAACTAATGCGCTAGCTACTGTCCATCCCAACTTAGCTACTGTCCATCCCAACTATGCTACTATCAAACCAATGCGCTAGCTACTGTCCATCCCAACTATGCTACTATCAAACCAATGTGCTAGCTACTGTCCATCCCAACTATGCTACTATCAAACCAATGTGCTAGCTACTGTCCATCTCAACTATGCTACTATCAAACCAATGTGCTAGCTACTGTCCATCCCAACTATGCTGCTTTCAAACCAATGTGCTAGCTACTGTCCATCCATCAAACCAATGCGCTAGCTACTGTCCATCCCAACTATGCTACTATCAAACCAATGCGCTAGCTACTGTCCATCCCAACTATGCTACTATCAAACGATGCGCTAGCTACTGTCAATCCCAACTATGCTACTATCAAACCAATGCGCTAGCTACTGTACATCCCAACTAGCTACTATCAAACCAATGTGCTAGCTACTGTCCATCCATCAAACCAATGTGCTAGCTACTGTCCATCCCAACTATGCTACTATCAAACCAATGCGCTAGCTACTGTCCATCCCAACTATGCTACTATCAAACCAATGTGCTAGCTACTGTCCATCCCAACTATGCTACTATCAAACCAATGCGCTAGCTACAGTCCATCCCAACTATGCTACTATCAAACCAATGCGCTAGCTACTGTCCATCCCAACTATGCTACTATCAAACCAATGTGCTAGCTACTGTCCATCCATCAAACCAATGTGCTAGCTACTGTCCATCCCAACTATGCTACTATCATACCAATGCGCTAGCTACTGTCCATCTAAACTATGCTACTATCAAACCAACGCACTAGCTACTGTCCATCCCAACTATGCTATCAAACCAATGTAATAGCTACTGTCCATCCCAACTATGCTACTATCAAACCAATGCGCTAGCTACTGTCCATCCCAACTATGCTACTATCAAACCAATGCGCTAGCTACTGTCCATCCCAACTATGCTACTATCAAACCAATGTGCTAGCTACTGTCCATCCCAACTATGCTACTATCAAACCAATGTGCTAGCTACTGTCCATCCCAACTATGCTACTATCAAACCAATGTGCTAGCTACTGTCCATCCATCAAACCAATGTGCTAGCTACTGTCCATCCCAACTATGCTACTATCAAACCAATGCGCTAGCTACTGTCCATCCCAACTATGCTACTATCAAACCAATGCGCTAGCTACTGTCCATCCCAACTATGCTACTATCAAACTAATGCGCTAGCTACTGTCCATCCCAACTATGCTACTATCATACCAATGTGCTAGCTAATGTCCATCTAAACTATGCTACTATCAAACCAACGCGCTAGCTACTGTCCATCCCAACTATGCTATCAAACCAATGTAATAGCTACTGTCCATCCCAACTATGCTACTATCAAACCAATGCGCTAGCTACTGTCCATCCCAACTATGCTACTATCAAACCAATGCGCTAGCTACTGTCCATCCCAACTATGCTACTATCAAACCAATGTGCTAGCTACTGTCCATCCCAACTATGCTACTATCAAACCAATGTGCTAGCTACTGTCCATCCATCAAACCAATGTGCTAGCTACTGTCCATCCCAACTATGCTACTATCAAACCAATGTGCTAGCTACTGTCCATCCCAACTATGCTACTATCAAACCAATGTGCTAGCTACTGTCCATCCCAACTATGCTGCTATAAAACCAATGTGCTAGCTACTGTCCATCCATCAAACCAATGCGCTAGCTACCGTCCATCCCAACTATGCTACTATCAAAACAATGCGCTAGCTACTGTCCATCCCAACTATGCTACTATCAAACCAATGTGCTAGCTACTGTCCATCCATCAAACCAATGTGCTAGCTACTGTCCATCCATCAAACCAATGTGCTAGCTACTGTCCATCCCAACTATGCTACTATCAAACCAATGTGCTAGCTACTGTCCATCCCAACTATGCTACTATCAAACCAATGTGCTAGCTACTGTCCATCCATCAAACCAATGTGCTAGCTACTGTCCATCCCAACTATGCTACTATCAAACCAATGCGCTAGCTACTGTCCATCCCAACTATGCTACTATCAAACCAATGCGCTAGCTACTGTCCATTCCAACTATGCTACTATCAAACCAATGCGCTAGCTACAGTCCATCCCAACTATGCTACTATCAAACCAATGCGCTAGCTACTGTCCATCCCAACTATGCTACTATCAAACCAATGTGCTAGCTACTGTCCATCCCAACTATGCTACTATCAAACCAATGTGCTAGCTACTGTCCATCCCAACTATGCTACTATCAAACCAATGTGCTAGCTACTGTCCATCCATCAAACCAATGTGCTAGCTACTGTCCATCCCAACTATGCTACTATCAAACCAATGCGCTAGCTACTGTCCATCCCAACTATGCTACTATCAAACCAATGCGCTAGCTACTGTCCATCCCAACTATGCTACTATCAAATTAATGCGCTAGCTACTGTCCATCCCAACTATGCTACTATCATACCAATGTGCTAGCTAATGTCCATCTAAACTATGCTACTATCAAACCAATGTGCTAGCTACTGTCCATCCATCAAACCAATGCGCTAGCTACTGTCCATCCCAACTATGCTACTATCAAACCAATGTGCTAGCTACTGTCCATCCCAACTATGCTACTATCAAACCAATGTGCTAGCTACTGTCCATCCCAACTATGCTACTATCAAACCAATGTGCTAGCTACTGTCCATCCATCAAACCAATGTGCTAGCTACTGTCCATCCCAACTATGCTACTATCAAACCAATGCGCTAGCTACTGTCCATCCCAACTATGCTACTATCAAACCAATGCGCTAGCTACTGTCCATCCCAACTATGCTACTATCAAATTAATGCGCTAGCTACTGTCCATCCCAACTATGCTACTATCATACCAATGTGCTAGCTAATGTCCATCTAAACTATGCTACTATCAAACCAACGCGCTATTTACTGTCCATCCCAACTATGCTATCAAACCAATGTAATAGCTACTGTCCATCCCAACTATGCTACTATCAAACCAATGCGCTAGCTACTGTCCATCCCAACTATGCTACTATCAAACCAATGCGCTAGCTACTGTCCATCCCAACTATGCTACTATCAAACCAATGTGCTAGCTACTGTCCATCCCAACTATGCTACTATCAAACCAATGTGCTAGCTACTGTCCATCCATCAAACCAATGTGCTAGCTACTGTCCATCCCAACTATGCTACTATCAAACCAATGTGCTAGCTACTGTCCATCCCAACTATGCTACTATCAAACCAATGTGCTAGCTACTGTCCATCCCAACTATGCTGCTATAAAACCAATGTGCTAGCTACTGTCCATCCATCAAACCAATGCGCTAGCTACCGTCCATCCCAACTATGCTACTATCAAACCAATGCGCTAGCTACTGTCCATCCCAACTATGCTACTATCAAACCAATGTGCTAGCTACTGTCCATCCATCAAA
This sequence comes from Borostomias antarcticus, assembly GCF_949987555.1. NCBI lineage: Eukaryota > Metazoa > Chordata > Actinopteri > Stomiiformes > Stomiidae > Borostomias > Borostomias antarcticus. Next base: position 4,699,225 of record NC_140248.1, on the reverse strand, counting down.
CCAATGTGCTAGCTACTGTCCATCCATCAAACCAATGTGCTAGCTACTGTCCATCCCAACTATGCTACTATCAAACCAATGTGCTAGCTACTGTCCATCCCAACTATGCTACTATCAAACCAATGTGCTAGCTACTGTCCATCCATCAAACCAATGTGCTAGCTACTGTCCATCCCAACTATGCTACTATCAAACCAATGCGCTAGCTACTGTCCATCCCAACTATGCTACTATCAAACCAATGCGCTAGCTACTGTCCATCCCAACTATGCTACTATCAAACTAATGCGCTAGCTACTGTCCATCCCAACATAGCTACTGTCCATCCCAACTATGCTACTATCAAACCAATGCGCTAGCTACTGTCCATCCCAACTATGCTACTATCAAACCAATGTGCTAGCTACTGTCCATCCCAACTATGCTACTATCAAACCAATGTGCTAGCTACTGTCCATCTCAACTATGCTACTATCAAACCAATGTGCTAGCTACTGTCCATCCCAACTATGCTGCTATCAAACCAATGTGCTAGCTACTGTCCATCCATCAAACCAATGCGCTAGCTACTGTCCATCCCAACTATGCTACTATCAAACCAATGCGCTAGCTACTGTCCATCCCAACTATGCTACTATCAAACCAATGCGCTAGCTACTGTCAATCCCAACTATGCTACTATCAAACCAATGCGCTAGCTACTGTACATCCCAACTAGCTACTATCAAACCAATGTGCTAGCTACTGTCCATCCATCAAACCAATGTGCTAGCTACTGTCCATCCCAACTATGCTACTATCAAACCAATGCGCTAGCTACTGTCCATCCCAACTATGCTACTATCAAACCAATGTGCTAGCTACTGTCCATCCCAACTATGCTACTATCAAACCAATGCGCTAGCTACAGTCCATCCCAACTATGCTACTATCAAACCAATGCGCTAGCTACTGTCCATCCCAACTATGATGCTATCAAACCAATGTGCTAGCTACTGTCCATCCCAACTATGCTATCAAACCAATGTAATAGCTACTGTCCATCCCAACTATGCTACTATCAAACCAATGCGCTAGCTACTGTCCATCCCAACTATGCTACTATCAAACCAATGCGCTAGCTACTGTCCATCCCAACTATGCTACTATCAAACCAATGTGCTAGCTACTGTCCATCCATCAAACCAATGTGCTAGCTACTGTCCATCCATCAAACCAATGTGCTAGCTACTGTCCATCCCAACTATGCTACTATCAAACCAATCTGCTAGCTACTGTCCATCCCAACTATGCTACTATCAAACCAATGTGCTAGCTACTGTCCATCCCAACTATGCTACTATCAAACCAATGTGCTAGCTACATTCCATCCATCAAACCAATGTGCTAGCTACTGTACATCCCAACTATGCTACTATCAAACCAATGTGCTAGCTACTGTCCATCCATCAAACCAATGTGCTAGCTACTGTCCATCCATCAAACCAATGTGCTAGCTACTGTCCATCCCAACTATGCTACTATCAAACCAATGTGCTAGCTACTGTCCATCCCAACTATGCTACTATCAAAACAATGTGCTAGCTACTGTCCATCCATCAAACCAATGTGCTAGCTACTGTCCATCCCAACTATGCTACTATCAAACCAATGTGCTAGCTACTGTCCATCCCAACTATGCTACTATCAAACCAATGTGCTAGCTACTGTCCATCCCAACTATGCTGCTATAAAACCAATGTGCTAGCTACTGTCCATCCATCAAACCAATGCGCTAGCTACCGTCCATCCCAACTATGCTACTATCAAACCAATGCGCTAGCTACTGTCCATCCCAACTATGCTACTATCAAACCAATGTGCTAGCTACTGTCCATCCATCAAACCAATGTGTTAGCTACTGTCCATCCATCAAACCAATGTGCTAGCTACTGTCCATCCCAACTATGCTACTATCAAACCAATGTGCTAGCTACTGTCCATCCCAACTATGCTACTATCAAACCAATGTGCTAGCTACTGTCCATCCATCAAACCAATGTGCTAGCTACTGTCCATCCCAACTATGCTACTATCAAACCAATGTGCTAGCTACTGTCCATCCCAACTATGCTACTATCAAACCAATGTGCTAGCTACTGTCCATCCATCAAACCAATGTGCTAGCTACTGTCCATCCCAACTATGCTACTATCAAACCAATGTGCTAGCTACTGTCCATCCCAACTATGCTACTATCAAACCAATGTGCTAGCTACTGTCCATCCCAACTATGCTGCTATAAAACCAATGTGCTAGCTACTGTCCATCCATCAAACCAATGCGCTAGCTACCGTCCATCCCAACTATGCTACTATCAAACCAATGCGCTAGCTACTGTCCATCCCAACTATGCTACTATCAAACCAATGTGCTAGCTACTGTCCATCCATCAAACCAATGTGCTAGCTACTGTCCAACCATCAAACCAATGTGCTAGCTACTGTCCATCCCAACTATGCTACTATCAAACCAATGTGCTAGCTACTGTCCATCCATCAAACCAATGTGCTAGCTACTGTCCATCCCAACTATGCTACTATCAAACCAATGTGCTAGCTACTGTCCATCCCAACTATGCTACTATCAAACCAATGTGCTAGCTACTGTCCATCCATCAAACCAATGTGCTAGCTACTGTCCATCCCAACTATGCTACTATCAAACCAATGTGCTAGCTACTGTCCATCCCAACTATGCTACTATCAAACCAATGTGCTAGCTACTGTCCATCCCAACTATGCTGCTATAAAACCAATGTGCTAGCTACTGTCCATCCATCAAACCAATGCGCTAGCTACCGTCCATCCCAACTATGCTACTATCAAACCAATGCGCTAGCTACTGTCCATCCCAACTATGCTACTATCAAACCAATGTGCTAGCTACTGTCCATCCATCAAACCAATGTGCTAGCTACTGTCCAACCATCAAACCAATGTGCTAGCTACTGTCCATCCCAACTATGCTACTATCAAACCAATGTGCTAGCTACTGTCCATCCCAACTATGCTACTATCAAACCAATGTGCTAGCTACTGTCCATCCATCAAACCAATGTGCTAGCTACTGTCCATCCCAACTATGCTACTATCAAACCAATGCGCTAGCTACTGTCCATCCCAACTATGCTACTATCAAACCAATGCGCTAGCTACTGTCCATCCCAACTATGCTACTATCAAACTAATGCGCTAGCTACTGTCCATCCCAACTTAGCTACTGTCCATCCCAACTATGCTACTATCAAACCAATGCGCTAGCTACTGTCCATCCCAACTATGCTACTATCAAACCAATGTGCTAGCTACTGTCCATCCCAACTATGCTACTATCAAACCAATGTGCTAGCTACTGTCCATCTCAACTATGCTACTATCAAACCAATGTGCTAGCTACTGTCCATCCCAACTATGCTGCTATCAAACCAATGTGCTAGCTACTGTCCATCCATCAAACCAATGCGCTAGCTACTGTCCATCCCAACTATGCTACTATCAAACCAATGCGCTAGCTACTGTCCATCCCAACTATGCTACTATCAAACCAATGCGCTAGCTACTGTCAATCCCAACTATGCTACTATCAAACCAATGCGCTAGCTACTGTACATCCCAACTAGCTACTATCAAACCAATGTGCTAGCTACTGTCCATCCATCAAACCAATGTGCTAGCTACTGTCCATCCCAACTATGCTACTATCAAACCAATGCGCTAGCTACTGTCCATCCCAACTATGCTACTATCAAACCAATGTGCTAGCTACTGTCCATCCCAACTATGCTACTATCAAACCAATGCGCTAGCTACAGTCCATCCCAACTATGCTACTATCAAACCAATGCGCTAGCTACTGTCCATCCCAACTATGATGCTATCAAACCAATGTGCTAGCTACTGTCCATCCCAACTATGCTATCAAACCAATGTAATAGCTACTGTCCATCCCAACTATGCTACTATCAAACCAATGCGCTAGCTACTGTCCATCCCAACTATGCTACTATCAAACCAATGCGCTAGCTACTGTCCATCCCAACTATGCTACTATCAAACCAATGTGCTAGCTACTGTCCATCCATCAAACCAATGTGCTAGCTACTGTCCATCCCAACTATGCTACTATCAAACCAATGTGCTAGCTACTGTCCATCCCAACTATGCTGCTATAAAACCAATGTGCTAGCTACTGTCCATCCATCAAAGCAATGCGCTAGCTACCATCCATCCCAACTATGCTACTATCAAACCAATGCGCTAGCTACTGTCCATCCCAACTATGCTACTATCAAACCAATGCGCTAGCTACTGTCCATCCCAACTATGCTACTATCAAACCAATGCGCTAGCTACTGTCCATCCCAACTATGCTACTATCAAACCAATGCGCTAGCTACTGTCCATCCCAACTATGCCACTATCAAACCAATGCGCTAGCTACTGTCCATCCCAACTATGCTACTATCAAACCAATGCGCTAGCTACTGTCAATCCCAACTATGCTACTACCAAACCAATGCGCTAGCTACTGTCCATCCCAACTATGCTATCAAACCAATGCGCTAGCTACTGTCTATCCCAACTATGCCACTATCAAACCAATGCGCTAGCTACTGTCTATCCCAACTATGCCACTATCAAACCAATGCACTAGCTACTGTCCATCCCAACTATGCTACTATCAAACCAATGCGCTAGCTACAGTCCATCCCAACTATCAATCCAATGCGCTAGCTACTGTCCATCCCAACTATGGTACTATCAAACCAATGCGCTAGCTACTGTCCATCCCAACTATGGTACTATCAAACCAATGCGCTAGCTACTGTCCATCCCAACTATGCTACTATCAAACCAATGCGCTAGCTACTGTCCATCCCAACTATGCTACTATCATACCAATGCGCTAGCTACTGTCCATCTAAACTATGCTACTATCAAACCAATGCGCTAGCTACTGTCCATTCCAACTATGCTACTATCAAACCAATGTGCTAGCTACAGTCCATCCCAACTATGCTACTATCAAACCAATGCGCTAGCTACTGTCCATCCCAACTATGCTACTATCAAACCAATGTGCTAGCTACTGTCCATCCCAACTATGCTACTATCAAACCAATGTGCTAGCTACTGTCCATCCCAACTATGCTACTATCAAACCAATGTGCTAACTACTGTCCATCCATCAAACCAATGTGCTAGCTACTGTCCATCCCAACTATGCTACTATCAAACCAATGCGCTAGCTACTGTCCATCCCAACTATGCTACTATCAAACTAATGCGCTAGCTACTGTCCATCCCAACTATGCTACTATCATACCAATGTGCTAGCTAATGTCCATCTAAACTATGCTACTATCAAACCAACGCGCTAGCTACTGTCCATCCCAACTATGCTATCAAACCAATGTAATAGCTACTGTCCATCCCAACTATGCTACTATCAAACCAATGCGCTAGCTACTGTCCATCCCAACTATGCTACTATCAAACCAATGCGCTAGCTACTGTCCATCCCAACTATGCTACTATCAAACCAATGTGCTAGCTACTGTCCATCCCAACTATGCTACTATCAAACCAATGTGCTAGCTACTGTCCATCCATCAAACCAATGTGCTAGCTACTGTCCATCCCAACTATGCTACTATCAAACCAATGTGCTAGCTACTGTCCATCCCAACTATGCTACTATCAAACCAATGTGCTAGCTACTGTCCATCCCAACTATGCTGCTATAAAACCAATGTGCTAGCTACTGTCCATCCATCAAACCAATGCGCTAGCTACTGTCCATCCCAACTATGCTACTATCAAACCAATGCGCTAGCTACTGTCCATCCCAACTATGCTACTATCAAACCAATGCGCTAGCTACTGTCCATCCCAACTATGCTACTATCAAACCAATGTGCTAGCTACTGTCCATCCATCAAACCAATGTGCTAGCTACTGTCCATCCATCAAACCAATGTGCTAGCTACTGTCCATCCCAACTATGCTACTATCAAACCAATGTGCTAGCTACTGTCCATCCCAACTATGCTACTATCAAACCAATGTGCTAGCTACTGTCCATCCATCAAACCAATGTGCTAGCTACTGTCCATCCCAACTATGCTACTATCAAACCAATGCGCTAGCTACTGTCCATCCCAACTATGCTACTATCAAACCAATGCGCTAGCTACTGTCCATCCCAACTATGCTACTATCAAACCAATGCGCTAGCTACAGTCCATCCCAACTATCAATCCAATGCGCTAGCTACTGTCCATCCCAACTATGGTACTATCAAACCAATGCGCTAGCTACTGTCCATCCCAACTATGGTACTATCAAACCAATGCGCTAGCTACTGTCCATCCCAACTATGCTACTATCAAACCAATGCGCTAGCTACTGTCCATCCCAACTATGCTACTATCATACCAATGCGCTAGCTACTGTCCATCTAAACTATGCTACTATCAAACCAATGCGCTAGCTACTGTCCATTCCAACTATGCTACTATCAAACCAATGTGCTAGCTACTGTCCATCCCAACTATGCTACTATCAAACCAATGTGCTAACTACTGTCCATCCATCAAACCAATGTGCTAGCTACTGTCCATCCATCAAACCAATGTGCTAGCTACTGTCCATCCCAACTATGCTACTATCAAACCAATGTGCTAGCTACTGTCCATCCCAACTATGCTACTATCAAACCAATGCGCTAGCTACTGTCCATCCCAACTATGCTACTATCAAACCAATGCGCTAGCTACAGTCCATCCCAACTATCAATCCAATGCGCTAGCTACTGTCCATCCCAACTATGGTACTATCAAACCAATGCGCTAGCTACTGTCCATCCCAACTATGGTACTATCAAACCAATGCGCTAGCTACTGTCCATCCCAACTATGCTACTATCAAACCAATGCGCTAGCTACTGTCCATCCCAACTATGCTACTATCATACCAATGCGCTAGCTACTGTCCATCTAAACTATGGTACTATCAAACCAATGCGCTAGCTACTGTCCATCCCAACTATGGTACTATCAAACCAATGCGCTAGCTACTGTCCATCCCAACTATGCTACTATCAAACCAATGCGCTAGCTACTGTCCATCCCAACTATGCTACTATCATACCAATGCGCTAGCTACTGTCCATCTAAACTATGCTACTATCAAACCAATGCGCTAGCTACTGTCCATTCCAACTATGCTACTATCAAACCAATGTGCTAGCTACTGTCCATCCCAACTATGCTACTATCAAACCAATGTGCTAACTACTGTCCATCCATCAAACCAATGTGCTAGCTACTGTCCATCCATCAAACCAATGTGCTAGCTACTGTCCATCCCAACTATGCTACTATCAAACCAATGTGCTAGCTACTGTCCATCCCAACTATGCTACTATCAAACCAATGCGCTAGCTACTGTCCATCCCAACTATGCTACTATCAAACCAATGCGCTAGCTACTGTCCATCCCAACTATCAATCCAATGCGCTAGCTACTGTCCATCCCAACTATGGTACTATCAAACCAATGCGCTAGCTACTGTCCATCCCAACTATGGTACTATCAAACCAATGCGCTAGCTACTGTCCATCCCAACTATGCTACTATCAAACCAATGCGCTAGCTACTGTCCATCCCAACTATGCTACTATCATACCAATGCGCTAGCTACTGTCCATCTAAACTATGCTACTATCAAACCAATGCGCTAGCTACTGTCCATTCCAACTATGCTACTATCAAACCAATGTGCTAGCTACTGTCCATCCCAACTATGCTACTATCAAACCAATGTGCTAACTACTGTCCATCCATCAAACCAATGTGCTAGCTACTGTCCATCCATCAAACCAATGTGCTAGCTACTGTCCATCCCAACTATGCTACTATCAAACCAATGTGCTAGCTACTGTCCATCCCAACTATGCTACTATCAAACCAATGTGCTAGCTACTGTCCATCCATCAAACCAATGTGCTAGCTACTGTCCATCCCAACTATGCTACTATCAAACCAATGTGCTAGCTACTGTCCATCCCAACTATGCTACTATCAAACCAATGTGCTAGCTACTGTCCATCCATCAAACCAATGTGCTAGCTACTGTCCATCCCAACTATGCTACTATCAAACCAATGTGCTAGCTACTGTCCATCCCAACTATGCTACTATCAAACCAATGTGCTAGCTACTGTCCATCCCAACTATGCTGCTATAAAACCAATGTGCTAGCTACTGTCCATCCATCAAACCAATGCGCTAGCTACCGTCCATCCCAACTATGCTACTATCAAACCAATGCGCTAGCTACTGTCCATCCCAACTATGCTACTATCAAACCAATGTGCTAGCTACTGTCCATCCATCAAACCAATGTGCTAGCTACTGTCCATCCATCAAACCAATGTGCTAGCTACTGTCCATCCCAACTATGCTACTATCAAACCAATGTGCTAGCTACTGTCCATCCCAACTATGCTACTATCAAACCAATGTGCTAGCTACTGTCCATCCATCAAACCAATGTGCTAGCTACTGTCCATCCCAACTATGCTACTATCAAACCAATCTGCTAGCTACTGTCCATCCCAACTATGCTACTATCAAACCAATGTGCTAGCTACTGTCCATCCCAACTATGCTACTATCAAACCAATGTGCTAGCTACATTCCATCCATCAAACCAATGTGCTAGCTACTGTACATCCCAACTATGCTACTATCAAACCAATGTGCTAGCTACTGTCCATCCATCAAACCAATGTGCTAGCTACTGTCCATCCATCAAACCAATGTGCTAGCTACTGTCCATCCCAACTATGCTACTATCAAACCAATGTGCTAGCTACTGTCCATCCCAACTATGCTACTATCAAAACAATGTGCTAGCTACTGTCCATCCATCAAACCAATGTGCTAGCTACTGTCCATCCCAACTATGCTACTATCAAACCAATGTGCTAGCTACTGTCCATCCCAACTATGCTACTATCAAACCAATGTGCTAGCTACTGTCCATCCCAACTATGCTGCTATAAAACCAATGTGCTAGCTACTGTCCATCCATCAAACCAATGCGCTAGCTACCGTCCATCCCAACTATGCTACTATCAAACCAATGCGCTAGCTACTGTCCATCCCAACTATGCTACTATCAAACCAATGTGCTAGCTACTGTCCATCCATCAAACCAATGTGTTAGCTACTGTCCATCCATCAAACCAATGTGCTAGCTACTGTCCATCCCAACTATGCTACTATCAAACCAATGTGCTAGCTACTGTCCATCCCAACTATGCTACTATCAAACCAATGTGCTAGCTACTGTCCATCCATCAAACCAATGTGCTAGCTACTGTCCATCCCAACTATGCTACTATCAAACCAATGTGCTAGCTACTGTCCATCCCAACTATGCTACTATCAAACCAATGTGCTAGCTACTGTCCATCCATCAAACCAATGTGCTAGCTACTGTCCATCCCAACTATGCTACTATCAAACCAATGTGCTAGCTACTGTCCATCCCAACTATGCTACTATCAAACCAATGTGCTAGCTACTGTCCATCCCAACTATGCTGCTATAAAACCAATGTGCTAGCTACTGTCCATCCATCAAACCAATGCGCTAGCTACCGTCCATCCCAACTATGCTACTATCAAACCAATGCGCTAGCTACTGTCCATCCCAACTATGCTACTATCAAACCAATGTGCTAGCTACTGTCCATCCATCAAACCAATGTGCTAGCTACTGTCCAACCATCAAACCAATGTGCTAGCTACTGTCCATCCCAACTATGCTACTATCAAACCAATGTGCTAGCTACTGTCCATCCATCAAACCAATGTGCTAGCTACTGTCCATCCCAACTATGCTACTATCAAACCAATGTGCTAGCTACTGTCCATCCCAACTATGCTACTATCAAACCAATGTGCTAGCTACTGTCCATCCATCAAACCAATGTGCTAGCTACTGTCCATCCCAACTATGCTACTATCAAACCAATGTGCTAGCTACTGTCCATCCCAACTATGCTACTATCAAACCAATGTGCTAGCTACTGTCCATCCCAACTATGCTGCTATAAAACCAATGTGCTAGCTACTGTCCATCCATCAAACCAATGCGCTAGCTACCGTCCATCCCAACTATGCTACTATCAAACCAATGCGCTAGCTACTGTCCATCCCAACTATGCTACTATCAAACCAATGTGCTAGCTACTGTCCATCCATCAAACCAATGTGCTAGCTACTGTCCAACCATCAAACCAATGTGCTAGCTACTGTCCATCCCAACTATGCTACTATCAAACCAATGTGCTAGCTACTGTCCATCCCAACTATGCTACTATCAAACCAATGTGCTAGCTACTGTCCATCCATCAAACCAATGTGCTAGCTACTGTCCATCCCAACTATGCTACTATCAAACCAATGCGCTAGCTACTGTCCATCCCAACTATGCTACTATCAAACCAATGCGCTAGCTACTGTCCATCCCAACTATGCTACTATCAAACTAATGCGCTAGCTACTGTCCATCCCAACTTAGCTACTGTCCATCCCAACTATGCTACTATCAAACCAATGCGCTAGCTACTGTCCATCCCAACTATGCTACTATCAAACCAATGTGCTAGCTACTGTCCATCCCAACTATGCTACTATCAAACCAATGTGCTAGCTACTGTCCATCTCAACTATGCTACTATCAAACCAATGTGCTAGCTACTGTCCATCCCAACTATGCTGCTATCAAACCAATGTGCTAGCTACTGTCCATCCATCAAACCAATGCGCTAGCTACTGTCCATCCCAACTATGCTACTATCAAACCAATGCGCTAGCTACTGTCCATCCCAACTATGCTACTATCAAACCAATGCGCTAGCTACTGTCAATCCCAACTATGCTACTATCAAACCAATGCGCTAGCTACTGTACATCCCAACTAGCTACTATCAAACCAATGTGCTAGCTACTGTCCATCCATCAAACCAATGTGCTAGCTACTGTCCATCCCAACTATGCTACTATCAAACCAATGCGCTAGCTACTGTCCATCCCAACTATGCTACTATCAAACCAATGTGCTAGCTACTGTCCATCCCAACTATGCTACTATCAAACCAATGCGCTAGCTACAGTCCATCCCAACTATGCTACTATCAAACCAATGCGCTAGCTACTGTCCATCCCAACTATGATGCTATCAAACCAATGTGCTAGCTACTGTCCATCCCAACTATGCTATCAAACCAATGTAATAGCTACTGTCCATCCCAACTATGCTACTATCAAACCAATGCGCTAGCTACTGTCCATCCCAACTATGCTACTATCAAACCAATGCGCTAGCTACTGTCCATCCCAACTATGCTACTATCAAACCAATGTGCTAGCTACTGTCCATCCATCAAACCAATGTGCTAGCTACTGTCCATCCCAACTATGCTACTATCAAACCAATGTGCTAGCTACTGTCCATCCCAACTATGCTGCTATAAAACCAATGTGCTAGCTACTGTCCATCCATCAAAGCAATGCGCTAGCTACCATCCATCCCAACTATGCTACTATCAAACCAATGCGCTAGCTACTGTCCATCCCAACTATGCTACTATCAAACCAATGCGCTAGCTACTGTCCATCCCAACTATGCTACTATCAAACCAATGCGCTAGCTACTGTCCATCCCAACTATGCTACTATCAAACCAATGCGCTAGCTACTGTCCATCCCAACTATGCCACTATCAAACCAATGCGCTAGCTACTGTCCATCCCAACTATGCTACTATCAAACCAATGCGCTAGCTACTGTCAATCCCAACTATGCTACTACCAAACCAATGCGCTAGCTACTGTCCATCCCAACTATGCTATCAAACCAATGCGCTAGCTACTGTCTATCCCAACTATGCCACTATCAAACCAATGCGCTAGCTACTGTCTATCCCAACTATGCCACTATCAAACCAATGCACTAGCTACTGTCCATCCCAACTATGCTACTATCAAACCAATGCGCTAGCTACAGTCCATCCCAACTATCAATCCAATGCGCTAGCTACTGTCCATCCCAACTATGGTACTATCAAACCAATGCGCTAGCTACTGTCCATCCCAACTATGGTACTATCAAACCAATGCGCTAGCTACTGTCCATCCCAACTATGCTACTATCAAACCAATGCGCTAGCTACTGTCCATCCCAACTATGCTACTATCATACCAATGCGCTAGCTACTGTCCATCTAAACTATGCTACTATCAAACCAATGCGCTAGCTACTGTCCATTCCAACTATGCTACTATCAAACCAATGTGCTAGCTACAGTCCATCCCAACTATGCTACTATCAAACCAATGCGCTAGCTACTGTCCATCCCAACTATGCTACTATCAAACCAATGTGCTAGCTACTGTCCATCCCAACTATGCTACTATCAAACCAATGTGCTAGCTACTGTCCATCCCAACTATGCTACTATCAAACCAATGTGCTAACTACTGTCCATCCATCAAACCAATGTGCTAGCTACTGTCCATCCCAACTATGCTACTATCAAACCAATGCGCTAGCTACTGTCCATCCCAACTATGCTACTATCAAACTAATGCGCTAGCTACTGTCCATCCCAACTATGCTACTATCATACCAATGTGCTAGCTAATGTCCATCTAAACTATGCTACTATCAAACCAACGCGCTAGCTACTGTCCATCCCAACTATGCTATCAAACCAATGTAATAGCTACTGTCCATCCCAACTATGCTACTATCAAACCAATGCGCTAGCTACTGTCCATCCCAACTATGCTACTATCAAACCAATGCGCTAGCTACTGTCCATCCCAACTATGCTACTATCAAACCAATGTGCTAGCTACTGTCCATCCCAACTATGCTACTATCAAACCAATGTGCTAGCTACTGTCCATCCATCAAACCAATGTGCTAGCTACTGTCCATCCCAACTATGCTACTATCAAACCAATGTGCTAGCTACTGTCCATCCCAACTATGCTACTATCAAACCAATGTGCTAGCTACTGTCCATCCCAACTATGCTGCTATAAAACCAATGTGCTAGCTACTGTCCATCCATCAAACCAATGCGCTAGCTACTGTCCATCCCAACTATGCTACTATCAAACCAATGCGCTAGCTACTGTCCATCCCAACTATGCTACTATCAAACCAATGCGCTAGCTACTGTCCATCCCAACTATGCTACTATCAAACCAATGTGCTAGCTACTGTCCATCCATCAAACCAATGTGCTAGCTACTGTCCATCCATCAAACCAATGTGCTAGCTACTGTCCATCCCAACTATGCTACTATCAAACCAATGTGCTAGCTACTGTCCATCCCAACTATGCTACTATCAAACCAATGTGCTAGCTACTGTCCATCCATCAAACCAATGTGCTAGCTACTGTCCATCCCAACTATGCTACTATCAAACCAATGCGCTAGCTACTGTCCATCCCAACTATGCTACTATCAAACCAATGCGCTAGCTACTGTCCATCCCAACTATGCTACTATCAAACCAATGCGCTAGCTACAGTCCATCCCAACTATCAATCCAATGCGCTAGCTACTGTCCATCCCAACTATGGTACTATCAAACCAATGCGCTAGCTACTGTCCATCCCAACTATGGTACTATCAAACCAATGCGCTAGCTACTGTCCATCCCAACTATGCTACTATCAAACCAATGCGCTAGCTACTGTCCATCCCAACTATGCTACTATCATACCAATGCGCTAGCTACTGTCCATCTAAACTATGCTACTATCAAACCAATGCGCTAGCTACTGTCCATTCCAACTATGCTACTATCAAACCAATGTGCTAGCTACTGTCCATCCCAACTATGCTACTATCAAACCAATGTGCTAACTACTGTCCATCCATCAAACCAATGTGCTAGCTACTGTCCATCCATCAAACCAATGTGCTAGCTACTGTCCATCCCAACTATGCTACTATCAAACCAATGTGCTAGCTACTGTCCATCCCAACTATGCTACTATCAAACCAATGCGCTAGCTACTGTCCATCCCAACTATGCTACTATCAAACCAATGCGCTAGCTACAGTCCATCCCAACTATCAATCCAATGCGCTAGCTACTGTCCATCCCAACTATGGTACTATCAAACCAATGCGCTAGCTACTGTCCATCCCAACTATGGTACTATCAAACCAATGCGCTAGCTACTGTCCATCCCAACTATGCTACTATCAAACCAATGCGCTAGCTACTGTCCATCCCAACTATGCTACTATCATACCAATGCGCTAGCTACTGTCCATCTAAACTATGGTACTATCAAACCAATGCGCTAGCTACTGTCCATCCCAACTATGGTACTATCAAACCAATGCGCTAGCTACTGTCCATCCCAACTATGCTACTATCAAACCAATGCGCTAGCTACTGTCCATCCCAACTATGCTACTATCATACCAATGCGCTAGCTACTGTCCATCTAAACTATGCTACTATCAAACCAATGCGCTAGCTACTGTCCATTCCAACTATGCTACTATCAAACCAATGTGCTAGCTACTGTCCATCCCAACTATGCTACTATCAAACCAATGTGCTAACTACTGTCCATCCATCAAACCAATGTGCTAGCTACTGTCCATCCATCAAACCAATGTGCTAGCTACTGTCCATCCCAACTATGCTACTATCAAACCAATGTGCTAGCTACTGTCCATCCCAACTATGCTACTATCAAACCAATGCGCTAGCTACTGTCCATCCCAACTATGCTACTATCAAACCAATGCGCTAGCTACAGTCCATCCCAACTATCAATCCAATGCGCTAGCTACTGTCCATCCCAACTATGGTACTATCAAACCAATGCGCTAGCTACTGTCCATCCCAACTATGGTACTATCAAACCAATGCGCTAGCTACTGTCCATCCCAACTATGCTACTATCAAACCAATGCGCTAGCTACTGTCCATCCCAACTATGCTACTATCATACCAATGCGCTAGCTACTGTCCATCTAAACTATGCTACTATCAAACCAATGCGCTAGCTACTGTCCATTCCAACTATGCTACTATCAAACCAATGTGCTAGCTACTGTCCATCCCAACTATGCTACTATCAAACCAATGTGCTAACTACTGTCCATCCATCAAACCAATGTGCTAGCTACTGTCCATCCATCAAACCAATGTGCTAGCTACTGTCCATCCCAACTATGCTACTATCAAACCAATGTGCTAGCTACTGTCCATCCCAACTATGCTACTATCAAACCAATGTGCTAGCTACTGTCCATCCATCAAACCAATGTGCTAGCTACTGTCCATCCCAACTATGCTACTATCAAACCAATGTGCTAGCTACTGTCCATCCCAACTATGCTACTATCAAACCAATGTGCTAGCTACTGTCCATCCATCAAACCAATGTGCTAGCTACTGTCCATCCCAACTATGCTACTATCAAACCAATGTGCTAGCTACTGTCCATCCCAACTATGCTACTATCAAACCAATGTGCTAGCTACTGTCCATCCCAACTATGCTGCTATAAAACCAATGTGCTAGCTACTGTCCATCCATCAAACCAATGCGCTAGCTACCGTCCATCCCAACTATGCTACTATCAAACCAATGCGCTAGCTACTGTCCATCCCAACTATGCTACTATCAAACCAATGTGCTAGCTACTGTCCATCCATCAAACCAATGTGCTAGCTACTGTCCATCCATCAAACCAATGTGCTAGCTACTGTCCATCCCAACTATGCTACTATCAAACCAATGTGCTAGCTACTGTCCATCCCAACTATGCTACTATCAAACCAATGTGCTAGCTACTGTACATCCCAACTATGCTACTATCAAACCAATGCGCTAGCTACTGTCCATCCCAACTATGCTACTATCAAACTAATGCGCTAGCTACTGTCCATCCCAACTTAGCTACTGTCCATCCCAACTATGCTACTATCAAACCAATGTGCTAGCTACTGTCCATCCCAACTATGCTACTATCAAACCAATGTGCTAGCTACTGTCCATCCCAACTATGCTACTATCAAACCAATGTGCTAGCTACTGTCCATCTCAACTATGCTACTATCAAACCAATGTGCTAGCTACTGTCCATCCCAACTATGCTGCTATCAAACCAATGTGCTAGCTACTGTCCATCCATCAAACCAATGCGCTAGCTACTGTCCATCCCAACTATGCTACTATCAAACCAATGCGCTAGCTACTGTCCATCCCAACTATGCTACTATCAAACCAATGCGCTAGCTACTGTCAATCCCAACTATGCTACTATCAAACCAATGCGCTAGCTACTGTACATCCCAACTAGCTACTATCAAACCAATGTGCTAGCTACTGTCCATCCATCAAACCAATGTGCTAGCTACTGTCCATCCCAACTATGCTACTATCAAACCAATGCGCTAGCTACTGTCCATCCCAACTATGCTACTATCAAACCAATGTGCTAGCTACTGTCCATCCCAACTATGCTACTATCAAACCAATGCGCTAGCTACAGTCCATCCCAACTATGCTACTATCAAACCAATGCGCTAGCTACTGTCCATCCCAACTATGATGCTATCAAACCAATGTGCTAGCTACTGTCCATCCCAACTATGCTATCAAACCAATGTAATAGCTACTGTCCATCCCAACTATGCTACTATCAAACCAATGCGCTAGCTACTGTCCATCCCAACTATGCTACTATCAAACCAATGCGCTAGCTACTGTCCATCCCAACTATGCTACTATCAAACCAATGTGCTAGCTACTGTCCATCCATCAAACCAATGTGCTAGCTACTGTCCATCCCAACTATGCTACTATCAAACCAATGTGCTAGCTACTGTCCATCCCAACTATGCTGCTATAAAACCAATGTGCTAGCTACTGTCCATCCATCAAACCAATGCGCTAGCTACCGTCCATCCCAACTATGCTACTATCAAACCAATGCGCTAGCTACTGTCCATCCCAACTATGCTACTATCAAACCAATGCGCTAGCTACTGTCCATCCCAACTATGCTACTATCAAACCAATGCGCTAGCTACTGTCCATCCCAACTATGCTACTATCAAACCAATGCGCTAGCTACTGTCCATCCCAACTATGCCACTATCAAACCAATGCGCTAGCTACTGTCCATCCCAACTATGCTACTATCAAACCAATGCGCTAGCTACTGTCAATCCCAACTATGCTACTACCAAACCAATGCGCTAGCTACTGTCCATCCCAACTATGCTATCAAACCAATGTGCTAGCTACTGTCTATCCCAACTATGCCACTATCAAACCAATGCGCTAGCTACTGTCTATCCCAACTATGCCACTATCAAACCAATGCACTAGCTACTGTCCATCCCAACTATGCTACTATCAAACCAATGCGCTAGCTACAGTCCATCCCAACTATCAATCCAATGCGCTAGCTACTGTCCATCCCAACTATGGTACTATCAAACCAATGCGCTAGCTACTGTCCATCCCAACTATGGTACTATCAAACCAATGCGCTAGCTACTGTCCATCCCAACTATGCTACTATCAAACCAATGCGCTAGCTACTGTCCATCCCAACTATGCTACTATCATACCAATGCGCTAGCTACTGTCCATCTAAACTATGCTACTATCAAACCAATGCGCTAGCTACTGTCCATTCCAACTATGCTACTATCAAACCAATGTGCTAGCTACAGTCCATCCCAACTATGCTACTATCAAACCAATGCGCTAGCTACTGTCCATCCCAACTATGCTACTATCAAACCAATGTGCTAGCTACTGTCCATCCCAACTATGCTACTATCAAACCAATGTGCTAGCTACTGTCCATCCCAACTATGCTACTATCAAACCAATGTGCTAACTACTGTCCATCCATCAAACCAATGTGCTAGCTACTGTCCATCCCAACTATGCTACTATCAAACCAATGCGCTAGCTACTGTCCATCCCAACTATGCTACTATCAAACTAATGCGCTAGCTACTGTCCATCCCAACTATGCTACTATCATACCAATGTGCTAGCTAATGTCCATCTAAACTATGCTACTATCAAACCAACGCGCTAGCTACTGTCCATCCCAACTATGCTATCAAACCAATGTAATAGCTACTGTCCATCCCAACTATGCTACTATCAAACCAATGCGCTAGCTACTGTCCATCCCAACTATGCTACTATCAAACCAATGCGCTAGCTACTGTCCATCCCAACTATGCTACTATCAAACCAATGTGCTAGCTACTGTCCATCCCAACTATGCTACTATCAAACCAATGTGCTAGCTACTGTCCATCCATCAAACCAATGTGCTAGCTACTGTCCATCCCAACTATGCTACTATCAAACCAATGTGCTAGCTACTGTCCATCCCAACTATGCTACTATCAAACCAATGTGCTAGCTACTGTCCATCCCAACTATGCTGCTATAAAACCAATGTGCTAGCTACTGTCCATCCATCAAACCAATGCGCTAGCTACTGTCCATCCCAACTATGCTACTATCAAACCAATGCGCTAGCTACTGTCCATCCCAACTATGCTACAATCAAACCAATGCGCTAGCTACTGTCCATCCCAACTATGCTACTATCAAACCAATGTGCTAGCTACTGTCCATCCATCAAACCAATGTGCTAGCTACTGTCCATCCATCAAACCAATGTGCTAGCTACTGTCCATCCCAACTATGCTACTATCAAACCAATGTGCTAGCTACTGTCCATCCCAACTATGCTACTATCAAACCAATGTGCTAGCTACTGTCCATCCATCAAACCAATGTGCTAGCTACTGTCCATCCCAACTATGCTACTATCAAACCAATGCGCTAGCTACTGTCCATCCCAACTATGCTACTATCAAACCAATGCGCTAGCTACTGTCCATCCCAACTATGCTACTATCAAACTAATGCGCTAGCTACTGTCCATCCCAACTATGCTACTATCATACCAATGCGCTAGCTACTGTCCATCTAAACTATGCTACTATCAAACCAACGCACTAGCTACTGTCCATCCCAACTATGCTATCAAACCAATGCGCTAGCTACTGTCCATCCCAACTATGCTACTATCAAACCAATGCGCTAGCTACTGTCCATCCCAACTATGCTACTATCAAACCAATGTGCTAGCTACTGTCCATCCCAACTATGCTACTATCAAACCAATGTGCTAGCTACTGTCCATCCCAACTATGCTACTATCAAACCAATGTGCTAGCTACTGTCCATCCATCAAACCAATGTGCTAGCTACTGTCCATCCCAACTATGCTACTATCATACCAATGCGCTAGCTACTGTCCATCTAAACTATGCTACTATCAAACCAACGCACTAGCTACTGTCCATCCCAACTATGCTATCAAACCAATGTAATAGCTACTGTCCATCCCAACTATGCTACTATCAAACCAATGCGCTAGCTACTGTCCATCCCAACTATGCTACTATCATACCAATGCGCTAGCTACTGTCCATCTAAACTATGCTACTATCAAACCAATGCGCTAGCTACTGTCCATTCCAACTATGCTACTATCAAACCAATGTGCTAGCTACTGTCCATCCCAACTATGCTACTATCAAACCAATGTGCTAACTACTGTCCATCCATCAAACCAATGTGCTAGCTACTGTCCATCCATCAAACCAATGTGCTAGCTACTGTCCATCCCAACTATGCTACTATCAAACCAATGTGCTAGCTACTGTCCATCCCAACTATGCTACTATCAAACCAATGTGCTAGCTACTGTCCATCCATCAAACCAATGTGCTAGCTACTGTCCATCCCAACTATGCTACTATCAAACCAATGTGCTAGCTACTGTCCATCCCAACTATGCTACTATCAAACCAATGTGCTAGCTACTGTCCATCCATCAAACCAATGTGCTAGCTACTGTCCATCCCAACTATGCTACTATCAAACCAATGTGCTAGCTACTGTCCATCCCAACTATGCTACTATCAAACCAATGTGCTAGCTACTGTCCATCCCAACTATGCTGCTATAAAACCAATGTGCTAGCTACTGTCCATCCATCAAACCAATGCGCTAGCTACCGTCCATCCCAACTATGCTACTATCAAACCAATGCGCTAGCTACTGTCCATCCCAACTATGCTACTATCAAACCAATGTGCTAGCTACTGTCCATCCATCAAACCAATGTGCTAGCTACTGTCCATCCATCAAACCAATGTGCTAGCTACTGTCCATCCCAACTATGCTACTATCAAACCAATGTGCTAGCTACTGTCCATCCCAACTATGCTACTATCAAACCAATGTGCTAGCTACTGTACATCCCAACTATGCTACTATCAAACCAATGCGCTAGCTACTGTCCATCCCAACTATGCTACTATCAAACTAATGCGCTAGCTACTGTCCATCCCAACTTAGCTACTGTCCATCCCAACTATGCTACTATCAAACCAATGCGCTAGCTACTGTCCATCCCAACTATGCTACTATCAAACCAATGTGCTAGCTACTGTCCATCCCAACTATGCTACTATCAAACCAATGTGCTAGCTACTGTCCATCTCAACTATGCTACTATCAAACCAATGTGCTAGCTACTGTCCATCCCAACTATGCTGCTATCAAACCAATGTGCTAGCTACTGTCCATCCATCAAACCAATGCGCTAGCTACTGTCCATCCCAACTATGCTACTATCAAACCAATGCGCTAGCTACTGTCCATCCCAACTATGCTACTATCAAACCAATGCGCTAGCTACTGTCAATCCCAACTATGCTACTATCAAACCAATGCGCTAGCTACTGTACATCCCAACTAGCTACTATCAAACCAATGTGCTAGCTACTGTCCATCCATCAAACCAATGTGCTAGCTACTGTCCATCCCAACTATGCTACTATCAAACCAATGCGCTAGCTACTGTCCATCCCAACTATGCTACTATCAAACCAATGTGCTAGCTACTGTCCATCCCAACTATGCTACTATCAAACCAATGCGCTAGCTACAGTCCATCCCAACTATGCTACTATCAAACCAATGCGCTAGCTACTGTCCATCCCAACTATGATGCTATCAAACCAATGTGCTAGCTACTGTCCATCCCAACTATGCTATCAAACCAATGTAATAGCTACTGTCCATCCCAACTATGCTACTATCAAACCAATGCGCTAGCTACTGTCCATCCCAACTATGCTACTATCAAACCAATGCGCTAGCTACTGTCCATCCCAACTATGCTACTATCAAACCAATGTGCTAGCTACTGTCCATCCATCAAACCAATGTGCTAGCTACTGTCCATCCCAACTATGCTACTATCAAACCAATGTGCTAGCTACTGTCCATCCCAACTATGCTACTATCAAACCAATGTGCTAGCTACTGTCCATCCCAACTATGCTGCTATAAAACCAATGTGCTAGCTACTGTCCATCCATCAAACCAATGCGCTAGCTACCGTCCATCCCAACTATGCTACTATCAAACCAATGCGCTAGCTACTGTCCATCCCAACTATGCTACTATCAAACCAATGCGCTAGCTACTGTCCATCCCAACTATGCTACTATCAAACCAATGCGCTAGCTACTGTCCATCCCAACTATGCTACTATCAAACCAATGCGCTAGCTACTGTCCATCCCAACTATGCCACTATCAAACCAATGCGCTAGCTACTGTCCATCCCAACTATGCTACTATCAAACCAATGCGCTAGCTACTGTCAATCCCAACTATGCTACTACCAAACCAATGCGCTAGCTACTGTCCATCCCAACTATGCTATCAAACCAATGTGCTAGCTAATGTCTATCCCAACTATGCCACTATCAAACCAATGCGCTAGCTACTGTCTATCCCAACTATGCCACTATCAAACCAATGCACTAGCTACTGTCCATCCCAACTATGCTACTATCAAACCAATGCGCTAGCTACAGTCCATCCCAACTATCAATCCAATGCGCTAGCTACTGTCCATCCCAACTATGGTACTATCAAACCAATGCGCTAGCTACTGTCCATCCCAACTATGGTACTATCAAACCAATGCGCTAGCTACTGTCCATCCCAACTATGCTACTATCAAACCAATGTGCTAGCTACTGTCCATCCCAACTATGCTACTATCATACCAATGCGCTAGCTACTGTCCATCTAAACTATGCTACTATCAAACCAATGCGCTAGCTACTGTCCATTCCAACTATGCTACTATCAAACCAATGTGCTAGCTACAGTCCATCCCAACTATGCTACTATCAAACCAATGCGCTAGCTACTGTCCATCCCAACTATGCTACTATCAAACCAATGTGCTAGCTACTGTCCATCCCAACTATGCTACTATCAAACCAATGTGCTAGCTACTGTCCATCCCAACTATGCTACTATCAAACCAATGTGCTAACTACTGTCCATCCATCAAACCAATGTGCTAGCTACTGTCCATCCCAACTATGCTACTATCAAACCAATGCGCTAGCTACTGTCCATCCCAACTATGCTACTATCAAACTAATGCGCTAGCTACTGTCCATCCCAACTATGCTACTATCATACCAATGTGCTAGCTAATGTCCATCTAAACTATGCTACTATCAAACCAACGCGCTAGCTACTGTCCATCCCAACTATGCTATCAAACCAATGTAATAGCTACTGTCCATCCCAACTATGCTACTATCAAACCAATGCGCTAGCTACTGTCCATCCCAACTATGCTACTATCAAACCAATGCGCTAGCTACTGTCCATCCCAACTATGCTACTATCAAACCAATGTGCTAGCTACTGTCCATCCCAACTATGCTACTATCAAACCAATGTGCTAGCTACTGTCCATCCATCAAACCAATGTGCTAGCTACTGTCCATCCCAACTATGCTACTATCAAACCAATGTGCTAGCTACTGTCCATCCCAACTATGCTACTATCAAACCAATGTGCTAGCTACTGTCCATCCCAACTATGCTGCTATAAAACCAATGTGCTAGCTACTGTCCATCCATCAAACCAATGCGCTAGCTACTGTCCATCCCAACTATGCTACTATCAAACCAATGCGCTAGCTACTGTCCATCCCAACTATGCTACTATCAAACCAATGCGCTAGCTACTGTCCATCCCAACTATGCTACTATCAAACCAATGTGCTAGCTACTGTCCATCCATCAAACCAATGTGCTAGCTACTGTCCATCCATCAAACCAATGTGCTAGCTACTGTCCATCCCAACTATGCTACTATCAAACCAATGTGCTAGCTACTGTCCATCCCAACTATGCTACTATCAAACCAATGTGCTAGCTACTGTCCATCCATCAAACCAATGTGCTAGCTACTGTCCATCCCAACTATGCTACTATCAAACCAATGCGCTAGCTACTGTCCATCCCAACTATGCTACTATCAAACCAATGCGCTAGCTACTGTCCATCCCAACTATGCTACTATCAAACTAATGCGCTAGCTACTGTCCATCCCAACTATGCTACTATCATACCAATGCGCTAGCTACTGTCCATCTAAACTATGCTACTATCAAACCAACGCACTAGCTACTGTCCATCCCAACTATGCTATCAAACCAATGCGCTAGCTACTGTCCATCCCAACTATGCTACTATCAAACCAATGCGCTAGCTACTGTCCATCCCAACTATGCTACTATCAAACCAATGTGCTAGCTACTGTCCATCCCAACTATGCTACTATCAAACCAATGTGCTAGCTACTGTCCATCCCAACTATGCTACTATCAAACCAATGTGCTAGCTACTGTCCATCCATCAAACCAATGTGCTAGCTACTGTCCATCCCAACTATGCTACTATCATACCAATGCGCTAGCTACTGTCCATCTAAACTATGCTACTATCAAACCAACGCACTAGCTACTGTCCATCCCAACTATGCTATCAAACCAATGTAATAGCTACTGTCCATCCCAACTATGCTACTATCAAACCAATGCGCTAGCTACTGTCCATCCCAACTATGCTACTATCAAACCAATGCGCTAGCTACTGTCCATCCCAACTATGCTACTATCAAACCAATGTGCTAGCTACTGTCCATCCCAACTATGCTACTATCAAACCAATGTGCTAGCTACTGTCCATCCCAACTATGCTACTATCAAACCAATGTGCTAGCTACTGTCCATCCATCAAACCAATGTGCTAGCTACTGTCCATGCCAACTATGCTACTATCAAACCAATGCGCTAGCTACTGTCCATCCCAACTATGCTACTATCAAACCAATGCGCTAGCTACTGTCCATCCCAACTATGCTACTATCAAACTAATGCGCTAGCTACTGTCCATCCCAACTATGCTACTATCATACCAATGTGCTAGCTAATGTCCATCTAAACTATGCTACTATCAAACCAACGCGCTAGCTACTGTCCATCCCAACTATGCTATCAAACCAATGTAATAGCTACTGTCCATCCCAACTATGCTACTATCAAACCAATGCGCTAGCTACTGTCCATCCCAACTATGCTACTATCAAACCAATGCGCTAGCTACTGTCCATCCCAACTATGCTACTATCAAACCAATGTGCTAGCTACTGTCCATCCCAACTATGCTACTATCAAACCAATGTGCTAGCTACTGTCCATCCATCAAACCAATGTGCTAGCTACTGTCCATCCCAACTATGCTACTATCAAACCAATGTGCTAGCTACTGTCCATCCCAACTATGCTACTATCAAACCAATGTGCTAGCTACTGTCCATCCCAACTATGCTGCTATAAAACCAATGTGCTAGCTACTGTCCATCCATCAAACCAATGCGCTAGCTACCGTCCATCCCAACTATGCTACTATCAAAACAATGCGCTAGCTACTGTCCATCCCAACTATGCTACTATCAAACCAATGTGCTAGCTACTGTCCATCCATCAAACCAATGTGCTAGCTACTGTCCATCCATCAAACCAATGTGCTAGCTACTGTCCATCCCAACTATGCTACTATCAAACCAATGTGCTAGCTACTGTCCATCCCAACTATGCTACTATCAAACCAATGTGCTAGCTACTGTCCATCCATCAAACCAATGTGCTAGCTACTGTCCATCCCAACTATGCTACTATCAAACCAATGCGCTAGCTACTGTCCATCCCAACTATGCTACTATCAAACCAATGCGCTAGCTACTGTCCATTCCAACTATGCTACTATCAAACCAATGCGCTAGCTACAGTCCATCCCAACTATGCTACTATCAAACCAATGCGCTAGCTACTGTCCATCCCAACTATGCTACTATCAAACCAATGTGCTAGCTACTGTCCATCCCAACTATGCTACTATCAAACCAATGTGCTAGCTACTGTCCATCCCAACTATGCTACTATCAAACCAATGTGCTAGCTACTGTCCATCCATCAAACCAATGTGCTAGCTACTGTCCATCCCAACTATGCTACTATCAAACCAATGCGCTAGCTACTGTCCATCCCAACTATGCTACTATCAAACCAATGCGCTAGCTACTGTCCATCCCAACTATGCTACTATCAAATTAATGCGCTAGCTACTGTCCATCCCAACTATGCTACTATCATACCAATGTGCTAGCTAATGTCCATCTAAACTATGCTACTATCAAACCAATGTGCTAGCTACTGTCCATCCATCAAACCAATGCGCTAGCTACTGTCCATCCCAACTATGCTACTATCAAACCAATGTGCTAGCTACTGTCCATCCCAACTATGCTACTATCAAACCAATGTGCTAGCTACTGTCCATCCCAACTATGCTACTATCAAACCAATGTGCTAGCTACTGTCCATCCATCAAACCAATGTGCTAGCTACTGTCCATCCCAACTATGCTACTATCAAACCAATGCGCTAGCTACTGTCCATCCCAACTATGCTACTATCAAACCAATGCGCTAGCTACTGTCCATCCCAACTATGCTACTATCAAATTAATGCGCTAGCTACTGTCCATCCCAACTATGCTACTATCATACCAATGTGCTAGCTAATGTCCATCTAAACTATGCTACTATCAAACCAACGCGCTAGCTACTGTCCATCCCAACTATGCTATCAAACCAATGTAATAGCTACTGTCCATCCCAACTATGCTACTATCAAACCAATGCGCTAGCTACTGTCCATCCCAACTATGCTACTATCAAACCAATGCGCTAGCTACTGTCCATCCCAACTATGCTACTATCAAACCAATGTGCTAGCTACTGTCCATCCCAACTATGCTACTATCAAACCAATGTGCTAGCTACTGTCCATCCATCAAACCAATGTGCTAGCTACTGTCCATCCCAACTATGCTACTATCAAACCAATGTGCTAGCTACTGTCCATCCCAACTATGCTACTATCAAACCAATGTGCTAGCTACTGTCCATCCCAACTATGCTGCTATAAAACCAATGTGCTAGCTACTGTCCATCCATCAAACCAATGCGCTAGCTACCGTCCATCCCAACTATGCTACTATCAAACCAATGCGCTAGCTACTGTCCATCCCAACTATGCTACTATCAAACCAATGTGCTAGCTACTGTCCATCCATCAAACCAATGTGCTAGCTACTGTCCATCCATCAAACCAATGTGCTAGCTACTGTCCATCCCAACTATGCTACTATCAAACCAATGTGCTAGCTACTGTCCATCCCAACTATGCTACTATCAAACCAATGTGCTAGCTACTGTCCATCCATCAAACCAATGTGCTAGCTACTGTCCATCCCAACTATGCTACTATCAAACCAATGCGCTAGCTACTGTCCATCCCAACTATGCTACTATCAAACCAATGCGCTAGCTACTGTCCATCCCAACTATGCTACTATCAAACTAATGCGCTAGCTACTGTCCATCCCAACTTAGCTACTGTCCATCCCAACTATGCTACTATCAAACCAATGCGCTAGCTACTGTCCATCCCAACTATGCTACTATCAAACCAATGTGCTAGCTACTGTCCATCCCAACTATGCTACTATCAAACCAATGTGCTAGCTACTGTCCATCCCAACTATGCTACTATCAAACCAATGTGCTAGCTACTGTCCATCCCAACTATGCTGCTATAAAACCAATGTGCTAGCTACTGTCCATCCATCAAACCAATGCGCTAGCTACCGTCCATCCCAACTATGCTACTATCAAACCAATGCGCTAGCTACTGTCCATCCCAACTATGCTACTATCAAACCAATGTGCTAGCTACTGTCCATCCATCAAACCAATGTGCTAGCTACTGTCCATCCATCAAACCAATGTGCTAGCTACTGTCCATCCCAACTATGCTACTATCAAACCAATGTGCTAGCTACTGTCCATCCCAACTATGCTACTATCAAACCAATGTGCTAGCTACTGTCCATCCATCAAACCAATGTGCTAGCTACTGTCCATCCCAACTATGCTACTATCAAACCAATGCGCTAGCTACTGTCCATCCCAACTATGCTACTATCAAACCAATGCGCTAGCTACTGTCCATCCCAACTATGCTACTATCAAACTAATGCGCTAGCTACTGTCCATCCCAACTTAGCTACTGTCCATCCCAACTATGCTACTATCAAACCAATGCGCTAGCTACTGTCCATCCCAACTATGCTACTATCAAACCAATGTGCTAGCTACTGTCCATCCCAACTATGCTACTATCAAACCAATGTGCTAGCTACTGTCCATCTCAACTATGCTACTATCAAACCAATGTGCTAGCTACTGTCCATCCCAACTATGCTGCTATCAAACCAATGTGCTAGCTACTGTCCATCCATCAAACCAATGCGCTAGCTACTGTCCATCCCAACTATGCTACTATCAAACCAATGCGCTAGCTACTGTCCATCCCAACTATGCTACTATCAAACCAATGCGCTAGCTACTGTCAATCCCAACTATGCTACTATCAAACCAATGCGCTAGCTACTGTACATCCCAACTAGCTACTATCAAACCAATGTGCTAGCTACTGTCCATCCATCAAACCAATGTGCTAGCTACTGTCCATCCCAACTATGCTACTATCAAACCAATGCGCTAGCTACTGTCCATCCCAACTATGCTACTATCAAACCAATGTGCTAGCTACTGTCCATCCCAACTATGCTACTATCAAACCAATGCGCTAGCTACAGTCCATCCCAACTATGCTACTATCAAAACAATGCGCTAGCTACTGTCCATCCCAACTATGCTACTATCAAACCAATGTGCTAGCTACTGTCCATCCATCAAACCAATGTGCTAGCTACTGTCCATCCATCAAACCAATGTGCTAGCTACTGTCCATCCCAACTATGCTACTATCAAACCAATGTGCTAGCTACTGTCCATCCCAACTATGCTACTATCAAACCAATGTGCTAGCTACTGTCCATCCATCAAACCAATGTGCTAGCTACTGTCCATCCCAACTATGCTACTATCAAACCAATGTGCTAGCTACTGTCCATCCCAACTATGCTACTATCAAACCAATGTGCTAGCTACTGTCCATCCATCAAACCAATGTGCTAGCTACTGTCCATCCCAACTATGCTACTATCAAACCAATGTGCTAGCTACTGTCCATCCCAACTATGCTGCTATAAAACCAATGTGCTAGCTACTGTCCATCCATCAAACCAATGCGCTAGCTACCGTCCATCCCAACTATGCTACTATCAAACCAATGCGCTAGCTACTGTCCATCCCAACTATGCTACTATCAAACCAATGTGCTAGCTACTGTCCATCCATCAAACCAATGTGCTAGCTACTGTCCATCCATCAAACCAATGTGCTAGCTACTGTCCATCCCAACTATGCTACTATCAAACCAATGTGCTAGCTACTGTCCATCCCAACTATGCTACTATCAAACCAATGTGCTAGCTACTGTCCATCCATCAAACCAATGTGCTAGCTACTGTCCATCCCAACTATGCTACTATCAAACCAATGTGCTAGCTACTGTCCATCCCAACTATGCTACTATCAAACCAATGCGCTAGCTACTGTCCATCCCAACTATGCTACTATCAAACCAATGTGCTAGCTACTGTCCATCCATCAAACCAATGTGCTAGCTACTGTCCATCCCAACTATGCTACTATCAAACCAATGCGCTAGCTACTGTCCATCCCAACTATGCTACTATCAAACCAATGCGCTAGCTACTGTCAATCCCAACTATGCTACTACCAAACCAATGCGCTAGCTACTGTCTATCCCAACTATGCCACTATCAAACCAATGCACTAGCTACTGTCCATCCCAACTATGCTACTATCAAACCAATGCGCTAGCTACAGTCCATCCCAACTATGCAACTATCAATCCAATGCGCTAGCTACTGTCCATCCCAACTATGCTACTATCAAACCAATGCGCTAGCTACTGTCCATCCCAACTATGCTACTATCAATCCAATGCGCTAGCTACTGTCCATCCCAACTATGCTACTATCATACCAATGCGCTAGCTACTGTCCATCTAAACTATGCTACTATCAAACCAATGCGCTAGCTACTGTCCATTCCAACTATGCTACTATCAAACCAATGCGCTAGCTACAGTCCATCCCAACTATGCTACTATCAAACCAATGCGCTAGCTACTGTCCATCCCAACTATGCTACTATCAAACCAATGTGCTAGCTACTGTCCATCCCAACTATGCTACTATCAAACCAATGTGCTAGCTACTGTCCATCCCAACTATGCTACTATCAAACCAATGTGCTAGCTACTGTCCATCCATCAAACCAATGTGCTAGCTACTGTCCATCCCAACTATGCTACTATCAAACCAATGCGCTAGCTACTGTCCATCCCAACTATGCTACTATAAAACCAATGCGCTAGCTACTGTCCATCCCAACTATGCTACTATCAAACCAATGCACTAGCTACTGTCCATCCCAACTATGCCACTATCAAACCAATGCGCTAGCTACTGTCCATCCCAACTATGCCACTATCAAACCAATGCGCTAGCTACTGTCCATCCCAACTATGCTACTATCAAACCAATGCGCTAGCTACTGTCCATCCCAACTATGCTACTATCAAACCAATGCGCTAGCTACAGTCCATCCCAACTATGCTACTATCAAACCAATGCACTAGCTACTGTCCATCCCAACTATGATGCTATCAAACCAATGTGCTAGCTACTGTCCATCCCAACTATGCTATCAAACCAATGTAATAGCTACTGTCCATCCCAACTATGCTACTATCAAACCAATGCGCTAGCTAATGTCCATCCCAACTATGCTACTATCAAACCAATGCGCTAGCTACTGTCCATCCCAACTATGCTACTATCAAACCAATGTGCTAGCTACTGTCCATCCCAACTATGCTACTATCAAACCAATGTGCTAGCTACTGTCCATCCCAACTATGCTACTATCAAACCAATGTGCTAGCTACTGTCCATCCCAACTATGCTACTATCAAACCAATGTGCTAGCTACTGTCCATCCCAACTATGCTGCTATCAAACCAATGTGCTACCTACTGTCCATCCATCAAACCAATGCGCTAGCTACTGTCCATCCCAACTATGCTACTATCAAACCAATGCGCTAGCTACTGTCCATCCCAACTATGCTACTATCAAACCAATGCGCTAGCTACTGTCCATCCCAACTATGCTACTATCAAACCAATGCGCTAGCTACTGTACATCCCAACTATGCTACTATCAAACCAATGTGCTAGCTACTGTCCATCCATCAAACCAATGTGCTAGCTACTGTCCATCCCAACTATGCTACTATCAAACCAATGCGCTAGCTACTGTCCATCCCAACTATGCTACTATCAAACCAATGCGCTAGCTACAGTCCATCCCAACTATGCTATCAAACCTATGTGCTAGCTACTGTACATCCCAACTATGCTACTATCAAACCAATGTGCTAGCTACTGTACATCCCAACTATGCTACTATCAAACCAATGTTCTAGCTACTGTACATCCCAACTATGCTACTATCAAACCAATGTGCTAGCTACTGTACATCGCAACTATGCTACTATCAAACCAATGTGCTAGCTACTGTACATCCCAACTATGCTATCAAACCTATGTGCTAGCTACTGTACATCCCAACTATGCTACTATCAAACCAATGTGCTAGCTACTGTACATCCCAACTATGCTACTATCAAACCAATGTTCTAGCTACTGTACATCCCAACTATGCTACTATCAAACCAATGTGCTAGCTACTGTACATCCCAACTATGCTACTATCAAACCAATGTGCTAGCTACTGTACATCCCAACTATGCTATCAAACCTATGTGCTAGCTACTGTACATCCCAACTATGCTACTATCGAACCAATATGCTAGCTACTGTACATCCCAACTATGCTACTATCAAACCAATGTGCTAGCTACTGTCCATCCCAACTATGCTACTATCAAACCAATGCGCTAGCTACTGTCCATCCCAACTATGCTACTATCAAACCAATGCGCTAGCTACTGTCCATCCCAACTATGCTACTATCAAACCAATGTGCTAGCTACTGTCCATCCCAACTATGCTACTATCAAACCAATGCGCTAGCTACTGTCCATCCCAACTATGCTACTATCAAACCAATGTGCTAGCTACTGTCCATCCATCAAACCAATGTGCTAGCTACTGTCCATCCCAACTATGCTACTATCAAACCAATGCGCTAGCTACTGTCCATCCCAACTATGCTACTATCAAACCAATGCGCTAGCTACTGTCAATCCCAACTATGCTACTATCAAACCAATGTGCTAGCTACTGTACATCCCAACTATGCTATCAAACCTATGTGCTAGCTACTGTACATCCCAACTATGCTACTATCGAACCAATATGCTAGCTACTGTACATCCCAACTATGCTACTATCAAACCAATGCGCTAGCTACTGTCCATCCCAACTATGCTACTATCAAACCAATGCGCTAGCTACTGTCCATTCCAACTATGCTACTATCAAACCAATGCGCTAGCTACTGTCCATCCCAACTATGCTACTATCAAACCAATGTGCTAGCTACTGTCCATCCCAACTATGCTACTATCAAACCAATGCGCTAGCTACTGTCCATCCCAACTATGCTACTATCAAACCAATGTGCTAGCTACTGTCCATCCATCAAACCAATGTGCTAGCTACTGTCCATCCCAACTATGCTACTATCAAACCAATGCGCTAGCTACTGTCCATCCCAACTATGCTACTATCAAACCAATGCGCTAGCTACTGTCCATCCCAACTATGCTACTATCAAACCAATGCGCTAGCTACTGTACATCCCAACTATGCTACTATCAAACCAATGTGCTAGCTACTGTCCATCCATCAAACCAATGTGCTAGCTACTGTCCATCCCAACTATGCTACTATCAAACCAATGCGCTAGCTACTGTCCATCCCAACTATGCTACTATCAAACCAATGCGCTAGCTACAGTCCATCCCAACTATGCTATCAAACCTATGTGCTAGCTACTGTACATCCCAACTATGCTACTATCAAACCAATGTGCTAGCTACTGTACATCCCAACTATGCTACTATCAAACCAATGTTCTAGCTACTGTACATCCCAACTATGCTACTATCAAACCAATGTGCTAGCTACTGTACATCGCAACTATGCTACTATCAAACCAATGTGCTAGCTACTGTACATCCCAACTATGCTATCAAACCTATGTGCTAGCTACTGTACATCCCAACTATGCTACTATCAAACCAATGTGCTAGCTACTGTACATCCCAACTATGCTACTATCAAACCAATGTTCTAGCTACTGTACATCCCAACTATGCTACTATCAAACCAATGTGCTAGCTACTGTACATCCCAACTATGCTACTATCAAACCAATGTGCTAGCTACTGTACATCCCAACTATGCTATCAAACCTATGTGCTAGCTACTGTACATCCCAACTATGCTACTATCGAACCAATATGCTAGCTACTGTACATCCCAACTATGCTACTATCAAACCAATGTGCTAGCTACTGTCCATCCCAACTATGCTACTATCAAACCAATGCGCTAGCTACTGTCCATCCCAACTATGCTACTATCAAACCAATGCGCTAGCTACTGTCCATCCCAACTATGCTACTATCAAACCAATGTGCTAGCTACTGTCCATCCCAACTATGCTACTATCAAATCAATGCGCTAGCTACTGTCCATCCCAACTATGCTACTATCAAACCAATGTGCTAGCTACTGTCCATCCATCAAACCAATGTGCTAGCTACTGTCCATCCCAACTATGCTACTATCAAACCAATGCGCTAGCTACTGTCCATCCCAACTATGCTACTATCAAACCAATGCGCTAGCTACTGTCAATCCCAACTATGCTACTATCAAACCAATGTGCTAGCTACTGTACATCCCAACTATGCTATCAAACCTATGTGCTAGCTACTGTACATCCCAACTATGCTACTATCGAACCAATATGCTAGCTACTGTACATCCCAACTATGCTACTATCAAACCAATGCGCTAGCTACTGTCCATCCCAACTATGCTACTATCAAACCAATGCGCTAGCTACTGTCCATCCCAACTATGCTACTATCAAACCAATGCGCTAGCTACTGTCCATCCCAACTATGCTACTATCAAACCAATGTGCTAGCTACTGTCCATCCCAACTATGCTACTATCAAACCAATGCGCTAGCTACTGTCCATCCCAACTATGCTACTATCAAACCAATGTGCTAGCTACTGTCCATCCATCAAACCAATGTGCTAGCTACTGTCCATCCCAACTATGCTACTATCAAACCAATGCGCTAGCTACTGTCCATCCCAACTATGCTACTATCAAACCAATGCGCTAGCTACTGTCAATCCCAACTATGCTACTACCAAACCAATGCGCTAGCTACTGTCTATCCCAACTATGCCACTATCAAACCAATGCACTAGCTACTGTCCATCCCAACTATGCTACTATCAAACCAATGCGCTAGCTACAGTCCATCCCAACTATGCAACTATCAATCCAATGCGCTAGCTACTGTCCATCCCAACTATGCTACTATCAAACCAATGCGCTAGCTACTGTCCATCCCAACTATGCTACTATCAATCCAATGCGCTAGCTACTGTCCATCCCAACTATGCTACTATCATACCAATGCGCTAGCTACTGTCCATCTAAACTATGCTACTATCAAACCAATGCGCTAGCTACTGTCCATTCCAACTATGCTACTATCAAACCAATGCGCTAGCTACAGTCCATCCCAACTATGCTACTATCAAACCAATGCGCTAGCTACTGTCCATCCCAACTATGCTACTATCAAACCAATGTGCTAGCTACTGTCCATCCCAACTATGCTACTATCAAACCAATGTGCTAGCTACTGTCCATCCCAACTATGCTACTATCAAACCAATGTGCTAGCTACTGTCCATCCATCAAACCAATGTGCTAGCTACTGTCCATCCCAACTATGCTACTATCAAACCAATGCGCTAGCTACTGTCCATCCCAACTATGCTACTATAAAACCAATGCGCTAGCTACTGTCCATCCCAACTATGCTACTATCAAACCAATGCACTAGCTACTGTCCATCCCAACTATGCCACTATCAAACCAATGCGCTAGCTACTGTCCATCCCAACTATGCCACTATCAAACCAATGCGCTAGCTACTGTCCATCCCAACTATGCTACTATCAAACCAATGCGCTAGCTACTGTCCATCCCAACTATGCTACTATCAAACCAATGCGCTAGCTACAGTCCATCCCAACTATGCTACTATCAAACCAATGCACTAGCTACTGTCCATCCCAACTATGATGCTATCAAACCAATGTGCTAGCTACTGTCCATCCCAACTATGCTATCAAACCAATGTAATAGCTACTGTCCATCCCAACTATGCTACTATCAAACCAATGCGCTAGCTAATGTCCATCCCAACTATGCTACTATCAAACCAATGCGCTAGCTACTGTCCATCCCAACTATGCTACTATCAAACCAATGTGCTAGCTACTGTCCATCCCAACTATGCTACTATCAAACCAATGTGCTAGCTACTGTCCATCCCAACTATGCTACTATCAAACCAATGTGCTAGCTACTGTCCATCCCAACTATGCTACTATCAAACCAATGTGCTAGCTACTGTCCATCCCAACTATGCTACTATCAAACCAATGTGCTAGCTACTGTCCATCCCAACTATGCTACTATCAAACCAATGTGCTAGCTACTGTCCATCCCAACTATGCTGCTATCAAACCAATGTGCTACCTACTGTCCATCCATCAAACCAATGCGCTAGCTACTGTCCATCCCAACTATGCTACTATCAAACCAATGCGCTAGCTACTGTCCATCCCAACTATGCTACTATCAAACCAATGCGCTAGCTACTGTCCATCCCAACTATGCTACTATCAAACCAATGCGCTAGCTACTGTACATCCCAACTATGCTACTATCAAACCAATGTGCTAGCTACTGTCCATCCATCAAACCAATGTGCTAGCTACTGTCCATCCCAACTATGCTACTATCAAACCAATGCGCTAGCTACTGTCCATCCCAACTATGCTACTATCAAACCAATGCGCTAGCTACAGTCCATCCCAACTATGCTATCAAACCTATGTGCTAGCTACTGTACATCCCAACTATGCTACTATCAAACCAATGTGCTAGCTACTGTACATCCCAACTATGCTACTATCAAACCAATGTTCTAGCTACTGTACATCCCAACTATGCTACTATCAAACCAATGTGCTAGCTACTGTACATCGCAACTATGCTACTATCAAACCAATGTGCTAGCTACTGTACATCCCAACTATGCTATCAAACCTATGTGCTAGCTACTGTACATCCCAACTATGCTACTATCAAACCAATGTGCTAGCTACTGTACATCCCAACTATGCTAATATCAAACCAATGTTCTAGCTACTGTACATCCCAACTATGCTACTATCAAACCAATGTGCTAGCTACTGTACATCCCAACTATGCTACTATCAAACCAATGTGCTAGCTACTGTACATCCCAACTATGCTATCAAACCTATGTGCTAGCTACTGTACATCCCAACTATGCTACTATCGAACCAATATGCTAGC
The DNA here is from genome assembly GCF_949987555.1 of Borostomias antarcticus. NCBI lineage: Eukaryota > Metazoa > Chordata > Actinopteri > Stomiiformes > Stomiidae > Borostomias > Borostomias antarcticus. The sequence continues at coordinate 4,662,881 of NC_140248.1, read as the reverse complement.
TACTGTACATCCCAACTATGCTACTATCAAACCAATGTGCTAGCTACTGTCCATCCCAACTATGCTACTATCAAACCAATGCGCTAGCTACTGTCCATCCCAACTATGCTACTATCAAACCAATGCGCTAGCTACTGTCCATCCCAACTATGCTACTATCAAACCAATGTGCTAGCTACTGTCCATCCCAACTATGCTACTATCAAACCAATGCGCTAGCTACTGTCCATCCCAACTATGCTACTATCAAACCAATGTGCTAGCTACTGTCCATCCATCAAACCAATGTGCTAGCTACTGTCCATCCCAACTATGCTACTATCAAACCAATGTGCTAGCTACTGTCCATCCCAACTATGCTACTATCAAACCAATGTGCTAGCTACTGTCCATCCCAACTATGCTACTATCAAACCAATGTGCTAGCTACTGTCCATCCCAACTATGCTACTATCAAACCAATGTGCTAGCTACTGTCCATCCCAACTATGCTGCTATCAAACCAATGTGCTACCTACTGTCCATCCATCAAACCAATGCGCTAGCTACTGTCCATCCCAACTATGCTACTATCAAACCAATGCGCTAGCTACTGTCCATCCCAACTATGCTACTATCAAACCAATGCGCTAGCTACTGTCCATCCCAACTATGCTACTATCAAACCAATGCGCTAGCTACTGTACATCCCAACTATGCTACTATCAAACCAATGTGCTAGCTACTGTCCATCCATCAAACCAATGTGCTAGCTACTGTCCATCCCAACTATGCTACTATCAAACCAATGCGCTAGCTACTGTCCATCCCAACTATGCTACTATCAAACCAATGCGCTAGCTACAGTCCATCCCAACTATGCTATCAAACCTATGTGCTAGCTACTGTACATCCCAACTATGCTACTATCAAACCAATGTGCTAGCTACTGTACATCCCAACTATGCTACTATCAAACCAATGTTCTAGCTACTGTACATCCCAACTATGCTACTATCAAACCAATGTGCTAGCTACTGTACATCGCAACTATGCTACTATCAAACCAATGTGCTAGCTACTGTACATCCCAACTATGCTATCAAACCTATGTGCTAGCTACTGTACATCCCAACTATGCTACTATCAAACCAATGTGCTAGCTACTGTACATCCCAACTATGCTAATATCAAACCAATGTTCTAGCTACTGTACATCCCAACTATGCTACTATCAAACCAATGTGCTAGCTACTGTACATCCCAACTATGCTACTATCAAACCAATGTGCTAGCTACTGTACATCCCAACTATGCTATCAAACCTATGTGCTAGCTACTGTACATCCCAACTATGCTACTATCGAACCAATATGCTAGCTACTGTACATCCCAACTATGCTACTATCAAACCAATGTGCTAGCTACTGTCCATCCCAACTATGCTACTATCAAACCAATGCGCTAGCTACTGTCCATCCCAACTATGCTACTATCAAACCAATGCGCTAGCTACTGTCCATCCCAACTATGCTACTATCAAACCAATGTGCTAGCTACTGTCCATCCCAACTATGCTACTATCAAACCAATGCGCTAGCTACTGTCCATCCCAACTATGCTACTATCAAACCAATGTGCTAGCTACTGTCCATCCATCAAACCAATGTGCTAGCTACTGTCCATCCCAACTATGCTACTATCAAACCAATGCGCTAGCTACTGTCCATCCCAACTATGCTACTATCAAACCAATGCGCTAGCTACTGTCAATCCCAACTATGCTACTATCAAACCAATGTGCTAGCTACTGTACATCCCAACTATGCTATCAAACCTATGTGCTAGCTACTGTACATCCCAACTATGCTACTATCGAACCAATATGCTAGCTACTGTACATCCCAACTATGCTACTATCAAACCAATGCGCTAGCTACTGTCCATCCCAACTATGCTACTATCAAACCAATGCGCTAGCTACTGTCCATCCCAACTATGCTACTATCAAACCAATGCGCTAGCTACTGTCCATCCCAACTATGCTACTATCAAACCAATGTGCTAGCTACTGTCCATCCCAACTATGCTACTATCAAACCAATGCGCTAGCTACTGTCCATCCCAACTATGCTACTATCAAACCAATGTGCTAGCTACTGTCCATCCATCAAACCAATGTGCTAGCTACTGTCCATCCCAACTATGCTACTATCAAACCAATGCGCTAGCTACTGTCCATCCCAACTATGCTACTATCAAACCAATGTGCTAGCTACTGTCAATCCCAACTATGCTACTACCAAACCAATGCGCTAGCTACTGTCTATCCCAACTATGCCACTATCAAACCAATGCACTAGCTACTGTCCATCCCAACTATGCTACTATCAAACCAATGCGCTAGCTACAGTCCATCCCAACTATGCAACTATCAATCCAATGCGCTAGCTACTGTCCATCCCAACTATGCTACTATCAAACCAATGCGCTAGCTACTGTCCATCCCAACTATGCTACTATCAATCCAATGCGCTAGCTACTGTCCATCCCAACTATGCTACTATCATACCAATGTGCTAGCTACTGTCCATCTAAACTATGCTACTATCAAACCAATGCGCTAGCTACTGTCCATTCCAACTATGCTACTATCAAACCAATGCGCTAGCTACAGTCCATCCCAACTATGCTACTATCAAACCAATGCGCTAGCTACTGTCCATCCCAACTATGCTACTATCAAACCAATGTGCTAGCTACTGTCCATCCCAACTATGCTACTATCAAACCAATGTGCTAGCTACTGTCCATCCCAACTATGCTACTATCAAACCAATGTGCTAGCTACTGTCCATCCATCAAACCAATGTGCTAGCTACTGTCCATCCCAACTATGCTACTATCAAACCAATGCGCTAGCTACTGTCCATCCCAACTATGCTACTATAAAACCAATGCGCTAGCTACTGTCCATCCCAACTATGCTACTATCAAACCAATGCGCTAGCTACTGTCCATCCCAACTATGCCACTATCAAACCAATGCGCTAGCTACTGTCCATCCCAACTATGCCACTATCAAACCAATGCGCTAGCTACTGTCCATCCCAACTATGCTACTATCAAACCAATGCGCTAGCTACTGTCCATCCCAACTATGCTACTATCAAACCAATGCGCTAGCTACAGTCCATCCCAACTATGCTACTATCAAACCAATGCACTAGCTACTGTCCATCCCAACTATGATGCTATCAAACCAATGTGCTAGCTACTGTCCATCCCAACTATGCTATCAAACCAATGTAATAGCTACTGTCCATCCCAACTATGCTACTATCAAACCAATGCGCTAGCTAATGTCCATCCCAACTATGCTACTATCAAACCAATGTGGTAGCTACTGTACATCCTACTATCAAACCAATGTGCTAGCTACTGTCCATCCCAACTATGCTACTATCAAACCAATGTGCTAGCTACTGTACATCCCAGATATGCTACTATCAAACCAATGTGCTAGCTACTGTACATCCCATCTATGCTACTATCAAACCAATGTGCTAGCTACTGTACATCCCAACTATGCGATCAAACCTATGTGCTAGCTACTGTACATCCCAACTATGCTAATATCAAACCAATGTGCTAGCTACTGTACATCCCAACTATGCTACTATCAAACCAATGTTGTAGCTACTGTACATCCTACTATCAAACCAATGTGCCTGCTACTGTCCATCCGAACTATGCTACTATCAAACCAATGTGCTAGCTACTGTACATCTTAAGTATGTTACTATCAAACCAATGTGCTAGCTACTGTCCATCCCAACTATGCTACTATCAAACCAATGTTCTAGCTACTGTACACTCCAACTATGCTACTATCAAACCAATGTGCTAGCTACTGTACATCGCAACTATGCTACTATCAAACCAATGTGCTAGCTACTGTACATCGCAACTATGCTACTATCAAACCAATGTGCTAGCTACTGTACATCCCAACTATGCTATCAAACCTATGTGCTAGCTACTGTACATCCCAACTATGCTACTATCAAACCAATGTGCTAGCTACTGTACATCCCAACTATGCTACTATCAAACCAATGTTCTAGCTACTGTACATCCCAACTATGCTACTATCAAACCAATGCGCTAGCTACTGTCCATCCCAACTATGCTACTATCAAACCGATGTGCTAGCTACTGTCCATCCATCAAACCAATGTGCTAGCTACTGTCCATCCCAACTATGCTACTATCAAACCAATGCGCTAGCTACTGTCCATCCCAACTATGCTACTATCAAACCAATGCGCTAGCTACTGTCCATCCCAACTATGCTACTATCAAACCAATGCGCTAGCTACAGTCCATCCCAACTATGCTACTATCAAACCAATGCACTAGCTACTGTCCATCCCAACTATGATGCTATCAAACCAATGTGCTAGCTACTGTCCATCCCAACTATGCTATCAAACCAATGTAATAGCTACTGTCCATCCCAACTATGCTACTATCAAACCAATGCGCTAGCTACTGTCCATCCCAACTATGCTACTATCAAACCAATGCGCTAGCTACTGTCCATCCCAACTATGCTACTATCAAACCAATGTGCTAGCTACTGTCCATCCATCAAACCAATGTGCTAGCTACTGTCCATCCCAACTATGCTACTATCAAACCAATGTGCTAGCTACTGTCCATCCCAACTATGCTACTATCAAACCGATGCGCTAGCTACTGTCCATCCCAACTATGCTACTATCAAACCAATGCGCTAGCTACTGTCCATCCCAACTATGCTACTATAAAACCAATGCGCTAGCTACTGTCCATCCCAACTATGCTACTATCAAACCAATGCACTAGCTACTGTCCATCCCAACTATGCCACTATCAAACCAATGCGCTAGCTACTGTCCATCCCAACTATGCCACTATCAAACCAATGCGCTAGCTACTGTCCATCCCAACTATGCTACTATCAAACCAATGCGCTAGCTACTGTCCATCCCAACTATGCTACTATCAAACCAATGCGCTAGCTACAGTCCATCCCAACTATGCTACTATCAAACCAATGCACTAGCTACTGTCCATCCCAACTATGATGCTATCAAACCAATGTGCTAGCTACTGTCCATCCCAACTATGCTATCAAACCAATGTAATAGCTACTGTCCATCCCAACTATGCTACTATCAAACCAATGCGCTAGCTAATGTCCATCCCAACTATGCTACTATCAAACCAATGCGCTAGCTACTGTCCATCCCAACTATGCTACTATCAAACCAATGTGCTAGCTACTGTCCATCCCAACTATGCTACTATCAAACCAATGTGCTAGCTACTGTCCATCCCAACTATGCTACTATCAAACCAATGTGCTAGCTACTGTCCATCCCAACTATGCTACTATCAAACCAATGTGCTAGCTACTGTCCATCCCAACTATGCTGCTATCAAACCAATGTGCTACCTACTGTCCATCCATCAAACCAATGCGCTAGCTACTGTCCATCCCAACTATGCTACTATCAAACCAATGCGCTAGCTACTGTCCATCCCAACTATGCTACTATCAAACCAATGCGCTAGCTACTGTCCATCCCAACTATGCTACTATCAAACCAATGCGCTAGCTACTGTACATCCCAACTATGCTACTATCAAACCAATGTGCTAGCTACTGTCCATCCATCAAACCAATGTGCTAGCTACTGTCCATCCCAACTATGCTACTATCAAACCAATGCGCTAGCTACTGTCCATCCCAACTATGCTACTATCAAACCAATGCGCTAGCTACTGTCCATCCCAACTATGCTACTATCAAACCAATGCGCTAGCTACAGTCCATCCCAACTATGCTATCAAACCTATGTGCTAGCTACTGTACATCCCAACTATGCTACTATCAAACCAATGTGCTAGCTACTGTACATCCCAACTATGCTACTATCAAACCAATGTTCTAGCTACTGTACATCCCAACTATGCTACTATCAAACCAATGTGCTAGCTACTGTACATCGCAACTATGCTACTATCAAACCAATGTGCTAGCTACTGTACATCCCAACTATGCTATCAAACCTATGTGCTAGCTACTGTACATCCCAACTATGCTACTATCAAACCAATGTGCTAGCTACTGTACATCCCAACTATGCTACTATCAAACCAATGTTCTAGCTACTGTACATCCCAACTATGCTACTATCAAACCAATGTGCTAGCTACTGTCCATCCCAACTATGCTGCTATAAAACCAATGTGCTAGCTACTGTCCATCCATCAAACCAATGCGCTAGCTACTGTCCATCCCAACTATGCTACTATCAAACCAATGCGCTAGCTACTGTCCATCCCAACTATGCTACTATCAAACCAATGCGCTAGCTACTGTCCATCCCAACTATGCTACTATCAAACCAATGTGCTAGCTACTGTCCATCCATCAAACCAATGTGCTAGCTACTGTCCATCCATCAAACCAATGTGCTAGCTACTGTCCATCCCAACTATGCTACTATCAAACCAATGTGCTAGCTACTGTCCATCCCAACTATGCTACTATCAAACCAATGTGCTAGCTACTGTCCATCCATCAAACCAATGTGCTAGCTACTGTCCATCCCAACTATGCTACTATCAAACCAATGCGCTAGCTACTGTCCATCCCAACTATGCTACTATCAAACCAATGCGCTAGCTACTGTCCATCCCAACTATGCTACTATCAAACTAATGCGCTAGCTACTGTCCATCCCAACTATGCTACTATCATACCAATGCGCTAGCTACTGTCCATCTAAACTATGCTACTATCAAACCAACGCACTAGCTACTGTCCATCCCAACTATGCTATCAAACCAATGCGCTAGCTACTGTCCATCCCAACTATGCTACTATCAAACCAATGCGCTAGCTACTGTCCATCCCAACTATGCTACTATCAAACCAATGCGCTAGCTACTGTCCATCCCAACTATGCTACCAAACCTATGTGCTAGCTACTGTACATCCCAACTATGCTAATATCAAACCAATGTGCTAGCTACTGTACATTTCAACTATGCTACTATCAAACCAATGTGGTAGCTACTGTACATCCTACTATCAAACCAATGTGCTAGCTACTGTCCATCCCAACTATGCTACTATCAAACCAATGTGCTAGCTACTGTACATCCCAGATATGCTACTATCAAACCAATGTGCTAGCTACTGTACATCCCAACTATGCTACTATCAAACCAATGTGCTAGCTACAGTCCATCCCAACTATGCTATCAAACCTATGTGCTAGCTACTGTACATCCCAACTATGCTACTATCAAACCAATGTGCTAGCTACTGTACATCCCAACTATGCTACTATCAAACCAATGTTCTAGCTACTGTACATCCCAACTATGCTACTATCAAACCAATGTGCTAGCTACTGTACATCCCAACTATGCTACTATCAAACCAATGTTCTAGCTACTGTATACTCCAACTATGCTACTATCAAACCAATGTGCTAGTTACTGTACATCGCAACTATGCTACTTTCAAACCAATGTGCTAGCTACTGTACATCGCAACTATGCTACTATCAAACCAATGTGCTAGCTACTGTACATCCCAACTATGCTATCAAACCTATGTGCTAGCTACTGTACATCCCAACTATGCTACTATCAAACCAATGTTCTAGCTACTGTACATCCCAACTATGCTACTATCAAACCAATGTGCTAGCTACTGTACATCCCAACTATGCTACTATCAAACCAATGTTCTAGCTACTGTATACTCCAACTATGCTACTATCAAACCAATGTGCTAGCTACTGTACATCGCAACTATGCTACTATCAAACCAATGTGCTAGCTACTGTACATCGCAACTATGCTACTATCAAACCAATGTGCTAGCTACTGTACATCCCAACTATGCTATCAAACCTATGTGCTAGCTACTGTACATCCCAACTATGCTACTATCAAACCAATGTGCTAGCTACTGTACATCCCAACTATGCTACTATCAAACCAATGTTCTAGCTACTGTACATCCCAACTATGCTACTATCAAACCAATGTGCTAGCTACTGTACATCGCAACTATGCTACTATCAAACCAATGTGCTAGCTACTGTACATCCCAACTATGCTATCAAACCTATGTGCTAGCTACTGTACATCCAAACTATGCTACTATCAAACCAATGTGCTAGCTACTGTACATCCCAACTATGCTACTATCAAACCAATCTGCTAGCTACTGTCCATCCATCAAACCAATGTGCTAGCTACTGTCCATCCCAACTATGCTACTATCAAACCAATGCGCTAGCTACTGTCCATCCCAAATATGCTACTATCAAACCAATGCGCTAGCTACTGTCCATCCCAACTATGCTACTATCAAACCAATGCGCTAGCTACTGTCCATCCCAACTATGCTACTATCAAACCAATGCGCTAGCTACAGTCCATCCCAACTATGCTACTATCAAACCAATGCACTAGCTACTGTCCATCCCAACTATGATGCTATCAAACCAATGTGCTAGCTACTGTCCATCCCAACTATGCTATCAAACCAATGTAATAGCTACTGTCCATCCCAACTATGCTACTATCAAACCAATGCGCTAGCTACTGTCCATCCCAACTATGCTACTATCAAACCAATGCGCTAGCTACTGTCCATCCCAACTATGCTACTATCAAACCAATGTGCTAGCTACTGTATATCCCAACGATGCTACTATCAAACCAATGTGCTAGCTACTGTACATCCCAACTATGCTAATAGCAAACCAATGTGCTAGCTACTGTACATCCCAACTATGCTACTATCAAACCAATGTGGTAGCTACTGTACATCCTACTATCAAACCAATGTGCTAGCTACTGTACATCCCAGCTATGTTACTATCAAACCATTGTGCTAGCTACTGTTCATCCCAACTATGCTACCAAACCTATGTGCTAGCTACTGTACATCCCAACTATGCTAATATCAAACCAATGTGCTAGCTACTGTACATTTCAACTATGCTACTATCAAACCAATGTGGTAGCTACTGTACATCCTACTATCAAACCAATGTGCTAGCTACTGTCCATCCCAACTATGCTACTATCAAACCAATGTGCTAGCTACTGTACATCCCAGATATGCTACTATCAAACCAATGTGCTAGCTACTGTACATCCCAACTATGCTACTATCAAACCAATGTGCTAGCTACAGTCCATCCCAACTATGCTATCAAACCTATGTGCTAGCTACTGTACATCCCAACTATGCTACTATCAAACCAATGTGCTAGCTACTGTACATCCCAACTATGCTACTATCAAACCAATGTTCTAGCTACTGTACATCCCAACTATGCTACTATCAAACCAATGTGCTAGCTACTGTACATCCCAACTATGCTACTATCAAACCAATGTTCTAGCTACTGTATACTCCAACTATGCTACTATCAAACCAATGTGCTAGTTACTGTACATCGCAACTATGTTACTATCAAACCAATGTGCTAGCTACTGTACATCGCAACTATGCTACTATCAAACCAATGTGCTAGCTACTGTACATCCCAACTATGCTATCAAACCTATGTGCTAGCTACTGTACATCCCAACTATGCTACTATCAAACCAATGTTCTAGCTACTGTACATCCCAACTATGCTACTATCAAACCAATGTGCTAGCTACTGTACATCCCAACTATGCTACTATCAAACCAATGTTCTAGCTACTGTATACTCCAACTATGCTACTATCAAACCAATGTGCTAGTTACTGTACATCGCAACTATGCTACTATCAAACCAATGTGCTAGCTACTGTACATCGCAACTATGCTACTATCAAACCAATGTGCTAGCTACTGTACATCCCAACTATGCTATCAAACCTATGTGCTAGCTACTGTACATCCCAACTATGCTACTATCAAACCAATGTGCTAGCTACTGTACATCCCAACTATGCTACTATCAAACCAATGTTCTAGCTACTGTACATCCCAACTATGCTACTATCAAACCAATGTGCTAGCTACTGTACATCGCAACTATGCTACTATCAAACCAATGTGCTAGCTACTGTACATCCCAACTATGCTATCAAACCTATGTGCTAGCTACTGTACATCCCAACTATGCTACTATCAAACCAATGTGCTAGCTACTGTACATCCCAACTATGCTACTATCAAACCAATCTGCTAGCTACTGTCCATCCATCAAACCAATGTGCTAGCTACTGTCCATCCCAACTATGCTACTATCAAACCAATGCGCTAGCTACTGTCCATCCCAAATATGCTACTATCAAACCAATGCGCTAGCTACTGTCCATCCCAACTATGCTACTATCAAACCAATGCGCTAGCTACTGTCCATCCCAACTATGCTACTATCAAACCAATGCGCTAGCTACAGTCCATCCCAACTATGCTACTATCAAACCAATGCACTAGCTACTGTCCATCCCAACTATGATGCTATCAAACCAATGTGCTAGCTACTGTCCATCCCAACTATGCTATCAAACCAATGTAATAGCTACTGTCCATCCCAACTATGCTACTATCAAACCAATGCGCTAGCTACTGTCCATCCCAACTATGCTACTATCAAACCAATGCGCTAGCTACTGTCCATCCCAACTATGCTACTATCAAACCAATGCGCTAGCTACTGTCCATCCCAACTATGCTACTATCAAACCAATGTGCTAGCTACTGTCCATCCCAACTATGCTACTATCAAACCAATGCGCTAGCTACTGTCCATCCCAACTATGCTACTATCAAACCAATGTGCTAGCTACTGTCCATCCATCAAACCAATGTGCTAGCTACTGTCCATCCCAACTATGCTACTATCAAACCAATGCGCTAGCTACTGTCCATCCCAACTATGCTACTATCAAACCAATGCGCTAGCTACTGTCAATCCCAACTATGCTACTACCAAACCAATGCGCTAGCTACTGTCTATCCCAACTATGCCACTATCAAACCAATGCACTAGCTACTGTCCATCCCAACTATGCTACTATCAAACCAATGCGCTAGCTACAGTCCATCCCAACTATGCAACTATCAATCCAATGCGCTAGCTACTGTCCATCCCAACTATGCTACTATCAAACCAATGCGCTAGCTACTGTCCATCCCAACTATGCTACTATCAATCCAATGCGCTAGCTACTGTCCATCCCAACTATGCTACTATCATACCAATGCGCTAGCTACTGTCCATCTAAACTATGCTACTATCAAACCAATGCGCTAGCTACTGTCCATTCCAACTATGCTACTATCAAACCAATGCGCTAGCTACAGTCCATCCCAACTATGCTACTATCAAACCAATGCGCTAGCTACTGTCCATCCCAACTATGCTACTATCAAACCAATGTGCTAGCTACTGTCCATCCCAACTATGCTACTATCAAACCAATGTGCTAGCTACTGTCCATCCCAACTATGCTACTATCAAACCAATGTGCTAGCTACTGTCCATCCATCAAACCAATGTGCTAGCTACTGTCCATCCCAACTATGCTACTATCAATCCAATGCGCTAGCTACTGTCCATCCCAACTATGCTACTATAAAACCAATGCGCTAGCTACTGTCCATCCCAACTATGCTACTATCAAACCAATGCACTAGCTACTGTCCATCCCAACTATGCCACTATCAAACCAATGCGCTAGCTACTGTCCATCCCAACTATGCCACTATCAAACCAATGCGCTAGCTACTGTCCATCCCAACTATGCTACTATCAAACCAATGCGCTAGCTACTGTCCATCCCAACTATGCTACTATCAAACCAATGCGCTAGCTACAGTCCATCCCAACTATGCTACTATGAAACCAATGCACTAGCTACTGTCCATCCCAACTATGATGCTATCAAACCAATGTGCTAGCTACTGTCCATCCCAACTATGCTATCAAACCAATGTAATAGCTACTGTCCATCCCAACTATGCTACTATCAAACCAATGCGCTAGCTAATGTCCATCCCAACTATGCTACTATCAAACCAATGCGCTAGCTACTGTCCATCCCAACTATGCTACTATCAAACCAATGTGCTAGCTACTGTCCATCCCAACTATGCTACTATCAAACCAATGTGCTAGCTACTGTCCATCCCAACTATGCTACTATCAAACCAATGTGCTAGCTACTGTCCATCCCAACTATGCTACTATCAAACCAATGCGCTAGCTACAGTCCATCCCAACTATGCTACTATCAAACCAATGCACTAGCTACTGTCCATCCCAACTATGATGCTATCAAACCAATGTGCTAGCTACTGTCCATCCCAACTATGCTATCAAACCAATGTAATAGCTACTGTCCATCCCAACTATGCTACTATCAAACCAATGCGCTAGCTACTGTCCATCCCAACTATGCTACTATCAAACCAATGCGCTAGCTACTGTCCATCCCAACTATGCTACTATCAAACCAATGTGCTAGCTACTGTATATCCCAACGATGCTACTATCAAACCAATGTGCTAGCTACTGTACATCCCAACTATGCTAATAGCAAACCAATGTGCTAGCTACTGTACATCCCAACTATGCTACTATCAAACCAATGTGGTAGCTACTGTACATCCTACTATCAAACCAATGTGCTAGCTACTGTACATCCCAGCTATGTTACTATCAAACCATTGTGCTAGCTACTGTTCATCCCAACTATGCTACCAAACCTATGTGCTAGCTACTGTACATCCCAACTATGCTAATATCAAACCAATGTGCTAGCTACTGTACATTTCAACTATGCTACTATCAAACCAATGTGGTAGCTACTGTACATCCTACTATCAAACCAATGTGCTAGCTACTGTCCATCCCAACTATGCTACTATCAAACCAATGTGCTAGCTACTGTACATCCCAGATATGCTACTATCAAACCAATGTGCTAGCTACTGTACATCCCAACTATGCTACTATCAAACCAATGTGCTAGCTACAGTCCATCCCAACTATGCTATCAAACCTATGTGCTAGCTACTGTACATCCCAACTATGCTACTATCAAACCAATGTGCTAGCTACTGTACATCCCAACTATGCTACTATCAAACCAATGTTCTAGCTACTGTACATCCCAACTATGCTACTATCAAACCAATGTGCTAGCTACTGTACATCCCAACTATGCTACTATCAAACCAATGTTCTAGCTACTGTATACTCCAACTATGCTACTATCAAACCAATGTGCTAGTTACTGTACATCGCAACTATGCTACTATCAAACCAATGTGCTAGCTACTGTACATCGCAACTATGCTACTATCAAACCAATGTGCTAGCTACTGTACATCCCAACTATGCTATCAAACCTATGTGCTAGCTACTGTACATCCCAACTATGCTACTATCAAACCAATGTTCTAGCTACTGTACATCCCAACTATGCTACTATCAAACCAATGTGCTAGCTACTGTACATCCCAACTATGCTACTATCAAACCAATGTTCTAGCTACTGTATACTCCAACTATGCTACTATCAAACCAATGTGCTAGTTACTGTACATCGCAACTATGCTACTATCAAACCAATGTGCTAGCTACTGTACATCGCAACTATGCTACTATCAAACCAATGTGCTAGCTACTGTACATCCCAACTATGCTATCAAACCTATGTGCTAGCTACTGTACATCCCAACTATGCTACTATCAAACCAATGTGCTAGCTACTGTACATCCCAACTATGCTACTATCAAACCAATGTTCTAGCTACTGTACATCCCAACTATGCTACTATCAAACCAATGTGCTAGCTACTGTACATCGCAACTATGCTACTATCAAACCAATGTGCTAGCTACTGTACATCCCAACTATGCTATCAAACCTATGTGCTAGCTACTGTACATCCCAACTATGCTACTATCAAACCAATGTGCTAGCTACTGTACATCCCAACTATGCTACTATCAAACCAATCTGCTAGCTACTGTCCATCCATCAAACCAATGTGCTAGCTACTGTCCATCCCAACTATGCTACTATCAAACCAATGCGCTAGCTACTGTCCATCCCAAATATGCTACTATCAAACCAATGCGCTAGCTACTGTCCATCCCAAATATGCTACTATCAAACCAATGCGCTAGCTACTGTCCATCCCAACTATGCTACTATCAAACCAATGCGCTAGCTACTGTCCATCCCAACTATGCTACTATCAAACCAATGCGCTAGCTACAGTCCATCCCAACTATGCTACTATCAAACCAATGCACTAGCTACTGTCCATCCCAACTATGATGCTATCAAACCAATGTGCTAGCTACTGTCCATCCCAACTATGCTATCAAACCAATGTAATAGCTACTGTCCATCCCAACTATGCTACTATCAAACCAATGCGCTAGCTACTGTCCATCCCAACTATGCTACTATCAAACCAATGCGCTAGCTACTGTCCATCCCAACTATGCTACTATCAAACCAATGCGCTAGCTACTGTCCATCCCAACTATGCTACTATCAAACCAATGCGCTAGCTACTGTCCATCCCAACTATGCTACTATCAAACCAATGCGCTAGCTACTGTCCATCCCAACTATGCTACTATCAAACCAATGTGCTAGCTACTGTACATCGCAACTATGCTACTATCAAACCAATGTGCTAGCTACTGTACATCCCAACTATGCTATCAAACCTATGTGCTAGCTACTGTACATCCCAACTATGCTACTATCAAACCAATGTGCTAGCTACTGTACATCCCAACTATGCTACTATCAAACCAATCTGCTAGCTACTGTCCATCCATCAAACCAATGTGCTAGCTACTGTCCATCCCAACTATGCTACTATCAAACCAATGCGCTAGCTACTGTCCATCCCAAATATGCTACTATCAAACCAATGCGCTAGCTACTGTCCATCCCAAATATGCTACTATCAAACCAATGCGCTAGCTACTGTCCATCCCAACTATGCTACTATCAAACCAATGCGCTAGCTACTGTCCATCCCAACTATGCTACTATCAAACCAATGCGCTAGCTACAGTCCATCCCAACTATGCTACTATCAAACCAATGCACTAGCTACTGTCCATCCCAACTATGATGCTATCAAACCAATGTGCTAGCTACTGTCCATCCCAACTATGCTATCAAACCAATGTAATAGCTACTGTCCATCCCAACTATGCTACTATCAAACCAATGCGCTAGCTACTGTCCATCCCAACTATGCTACTATCAAACCAATGCGCTAGCTACTGTCCATCCCAACTATGCTACTATCAAACCAATGCGCTCGCTACTGTCCATCCCAACTATGCTACTATCAAACCAATGTGCTAGCTACTGTCCATCCCAACTATGCTACTATCAAACCAATGCGCTAGCTACTGTCCATCCCAACTATGCTACTATCAAACCAATGTGCTAGCTACTGTCCATCCATCAAACCAATGTGCTAGCTACTGTCCATCCCAACTATGCTACTATCAAACCAATGCGCTAGCTACTGTCCATCCCAACTATGCTACTATCAAACCAATGCGCTAGCTACTGTCAATCCCAACTATGCTACTACCAAACCAATGCGCTAGCTACTGTCTATCCCAACTATGCCACTATCAAACCAATGCACTAGCTACTGTCCATCCCAACTATGCTACTATCAAACCAATGCGCTAGCTACAGTCCATCCCAACTATGCAACTATCAATCCAATGCGCTAGCTACTGTCCATCCCAACTATGCTACTATCAAACCAATGCGCTAGCTACTGTCCATCCCAACTATGCTACTATCAATCCAATGCGCTAGCTACTGTCCATCCCAACTATGCTACTATCATACCAATGCGCTAGCTACTGTCCATCTAAACTATGCTACTATCAAACCAATGCGCTAGCTACTGTCCATTCCAACTATGCTACTATCAAACCAATGCGCTAGCTACAGTCCATCCCAACTATGCTACTATCAAACCAATGCGCTAGCTACTGTCCATCCCAACTATGCTACTATCAAACCAATGTGCTAGCTACTGTCCATCCCAACTATGCTACTATCAAACCAATGTGCTAGCTACTGTCCATCCCAACTATGCTACTATCAAACCAATGTGCTAGCTACTGTCCATCCATCAAACCAATGTGCTAGCTACTGTCCATCCCAACTATGCTACTATCAAACCAATGCGCTAGCTACTGTCCATCCCAACTATGCTACTATAAAACCAATGCGCTAGCTACTGTCCATCCCAACTATGCTACTATCAAACCAATGCACTAGCTACTGTCCATCCCAACTATGCCACTATCAAACCAATGCGCTAGCTACTGTCCATCCCAACTATGCCACTATCAAACCAATGCGCTAGCTACTGTCCATCCCAACTATGCTACTATCAAACCAATGCGCTAGCTACTGTCCATCCCAACTATGCTACTATCAAACCAATGCGCTAGCTACAGTCCATCCCAACTATGCTACTATCAAACCAATGCACTAGCTACTGTCCATCCCAACTATGATGCTATCAAACCAATGTGCTAGCTACTGTCCATCCCAACTATGCTATCAAACCAATGTAATAGCTACTGTCCATCCCAACTATGCTACTATCAAACCAATGCGCTAGCTAATGTCCATCCCAACTATGCTACTATCAAACCAATGCGCTAGCTACTGTCCATCCCAACTATGCTACTATCAAACCAATGTGCTAGCTACTGTCCATCCCAACTATGCTACTATCAAACCAATGTGCTAGCTACTGTCCATCCCAACTATGCTACTATCAAACCAATGTGCTAGCTACTGTCCATCCCAACTATGCTACTATCAAACCAATGTGCTAGCTACTGTCCATCCCAACTATGCTGCTATCAAACCAATGTGCTACCTACTGTCCATCCATCAAACCAATGCGCTAGCTACTGTCCATCCCAACTATGCTACTATCAAACCAATGCGCTAGCTACTGTCCATCCCAACTATGCTACTATCAAACCAATGCGCTAGCTACTGTCCATCCCAACTATGCTACTATCAAACCAATGTGCTAGCTACTGTACATCCCAACTATGCTACTATCAAACCAATGTTCTAGCTACTGTATACTCCAACTATGCTACTATCAAACCAATGTGCTAGTTACTGTACATCGCAACTATGCTACTATCAAACCAATGTGCTAGCTACTGTACATCGCAACTATGCTACTATCAAACCAATGTGCTAGCTACTGTACATCCCAACTATGCTATCAAACCTATGTGCTAGCTACTGTACATCCCAACTATGCTACTATCAAACCAATGTTCTAGCTACTGTACATCCCAACTATGCTACTATCAAACCAATGTGCTAGCTACTGTACATCCCAACTATGCTACTATCAAACCAATGTTCTAGCTACTGTATACTCCAACTATGCTACTATCAAACCAATGTGCTAGTTACTGTACATCGCAACTATGCTACTATCAAACCAATGTGCTAGCTACTGTACATCGCAACTATGCTACTATCAAACCAATGTGCTAGCTACTGTACATCCCAACTATGCTATCAAACCTATGTGCTAGCTACTGTACATCCCAACTATGCTACTATCAAACCAATGTGCTAGCTACTGTACATCCCAACTATGCTACTATCAAACCAATGTTCTAGCTACTGTACATCCCAACTATGCTACTATCAAACCAATGTGCTAGCTACTGTACATCGCAACTATGCTACTATCAAACCAATGTGCTAGCTACTGTACATCCCAACTATGCTATCAAACCTATGTGCTAGCTACTGTACATCCCAACTATGCTACTATCAAACCAATGTGCTAGCTACTGTACATCCCAACTATGCTACTATCAAACCAATCTGCTAGCTACTGTCCATCCATCAAACCAATGTGCTAGCTACTGTCCATCCCAACTATGCTACTATCAAACCAATGCGCTAGCTACTGTCCATCCCAACTATGCTACTATCATACCAATGCGCTAGCTACTGTCCATCTAAACTATGCTACTATCAAACCAATGTGCTAGCTACTGTACATCCCAACTATGCTACTATCAAACCAATCTGCTAGCTACTGTCCATCCATCAAACCAATGTGCTAGCTACTGTCCATCCCAACTATGCTACTATCAAACCAATGCGCTAGCTACTGTCCATCCCAAATATGCTACTATCAAACCAATGCGCTAGCTACTGTCCATCCCAAATATGCTACTATCAAACCAATGCGCTAGCTACTGTCCATCCCAACTATGCTACTATCAAACCAATGCGCTAGCTACTGTCCATCCCAACTATGCTACTATCAAACCAATGCGCTAGCTACAGTCCATCCCAACTATGCTACTATCAAACCAATGCACTAGCTACTGTCCATCCCAACTATGATGCTATCAAACCAATGTGCTAGCTACTGTCCATCCCAACTATGCTATCAAACCAATGTAATAGCTACTGTCCATCCCAACTATGCTACTATCAAACCAATGCGCTAGCTACTGTCCATCCCAACTATGCTACTATCAAACCAATGCGCTAGCTACTGTCCATCCCAACTATGCTACTATCAAACCAATGCGCTAGCTACTGTCCATCCCAACTATGCTACTATCAAACCAATGCGCTAGCTACTGTCCATCCCAACTATGCTACTATCAAACCAATGCGCTAGCTACTGTCCATCCCAACTATGCTACTATCAAACCAATGTGCTAGCTACTGTACATCGCAACTATGCTACTATCAAACCAATGTGCTAGCTACTGTACATCCCAACTATGCTATCAAACCTATGTGCTAGCTACTGTACATCCCAACTATGCTACTATCAAACCAATGTGCTAGCTACTGTACATCCCAACTATGCTACTATCAAACCAATCTGCTAGCTACTGTCCATCCATCAAACCAATGTGCTAGCTACTGTCCATCCCAACTATGCTACTATCAAACCAATGCGCTAGCTACTGTCCATCCCAACTATGCTACTATCAAACCAATGCGCTAGCTACTGTCCATCCCAACTATGCTACTATCAAACCAATGTGCTAGCTACTGTCCATCCCAACTATGCTACTATCAAACCAATGCGCTAGCTACTGTCCATCCCAACTATGCTACTATCAAACCAATGTGCTAGCTACTGTCCATCCATCAAACCAATGTGCTAGCTACTGTCCATCCCAACTATGCTACTATCAAACCAATGCGCTAGCTACTGTCCATCCCAACTATGCTACTATCAAACCAATGCGCTAGCTACTGTCAATCCCAACTATGCTACTACCAAACCAATGCGCTAGCTACTGTCTATCCCAACTATGCCACTATCAAACCAATGCACTAGCTACTGTCCATCCCAACTATGCTACTATCAAACCAATGCGCTAGCTACAGTCCATCCCAACTATGCAACTATCAATCCAATGCGCTAGCTACTGTCCATCCCAACTATGCTACTATCAAACCAATGCGCTAGCTACTGTCCATCCCAACTATGCTACTATCAATCCAATGCGCTAGCTACTGTCCATCCCAACTATGCTACTATCATACCAATGCGCTAGCTACTGTCCATCTAAACTATGCTACTATCAAACCAATGCGCTAGCTACTGTCCATTCCAACTATGCTACTATCAAACCAATGCGCTAGCTACAGTCCATCCCAACTATGCTACTATCAAACCAATGCGCTAGCTACTGTCCATCCCAACTATGCTACTATCAAACCAATGTGCTAGCTACTGTCCATCCCAACTATGCTACTATCAAACCAATGTGCTAGCTACTGTCCATCCCAACTATGCTACTATCAAACCAATGTGCTAGCTACTGTCCATCAATCAAACCAATGTGCTAGCTACTGTCCATCCCAACTATGCTACTATCAAACCAATGCGCTAGCTACTGTCCATCCCAACTATGCTACTATAAGACCAATGCGCTAGCTACTGTCCATCCCAACTATGCTACTATCAAACCAATGCACTAGCTACTGTCCATCCCAACTATGCCACTATCAAACCAATGCGCTAGCTACTGTCCATCCCAACTATGCCACTATCAAACCAATGCGCTAGCTGCTGTCCATCCCAACTATGCTACTATCAAACCAATGCGCTAGCTACTGTCCATCCCAACTATGCTACTATCAAACCAATGCGCTAGCTACAGTCCATCCCAACTATGCTACTATCAAACCAATGCACTAGCTACTGTCCATCCCAACTATGATGCTATCAAACCAATGTGCTAGCTACTGTCCATCCCAACTATGCTATCAAACCAATGTAATAGCTACTGTCCATCCCAACTATGCTACTATCAAACCAATGCGCTAGCTAATGTCCATCCCAACTATGCTACTATCAAACCAATGCGCTAGCTACTGTCCATCCCAACTATGCTACTATCAAACCAATGTGCTAGCTACTGTCCATCCCAACTATGCTACTATCAAACCAATGTGCTAGCTACTGTCCATCCCAACTATGCTACTATCAAACCAATGTGCTAGCTACTGTCCATCCCAACTATGCTACTATCAAACCAATGTGCTAGCTACTGTCCATCCCAACTATGCTGCTATCAAACCAATGTGCTACCTACTGTCCATCCATCAAACCAATGCGCTAGCTACTGTCCATCCAAACTATGCTACTATCAAACCAATGCGCTAGCTACTGTCCATCCCAACTATGCTACTATCAAACCAATGCGCTAGCTACTGTCCATCCCAACTATGCTACTATCAAACCAATGCGCTAGCTACTGTACATCCCAACTATGCTACTATCAAACCAATGTGCTAGCTACTGTCCATCCATCAAACCAATGTGCTAGCTACTGTCCATCCCAACTATGCTACTATCAAACCAATGCGCTAGCTACTGTCCATCCCAACTATGCTACTATCAAACCAATGCGCTAGCTACAGTCCATCCCAACTATGCTATCAAACCTATGTGCTAGCTACTGTACATCCCAACTATGCTACTATCAAACCAATGTGCTAGCTACTGTACATCCCAACTATGCTACTATCAAACCAATGTTCTAGCTACTGTACATCCCAACTATGCTACTATCAAACCAATGTGCTAGCTACTGTACATCGCAACTATGCTACTATCAAACCAATGTGCTAGCTACTGTACATCCCAACTATGCTATCAAACCTATGTGCTAGCTACTGTACATCCCAACTATGCTACTATCAAACCAATGTGCTAGCTACTGTACATCCCAACTATGCTACTATCAAACCAATGTTCTAGCTACTGTACATCCCAACTATGCTACTATCAAACCAATGTGCTAGCTACTGTACATCCCAACTATGCTACTATCAAACCAATGTGCTAGCTACTGTACATCCCAACTATGCTATCAAACCTATGTGCTAGCTACTGTACATCCCAACTATGCTACTATCGAACCAATATGCTAGCTACTGTACATCCCAACTATGCTACTATCAAACCAATGTGCTAGCTACTGTCCATCCCAACTATGCTACTATCAAACCAATGCGCTAGCTACTGTCCATCCCAACTATGCTACTATCAAACCAATGCGCTAGCTACTGTCCATCCCAACTATGCTACTATCAAACCAATGTGCTAGCTACTGTCCATCCCAACTATGCTACTATCAAACCAATGCGCTAGCTACTGTCCATCCCAACTATGCTACTATCAAACCAATGTGCTAGCTACTGTCCATCCATCAAACCAATGTGCTAGCTACTGTCCATCCCAACTATGCTACTATCAAACCAATGCGCTAGCTACTGTCCATCCCAACTATGCTACTATCAAACCAATGCGCTAGCTACTGTCAATCCCAACTATGCTACTATCAAACCAATGTGCTAGCTACTGTACATCCCAACTATGCTATCAAACCTATGTGCTAGCTACTGTACATCCCAACTATGCTACTATCGAACCAATATGCTAGCTACTGTACATCCCAACTATGCTACTATCAAACCAATGCGCTAGCTACTGTCCATCCCAACTATGCTACTATCAAACCAATGCGCTAGCTACTGTCCATCCCAACTATGCTACTATCAAACCAATGCGCTAGCTACTGTCCATCCCAACTATGCTACTATCAAACCAATGTGCTAGCTACTGTCCATCCCAACTATGCTACTATCAAACCAATGCGCTAGCTACTGTCCATCCCAACTATGCTACTATCAAACCAATGTGCTAGCTACTGTCCATCCATCAAACCAATGTGCTAGCTACTGTCCATCCCAACTATGCTACTATCAAACCAATGCGCTAGCTACTGTCCATCCCAACTATGCTACTATCAAACCAATGCGCTAGCTACTGTCAATCCCAACTATGCTACTACCAAACCAATGCGCTAGCTACTGTCTATCCCAACTATGCCACTATCAAACCAATGCACTAGCTACTGTCCATCCCAACTATGCTACTATCAAACCAATGCGCTAGCTACAGTCCATCCCAACTATGCAACTATCAATCCAATGCGCTAGCTACTGTCCATCCCAACTATGCTACTATCAAACCAATGCGCTAGCTACTGTCCATCCCAACTATGCTACTATCAATCCAATGCGCTAGCTACTGTCCATCCCAACTATGCTACTATCATACCAATGCGCTAGCTACTGTCCATCTAAACTATGCTACTATCAAACCAATGCGCTAGCTACTGTCCATTCCAACTATGCTACTATCAAACCAATGCGCTAGCTACAGTCCATCCCAACTATGCTACTATCAAACCAATGCGCTAGCTACTGTCCATCCCAACTATGCTACTATCAAACCAATGTGCTAGCTACTGTCCATCCCAACTATGCTACTATCAAACCAATGTGCTAGCTACTGTCCATCCCAACTATGCTACTATCAAACCAATGTGCTAGCTACTGTCCATCCATCAAACCAATGTGCTAGCTACTGTCCATCCCAACTATGCTACTATCAAACCAATGCGCTAGCTACTGTCCATCCCAACTATGCTACTATAAAACCAATGCGCTAGCTACTGTCCATCCCAACTATGCTACTATCAAACCAATGCGCTAGCTACTGTCCATCCCAACTATGCCACTATCAAACCAATGCGCTAGCTACTGTCCATCCCAACTATGCCACTATCAAACCAATGCGCTAGCTACAGTCCATCCCAACTATGCTACTATCAAACCAATGCACTAGCTACTGTCCATCCCAACTATGATGCTATCAAACCAATGTGCTAGCTACTGTCCATCCCAACTATGCTATCAAACCAATGTAATAGCTACTGTCCATCCCAACTATGCTACTATCAAACCAATGCGCTAGCTAATGTCCATCCCAACTATGCTACTATCAAACCAATGCGCTAGCTACTGTCCATCCCAACTATGCTACTATCAAACCAATGTGCTAGCTACTGTCCATCCCAACTATGCTACTATCAAACCAATGTGCTAGCTACTGTCCATCCCAACTATGCTACTATCAAACCAATGTGCTAGCTACTGTCCATCCCAACTATGCTGCTATCAAACCAATGTGCTACCTACTGTCCATCCATCAAACCAATGTGCTAGCTACTGTCCATCCCAACTATGCTACTATCAAACCAATGCGCTAGCTACTGTCCATCCCAACTATGCTACTATCAAACCAATGCGCTAGCTACAGTCCATCCCAACTATGCTATCAAACCTATGTGCTAGCTACTGTACATCCCAACTATGCTACTATCAAACCAATGTGCTAGCTACTGTACATCCCAACTATGCTACTATCAAACCAATGTTCTAGCTACTGTACATCCCAACTATGCTACTATCAAACCAATGTGCTAGCTACTGTACATCGCAACTATGCTACTATCAAACCAATGTGCTAGCTACTGTACATCCCAACTATGCTATCAAACCTATGTGCTAGCTACTGTACATCCCAACTATGCTACTATCAAACCAATGTGCTAGCTACTGTACATCCCAACTATGCTACTATCAAACCAATGTTCTAGCTACTGTACATCCCAACTATGCTACTATCAAACCAATGTGCTAGCTACTGTACATCCCAACTATGCTACTATCAAACCAATGTGCTAGCTACTGTACATCCCAACTATGCTATCAAACCTATGTGCTAGCTACTGTACATCCCAACTATGCTACTATCGAACCAATATGCTAGCTACTGTACATCCCAACTATGCTACTATCAAACCAATGTGCTAGCTACTGTACATCCCAACTATGCTATCAAACCTATGTGCTAGCTACTGTACATCCCAACTATGCTACTATCAAACCAATGTGCTAGCTACTGTACATCCCAACTATGCTACTATCAAACCAATGTGCTAGCTACTGTATATCCCAACGATGCTACTATCAAACCAATGTGCTAGCTACTGTACATCCCAACTATGCTAATAGCAAACCAATGTGCTAGCTACTGTACATCCCAACTATGCTACTATCAAACCAATGTGGTAGCTACTGTACATCCTACTATCAAACCAATGTGCTAGCTACTGTACATCCCAGCTATGTTACTATCAAACCATTGTGCTAGCTACTGTTCATCCCAACTATGCTACCAAACCTATGTGCTAGCTACTGTACATCCCAACTATGCTAATATCAAACCAATGTGCTAGCTATTGTACATTTCAACTATGCTACTATCAAACCAATGTGGTAGCTACTGTACATCCTACTATCAAACCAATGTGCTAGCTACTGTCCATCCCAACTATGCTACTATCAAACCAATGTGCTAGCTACTGTACATCCCAGATATGCTACTATCAAACCAATGTGCTAGCTACTGTACATCCCAACTATGCTACTATCAAACCAATGTGCTAGCTACAGTCCATCCCAACTATGCTATCAAACCTATGTGCTAGCTACTGTACATCCCAACTATGCTACTATCAAACCAATGTGCTAGCTACTGTACATCCCAACTATGCTACTATCAAACCAATGTTCTAGCTACTGTACATCCCAACTATGCTACTATCAAACCAATGTGCTAGCTACTGTACATCCCAACTATGCTACTATCAAACCAATGTTCTAGCTACTGTATACTCCAACTATGCTACTATCAAACCAATGTGCTAGTTACTGTACATCGCAACTATGCTACTATCAAACCAATGTGCTAGCTACTGTACATCGCAACTATGCTACTATCAAACCAATGTGCTAGCTACTGTACATCCCAACTATGCTATCAAACCTATGTGCTAGCTACTGTACATCCCAACTATGCTACTATCAAACCAATGTTCTAGCTACTGTACATCCCAACTATGCTACTATCAAACCAATGTGCTAGCTACTGTACATCCCAACTATGCTACTATCAAACCAATGTTCTAGCTACTGTATACTCCAACTATGCTACTATCAAACCAATGTGCTAGTTACTGTACATCGCAACTATGCTACTATCAAACCAATGTGCTAGCTACTGTACATCGCAACTATGCTACTATCAAACCAATGTGCTAGCTACTGTACATCCCAACTATGCTATCAAACCTATGTGCTAGCTACTGTACATCCCAACTATGCTACTATCAAACCAATGTGCTAGCTACTGTACATCCCAACTATGCTACTATCAAACCAATGTTCTAGCTACTGTACATCCCAACTATGCTACTATCAAACCAATGTGCTAGCTACTGTACATCGCAACTATGCTACTATCAAACCAATGTGCTAGCTACTGTACATCCCAACTATGCTATCAAACCTATGTGCTAGCTACTGTACATCCCAACTATGCTACTATCAAACCAATGTGCTAGCTACTGTACATCCCAACTATGCTACTATCAAACCAATCTGCTAGCTACTGTCCATCCATCAAACCAATGTGCTAGCTACTGTCCATCCCAACTATGCTACTATCAAACCAATGCGCTAGCTACTGTCCATCCCAAATATGCTACTATCAAACCAATGCGCTAGCTACTGTCCATCCCAACTATGCTACTATCAAACCAATGCGCTAGCTACTGTCCATCCCAACTATGCTACTATCAAACCAATGCGCTAGCTACAGTCCATCCCAACTATGCTACTATCAAACCAATGCACTAGCTACTGTCCATCCCAACTATGATGCTATCAAACCAATGTGCTAGCTACTGTCCATCCCAACTATGCTATCAAACCAATGTAATAGCTACTGTCCATCCCAACTATGCTACTATCAAACCAATGCACTAGCTACTGTCCATCCCAACTATGCTACTATCAAACCAATGCGCTAGCTACTGTCCATCCCAACTATGCTACTATCAAACCAATGCGCTAGCTACTGTCCATCCCAACTATGCTACTATCAAACCAATGTGCTAGCTACTGTCCATCCCAACTATGCTACTATCAAACCAATGCGCTAGCTACTGTCCATCCCAACTATGCTACTATCAAACCAATGTGCTAGCTACTGTCCATCCATCAAACCAATGTGCTAGCTACTGTCCATCCCAACTATGCTACTATCAAACCAATGCGCTAGCTACTGTCCATCCCAACTATGCTACTATCAAACCAATGCGCTAGCTACTGTCAATCCCAACTATGCTACTACCAAACCAATGCGCTAGCTACTGTCTATCCCAACTATGCCACTATCAAACCAATGCACTAGCTACTGTCCATCCCAACTATGCTACTATCAAACCAATGCGCTAGCTACAGTCCATCCCAACTATGCAACTATCAATCCAATGCGCTAGCTACTGTCCATCCCAACTATGCTACTATCAAACCAATGCGCTAGCTACTGTCCATCCCAACTATGCTACTATCAATCCAATGCGCTAGCTACTGTCCATCCCAACTATGCTACTATCATACCAATGCGCTAGCTACTGTCCATCCCAACTATGCTACTATCATACCAATGCGCTAGCTACTGTCCATCTAAACTATGCTACTATCAAACCAATGCGCTAGCTACTGTCCATTCCAACTATGCTACTATCAAACCAATGCGCTAGCTACTGTCCATCCCAACTATGCTACTATCAAACCAATGTGCTAGCTACTGTCCATCCCAACTATGCTACTATCAAACCAATGTGCTAGCTACTGTCCATCCCAACTATGCTACTATCAAACCAATGTGCTAGCTACTGTCCATCCATCAAACCAATGTGCTAGCTACTGTCCATCCCAACTATGCTACTATCAAACCAATGCGCTAGCTACTGTCCATCCCAACTATGCTACTATCAAACCAATGCGCTAGCTACTGTCCATCCCAACTATGCTACTATCAAACTAATGCGCTAGCTACTGTCCTTCCCAACTATGCTACTATCATACCAATGTGCTAGCTAATGTCCATCTAAACTATGCTACTATCAAACCAACGCGCTAGCTACAGTCCATCCCAACTATGCTATCAAACCAATGTATAAGCTACTGTCCATCCCAACTATGCTACTATCAAACCAATGCGCTAGCTACTGTCCATCCCAACTATGCTACTATCAAACCAATGCGCTAGCTACTGTCCATCCCAACTATGCTACTATGAAACCAATGTGCTAGCTACTGTCCATCCCAACTATGCTACTATCAAACCAATGTGCTAGCTACTGTCCATCCATCAAACCAATGTGCTAGCTACTGTCCATCCCAACTATGCTACTATCAAACCAATGTGCTAGCTACTGTCCATCCCAACTATGCTACTATCAAACCAATGTGCTAGCTACTGTCCAT
This sequence comes from Borostomias antarcticus, assembly GCF_949987555.1. Classification (NCBI taxonomy): domain Eukaryota; kingdom Metazoa; phylum Chordata; class Actinopteri; order Stomiiformes; family Stomiidae; genus Borostomias; species Borostomias antarcticus. The sequence goes on along the minus strand of NC_140248.1, from coordinate 4,635,017 downwards.
CCCAACTATGCTGCTATAAAACCAATGTGCTAGCTACTGTCCATCCATCAAACCAATGCGCTAGCTACCGTCCATCCCAACTATGCTACTATCAAACCAATGCGCTAGCTACTGTCCATCCCAACTATGCTACTATCAAACCAATGTGCTAGCTACTGTCCATCCATCAAACCAATGTGCTAGCTACTGTCCAACCCAACTATGCTACTATCAAACCAATGTGCTAGCTACTGTCCATCCCAACTATGCTACTATCAAACCAATGTGCTAGCTACTGTCCATCCCAACTATGCTGCTATAAAACCAATGTGCTAGCTACTGTCCATCCATCAAACCAATGCGCTAGCTACCGTCCATCCCAACTATGCTACTATCAAACCAATGCGCTAGCTACTGTCCATCCCAACTATGCTACTATCAAACCAATGCGCTAGCTACTGTCCATCCCAAATATGCTACTATCAAACCAATGCGCTAGCTACTGTCCATCCCAACTATGCTACTATCAAACCAATGCGCTAGCTACTGTCCATCCCAACTATGCTACTATCAAACCAATGCGCTAGCTACTGTCCATCCCAACTATGCCACTATCAAACCAATGCGCTAGCTACTGTCCATCCCAACTATGCTACTATCAAACCAATGCGCTAGCTACTGTCAATCCCAACTATGCTACTACCAAACCAATGCGCTAGCTACTGTCCATCCCAACTATGCTATCAAACCAATGCGCTAGCTACTGTCTATCCCAACTATGCCACTATCAAACCAATGCGCTAGCTACTGTCTATCCCAACTATGCCACTATCAAACCAATGCACTAGCTACTGTCCATCCCAACTATGCTACTATCAAACCAATGCGCTAGCTACAGTCCATCCCAACTATCAATCCAATGCGCTAGCTACTGTCCATCCCAACTATGGTACTATCAAACCAATGCGCTAGCTACTGTCCATCCCAACTATGCTACTATCAAACCAATGCGCTAGCTACTGTCCATCCCAACTATGCTACTATCAAACCAATGCGCTAGCTACTGTCCATCCCAACTATGCTACTATCATACCAATGCGCTAGCTACTGTCCATCTAAACTATGCTACTATCAAACCAATGCGCTAGCTACTGTCCATTCCAACTATGCTACTATCAAACCAATGTGCTAGCTACAGTCCATCCCAACTATGCTACTATCAAACCAATGCGCTAGCTACTGTCCATCCCAACTATGCTACTATCAAACCAATGTGCTAGCTACTGTCCATCCCAACTATGCTACTATCAAACCAATGTGCTAGCTACTGTCCATCCCAACTATGCTACTATCAAACCAATGTGCTAGCTACTGTCCATCCATCAAATCAATGTGCTAGCTACTGTCCATCCCAACTATGCTACTATCAAACCAATGCGCTAGCTACTGTCCATCCCAACTATGCTACTATCAAACCAATGCGCTAGCTACTGTCCATCCCAACTATGCTACTATCAAACTAATGCGCTAGCTACTGTCCATCCCAACTATGCTACTATCATACCAATGTGCTAGCTAATGTCCATCTAAACTATGCTACTATCAAACCAACGCGCTAGCTACTGTCCATCCCAACTATGCTATCAAACCAATGTAATAGCTACTGTCCATCCCAACTATGCTACTATCAAACCAATGCGCTAGCTACTGTCCGTCCCAACTATGCTACTATCAAACCAATGCGCTAGCTACTGTCCATCCCAACTATGCTACTATCAAACCAATGTGCTAGCTACTGTCCATCCCAACTATGCTACTATCAAACCAATGTGCTAGCTACTGTCCATCCATCAAACCAATGTGCTAGCTACTGTCCATCCCAACTATGCTACTATCAAACCAATGTGCTAGCTACTGTCCATCCCAACTATGCTACTATCAAACCAATGTGCCAGCTACTGTCCATCCCAACTATGCTGCTATAAAACCAATGTGCTAGCTACTGTCCATCCATCAAACCAATGCGCTAGCTACCGTCCATCCCAACTATGCTACTATCAAACCAATGCGCTAGCTACTGTCCATCCCAACTATGCTACTATCAAACCAATGTGCTAGCTACTGTCCATCCATCAAACCAATGTGCTAGCTACTGTCCATCCATCAAACCAATGTGCTAGCTACTGTCCATCCCAACTATGCTACTATCAAACCAATGTGCTAGCTACTGTCCATCCCAACTATGCTACTATCAAACCAATGTGCTAGCTACTGTCCATCCATCAAACCAATGTGCTAGCTACTGTCCATCCCAACTATGCTACTATCAAACCAATGCGCTAGCTACTGTCCATCCCAACTATGCTACTATCAAACCAATGCGCTAGCTACTGTCCATCCCAACTATGCTACTATCAAACTAATGCGCTAGCTACTGTCCATCCCAACTATGCTACTATCATACCAATGCGCTAGCTACTGTCCATCTAAACTATGCTACTATCAAACCAACGCACTAGCTACTGTCCATCCCAACTATGCTATCAAACCAATGTAATAGCTACTGTCCATCCCAACTATGCTACTATCAAACCAATGCGCTAGCTACTGTCCATCCCAACTATGCTACTATCAAACCGATGCGCTAGCTACTGTCCATCCCAACTATGCTACTATCAAACCAATGTGCTAGCTACTGTACATCGCAACTATGCTACTATCAAACCAATGTGCTAGCTACTGTACATCCCAACTATGCTATCAAACCTATGTGCTAGCTACTGTACATCCCAACTATGCTACTATCAAACCAATGTGCTAGCTACTGTACATCCCAACTATGCTACTATCAAACCAATGTTCTAGCTACTGTACATCCCAACTATGCTACTATCAAACCAATGTGCTAGCTACTGTACATCCCAACTATGCTACTATCAAACCAATGTGCTAGCTACTGTACATCCCAACTATGCTATCAAACCTATGTGCTAGCTACTGTACATCCCAACTATGCTACTATCGAACCAATATGCTAGCTACTGTACATCCCAACTATGCTACTATCAAACCAATGTGCTAGCTACTGTCCATCCCAACTATGCTACTATCAAACCAATGCGCTAGCTACTGTCCATCCCAACTATGCTACTATCAAACCAATGCGCTAGCTACTGTCCATCCCAACTATGCTACTATCAAACCAATGTGCTAGCTACTGTCCATCCCAACTATGCTACTATCAAACCAATGCGCTAGCTACTGTCCATCCCAACTATGCTACTATCAAACCAATGTGCTAGCTACTGTCCATCCATCAAACCAATGTGCTAGCTACTGTCCATCCCAACTATGCTACTATCAAACCAATGCGCTAGCTACTGTCCATCCCAACTATGCTACTATCAAACCAATGCGCTAGCTACTGTCAATCCCAACTATGCTACTATCAAACCAATGTGCTAGCTACTGTACATCCCAACTATGCTATCAAACCTATGTGCTAGCTACTGTACATCCCAACTATGCTACTATCGAACCAATATGCTAGCTACTGTACATCCCAACTATGCTACTATCAAACCAATGCGCTAGCTACTGTCCATCCCAACTATGCTACTATCAAACCAATGCGCTAGCTACTGTCCATCCCAACTATGCTACTATCAAACCAATGCGCTAGCTACTGTCCATCCCAACTATGCTACTATCAAACCAATGTGCTAGCTACTGTCCATCCCAACTATGCTACTATCAAACCAATGCGCTAGCTACTGTCCATCCCAACTATGCTACTATCAAACCAATGTGCTAGCTACTGTCCATCCATCAAACCAATGTGCTAGCTACTGTCCATCCCAACTATGCTACTATCAAACCAATGTGCTAGCTACTGTCCATCCATCAAATCAATGTGCTAGCTACTGTCCATCCCAACTATGCTACTATCAAACCAATGCGCTAGCTACTGTCCATCCCAACTATGCTACTATCAAACCAATGCGCTAGCTACTGTCCATCCCAACTATGCTACTATCAAACTAATGCGCTAGCTACTGTCCATCCCAACTATGCTACTATCATACCAATGTGCTAGCTAATGTCCATCTAAACTATGCTACTATCAAACCAACGCGCTAGCTACTGTCCATCCCAACTATGCTATCAAACCAATGTAATAGCTACTGTCCATCCCAACTATGCTACTATCAAACCAATGCGCTAGCTACTGTCCGTCCCAACTATGCTACTATCAAACCAATGCGCTAGCTACTGTCCATCCCAACTATGCTACTATCAAACCAATGTGCTAGCTACTGTCCATCCCAACTATGCTACTATCAAACCAATGTGCTAGCTACTGTCCATCCATCAAACCAATGTGCTAGCTACTGTCCATCCCAACTATGCTACTATCAAACCAATGTGCTAGCTACTGTCCATCCCAACTATGCTACTATCAAACCAATGTGCCAGCTACTGTCCATCCCAACTATGCTGCTATAAAACCAATGTGCTAGCTACTGTCCATCCATCAAACCAATGCGCTAGCTACCGTCCATCCCAACTATGCTACTATCAAACCAATGCGCTAGCTACTGTCCATCCCAACTATGCTACTATCAAACCAATGTGCTAGCTACTGTCCATCCATCAAACCAATGTGCTAGCTACTGTCCATCCATCAAACCAATGTGCTAGCTACTGTCCATCCCAACTATGCTACTATCAAACCAATGTGCTAGCTACTGTCCATCCCAACTATGCTACTATCAAACCAATGTGCTAGCTACTGTCCATCCATCAAACCAATGTGCTAGCTACTGTCCATCCCAACTATGCTACTATCAAACCAATGCGCTAGCTACTGTCCATCCCAACTATGCTACTATCAAACCAATGCGCTAGCTACTGTCCATCCCAACTATGCTACTATCAAACTAATGCGCTAGCTACTGTCCATCCCAACTATGCTACTATCATACCAATGCGCTAGCTACTGTCCATCTAAACTATGCTACTATCAAACCAACGCACTAGCTACTGTCCATCCCAACTATGCTATCAAACCAATGTAATAGCTACTGTCCATCCCAACTATGCTACTATCAAACCAATGCGCTAGCTACTGTCCATCCCAACTATGCTACTATCAAACCGATGCGCTAGCTACTGTCCATCCCAACTATGCTACTATCAAACCAATGTGCTAGCTACTGTACATCGCAACTATGCTACTATCAAACCAATGTGCTAGCTACTGTACATCCCAACTATGCTATCAAACCTATGTGCTAGCTACTGTACATCCCAACTATGCTACTATCAAACCAATGTGCTAGCTACTGTACATCCCAACTATGCTACTATCAAACCAATGTTCTAGCTACTGTACATCCCAACTATGCTACTATCAAACCAATGTGCTAGCTACTGTACATCCCAACTATGCTACTATCAAACCAATGTGCTAGCTACTGTACATCCCAACTATGCTATCAAACCTATGTGCTAGCTACTGTACATCCCAACTATGCTACTATCGAACCAATATGCTAGCTACTGTACATCCCAACTATGCTACTATCAAACCAATGTGCTAGCTACTGTCCATCCCAACTATGCTACTATCAAACCAATGCGCTAGCTACTGTCCATCCCAACTATGCTACTATCAAACCAATGCGCTAGCTACTGTCCATCCCAACTATGCTACTATCAAACCAATGTGCTAGCTACTGTCCATCCCAACTATGCTACTATCAAACCAATGCGCTAGCTACTGTCCATCCCAACTATGCTACTATCAAACCAATGTGCTAGCTACTGTCCATCCATCAAACCAATGTGCTAGCTACTGTCCATCCCAACTATGCTACTATCAAACCAATGCGCTAGCTACTGTCCATCCCAACTATGCTACTATCAAACCAATGCGCTAGCTACTGTCAATCCCAACTATGCTACTATCAAACCAATGTGCTAGCTACTGTACATCCCAACTATGCTATCAAACCTATGTGCTAGCTACTGTACATCCCAACTATGCTACTATCGAACCAATATGCTAGCTACTGTACATCCCAACTATGCTACTATCAAACCAATGCGCTAGCTACTGTCCATCCCAACTATGCTACTATCAAACCAATGCGCTAGCTACTGTCCATCCCAACTATGCTACTATCAAACCAATGCGCTAGCTACTGTCCATCCCAACTATGCTACTATCAAACCAATGTGCTAGCTACTGTCCATCCCAACTATGCTACTATCAAACCAATGCGCTAGCTACTGTCCATCCCAACTATGCTACTATCAAACCAATGTGCTAGCTACTGTCCATCCATCAAACCAATGTGCTAGCTACTGTCCATCCCAACTATGCTACTATCAAACCAATGCGCTAGCTACTGTCCATCCCAACTATGCTACTATCAAACCAATGCGCTAGCTACTGTCAATCCCAACTATGCTACTACCAAACCAATGCGCTAGCTACTGTCTATCCCAACTATGCCACTATCAAACCAATGCACTAGCTACTGTCCATCCCAACTATGCTACTATCAAACCAATGCGCTAGCTACAGTCCATCCCAACTATGCAACTATCAATCCAATGCGCTAGCTACTGTCCATCCCAACTATGCTACTATCAAACCAATGCGCTAGCTACTGTCCATCCCAACTATGCTACTATCAATCCAATGCGCTAGCTACTGTCCATCCCAACTATGCTACTATCATACCAATGCGCTAGCTACTGTCCATCTAAACTATGCTACTATCAAACCAATGCGCTAGCTACTGTCCATTCCAACTATGCTACTATCAAACCAATGCGCTAGCTACAGTCCATCCCAACTATGCTACTATCAAACCAATGCGCTAGCTACTGTCCATCCCAACTATGCTACTATCAAACCAATGTGCTAGCTACTGTCCATCCCAACTATGCTACTATCAAACCAATGTGCTAGCTACTGTCCATCCCAACTATGCTACTATCAAACCAATGTGCTAGCTACTGTCCATCCATCAAACCAATGTGCTAGCTACTGTCCATCCCAACTATGCTACTATCAAACCAATGCGCTAGCTACTGTCCATCCCAACTATGCTACTATAAAACCAATGCGCTAGCTACTGTCCATCCCAACTATGCTACTATCAAACCAATGCGCTAGCTACTGTCCATCCCAACTATGCCACTATCAAACCAATGCGCTAGCTACTGTCCATCCCAACTATGCCACTATCAAACCAATGCGCTAGCTACAGTCCATCCCAACTATGCTACTATCAAACCAATGCACTAGCTACTGTCCATCCCAACTATGATGCTATCAAACCAATGTGCTAGCTACTGTCCATCCCAACTATGCTATCAAACCAATGTAATAGCTACTGTCCATCCCAACTATGCTACTATCAAACCAATGCGCTAGCTAATGTCCATCCCAACTATGCTACTATCAAACCAATGCGCTAGCTACTGTCCATCCCAACTATGCTACTATCAAACCAATGTGCTAGCTACTGTCCATCCCAACTATGCTACTATCAAACCAATGTGCTAGCTACTGTCCATCCCAACTATGCTACTATCAAACCAATGTGCTAGCTACTGTCCATCCCAACTATGCTGCTATCAAACCAATGTGCTACCTACTGTCCATCCATCAAACCAATGTGCTAGCTACTGTCCATCCCAACTATGCTACTATCAAACCAATGCGCTAGCTACTGTCCATCCCAACTATGCTACTATCAAACCAATGCGCTAGCTACAGTCCATCCCAACTATGCTATCAAACCTATGTGCTAGCTACTGTACAACCCAACTATGCTACTATCAAACCAATGTGCTAGCTACTGTACATCCCAACTATGCTACTATCAAACCAATGTTCTAGCTACTGTACATCCCAACTATGCTACTATCAAACCAATGTGCTAGCTACTGTACATCGCAACTATGCTACTATCAAACCAATGTGCTAGCTACTGTACATCCCAACTATGCTATCAAACCTATGTGCTAGCTACTGTACATCCCAACTATGCTACTATCAAACCAATGTGCTAGCTACTGTACATCCCAACTATGCTACTATCAAACCAATGTTCTAGCTACTGTACATCCCAACTATGCTACTATCAAACCAATGTGCTAGCTACTGTACATCCCAACTATGCTACTATCAAACCAATGTGCTAGCTACTGTACATCCCAACTATGCTATCAAACCTATGTGCTAGCTACTGTACATCCCAACTATGCTACTATCGAACCAATATGCTAGCTACTGTACATCCCAACTATGCTACTATCAAACCAATGTGCTAGCTACTGTACATCCCAACTATGCTATCAAACCTATGTGCTAGCTACTGTACATCCCAACTATGCTACTATCAAACCAATGTGCTAGCTACTGTACATCCCAACTATGCTACTATCAAACCAATGTGCTAGCTACTGTATATCCCAACGATGCTACTATCAAACCAATGTGCTAGCTACTGTACATCCCAACTATGCTAATAGCAAACCAATGTGCTAGCTACTGTACATCCCAACTATGCTACTATCAAACCAATGTGGTAGCTACTGTACATCCTACTATCAAACCAATGTGCTAGCTACTGTACATCCCAGCTATGTTACTATCAAACCATTGTGCTAGCTACTGTTCATCCCAACTATGCTACCAAACCTATGTGCTAGCTACTGTACATCCCAACTATGCTAATATCAAACCAATGTGCTAGCTACTGTACATTTCAACTATGCTACTATCAAACCAATGTGGTAGCTACTGTACATCCTACTATCAAACCAATGTGCTAGCTACTGTCCATCCCAACTATGCTACTATCAAACCAATGTGCTAGCTACTGTACATCCCAGATATGCTACTATCAAACCAATGTGCTAGCTACTGTACATCCCAACTATGCTACTATCAAACCAATGTGCTAGCTACAGTCCATCCCAACTATGCTATCAAACCTATGTGCTAGCTACTGTACATCCCAACTATGCTACTATCAAACCAATGTGCTAGCTACTGTACATCCCAACTATGCTACTATCAAACCAATGTTCTAGCTACTGTACATCCCAACTATGCTACTATCAAACCAATGTGCTAGCTACTGTACATCCCAACTATGCTACTATCAAACCAATGTTCTAGCTACTGTATACTCCAACTATGCTACTATCAAACCAATGTGCTAGTTACTGTACATCGCAACTATGCTACTATCAAACCAATGTGCTAGCTACTGTACATCGCAACTATGCTACTATCAAACCAATGTGCTAGCTACTGTACATCCCAACTATGCTATCAAACCTATGTGCTAGCTACTGTACATCCCAACTATGCTACTATCAAACCAATGTTCTAGCTACTGTACATCCCAACTATGCTACTATCAAACCAATGTGCTAGCTACTGTACATCCCAACTATGCTACTATCAAACCAATGTTCTAGCTACTGTATACTCCAACTATGCTACTATCAAACCAATGTGCTAGTTACTGTACATCGCAACTATGCTACTATCAAACCAATGTGCTAGCTACTGTACATCGCAACTATGCTACTATCAAACCAATGTGCTAGCTACTGTACATCCCAACTATGCTATCAAACCTATGTGCTAGCTACTGTACATCCCAACTATGCTACTATCAAACCAATGTGCTAGCTACTGTACATCCCAACTATGCTACTATCAAACCAATGTTCTAGCTACTGTACATCCCAACTATGCTACTATCAAACCAATGTGCTAGCTACTGTACATCGCAACTATGCTACTATCAAACCAATGTGCTAGCTACTGTACATCCCAACTATGCTATCAAACCTATGTGCTAGCTACTGTACATCCCAACTATGCTACTATCAAACCAATGTGCTAGCTACTGTACATCCCAACTATGCTACTATCAAACCAATCTGCTAGCTACTGTCCATCCATCAAACCAATGTGCTAGCTACTGTCCATCCCAACTATGCTACTATCAAACCAATGCGCTAGCTACTGTCCATCCCAAATATGCTACTATCAAACCAATGCGCTAGCTACTGTCCATCCCAACTATGCTACTATCAAACCAATGCGCTAGCTACTGTCCATCCCAACTATGCTACTATCAAACCAATGCGCTAGCTACAGTCCATCCCAACTATGCTACTATCAAACCAATGCACTAGCTACTGTCCATCCCAACTATGATGCTATCAAACCAATGTGCTAGCTACTGTCCATCCCAACTATGCTATCAAACCAATGTAATAGCTACTGTCCATCCCAACTATGCTACTATCAAACCAATGCGCTAGCTACTGTCCATCCCAACTATGCTACTATCAAACCAATGCGCTAGCTACTGTCCATCCCAACTATGCTACTATCAAACCAATGCGCTAGCTACTGTCCATCCCAACTATGCTACTATCAAACCAATGTGCTAGCTACTGTCCATCCCAACTATGCTACTATCAAACCAATGCGCTAGCTACTGTCCATCCCAACTATGCTACTATCAAACCAATGTGCTAGCTACTGTCCATCCATCAAACCAATGTGCTAGCTACTGTCCATCCCAACTATGCTACTATCAAACCAATGCGCTAGCTACTGTCCATCCCAACTATGCTACTATCAAACCAATGCGCTAGCTACTGTCAATCCCAACTATGCTACTACCAAACCAATGCGCTAGCTACTGTCTATCCCAACTATGCCACTATCAAACCAATGCACTAGCTACTGTCCATCCCAACTATGCTACTATCAAACCAATGCGCTAGCTACAGTCCATCCCAACTATGCAACTATCAATCCAATGCGCTAGCTACTGTCCATCCCAACTATGCTACTATCAAACCAATGCGCTAGCTACTGTCCATCCCAACTATGCTACTATCAATCCAATGCGCTAGCTACTGTCCATCCCAACTATGCTACTATCATACCAATGCGCTAGCTACTGTCCATCCCAACTATGCTACTATCATACCAATGCGCTAGCTACTGTCCATCTAAACTATGCTACTATCAAACCAATGCGCTAGCTACTGTCCATTCCAACTATGCTACTATCAAACCAATGCGCTAGCTACTGTCCATCCCAACTATGCTACTATCAAACCAATGTGCTAGCTACTGTCCATCCCAACTATGCTACTATCAAACCAATGTGCTAGCTACTGTCCATCCCAACTATGCTACTATCAAACCAATGTGCTAGCTACTGTCCATCCATCAAACCAATGTGCTAGCTACTGTCCATCCCAACTATGCTACTATCAAACCAATGCGCTAGCTACTGTCCATCCCAACTATGCTACTATCAAACCAATGCGCTAGCTACTGTCCATCCCAACTATGCTACTATCAAACTAATGCGCTAGCTACTGTCCTTCCCAACTATGCTACTATCATACCAATGTGCTAGCTAATGTCCATCTAAACTATGCTACTATCAAACCAACGCGCTAGCTACAGTCCATCCCAACTATGCTATCAAACCAATGTATAAGCTACTGTCCATCCCAACTATGCTACTATCAAACCAATGCGCTAGCTACTGTCCATCCCAACTATGCTACTATCAAACCAATGCGCTAGCTACTGTCCATCCCAACTATGCTACTATGAAACCAATGTGCTAGCTACTGTCCATCCCAACTATGCTACTATCAAACCAATGTGCTAGCTACTGTCCATCCATCAAACCAATGTGCTAGCTACTGTCCATCCCAACTATGCTACTATCAAACCAATGTGCTAGCTACTGTCCATCCCAACTATGCTACTATCAAACCAATGTGCTAGCTACTGTCCATCCCAACTATGCTGCTATAAAACCAATGTGCTAGCTACTGTCCATCCATCAAACCAATGCGCTAGCTACCGTCCATCCCAACTATGCTACTATCAAACCAATGCGCTAGCTACTGTCCATCCCAACTATGCTACTATCAAACCAATGTGCTAGCTACTGTCCATCCATCAAACCAATGTGCTAGCTACTGTCCAACCCAACTATGCTACTATCAAACCAATGTGCTAGCTACTGTCCATCCCAACTATGCTACTATCAAACCAATGTGCTAGCTACTGTCCATCCCAACTATGCTGCTATAAAACCAATGTGCTAGCTACTGTCCATCCATCAAACCAATGCGCTAGCTACCGTCCATCCCAACTATGCTACTATCAAACCAATGCGCTAGCTACTGTCCATCCCAACTATGCTACTATCAAACCAATGCGCTAGCTACTGTCCATCCCAAATATGCTACTATCAAACCAATGCGCTAGCTACTGTCCATCCCAACTATGCTACTATCAAACCAATGCGCTAGCTACTGTCCATCCCAACTATGCTACTATCAAACCAATGCGCTAGCTACTGTCCATCCCAACTATGCCACTATCAAACCAATGCGCTAGCTACTGTCCATCCCAACTATGCTACTATCAAATCAATGCGCTAGCTACTGTCAATCCCAACTATGCTACTACCAAACCAATGCGCTAGCTACTGTCCATCCCAACTATGCTATCAAACCAATGCGCTAGCTACTGTCTATCCCAACTATGCCACTATCAAACCAATGCGCTAGCTACTGTCTATCCCAACTATGCCACTATCAAACCAATGCACTAGCTACTGTCCATCCCAACTATGCTACTATCAAACCAATGCGCTAGCTACAGTCCATCCCAACTATCAATCCAATGCGCTAGCTACTGTCCATCCCAACTATGGTACTATCAAACCAATGCGCTAGCTACTGTCCATCCCAACTATGCTACTATCAAACCAATGCGCTAGCTACTGTCCATCCCAACTATGCTACTATCAAACCAATGCGCTAGCTACTGTCCATCCCAACTATGCTACTATCATACCAATGCGCTAGCTACTGTCCATCTAAACTATGCTACTATCAAACCAATGCGCTAGCTACTGTCCATTCCAACTATGCTACTATCAAACCAATGTGCTAGCTACAGTCCATCCCAACTATGCTACTATCAAACCAATGCGCTAGCTACTGTCCATCCCAACTATGCTACTATCAAACCAATGTGCTAGCTACTGTCCATCCCAACTATGCTACTATCAAACCAATGTGCTAGCTACTGTCCATCCCAACTATGCTACTATCAAACCAATGTGCTAGCTACTGTCCATCCATCAAATCAATGTGCTAGCTACTGTCCATCCCAACTATGCTACTATCAAACCAATGCGCTAGCTACTGTCCATCCCAACTATGCTACTATCAAACCAATGCGCTAGCTACTGTCCATCCCAACTATGCTACTATCAAACTAATGCGCTAGCTACTGTCCATCCCAACTATGCTACTATCATACCAATGTGCTAGCTAATGTCCATCTAAACTATGCTACTATCAAACCAACGCGCTAGCTACTGTCCATCCCAACTATGCTATCAAACCAATGTAATAGCTACTGTCCATCCCAACTATGCTACTATCAAACCAATGCGCTAGCTACTGTCCGTCCCAACTATGCTACTATCAAACCAATGCGCTAGCTACTGTCCATCCCAACTATGCTACTATCAAACCAATGTGCTAGCTACTGTCCATCCCAACTATGCTACTATCAAACCAATGTGCTAGCTACTGTCCATCCATCAAACCAATGTGCTAGCTACTGTCCATCCCAACTATGCTACTATCAAACCAATGTGCTAGCTACTGTCCATCCCAACTATGCTACTATCAAACCAATGTGCCAGCTACTGTCCATCCCAACTATGCTGCTATAAAACCAATGTGCTAGCTACTGTCCATCCATCAAACCAATGCGCTAGCTACCGTCCATCCCAACTATGCTACTATCAAACCAATGCGCTAGCTACTGTCCATCCCAACTATGCTACTATCAAACCAATGTGCTAGCTACTGTCCATCCATCAAACCAATGTGCTAGCTACTGTCCATCCATCAAACCAATGTGCTAGCTACTGTCCATCCCAACTATGCTACTATCAAACCAATGTGCTAGCTACTGTCCATCCCAACTATGCTACTATCAAACCAATGTGCTAGCTACTGTCCATCCATCAAACCAATGTGCTAGCTACTGTCCATCCCAACTATGCTACTATCAAACCAATGCGCTAGCTACTGTCCATCCCAACTATGCTACTATCAAACCAATGCGCTAGCTACTGTCCATCCCAACTATGCTACTATCAAACTAATGCGCTAGCTACTGTCCATCCCAACTATGCTACTATCATACCAATGCGCTAGCTACTGTCCATCTAAACTATGCTACTATCAAACCAACGCACTAGCTACTGTCCATCCCAACTATGCTATCAAACCAATGTAATAGCTACTGTCCATCCCAACTATGCTACTATCAAACCAATGCGCTAGCTACTGTCCATCCCAACTATGCTACTATCAAACCGATGCGCTAGCTACTGTCCATCCCAACTATGCTACTATCAAACCAATGTGCTAGCTACTGTCCATCCCAACTATGCTACTATCAAACCAATGTGCTAGCTACTGTCCATCCCAACTATGCTACTATCAAACCAATGTGCTAGCTACTGTCCATCCATCAAACCAATGTGCTAGCTACTGTCCATCCCAACTATGCTACTATCAAACCAATGCGCTAGCTACTGTCCATCCCAACTATGCTACTATCAAACCAATGCGCTAGCTACTGTCCATCCCAACTATGCTACTATCAAACCAACGCACTAGCTACTGTCCATCCCAACTATGCTATCAAACCAATGTAATAGCTACTGTCCATCCCAACTATGCTACTATCAAACCAATGCGCTAGCTACTGTCCATCCCAACTATGCTACTATCAAACCAATGCGCTAGCTACTGTCCATCCCAACTATGCTACTATCAAACCAATGTGCTAGCTACTGTCCATCCCAACTATGCTACTATCAAACCAATGTGCTAGCTACTGTCCATCCCAACTATGCTACTATCAAACCAATGTGCTAGCTACTGTCCATCCATCAAACCAATGTGCTAGCTACTGTCCATCCCAACTATGCTACTATCAAACCAATGCGCTAGCTACTGTCCATCCCAACTATGCTACTATCAAACCAATGCGCTAGCTACTGTCCATCCCAACTATGCTACTATCAAACTAATGCGCTAGCTACTGTCCATCCCAACTATGCTACTATCATACCAATGTGCTAGCTAATGTCCATCTAAACTATGCTACTATCAAACCAACGCGCTAGCTACTGTCCATCCCAACTATGCTATCAAACCAATGCGCTAGCTACTGTCCATCCCAACTATGCTACTATCAAACCAATGCGCTAGCTACTGTCCATCCCAACTATGCTACTATCAAACTAATGCGCTAGCTACTGTCCATCCCAACTATGCTACTATCATACCAATGTGCTAGCTAATGTCCATCTAAACTATGCTACTATCAAACCAACGCGCTAGCTACTGTCCATCCCAACTATGCTATCAAACCAATGTAATAGCTACTGTCCATCGCAACTATGCTACTATCAAACCAATGCGCTAGCTACTGTCCATCCCAACTATGCTACTATCAAACCAATGTGCTAGCTACTGTCCATCCCAACTATGCTACTATCAAACCAATGTGCTAGCTACTGTCCATCCATCAAACCAATGTGCTAGCTACTGTCCATCCCAACTATGCTACTATCAAACCAATGTGCTAGCTACTGTCCATCCCAACTATGCTACTATCAAACCAATGTGCTAGCTACTGTCCATCCCAACTATGCTGCTATAAAACCAATGTGCTAGCTACTGTACATCCCAACTATGCTACTATCAAACCAATCTGCTAGCTACTGTCCATCCATCAAACCAATGTGCTAGCTACTGTCCATCCCAACTATGCTACTATCAAACCAATGCGCTAGCTACTGTCCATCCCAAATATGCTACTATCAAACCAATGCGCTAGCTACTGTCCATCCCAAATATGCTACTATCAAACCAATGCGCTAGCTACTGTCCATCCCAACTATGCTACTATCAAACCAATGCGCTAGCTACTGTCCATCCCAACTATGCTACTATCAAACCAATGCGCTAGCTACAGTCCATCCCAACTATGCTACTATCAAACCAATGCACTAGCTACTGTCCATCCCAACTATGATGCTATCAAACCAATGTGCTAGCTACTGTCCATCCCAACTATGCTATCAAACCAATGTAATAGCTACTGTCCATCCCAACTATGCTACATTCAAACCAATGCGCTAGCTACTGTCCATCCCAACTATGCTACTATCAAACCAATGCGCTAGCTACTGTCCATCCCAACTATGCTACTATCAAACCAATGCGCTAGCTACTGTCCATCCCAACTATGCTACTATCAAACCAATGTGCTAGCTACTGTCCATCCCAACTATGCTACTATCAAACCAATGCGCTAGCTACTGTCCATCCCAACTATGCTACTATCAAACCAATGTGCTAGCTACTGTCCATCCATCAAACCAATGTGCTAGCTACTGTCCATCCCAACTATGCTACTATCAAACCAATGCGCTAGCTACTGTCCATCCCAACTATGCTACTATCAAACCAATGCGCTAGCTACTGTCAATCCCAACTATGCTACTACCAAACCAATGCGCTAGCTACTGTCTATCCCAACTATGCCACTATCAAACCAATGCACTAGCTACTGTCCATCCCAACTATGCTACTATCAAACCAATGCGCTAGCTACAGTCCATCCCAACTATGCAACTATCAATCCAATGCGCTAGCTACTGTCCATCCCAACTATGCTACTATCAAACCAATGCGCTAGCTACTGTCCATCCCAACTATGCTACTATCAATCCAATGCGCTAGCTACTGTCCATCCCAACTATGCTACTATCATACCAATGCGCTAGCTACTGTCCATCTAAACTATGCTACTATCAAACCAATGCGCTAGCTACTGTCCATTCCAACTATGCTACTATCAAACCAATGCGCTAGCTACAGTCCATCCCAACTATGCTACTATCAAACCAATGCGCTAGCTACTGTCCATCCCAACTATGCTACTATCAAACCAATGTGCTAGCTACTGTCCATCCCAACTATGCTACTATCAAACCAATGTGCTAGCTACTGTCCATCCCAACTATGCTACTATCAAACCAATGTGCTAGCTACTGTCCATCCATCAAACCAATGTGCTAGCTACTGTCCATCCCAACTATGCTACTATCAAACCAATGCGCTAGCTACTGTCCATCCCAACTATGCTACTATCAAACCAATGCGCTAGCTACTGTCCATCCCAACTATGCTACTATCAAACCAACGCACTAGCTACTGTCCATCCCAACTATGCTATCAAACCAATGTGCTAGCTACTGTCCATCCCAACTATGCTACTATCAAACCAATGCGCTAGCTACTGTCCATCCCAACTATGCTACTATAAGACCAATGCGCTAGCTACTGTCCATCCCAACTATGCTACTATCAAACCAATGCACTAGCTACTGTCCATCCCAACTATGCCACTATCAAACCAATGCGCTAGCTACTGTCCATCCCAACTATGCCACTATCAAACCAATGCGCTAGCTGCTGTCCATCCCAACTATGCTACTATCAAACCAATGCGCTAGCTACTGTCCATCCCAACTATGCTACTATCAAACCAATGCGCTAGCTACAGTCCATCCCAACTATGCTACTATCAAACCAATGCACTAGCTACTGTCCATCCCAACTATGATGCTATCAAACCAATGTGCTAGCTACTGTCCATCCCAACTATGCTATCAAACCAATGTAATAGCTACTGTCCATCCCAACTATGCTACTATCAAACCAATGCGCTAGCTAATGTCCATCCCAACTATGCTACTATCAAACCAATGCGCTAGCTACTGTCCATCCCAACTATGCTACTATCAAACCAATGTGCTAGCTACTGTCCATCCCAACTATGCTACTATCAAACCAATGTGCTAGCTACTGTCCATCCCAACTATGCTACTATCAAACCAATGTGCTAGCTACTGTCCATCCCAACTATGCTACTATCAAACCAATGTGCTAGCTACTGTCCATCCCAACTATGCTGCTATCAAACCAATGTGCTACCTACTGTCCATCCATCAAACCAATGCGCTAGCTACTGTCCATCCCAACTATGCTACTATCAAACCAATGCGCTAGCTACTGTCCATCCCAACTATGCTACTATCAAACCAATGCGCTAGCTACTGTCCATCCCAACTATGCTACTATCAAACCAATGCGCTAGCTACTGTACATCCCAACTATGCTACTATCAAACCAATGTGCTAGCTACTGTCCATCCATCAAACCAATGTGCTAGCTACTGTCCATCCCAACTATGCTACTATCAAACCAATGCGCTAGCTACTGTCCATCCCAACTATGCTACTATCAAACCAATGCGCTAGCTACAGTCCATCCCAACTATGCTATCAAACCTATGTGCTAGCTACTGTACATCCCAACTATGCTACTATCAAACCAATGTGCTAGCTACTGTACATCCCAACTATGCTACTATCAAACCAATGTTCTAGCTACTGTACATCCCAACTATGCTACTATCAAACCAATGTGCTAGCTACTGTACATCGCAACTATGCTACTATCAAACCAATGTGCTAGCTACTGTACATCCCAACTATGCTATCAAACCTATGTGCTAGCTACTGTACATCCCAACTATGCTACTATCAAACCAATGTGCTAGCTACTGTACATCCCAACTATGCTACTATCAAACCAATGTTCTAGCTACTGTACATCCCAACTATGCTACTATCAAACCAATGTGCTAGCTACTGTACATCCCAACTATGCTACTATCAAACCAATGTGCTAGCTACTGTACATCCCAACTATGCTATCAAACCTATGTGCTAGCTACTGTACATCCCAACTATGCTACTATCGAACCAATATGCTAGCTACTGTACATCCCAACTATGCTACTATCAAACCAATGTGCTAGCTACTGTCCATCCCAACTATGCTACTATCAAACCAATGCGCTAGCTACTGTCCATCCCAACTATGCTACTATAAGACCAATGCGCTAGCTACTGTCCATCCCAACTATGCTACTATCAAACCAATGCACTAGCTACTGTCCATCCCAACTATGCCACTATCAAACCAATGCGCTAGCTACTGTCCATCCCAACTATGCCACTATCAAACCAATGCGCTAGCTGCTGTCCATCCCAACTATGCTACTATCAAACCAATGCGCTAGCTACAGTCCATCCCAACTATGCTACTATCAAACCAATGCACTAGCTACTGTCCATCCCAACTATGATGCTATCAAACCAATGTGCTAGCTACTGTCCATCCCAACTATGCTATCAAACCAATGTAATAGCTACTGTCCATCCCAACTATGCTACTATCAAACCAATGCGCTAGCTAATGTCCATCCCAGCTATGCTACTATCAAACCAATGCGCTAGCTACTGTCCATCCCAACTATGCTACTATCAAACCAATGTGCTAGCTACTGTCCATCCCAACTATGCTACTATCAAACCAATGTGCTAGCTACTGTCCATCCCAACTATGCTACTATCAAACCAATGTGCTAGCTACTGTCCATCCCAACTATGCTACTATCAAACCAATGTGCTAGCTACTGTCCATCCCAACTATGCTGCTATCAAACCAATGTGCTACCTACTGTCCATCCATCAAACCAATGCGCTAGCTACTGTCCATCCCAACTATGCTACTATCAAACCAATGCGCTAGCTACTGTCCATCCCAACTATGCTACTATCAAACCAATGCGCTAGCTACTGTCCATCCCAACTATGCTACTATCAAACCAATGCGCTAGCTACTGTACATCCCAACTATGCTACTATCAAACCAATGTGCTAGCTACTGTCCATCCATCAAACCAATGTGCTAGCTACTGTCCATCCCAACTATGCTACTATCAAACCAATGCGCTAGCTACTGTCCATCCCAACTATGCTACTATCAAACCAATGCGCTAGCTACAGTCCATCCCAACTATGCTATCAAACCTATGTGCTAGCTACTGTACATCCCAACTATGCTACTATCAAACCAATGTGCTAGCTACTGTACATCCCAACTATGCTACTATCAAACCAATGTTCTAGCTACTGTACATCCCAACTATGCTACTATCAAACCAATGTGCTAGCTACTGTACATCGCAACTATGCTACTATCAAACCAATGTGCTAGCTACTGTACATCCCAACTATGCTATCAAACCTATGTGCTAGCTACTGTACATCCCAACTATGCTACTATCAAACCAATGTGCTAGCTACTGTACATCCCAACTATGCTACTATCAAACCAATGTTCTAGCTACTGTACATCCCAACTATGCTACTATCAAACCAATGTGCTAGCTACTGTACATCCCAACTATGCTACTATCAAACCAATGTGCTAGCTACTGTACATCCCAACTATGCTATCAAACCTATGTGCTAGCTACTGTACATCCCAACTATGCTACTATCGAACCAATATGCTAGCTACTGTACATCCCAACTATGCTACTATCAAACCAATGTGCTAGCTACTGTCCATCCCAACTATGCTACTATCAAACCAATGCGCTAGCTACTGTCCATCCCAACTATGCTACTATCAAACCAATGCGCTAGCTACTGTCCATCCCAACTATGCTACTATCAAACCAATGTGCTAGCTACTGTCCATCCCAACTATGCTACTATCAAACCAATGCGCTAGCTACTGTCCATCCCAACTATGCTACTATCAAACCAATGTGCTAGCTACTGTCCATCCATCAAACCAATGTGCTAGCTACTGTCCATCCCAACTATGCTACTATCAAACCAATGCGCTAGCTACTGTCCATCCCAACTATGCTACTATCAAACCAATGCGCTAGCTACTGTCAATCCCAACTATGCTACTATCAAACCAATGTGCTAGCTACTGTACATCCCAACTATGCTATCAAACCTATGTGCTAGCTACTGTACATCCCAACTATGCTACTATCGAACCAATATGCTAGCTACTGTACATCCCAACTATGCTACTATCAAACCAATGCGCTAGCTACTGTCCATCCCAACTATGCTACTATCAAACCAATGCGCTAGCTACTGTCCATCCCAACTATGCTACTATCAAACCAATGCGCTAGCTACTGTCCATCCCAACTATGCTACTATCAAACCAATGTGCTAGCTACTGTCCATCCCAACTATGCTACTATCAAACCAATGCGCTAGCTACTGTCCATCCCAACTATGCTACTATCAAACCAATGTGCTAGCTACTGTCCATCCATCAAACCAATGTGCTAGCTACTGTCCATCCCAACTATGCTACTATCAAACCAATGCGCTAGCTACTGTCCATCCCAACTATGCTACTATCAAACCAATGCGCTAGCTACTGTCAATCCCAACTATGCTACTACCAAACCAATGCGCTAGCTACTGTCTATCCCAACTATGCCACTATCAAACCAATGCACTAGCTACTGTCCATCCCAACTATGCTACTATCAAACCAATGCGCTAGCTACAGTCCATCCCAACTATGCAACTATCAATCCAATGCGCTAGCTACTGTCCATCCCAACTATGCTACTATCAAACCAATGCGCTAGCTACTGTCCATCCCAACTATGCTACTATCAATCCAATGCGCTAGCTACTGTCCATCCCAACTATGCTACTATCATACCAATGCGCTAGCTACTGTCCATCTAAACTATGCTACTATCAAACCAATGCGCTAGCTACTGTCCATTCCAACTATGCTACTATCAAACCAATGCGCTAGCTACAGTCCATCCCAACTATGCTACTATCAAACCAATGCGCTAGCTACTGTCCATCCCAACTATGCTACTATCAAACCAATGTGCTAGCTACTGTCCATCCCAACTATGCTACTATCAAACCAATGTGCTAGCTACTGTCCATCCCAACTATGCTACTATCAAACCAATGTGCTAGCTACTGTCCATCCATCAAACCAATGTGCTAGCTACTGTCCATCCCAACTATGCTACTATCAAACCAATGCGCTAGCTACTGTCCATCCCAACTATGCTACTATAAAACCAATGCGCTAGCTACTGTCCATCCCAACTATGCTACTATCAAACCAATGCGCTAGCTACTGTCCATCCCAACTATGCCACTATCAAACCAATGCGCTAGCTACTGTCCATCCCAACTATGCCACTATCAAACCAATGCGCTAGCTACAGTCCATCCCAACTATGCTACTATCAAACCAATGCACTAGCTACTGTCCATCCCAACTATGATGCTATCAAACCAATGTGCTAGCTACTGTCCATCCCAACTATGCTATCAAACCAATGTAATAGCTACTGTCCATCCCAACTATGCTACTATCAAACCAATGCGCTAGCTAATGTCCATCCCAACTATGCTACTATCAAACCAATGCGCTAGCTACTGTCCATCCCAACTATGCTACTATCAAACCAATGTGCTAGCTACTGTCCATCCCAACTATGCTACTATCAAACCAATGTGCTAGCTACTGTCCATCCCAACTATGCTACTATCAAACCAATGTGCTAGCTACTGTCCATCCCAACTATGCTGCTATCAAACCAATGTGCTACCTACTGTCCATCCATCAAACCAATGTGCTAGCTACTGTCCATCCCAACTATGCTACTATCAAACCAATGCGCTAGCTACTGTCCATCCCAACTATGCTACTATCAAACCAATGCGCTAGCTACAGTCCATCCCAACTATGCTATCAAACCTATGTGCTAGCTACTGTACATCCCAACTATGCTACTATCAAACCAATGTGCTAGCTACTGTACATCCCAACTATGCTACTATCAAACCAATGTTCTAGCTACTGTACATCCCAACTATGCTACTATCAAACCAATGTGCTAGCTACTGTACATCGCAACTATGCTACTATCAAACCAATGTGCTAGCTACTGTACATCCCAACTATGCTATCAAACCTATGTGCTAGCTACTGTACATCCCAACTATGCTACTATCAAACCAATGTGCTAGCTACTGTACATCCCAACTATGCTACTATCAAACCAATGTTCTAGCTACTGTACATCCCAACTATGCTACTATCAAACCAATGTGCTAGCTACTGTACATCCCAACTATGCTACTATCAAACCAATGTGCTAGCTACTGTACATCCCAACTATGCTATCAAACCTATGTGCTAGCTACTGTACATCCCAACTATGCTACTATCGAACCAATATGCTAGCTACTGTACATCCCAACTATGCTACTATCAAACCAATGTGCTAGCTACTGTACATCCCAACTATGCTATCAAACCTATGTGCTAGCTACTGTACATCCCAACTATGCTACTATCAAACCAATGTGCTAGCTACTGTACATCCCAACTATGCTACTATCAAACCAATGTGCTAGCTACTGTATATCCCAACGATGCTACTATCAAACCAATGTGCTAGCTACTGTACATCCCAACTATGCTAATAGCAAACCAATGTGCTAGCTACTGTACATCCCAACTATGCTACTATCAAACCAATGTGGTAGCTACTGTACATCCTACTATCAAACCAATGTGCTAGCTACTGTACATCCCAGCTATGTTACTATCAAACCATTGTGCTAGCTACTGTTCATCCCAACTATGCTACCAAACCTATGTGCTAGCTACTGTACATCCCAACTATGCTAATATCAAACCAATGTGCTAGCTACTGTACATTTCAACTATGCTACTATCAAACCAATGTGGTAGCTACTGTACATCCTACTATCAAACCAATGTGCTAGCTACTGTCCATCCCAACTATGCTACTATCAAACCAATGTGCTAGCTACTGTACATCCCAGATATGCTACTATCAAACCAATGTGCTAGCTACTGTACATCCCAACTATGCTACTATCAAACCAATGTGCTAGCTACAGTCCATCCCAACTATGCTATCAAACCTATGTGCTAGCTACTGTACATCCCAACTATGCTACTATCAAACCAATGTGCTAGCTACTGTACATCCCAACTATGCTACTATCAAACCAATGTTCTAGCTACTGTACATCCCAACTATGCTACTATCAAACCAATGTGCTAGCTACTGTACATCCCAACTATGCTACTATCAAACCAATGTTCTAGCTACTGTATACTCCAACTATGCTACTATCAAACCAATGTGCTAGTTACTGTACATCGCAACTATGCTACTATCAAACCAATGTGCTAGCTACTGTACATCGCAACTATGCTACTATCAAACCAATGTGCTAGCTACTGTACATCCCAACTATGCTATCAAACCTATGTGCTAGCTACTGTACATCCCAACTATGCTACTATCAAACCAATGTTCTAGCTACTGTACATCCCAACTATGCTACTATCAAACCAATGTGCTAGCTACTGTACATCCCAACTATGCTACTATCAAACCAATGTTCTAGCTACTGTATACTCCAACTATGCTACTATCAAACCAATGTGCTAGTTACTGTACATCGCAACTATGCTACTATCAAACCAATGTGCTAGCTACTGTACATCGCAACTATGCTACTATCAAACCAATGTGCTAGCTACTGTACATCCCAACTATGCTATCAAACCTATGTGCTAGCTACTGTACATCCCAACTATGCTACTATCAAACCAATGTGCTAGCTACTGTACATCCCAACTATGCTACTATCAAACCAATGTTCTAGCTACTGTACATCCCAACTATGCTACTATCAAACCAATGTGCTAGCTACTGTACATCGCAACTATGCTACTATCAAACCAATGTGCTAGCTACTGTACATCCCAACTATGCTATCAAACCTATGTGCTAGCTACTGTACATCCCAACTATGCTACTATCAAACCAATGTGCTAGCTACTGTACATCCCAACTATGCTACTATCAAACCAATCTGCTAGCTACTGTCCATCCATCAAACCAATGTGCTAGCTACTGTCCATCCCAACTATGCTACTATCAAACCAATGCGCTAGCTACTGTCCATCCCAAATATGCTACTATCAAACCAATGCGCTAGCTACTGTCCATCCCAACTATGCTACTATCAAACCAATGCGCTAGCTACTGTCCATCCCAACTATGCTACTATCAAACCAATGCGCTAGCTACAGTCCATCCCAACTATGCTACTATCAAACCAATGCACTAGCTACTGTCCATCCCAACTATGATGCTATCAAACCAATGTGCTAGCTACTGTCCATCCCAACTATGCTATCAAACCAATGTAATAGCTACTGTCCATCCCAACTATGCTACTATCAAACCAATGCGCTAGCTACTGTCCATCCCAACTATGCTACTATCAAACCAATGCGCTAGCTACTGTCCATCCCAACTATGCTACTATCAAACCAATGCGCTAGCTACTGTCCATCCCAACTATGCTACTATCAAACCAATGTGCTAGCTACTGTCCATCCCAACTATGCTACTATCAAACCAATGCGCTAGCTACTGTCCATCCCAACTATGCTACTATCAAACCAATGTGCTAGCTACTGTCCATCCATCAAACCAATGTGCTAGCTACTGTCCATCCCAACTATGCTACTATCAAACCAATGCGCTAGCTACTGTCCATCCCAACTATGCTACTATCAAACCAATGCGCTAGCTACTGTCAATCCCAACTATGCTACTACCAAACCAATGCGCTAGCTACTGTCTATCCCAACTATGCCACTATCAAACCAATGCACTAGCTACTGTCCATCCCAACTATGCTACTATCAAACCAATGCGCTAGCTACAGTCCATCCCAACTATGCAACTATCAATCCAATGCGCTAGCTACTGTCCATCCCAACTATGCTACTATCAAACCAATGCGCTAGCTACTGTCCATCCCAACTATGCTACTATCAATCCAATGCGCTAGCTACTGTCCATCCCAACTATGCTACTATCAATCCAATGCGCTAGCTACTGTCCATCCCAACTATGCTACTATCATACCAATGCGCTAGCTACTGTCCATCTAAACTATGCTACTATCAAACCAATGCGCTAGCTACTGTCCATTCCAACTATGCTACTATCAAACCAATGCGCTAGCTACAGTCCATCCCAACTATGCTACTATCAAACCAATGCGCTAGCTACTGTCCATCCCAACTATGCTACTATCAAACCAATGTGCTAGCTACTGTCCATCCCAACTATGCTACTATCAAACCAATGTGCTAGCTACTGTCCATCCCAACTATGCTACTATCAAACCAATGTGCTAGCTACTGTCCATCCATCAAACCAATGTGCTAGCTACTGTCCATCCCAACTATGCTACTATCAAACCAATGCGCTAGCTACTGTCCATCCCAACTATGCTACTATCAAACCAATGCGCTAGCTACTGTCCATCCCAACTATGCTACTATCAAACTAATGCGCTAGCTACTGTCCTTCCCAACTATGCTACTATCATACCAATGTGCTAGCTAATGTCCATCTAAACTATGCTACTATCAAACCAACGCGCTAGCTACAGTCCATCCCAACTTTGCTATCAAACCAATGTATAAGCTACTGTCCATCCCAACTATGCTACTATCAAACCAATGCGCTAGCTACTGTCCATCCCAACTTTGCTACTATCAAACCAATGCGCTAGCTACTGTCCATCCCAACTATGCTACTATGAAACCAATGTGCTAGCTACTGTCCATCCCAACTATGCTACTATCAAACCAATGTGCTAGCTACTGTCCATCCATCAAACCAATGTGCTAGCTACTGTCCATCCCAACTATGCTACTATCAAACCAATGTGCTAGCTACTGTCCATCCCAACTATGCTACTATCAAACCAATGTGCTAGCTACTGTCCATCCCAACTATGCTGCTATAAAACCAATGTGCTAGCTACTGTCCATCCATCAAACCAATGCGCTAGCTACCGTCCATCCCAACTATGCTACTATCAAACCAATGCGCTAGCTACTGTCCATCCCAACTATGCTACTATCAAACCAATGTGCTAGCTACTGTCCATCCATCAAACCAATGTGCTAGCTACTGTCCAACCCAACTATGCTACTATCAAACCAATGTGCTAGCTACTGTCCATCCCAACTATGCTACTATCAAACCAATGTGCTAGCTACTGTCCATCCCAACTATGCTGCTATAAAACCAATGTGCTAGCTACTGTCCATCCATCAAACCAATGCGCTAGCTACCGTCCATCCCAACTATGCTACTATCAAACCAATGCGCTAGCTACTGTCCATCCCAACTATGCTACTATCAAACCAATGCGCTAGCTACTGTCCATCCCAAATATGCTACTATCAAACCAATGCGCTAGCTACTGTCCATCCCAACTATGCTACTATCAAACCAATGCGCTAGCTACTGTCCATCCCAACTATGCTAC
The DNA here is from genome assembly GCF_949987555.1 of Borostomias antarcticus. Classification (NCBI taxonomy): domain Eukaryota; kingdom Metazoa; phylum Chordata; class Actinopteri; order Stomiiformes; family Stomiidae; genus Borostomias; species Borostomias antarcticus. Next base: position 4,607,502 of record NC_140248.1, on the reverse strand, counting down.
TATCAAACCAATGCGCTAGCTACTGTCCATCCCAACTATGCCACTATCAAACCAATGCGCTAGCTACTGTCCATCCCAACTATGCTACTATCAAACCAATGCGCTAGCTACTGTCAATCCCAACTATGCTACTACCAAACCAATGCGCTAGCTACTGTCCATCCCAACTATGCTATCAAACCAATGCGCTAGCTACTGTCTATCCCAACTATGCCACTATCAAACCAATGCGCTAGCTACTGTCTATCCCAACTATGCCACTATCAAACCAATGCACTAGCTACTGTCCATCCCAACTATGCTACTATCAAACCAATGCGCTAGCTACAGTCCATCCCAACTATCAATCCAATGCGCTAGCTACTGTCCATCCCAACTATGGTACTATCAAACCAATGCGCTAGCTACTGTCCATCCCAACTATGCTACTATCAAACCAATGCGCTAGCTACTGTCCATCCCAACTATGCTACTATCAAACCAATGCGCTAGCTACTGTCCATCCCAACTATGCTACTATCATACCAATGCGCTAGCTACTGTCCATCTAAACTATGCTACTATCAAACCAATGCGCTAGCTACTGTCCATTCCAACTATGCTACTATCAAACCAATGTGCTAGCTACAGTCCATCCCAACTATGCTACTATCAAACCAATGCGCTAGCTACTGTCCATCCCAACTATGCTACTATCAAACCAATGTGCTAGCTACTGTCCATCCCAACTATGCTACTATCAAACCAATGTGCTAGCTACTGTCCATCCCAACTATGCTACTATCAAACCAATGTGCTAGCTACTGTCCATCCATCAAATCAATGTGCTAGCTACTGTCCATCCCAACTATGCTACTATCAAACCAATGCGCTAGCTACTGTCCATCCCAACTATGCTACTATCAAACCAATGCGCTAGCTACTGTCCATCCCAACTATGCTACTATCAAACTAATGCGCTAGCTACTGTCCATCCCAACTATGCTACTATCATACCAATGTGCTAGCTAATGTCCATCTAAACTATGCTACTATCAAACCAACGCGCTAGCTACTGTCCATCCCAACTATGCTATCAAACCAATGTAATAGCTACTGTCCATCCCAACTATGCTACTATCAAACCAATGCGCTAGCTACTGTCCGTCCCAACTATGCTACTATCAAACCAATGCGCTAGCTACTGTCCATCCCAACTATGCTACTATCAAACCAATGTGCTAGCTACTGTCCATCCCAACTATGCTACTATCAAACCAATGTGCTAGCTACTGTCCATCCATCAAACCAATGTGCTAGCTACTGTCCATCCCAACTATGCTACTATCAAACCAATGTGCTAGCTACTGTCCATCCCAACTATGCTACTATCAAACCAATGTGCCAGCTACTGTCCATCCCAACTATGCTGCTATAAAACCAATGTGCTAGCTACTGTCCATCCATCAAACCAATGCGCTAGCTACCGTCCATCCCAACTATGCTACTATCAAACCAATGCGCTAGCTACTGTCCATCCCAACTATGCTACTATCAAACCAATGTGCTAGCTACTGTCCATCCATCAAACCAATGTGCTAGCTACTGTCCATCCATCAAACCAATGTGCTAGCTACTGTCCATCCCAACTATGCTACTATCAAACCAATGTGCTAGCTACTGTCCATCCCAACTATGCTACTATCAAACCAATGTGCTAGCTACTGTCCATCCATCAAACCAATGTGCTAGCTACTGTCCATCCCAACTATGCTACTATCAAACCAATGCGCTAGCTACTGTCCATCCCAACTATGCTACTATCAAACCAATGCGCTAGCTACTGTCCATCCCAACTATGCTACTATCAAACTAATGCGCTAGCTACTGTCCATCCCAACTATGCTACTATCATACCAATGCGCTAGCTACTGTCCATCTAAACTATGCTACTATCAAACCAACGCACTAGCTACTGTCCATCCCAACTATGCTATCAAACCAATGTAATAGCTACTGTCCATCCCAACTATGCTACTATCAAACCAATGCGCTAGCTACTGTCCATCCCAACTATGCTACTATCAAACCGATGCGCTAGCTACTGTCCATCCCAACTATGCTACTATCAAACCAATGTGCTAGCTACTGTCCATCCCAACTATGCTACTATCAAACCAATGTGCTAGCTACTGTCCATCCCAACTATGCTACTATCAAACCAATGTGCTAGCTACTGTCCATCCATCAAACCAATGTGCTAGCTACTGTCCATCCCAACTATGCTACTATCAAACCAATGCGCTAGCTACTGTCCATCCCAACTATGCTACTATCAAACCAATGCGCTAGCTACTGTCCATCCCAACTATGCTACTATCAAACCAACGCACTAGCTACTGTCCATCCCAACTATGCTATCAAACCAATGTAATAGCTACTGTCCATCCCAACTATGCTACTATCAAACCAATGCGCTAGCTACTGTCCATCCCAACTATGCTACTATCAAACCAATGCGCTAGCTACTGTCCATCCCAACTATGCTACTATCAAACCAATGTGCTAGCTACTGTCCATCCCAACTATGCTACTATCAAACCAATGTGCTAGCTACTGTCCATCCCAACTATGCTACTATCAAACCAATGTGCTAGCTACTGTCCATCCATCAAACCAATGTGCTAGCTACTGTCCATCCCAACTATGCTACTATCAAACCAATGCGCTAGCTACTGTCCATCCCAACTATGCTACTATCAAACCAATGCGCTAGCTACTGTCCATCCCAACTATGCTACTATCAAACTAATGCGCTAGCTACTGTCCATCCCAACTATGCTACTATCATACCAATGTGCTAGCTAATGTCCATCTAAACTATGCTACTATCAAACCAACGCGCTAGCTACTGTCCATCCCAACTATGCTATCAAACCAATGTAATAGCTACTGTCCATCCCAACTATGCTACTATCAAACCAATGCGCTAGCTACTGTCCATCCCAACTATGCTACTATCAAACTAATGCGCTAGCTACTGTCCATCCCAACTATGCTACTATCATACCAATGTGCTAGCTAATGTCCATCTAAACTATGCTACTATCAAACCAACGCGCTAGCTACTGTCCATCCCAACTATGCTATCAAACCAATGTAATAGCTACTGTCCATCGCAACTATGCTACTATCAAACCAATGCGCTAGCTACTGTCCATCCCAACTATGCTACTATCAAACCAATGTGCTAGCTACTGTCCATCCCAACTATGCTACTATCAAACCAATGTGCTAGCTACTGTCCATCCATCAAACCAATGTGCTAGCTACTGTCCATCCCAACTATGCTACTATCAAACCAATGTGCTAGCTACTGTCCATCCCAACTATGCTACTATCAAACCAATGTGCTAGCTACTGTCCATCCCAACTATGCTGCTATAAAACCAATGTGCTAGCTACTGTCCATCCATCAAACCAATGCGCTAGCTACCATCCATCCCAACTATGCTACTATCAAAACAATGCGCTAGCTACTGTCCATCCCAACTATGCTACTATCAAACCAATGTGCTAGCTACTGTCCATCCATCAAACCAATGTGCTAGCTACTGTCCATCCCAACTATGCTACTATCAAACCAATGCGCTAGCTACTGTCCATCCCAACTATGCTACTATCAAACCAATGCGCTAGCTACTGTCCATTCCAACTATGCTACTATCAAACCAATGCGCTAGCTACAGTCCATCCCAACTATGCTACTATCAAACCAATGCGCTAGCTACTGTCCATCCCAACTATGCTACTATCAAACCAATGTGCTAGCTACTGTCCATCCCAACTATGCTACTATCAAACCAATGTGCTAGCTACTGTCCATCCCAACTATGCTACTATCAAACCAATGTGCTAGCTACTGTCCATCCATCAAACCAATGTGCTAGCTACTGTCCATCCCAACTATGCTACTATCAAACCAATGCGCTAGCTACTGTCCATCCCAACTATGCTACTATCAAACCAATGCGCTAGCTACTGTCCATCCCAACTATGCTACTATCAAATTTATGCACTAGCTACTGTCCATCCCAACTATGCTACTATCATACCAATGTGCTAGCTAATGTCCATCTAAACTATGCTACTATCAAACCAACGCGCTAGCTACTGTCCATCCCAACTATGCTATCAAACCAATGTAATAGCTACTCTCCATCCCAACTATGCTACTATCAAACCAATGCGCTAGCTACTGTCCATCCCAACTATGCTACTATCAAACCAATGCGCTAGCTACTGTCCATCCCAACTATGCTACTATCAAACCAATGTGCTAGCTACTGTCCATCCCAACTATGCTACTATCAAACCAATGTGCTAGCTACTGTCCATCCATCAAACCAATGCGCTAGCTACTGTCCATCCCAACTATGCTACTATCAAACCAATGTGCTAGCTACTGTCCATCCCAACTATGCTACTATCAAACCAATGTGCTAGCTACTGTCCATCCCAACTATGCTACTATCAAACCAATGTGCTAGCTACTGTCCATCCATCAAACCAATGTGCTAGCTACTGTCCATCCCAACTATGCTACTATCAAACCAATGCGCTAGCTACTGTCCATCCCAACTATGCTACTATCAAACCAATGCGCTAGCTACTGTCCATCCCAACTATGCTACTATCAAATTAATGCGCTAGCTACTGTCCATCCCAACTATACTACTATCATACCAATGTGCTAGCTAATGTCCATCTAAACTATGCTACTATCAAACCAACGCGCTAGCTACTGTCCATCCCAACTATGCTATCAAACCAATGTAATAGCTACTGTCCATCCCAACTATGCTACTATCAAACCAATGCGCTAGCTCAGTCCATCCCAACTATGCTACTATCAAACCAATGCGCTAGCTACTGTCCATCCCAACTATGCTACTATCAAACCAATGTGCTAGCTACTGTCCATCCCAACTATGCTACTATCAAACCAATGTGCTAGCTACTGTCCATCCATCAAACCAATGTGCTAGCTACTGTCCATCCCAACTATGCTACTATCAAACCAATGTGCTAGCTACTGTCCATCCCAACTATGCTACTATCAAACCAATGTGCTAGCTACTGTCCATCCCAACTATGCTGCTATAAAACCAATGTGCTAGCTACTGTCCATCCATCAAACCAATGCGCTAGCTACCGTCCATCCCAACTATGCTACTATCAAACCAATGCGCTAGCTACTGTCCATCCCAACTATGCTACTATCAAACCAATGTGCTAGCTACTGTCCATCCATCAAACCAATGTGCTAGCTACTGTCCAACCCAACTATGCTACTATCAAACCAATGTGCTAGCTACTGTCCATCCCAACTATGCTACTATCAAACCAATGTGCTAGCTACTGTCCATCCCAACTATGCTGCTATAAAACCAATGTGCTAGCTACTGTCCATCCATCAAACCAATGCGCTAGCTACCGTCCATCCCAACTATGCTACTATCAAACCAATGCGCTAGCTACTGTCCATCCCAACTATGCTACTATCAAACCAATGCGCTAGCTACTGTCCATCCCAAATATGCTACTATCAAACCAATGCGCTAGCTACTGTCCATCCCAACTATGCTACTATCAAACCAATGCGCTAGCTACTGTCCATCCCAACTATGCTACTATCAAACCAATGCGCTAGCTACTGTCCATCCCAACTATGCCACTATCAAACCAATGCGCTAGCTACTGTCCATCCCAACTATGCTACTATCATACCAATGTGCTAGCTAATGTCCATCTAAACTATGCTACTATCAAACCAACGCGCTAGCTACTGTCCATCCCAACTATGCTATCAAACCAATGTAATAGCTACTCTCCATCCCAACTATGCTACTATCAAACCAATGCGCTAGCTACTGTCCATCCCAACTATGCTACTATCAAACCAATGCGCTAGCTACTGTCCATCCCAACTATGCTACTATCAAACCAATGTGCTAGCTACTGTCCATCCCAACTATGCTACTATCAAACCAATGTGCTAGCTACTGTCCATCCATCAAACCAATGCGCTAGCTACTGTCCATCCCAACTATGCTACTATCAAACCAATGTGCTAGCTACTGTCCATCCCAACTATGCTACTATCAAACCAATGTGCTAGCTACTGTCCATCCCAACTATGCTACTATCAAACCAATGTGCTAGCTACTGTCCATCCATCAAACCAATGTGCTAGCTACTGTCCATCCCAACTATGCTACTATCAAACCAATGCGCTAGCTACTGTCCATCCCAACTATGCTACTATCAAACCAATGCGCTAGCTACTGTCCATCCCAACTATGCTACTATCAAATTAATGCGCTAGCTACTGTCCATCCCAACTATACTACTATCATACCAATGTGCTAGCTAATGTCCATCTAAACTATGCTACTATCAAACCAACGCGCTAGCTACTGTCCATCCCAACTATGCTATCAAACCAATGTAATAGCTACTGTCCATCCCAACTATGCTACTATCAAACCAATGCGCTAGCTCAGTCCATCCCAACTATGCTACTATCAAACCAATGCGCTAGCTACTGTCCATCCCAACTATGCTACTATCAAACCAATGTGCTAGCTACTGTCCATCCCAACTATGCTACTATCAAACCAATGTGCTAGCTACTGTCCATCCATCAAACCAATGTGCTAGCTACTGTCCATCCCAACTATGCTACTATCAAACCAATGTGCTAGCTACTGTCCATCCCAACTATGCTACTATCAAACCAATGTGCTAGCTACTGTCCATCCCAACTATGCTGCTATAAAACCAATGTGCTAGCTACTGTCCATCCATCAAACCAATGCGCTAGCTACCGTCCATCCCAACTATGCTACTATCAAACCAATGCGCTAGCTACTGTCCATCCCAACTATGCTACTATCAAACCAATGTGCTAGCTACTGTCCATCCATCAAACCAATGTGCTAGCTACTGTCCATCCATCAAACCAATGTGCTAGCTACTGTCCATCCCAACTATGCTACTATCAAACCAATGTGCTAGCTACTGTCCATCCCAACTATGCTACTATCAAACCAATGTGCTAGCTACTGTCCATCCATCAAACCAATGTGCTAGCTACTGTCCATCCCAACTATGCTACTATCAAACCAATGCGCTAGCTACTGTCCATCCCAACTATGCTACTATCAAACCAATGCGCTAGCTACTGTCCATCCCAACTATGCTACTATCAAACTAATGCGCTAGCTACTGTCCATCCCAACTTAGCTACTGTCCATCCCAACTATGCTACTATCAAACCAATGCGCTAGCTACTGTCCATCCCAACTATGCTACTATCAAACCAATGTGCTAGCTACTGTCCATCCCAACTATGCTACTATCAAACCAATGTGCTAGCTACTGTCCATCTCAACTATGCTACTATCAAACCAATGTGCTAGCTACTGTCCATCCCAACTATGCTGCTATCAAACCAATGTGCTAGCTACTGTCCATCCATCAAACCAATGCGCTAGCTACTGTCCATCCCAACTATGCTACTATCAAACCAATGCGCTAGCTACTGTCCATCCCAACTATGCTACTATCAAACCAATGCGCTAGCTACTGTCCATCCCAACTATGCTACTATCAAACCAATGCGCTAGCTACTGTCCATCCCAACTATGCTACTATCAAACTAATGCGCTAGCTACTGTCCATCCCAACTTAGCTACTGTCCATCCCAACTATGCTACTATCAAACCAATGCGCTAGCTACTGTCCATCCCAACTATGCTACTATCAAACCAATGTGCTAGCTACTGTCCATCCCAACTATGTTACTATCAAACCAATGTGCTAGCTACTGTCCATCTCAACTATGCTACTATCAAACCAATGTGCTAGCTACTGTCCATCCCAACTATGCTGCTATCAAACCAATGTGCTAGCTACTGTCCATCCATCAAACCAATGCGCTAGCTACTGTCCATCCCAACTATGCTACTATCAAACCAATGCGCTAGCTACTGTCCATCCCAACTATGCTACTATCAAACCAATGCGCTAGCTACTGTCAATCCCAACTATGCTACTATCAAACCAATGCGCTAGCTACTGTACATCCCAACTAGCTACTATCAAACCAATGTGCTAGCTACTGTCCATCCATCAAACCAATGTGCTAGCTACTGTCCATCCCAACTATGCTACTATCAAACCAATGCGCTAGCTACTGTCCATCCCAACTATGCTACTATCAAACCAATGTGCTAGCTACTGTCCATCCCAACTATGCTACTATCAAACCAATGCGCTAGCTACAGTCCATCCCAACTATGCTACTATCAAACCAATGCGCTAGCTACTGTCCATCCCAACTATGATGCTATCAAACCAATGTGCTAGCTACTGTCCATCCCAACTATGCTATCAAACCAATGTAATAGCTACTGTCCATCCCAACTATGCTACTATCAAACCAATGCGCTAGCTACTGTCCATCCCAACTATGCTACTATCAAACCAATGTGCTAGCTACTGTCCATCCATCAAACCAATGTGCTAGCTACTGTCCATCCATCAAACCAATGTGCTAGCTACTGTCCATCCCAACTATGCTACTATCAAACCAATGCGCTAGCTACTGTCCATCCCAACTATGCTACTATCAAACCAATGTGCTAGCTACTGTCCATCCCAACTATGCTACTATCAAACCAATGTGCTAGCTACTGTCCATCCCAACTATGCTACTATCAAACCAATGTGCTAGCTACTGTCCATCCATCAAACCAATGTGCTAGCTACTGTCCATCCCAACTATGCTACTATCAAACCAATGCGCTAGCTACTGTCCATCCCAACTATGCTACTATCAAACCAATGCGCTAGCTACTGTCCATCCCAACTATGCTACTATCAAATTTATGCGCTAGCTACTGTCCATCCCAACTATGCTACTATCATACCAATGTGCTAGCTAATGTCCATCTAAACTATGCTACTATCAAACCAACGCGCTAGCTACTGTCCATCCCAACTATGCTATCAAACCAATGTAATAGCTACTCTCCATCCCAACTATGCTACTATCAAACCAATGCGCTAGCTACTGTCCATCCCAACTATGCTACTATCAAACCAATGCGCTAGCTACTGTCCATCCCAACTATGCTACTATCAAACCAATGTGCTAGCTACTGTCCATCCCAACTATGCTACTATCAAACCAATGTGCTAGCTACTGTCCATCCATCAAACCAATGCGCTAGCTACTGTCCATCCCAACTATGCTACTATCAAACCAATGTGCTAGCTACTGTCCATCCCAACTATGCTACTATCAAACCAATGTGCTAGCTACTGTCCATCCCAACTATGCTACTATCAAACCAATGTGCTAGCTACTGTCCATCCATCAAACCAATGTGCTAGCTACTGTCCATCCCAACTATGCTACTATCAAACCAATGTGCTAGCTACTGTCCATCCCAACTATGCTACTATCAAACCAATGTGCTAGCTACTGTCCATCCCAACTATGCTACTATCAAACCAATGTGCTAGCTACTGTCCATCCCAACTATGCTACTATCAAACCAATGCGCTAGCTACAGTCCATCCCAACTATGCTACTATCAAACCAATGCGCTAGCTACTGTCCATCCCAACTATGATGCTATCAAACCAATGTGCTAGCTACTGTCCATCCCAACTATGCTATCAAACCAATGTAATAGCTACTGTCCATCCCAACTATGCTACTATCAAACCAATGCGCTAGCTACTGTCCATCCCAACTATGCTACTATCAAACCAATGTGCTAGCTACTGTCCATCCATCAAACCAATGTGCTAGCTACTGTCCATCCATCAAACCAATGTGCTAGCTACTGTCCATCCCAACTATGCTACTATCAAACCAATGTGCTAGCTACTGTCCATCCCAACTATGCTACTATCAAACCAATGTGCTAGCTACTGTCCATCCATCAAACCAATGTGCTAGCTACTGTCCATCCCAACTATGCTACTATCAAACCAATGCGCTAGCTACTGTCCATCCCAACTATGCTACTATCAAACCAATGCGCTAGCTACTGTCCATCCCAACTATGCTACTATCAAACTAATGCGCTAGCTACTGTCCATCCCAACTTAGCTACTGTCCATCCCAACTATGCTACTATCAAACCAATGCGCTAGCTACTGTCCATCCCAACTATGCTACTATCAAACCAATGTGCTAGCTACTGTCCATCCCAACTATGCTACTATCAAACCAATGTGCTAGCTACTGTCCATCTCAACTATGCTACTATCAAACCAATGTGCTAGCTACTGTCCATCCCAACTATGCTGCTATCAAACCAATGTGCTAGCTACTGTCCATCCATCAAACCAATGCGCTAGCTACTGTCCATCCCAACTATGCTACTATCAAACCAATGCGCTAGCTACTGTCCATCCCAACTATGCTACTATCAAACCAATGCGCTAGCTACTGTCAATCCCAACTATGCTACTATCAAACCAATGCGCTAGCTACTGTACATCCCAACTAGCTACTATCAAACCAATGTGCTAGCTACTGTCCATCCATCAAACCAATGTGCTAGCTACTGTCCATCCCAACTATGCTACTATCAAACCAATGCGCTAGCTACTGTCCATCCCAACTATGCTACTATCAAACCAATGTGCTAGCTACTGTCCATCCCAACTATGCTACTATCAAACCAATGCGCTAGCTACAGTCCATCCCAACTATGCTACTATCAAACCAATGCGCTAGCTACTGTCCATCCCAACTATGATGCTATCAAACCAATGTGCTAGCTACTGTCCATCCCAACTATGCTATCAAACCAATGTAATAGCTACTGTCCATCCCAACTATGCTACTATCAAACCAATGCGCTAGCTACTGTCCATCCCAACTATGCTACTATCAAACCAATGCGCTAGCTACTGTCCATCCCAACTATGCTACTATCAAACCAATGTGCTAGCTACTGTCCATCCATCAAACCAATGTGCTAGCTACTGTCCATCCATCAAACGAATGTGCTAGCTACTGTCCATCCCAACTATGCTACTATCAAACCAATCTGCTAGCTACTGTCCATCCCAACTATGCTACTATCAAACCAATGTGCTAGCTACATTCCATCCATCAAACCAATGTGCTAGCTACTGTACATCCCAACTATGCTACTATCAAACCAATGTGCTAGCTACTGTCCATCCATCAAACCAATGTGCTAGCTACTGTCCATCCATCAAACCAATGTGCTAGCTACTGTCCATCCCAACTATGCTACTATCAAACCAATGCGCTAGCTACTGTCAATCCCAACTATGCTACTATCAAACCAATGCGCTAGCTACTGTACATCCCAACTAGCTACTATCAAACCAATGTGCTAGCTACTGTCCATCCATCAAACCAATGTGCTAGCTACTGTCCATCCCAACTATGCTACTATCAAACCAATGCGCTAGCTACTGTCCATCCCAACTATGCTACTATCAAACCAATGTGCTAGCTACTGTCCATCCCAACTATGCTACTATCAAACCAATGCGCTAGCTACAGTCCATCCCAACTATGCTACTATCAAACCAATGCGCTAGCTACTGTCCATCCCAACTATGATGCTATCAAACCAATGTGCTAGCTACTGTCCATCCCAACTATGCTATCAAACCAATGTAATAGCTACTGTCCATCCCAACTATGCTACTATCAAACCAATGCGCTAGCTACTGTCCATCCCAACTATGCTACTATCAAACCAATGCGCTAGCTACTGTCCATCCCAACTATGCTACTATCAAACCAATGTGCTAGCTACTGTCCATCCATCAAACCAATGTGCTAGCTACTGTCCATCCATCAAACGAATGTGCTAGCTACTGTCCATCCCAACTATGCTACTATCAAACCAATCTGCTAGCTACTGTCCATCCCAACTATGCTACTATCAAACCAATGTGCTAGCTACATTCCATCCATCAAACCAATGTGCTAGCTACTGTACATCCCAACTATGCTACTATCAAACCAATGTGCTAGCTACTGTCCATCCATCAAACCAATGTGCTAGCTACTGTCCATCCATCAAACCAATGTGCTAGCTACTGTCCATCCCAACTATGCTACTATCAAACCAATGTGCTAGCTACTGTCCATCCCAACTATGCTACTATCAAAACAATGTGCTAGCTACTGTCCATCCATCAAACCAATGTGCTAGCTACTGTCCATCCCAACTATGCTACTATCATACCAATGTGCTAGCTAATGTCCATCTAAACTATGCTACTATCAAACCAACGCGCTAGCTACTGTCCATCCCAACTATGCTATCAAACCAATGTAATAGCTACTGTCCATCCCAACTATGCTACTATCAAACCAATGCGCTAGCTACTGTCCATCCCAACTATGCTACTATCAAACCAATGTGCTAGCTACTGTCCATCCCAACTATGCTACTATCAAACCAATGCGCTAGCTACAGTCCATCCCAACTATGCTACTATCAAACCAATGCGCTAGCTACTGTCCATCCCAACTATGATGCTATCAAACCAATGTGCTAGCTACTGTCCATCCCAACTATGCTATCAAACCAATGTAATAGCTACTGTCCATCCCAACTATGCTACTATCAAACCAATGCGCTAGCTACTGTCCATCCCAACTATGCTACTATCAAACCAATGTGCTAGCTACTGTCCATCCATCAAACCAATGTGCTAGCTACTGTCCATCCATCAAACCAATGTGCTAGCTACTGTCCATCCCAACTATGCTACTATCAAACCAATGTGCTAGCTACTGTCCATCCCAACTATGCTACTATCAAACCAATGTGCTAGCTACTGTCCATCCATCAAACCAATGTGCTAGCTACTGTCCATCCCAACTATGCTACTATCAAACCAATGCGCTAGCTACTGTCCATCCCAACTATGCTACTATCAAACCAATGCGCTAGCTACTGTCCATCCCAACTATGCTACTATCAAACTAATGCGCTAGCTACTGTCCATCCCAACTTAGCTACTGTCCATCCCAACTATGCTACTATCAAACCAATGCGCTAGCTACTGTCCATCCCAACTATGCTACTATCAAACCAATGTGCTAGCTACTGTCCATCCCAACTATGCTACTATCAAACCAATGTGCTAGCTACTGTCCATCTCAACTATGCTACTATCAAACCAATGTGCTAGCTACTGTCCATCCCAACTATGCTGCTATCAAACCAATGTGCTAGCTACTGTCCATCCATCAAACCAATGCGCTAGCTACTGTCCATCCCAACTATGCTACTATCAAACCAATGCGCTAGCTACTGTCCATCCCAACTATGCTACTATCAAACCAATGCGCTAGCTACTGTCAATCCCAACTATGCTACTATCAAACCAATGCGCTAGCTACTGTACATCCCAACTAGCTACTATCAAACCAATGTGCTAGCTACTGTCCATCCATCAAACCAATGTGCTAGCTACTGTCCATCCCAACTATGCTACTATCAAACCAATGCGCTAGCTACTGTCCATCCCAACTATGCTACTATCAAACCAATGTGCTAGCTACTGTCCATCCCAACTATGCTACTATCAAACCAATGCGCTAGCTACAGTCCATCCCAACTATGCTACTATCAAACCAATGCGCTAGCTACTGTCCATCCCAACTATGATGCTATCAAACCAATGTGCTAGCTACTGTCCATCCCAACTATGCTATCAAACCAATGTAATAGCTACTGTCCATCCCAACTATGCTACTATCAAACCAATGCGCTAGCTACTGTCCATCCCAACTATGCTACTATCAAACCAATGCGCTAGCTACTGTCCATCCCAACTATGCTACTATCAAACCAATGTGCTAGCTACTGTCCATCCATCAAACCAATGTGCTAGCTACTGTCCATCCATCAAACGAATGTGCTAGCTACTGTCCATCCCAACTATGCTACTATCAAACCAATCTGCTAGCTACTGTCCATCCCAACTATGCTACTATCAAACCAATGTGCTAGCTACATTCCATCCATCAAACCAATGTGCTAGCTACTGTACATCCCAACTATGCTACTATCAAACCAATGTGCTAGCTACTGTCCATCCATCAAACCAATGTGCTAGCTACTGTCCATCCATCAAACCAATGTGCTAGCTACTGTCCATCCCAACTATGCTACTATCAAACCAATGCGCTAGCTACTGTCAATCCCAACTATGCTACTATCAAACCAATGCGCTAGCTACTGTACATCCCAACTAGCTACTATCAAACCAATGTGCTAGCTACTGTCCATCCATCAAACCAATGTGCTAGCTACTGTCCATCCCAACTATGCTACTATCAAACCAATGCGCTAGCTACTGTCCATCCCAACTATGCTACTATCAAACCAATGTGCTAGCTACTGTCCATCCCAACTATGCTACTATCAAACCAATGCGCTAGCTACAGTCCATCCCAACTATGCTACTATCAAACCAATGCGCTAGCTACTGTCCATCCCAACTATGATGCTATCAAACCAATGTGCTAGCTACTGTCCATCCCAACTATGCTATCAAACCAATGTAATAGCTACTGTCCATCCCAACTATGCTACTATCAAACCAATGCGCTAGCTACTGTCCATCCCAACTATGCTACTATCAAACCAATGCGCTAGCTACTGTCCATCCCAACTATGCTACTATCAAACCAATGTGCTAGCTACTGTCCATCCATCAAACCAATGTGCTAGCTACTGTCCATCCATCAAACGAATGTGCTAGCTACTGTCCATCCCAACTATGCTACTATCAAACCAATCTGCTAGCTACTGTCCATCCCAACTATGCTACTATCAAACCAATGTGCTAGCTACATTCCATCCATCAAACCAATGTGCTAGCTACTGTACATCCCAACTATGCTACTATCAAACCAATGTGCTAGCTACTGTCCATCCATCAAACCAATGTGCTAGCTACTGTCCATCCATCAAACCAATGTGCTAGCTACTGTCCATCCCAACTATGCTACTATCAAACCAATGTGCTAGCTACTGTCCATCCCAACTATGCTACTATCAAAACAATGTGCTAGCTACTGTCCATCCATCAAACCAATGTGCTAGCTACTGTCCATCCCAACTATGCTACTATCATACCAATGTGCTAGCTAATGTCCATCTAAACTATGCTACTATCAAACCAACGCGCTAGCTACTGTCCATCCCAACTATGCTATCAAACCAATGTAATAGCTACTGTCCATCCCAACTATGCTACTATCAAACCAATGCGCTAGCTACTGTCCATCCCAACTATGCTACTATCAAACCAATGCGCTAGCTACTGTCCATCCCAACTATGCTACTATCAAACCAATGTGCTAGCTACTGTCCATCCCAACTATGCTACTATCAAACCAATGTGCTAGCTACTGTCCATCCATCAAACCAATGTGCTAGCTACTGTCCATCCCAACTATGCTACTATCAAACCAATGTGCTAGCTACTGTCCATCCCAACTATGCTACTATCAAACCAATGTGCTAGCTACTGTCCATCCCAACTATGCTGCTATTAAACCAATGTGCTAGCTACTGTCCATCCATCAAACCAATGCGCTAGCTACCGTCCATCCCAACTATGCTACTATCAAAACAATGCGCTAGCTACTGTCCATCCCAACTATGCTACTATGAAACCAATGTGCTAGCTACTGTCCATCCATCAAACCAATGTGCTAGCTACTGTCCATCCATCAAACCAATGTGCTAGCTACTGTCCATCCCAACTATGCTACTATCAAACCAATGTGCTAGCTACTGTCCATCCCAACGATGCTACTATCAAACCAATGTGCTAGCTACTGTCCATCCATCAAACCAATGTGCTAGCTACTGTCCATCCCAACTATGCTACTATCAAACCAATGCGCTAGCTACTGTCCATCCCAACTATGCTACTATCAAACCAATGCGCTAGCTACTGTCCATCCCAACTATGCTACTATCAAACCAATGTGCTAGCTACTGTCCATCCATCAAACCAATGTGCTAGCTACTGTCCATCCATCAAACCAATGTGCTAGCTACTGTCCATCCCAACTATGCTACTATCAAACCAATGTGCTAGCTACTGTCCATCCCAACTATGCTACTATCAAACCAATGTGCTAGCTACTGTCCATCCCAACTATGCTGCTATCAAACCAATGTGCTAGCTACTGTCCTTCCATCAAACCAATGCGCTAGCTACTGTCCATCCCAACTATGCTACTATCAAACCAATGCGCTAGCTACTGTCCATCCCAACTATGCTACTATCAAACCAATGTGCTAGCTACTGTCCATCCCAACTATGCTACTATCAAACCAATGTGCTAGCTACTGTCCATCCATCAAACCAATGTGCTAGCTACTGTCCATCCCAACTATGCTACTATCAAACCAATGTGCTAGCTACTGTCCATCCCAACTATGCTACTATCAAACCAATGTGCTAGCTACTGTCCATCCCAACTATGCTGCTATTAAACCAATGTGCTAGCTACTGTCCATCCATCAAACCAATGCGCTAGCTACCGTCCATCCCAACTATGCTACTATCAAAACAATGCGCTAGCTACTGTCCATCCCAACTATGCTACTATGAAACCAATGTGCTAGCTACTGTCCATCCATCAAACCAATGTGCTAGCTACTGTCCATCCATCAAACCAATGTGCTAGCTACTGTCCATCCCAACTATGCTACTATCAAACCAATGTGCTAGCTACTGTCCATCCCAACGATGCTACTATCAAACCAATGTGCTAGCTACTGTCCATCCATCAAACCAATGTGCTAGCTACTGTCCATCCCAACTATGCTACTATCAAACCAATGCGCTAGCTACTGTCCATCCCAACTATGCTACTATCAAACCAATGCGCTAGCTACTGTCCATCCCAACTATGCTACTATCAAACCAATGTGCTAGCTACTGTCCATCCATCAAACCAATGTGCTAGCTACTGTCCATCCATCAAACCAATGTGCTAGCTACTGTCCATCCCAACTATGCTACTATCAAACCAATGTGCTAGCTACTGTCCATCCCAACTATGCTACTATCAAACCAATGTGCTAGCTACTGTCCATCCCAACTATGCTGCTATCAAACCAATGTGCTAGCTACTGTCCTTCCATCAAACCAATGCGCTAGCTACTGTCCATCCCAACTATGCTACTATCAAACCAATGCGCTAGCTACTGTCCATCCCAACTATGCTACTATCAAACCAATGCGCTAGCTACTGTCAATCCCAACTATGCTACTATCAAACCAATGCGCTAGCTACTGTACATCCCAACTAGCTACTATCAAACCAATGTGCTAGCTACTGTCCATCCATCAAACCAATGTGCTAGCTACTGTCCATCCCAACTATGCTACTATCAAACCAATGCGCTAGCTACTGTCCATCCCAACTATGCTACTATCAAACCAATGTGCTAGCTACTGTCCATCCCAACTATGCTGCTATTAAACCAATGTGCTAGCTACTGTCCATCCATCAAACCAATGCGCTAGCTACCGTCCATCCCAACTATGCTACTATCAAAACAATGCGCTAGCTACTGTCCATCCCAACTATGCTACTATGAAACCAATGTGCTAGCTACTGTCCATCCATCAAACCAATGTGCTAGCTACTGTCCATCCATCAAACCAATGTGCTAGCTACTGTCCATCCCAACTATGCTACTATCAAACCAATGTGCTAGCTACTGTCCATCCCAACGATGCTACTATCAAACCAATGTGCTAGCTACTGTCCATCCATCAAACCAATGTGCTAGCTACTGTCCATCCCAACTATGCTACTATCAAACCAATGCGCTAGCTACTGTCCATCCCAACTATGCTACTATCAAACCAATGCGCTAGCTACTGTCCATCCCAACTATGCTACTATCAAACCAATGTGCTAGCTACTGTCCATCCATCAAACCAATGTGCTAGCTACTGTCCATCCATCAAACCAATGTGCTAGCTACTGTCCATCCCAACTATGCTACTATCAAACCAATGTGCTAGCTACTGTCCATCCCAACTATGCTACTATCAAACCAATGTGCTAGCTACTGTCCATCCCAACTATGCTGCTATCAAACCAATGTGCTAGCTACTGTCCTTCCATCAAACCAATGCGCTAGCTACTGTCCATCCCAACTATGCTACTATCAAACCAATGCGCTAGCTACTGTCCATCCCAACTATGCTACTATCAAACCAATGTGCTAGCTACTGTCCATCCCAACTATGCTACTATCAAACCAATGTGCTAGCTACTGTCCATCCATCAAACCAATGTGCTAGCTACTGTCCATCCCAACTATGCTACTATCAAACCAATGTGCTAGCTACTGTCCATCCCAACTATGCTACTATCAAACCAATGTGCTAGCTACTGTCCATCCCAACTATGCTGCTATTAAACCAATGTGCTAGCTACTGTCCATCCATCAAACCAATGCGCTAGCTACCGTCCATCCCAACTATGCTACTATCAAAACAATGCGCTAGCTACTGTCCATCCCAACTATGCTACTATGAAACCAATGTGCTAGCTACTGTCCATCCATCAAACCAATGTGCTAGCTACTGTCCATCCATCAAACCAATGTGCTAGCTACTGTCCATCCCAACTATGCTACTATCAAACCAATGTGCTAGCTACTGTCCATCCCAACGATGCTACTATCAAACCAATGTGCTAGCTACTGTCCATCCATCAAACCAATGTGCTAGCTACTGTCCATCCCAACTATGCTACTATCAAACCAATGCGCTAGCTACTGTCCATCCCAACTATGCTACTATCAAACCAATGCGCTAGCTACTGTCCATCCCAACTATGCTACTATCAAACCAATGTGCTAGCTACTGTCCATCCATCAAACCAATGTGCTAGCTACTGTCCATCCATCAAACCAATGTGCTAGCTACTGTCCATCCCAACTATGCTACTATCAAACCAATGTGCTAGCTACTGTCCATCCCAACTATGCTACTATCAAACCAATGTGCTAGCTACTGTCCATCCCAACTATGCTGCTATCAAACCAATGTGCTAGCTACTGTCCTTCCATCAAACCAATGCGCTAGCTACTGTCCATCCCAACTATGCTACTATCAAACCAATGCGCTAGCTACTGTCCATCCCAACTATGCTACTATCAAACCAATGCGCTAGCTACTGTCAATCCCAACTATGCTACTATCAAACCAATGCGCTAGCTACTGTACATCCCAACTAGCTACTATCAAACCAATGTGCTAGCTACTGTCCATCCATCAAACCAATGTGCTAGCTACTGTCCATCCCAACTATGCTACTATCAAACCAATGCGCTAGCTACTGTCCATCCCAACTATGCTACTATCAAACCAATGTGCTAGCTACTGTCCATCCCAACTATGCTACTATCAAACCAATGCGCTAGCTACAGTCCATCCCAACTATGCTACTATCAAACCAATGCGCTAGCTACTGTCCATCCCAACTATGATGCTATCAAACCAATGTGCTAGCTACTGTCCATCCCAACTATGCTATCAAACCAATGTAATAGCTACTGTCCATCCCAACTATGCTACTATCAAACCAATGCGCTAGCTACTGTCCATCCCAACTATGCTACTATCAAACCAATGCGCTAGCTACTGTCCATCCCAACTATGCTACTATCAAACCAATGTGCTAGCTACTGTCCATCCATCAAACCAATGTGCTAGCTACTGTCCATCCATCAAACGAATGTGCTAGCTACTGTCCATCCCAACTATGCTACTATCAAACCAATCTGCTAGCTACTGTCCATCCCAACTATGCTACTATCAAACCAATGTGCTAGCTACATTCCATCCATCAAACCAATGTGCTAGCTACTGTACATCCCAACTATGCTACTATCAAACCAATGTGCTAGCTACTGTCCATCCATCAAACCAATGTGCTAGCTACTGTCCATCCATCAAACCAATGTGCTAGCTACTGTCCATCCCAACTATGCTACTATCAAACCAATGCGCTAGCTACTGTCAATCCCAACTATGCTACTATCAAACCAATGCGCTAGCTACTGTACATCCCAACTAGCTACTATCAAACCAATGTGCTAGCTACTGTCCATCCATCAAACCAATGTGCTAGCTACTGTCCATCCCAACTATGCTACTATCAAACCAATGCGCTAGCTACTGTCCATCCCAACTATGCTACTATCAAACCAATGTGCTAGCTACTGTCCATCCCAACTATGCTACTATCAAACCAATGCGCTAGCTACAGTCCATCCCAACTATGCTACTATCAAACCAATGCGCTAGCTACTGTCCATCCCAACTATGATGCTATCAAACCAATGTGCTAGCTACTGTCCATCCCAACTATGCTATCAAACCAATGTAATAGCTACTGTCCATCCCAACTATGCTACTATCAAACCAATGCGCTAGCTACTGTCCATCCCAACTATGCTACTATCAAACCAATGCGCTAGCTACTGTCCATCCCAACTATGCTACTATCAAACCAATGTGCTAGCTACTGTCCATCCATCAAACCAATGTGCTAGCTACTGTCCATCCATCAAACGAATGTGCTAGCTACTGTCCATCCCAACTATGCTACTATCAAACCAATCTGCTAGCTACTGTCCATCCCAACTATGCTACTATCAAACCAATGTGCTAGCTACATTCCATCCATCAAACCAATGTGCTAGCTACTGTACATCCCAACTATGCTACTATCAAACCAATGTGCTAGCTACTGTCCATCCATCAAACCAATGTGCTAGCTACTGTCCATCCATCAAACCAATGTGCTAGCTACTGTCCATCCCAACTATGCTACTATCAAACCAATGTGCTAGCTACTGTCCATCCCAACTATGCTACTATCAAAACAATGTGCTAGCTACTGTCCATCCATCAAACCAATGTGCTAGCTACTGTCCATCCCAACTATGCTACTATCATACCAATGTGCTAGCTAATGTCCATCTAAACTATGCTACTATCAAACCAACGCGCTAGCTACTGTCCATCCCAACTATGCTATCAAACCAATGTAATAGCTACTGTCCATCCCAACTATGCTACTATCAAACCAATGCGCTAGCTACTGTCCATCCCAACTATGCTACTATCAAACCAATGCGCTAGCTACTGTCCATCCCAACTATGCTACTATCAAACCAATGTGCTAGCTACTGTCCATCCCAACTATGCTACTATCAAACCAATGTGCTAGCTACTGTCCATCCATCAAACCAATGTGCTAGCTACTGTCCATCCCAACTATGCTACTATCAAACCAATGTGCTAGCTACTGTCCATCCCAACTATGCTACTATCAAACCAATGTGCTAGCTACTGTCCATCCCAACTATGCTGCTATTAAACCAATGTGCTAGCTACTGTCCATCCATCAAACCAATGCGCTAGCTACCGTCCATCCCAACTATGCTACTATCAAAACAATGCGCTAGCTACTGTCCATCCCAACTATGCTACTATGAAACCAATGTGCTAGCTACTGTCCATCCATCAAACCAATGTGCTAGCTACTGTCCATCCATCAAACCAATGTGCTAGCTACTGTCCATCCCAACTATGCTACTATCAAACCAATGTGCTAGCTACTGTCCATCCCAACGATGCTACTATCAAACCAATGTGCTAGCTACTGTCCATCCATCAAACCAATGTGCTAGCTACTGTCCATCCCAACTATGCTACTATCAAACCAATGCGCTAGCTACTGTCCATCCCAACTATGCTACTATCAAACCAATGCGCTAGCTACTGTCCATCCCAACTATGCTACTATCAAACCAATGTGCTAGCTACTGTCCATCCATCAAACCAATGTGCTAGCTACTGTCCATCCATCAAACCAATGTGCTAGCTACTGTCCATCCCAACTATGCTACTATCAAACCAATGTGCTAGCTACTGTCCATCCCAACTATGCTACTATCAAACCAATGTGCTAGCTACTGTCCATCCATCAAACCAATGTGCTAGCTACTGTCCATCCCAACTATGCTACTATCAAACCAATGCGCTAGCTACTGTCCATCCCAACTATGCTACTATCAAACCAATGTGCTAGCTACTGTCCATCCCAACTATGCTACTATCAAACCAATGTGCTAGCTACTGTCCATCCCAACTATGCTACTATCAAACCAATGTGCTAGCTACTGTCCATCCATCAAACCAATGTGCTAGCTACTGTCCATCCCAACTATACTACTATCATACCAATGCGCTAGCTACTGTCCATCTAAACTATGCTACTATCAAACCAACACACTAGCTACTGTCCATCCCAACTATGCTATCAAACCAATGTAATAGCTACTGTCCATCCCAACTATGCTACTATCAAACCAATGCGCTAGCTACTGTCCATCCCAACTATGCTACTATCAAACCAATGCGCTAGCTACTGTCCATCCCAACTATGCTACTATCAAACCAATGTGCTAGCTACTGTCCATCCCAACTATGCTACTATCAAACCAATGTGCTAGCTACTGTCCATCCCAACTATGCTACTATCAAACCAATGTGCTAGCTACTGTCCATCCATCAAACCAATGTGCTAGCTACTGTCCATCCCAACTATGCTACTATCAAACCAATGCGCTAGCTACTGTCCATCCCAACTATGCTACTATCAAACCAATGCGCTAGCTACTGTCCATCCCAACTATGCTACTATCAAACTAATGCGCTAGCTACTGTCCATCCCAACTATGCTACTATCATACCAATGTGCTAGCTAATGTCCATCTAAACTATGCTACTATCAAACCAATGCGCTAGCTACTGTCCATCCCAACTATGCTATCAAACCAATGTAATAGCTACTGTCCATCCCAACTATGCTACTATCAAACCAATGCGCTAGCTACTGTCCATCCCAACTATGCTACTATCAAACCAATGCGCTAGCTACTGTCCATCCCAACTATGCTACTATCAAACCAATGTGCTAGCTACTGTCCATCCCAACTATGCTACTATCAAACCAATGTGCTAGCTACTGTCCATCCATCAAACCAATGTGCTAGCTACTGTCCATCCCAACTATGCTACTATCAAACCAATGTGCTAGCTACTGTCCATCCCAACTATGCTACTATCAAACCAATGTGCTAGCTACTGTCCATCCCAACTATGCTGCTATAAAACCAATGTGCTAGCTACTGTCCATCCATCAAACCAATGCGCTAGCTACCGTCCATCCCAACTATGCTACTATCAAACCAATGCGCTAGCTACTGTCCATCCCAACTATGCTACTATCAAACCAATGTGCTAGCTACTGTCCATCCATCAAACCAATGTGCTAGCTACTGTCCAACCCAACTATGCTACTATCAAACCAATGTGCTAGCTACTGTCCATCCCAACTATGCTACTATCAAACCAATGTGCTAGCTACTGTCCATCCCAACTATGCTGCTATAAAACCAATGTGCTAGCTACTGTCCATCCATCAAACCAATGCGCTAGCTACCGTCCATCCCAACTATGCTACTATCAAACCAATGCGCTAGCTACTGTCCATCCCAACTATGCTACTATCAAACCAATGCGCTAGCTACTGTCCATCCCAAATATGCTACTATCAAACCAATGCGCTAGCTACTGTCCATCCCAACTATGCTACTATCAAACCAATGCGCTAGCTACTGTCCATCCCAACTATGCTACTATCAAACCAATGCGCTAGCTACTGTCCATCCCAACTATGCCACTATCAAACCAATGCGCTAGCTACTGTCCATCCCAACTATGCTACTATCATACCAATGTGCTAGCTAATGTCCATCTAAACTATGCTACTATCAAACCAACGCGCTAGCTACTGTCCATCCCAACTATGCTATCAAACCAATGTAATAGCTACTCTCCATCCCAACTATGCTACTATCAAACCAATGCGCTAGCTACTGTCCATCCCAACTATGCTACTATCAAACCAATGCGCTAGCTACTGTCCATCCCAACTATGCTACTATCAAACCAATGTGCTAGCTACTGTCCATCCCAACTATGCTACTATCAAACCAATGTGCTAGCTACTGTCCATCCATCAAACCAATGCGCTAGCTACTGTCCATCCCAACTATGCTACTATCAAACCAATGTGCTAGCTACTGTCCATCCCAACTATGCTACTATCAAACCAATGTGCTAGCTACTGTCCATCCCAACTATGCTACTATCAAACCAATGTGCTAGCTACTGTCCATCCATCAAACCAATGTGCTAGCTACTGTCCATCCCAACTATGCTACTATCAAACCAATGCGCTAGCTACTGTCCATCCCAACTATGCTACTATCAAACCAATGCGCTAGCTACTGTCCATCCCAACTATGCTACTATCAAATTAATGCGCTAGCTACTGTCCATCCCAACTATACTACTATCATACCAATGTGCTAGCTAATGTCCATCTAAACTATGCTACTATCAAACCAACGCGCTAGCTACTGTCCATCCCAACTATGCTATCAAACCAATGTAATAGCTACTGTCCATCCCAACTATGCTACTATCAAACCAATGCGCTAGCTCAGTCCATCCCAACTATGCTACTATCAAACCAATGCGCTAGCTACTGTCCATCCCAACTATGCTACTATCAAACCAATGTGCTAGCTACTGTCCATCCCAACTATGCTACTATCAAACCAATGTGCTAGCTACTGTCCATCCATCAAACCAATGTGCTAGCTACTGTCCATCCCAACTATGCTACTATCAAACCAATGTGCTAGCTACTGTCCATCCCAACTATGCTACTATCAAACCAATGTGCTAGCTACTGTCCATCCCAACTATGCTGCTATAAAACCAATGTGCTAGCTACTGTCCATCCATCAAACCAATGCGCTAGCTACCGTCCATCCCAACTATGCTACTATCAAACCAATGCGCTAGCTACTGTCCATCCCAACTATGCTACTATCAAACCAATGTGCTAGCTACTGTCCATCCATCAAACCAATGTGCTAGCTACTGTCCATCCATCAAACCAATGTGCTAGCTACTGTCCATCCCAACTATGCTACTATCAAACCAATGTGCTAGCTACTGTCCATCCCAACTATGCTACTATCAAACCAATGTGCTAGCTACTGTCCATCCATCAAACCAATGTGCTAGCTACTGTCCATCCCAACTATGCTACTATCAAACCAATGCGCTAGCTACTGTCCATCCCAACTATGCTACTATCAAACCAATGCGCTAGCTACTGTCCATCCCAACTATGCTACTATCAAACTAATGCGCTAGCTACTGTCCATCCCAACTTAGCTACTGTCCATCCCAACTATGCTACTATCAAACCAATGCGCTAGCTACTGTCCATCCCAACTATGCTACTATCAAACCAATGTGCTAGCTACTGTCCATCCCAACTATGCTACTATCAAACCAATGTGCTAGCTACTGTCCATCTCAACTATGCTACTATCAAACCAATGTGCTAGCTACTGTCCATCCCAACTATGCTGCTATCAAACCAATGTGCTAGCTACTGTCCATCCATCAAACCAATGCGCTAGCTACTGTCCATCCCAACTATGCTACTATCAAACCAATGCGCTAGCTACTGTCCATCCCAACTATGCTACTATCAAACCAATGCGCTAGCTACTGTCCATCCCAACTATGCTACTATCAAACCAATGCGCTAGCTACTGTCCATCCCAACTATGCTACTATCAAACTAATGCGCTAGCTACTGTCCATCCCAACTTAGCTACTGTCCATCCCAACTATGCTACTATCAAACCAATGCGCTAGCTACTGTCCATCCCAACTATGCTACTATCAAACCAATGTGCTAGCTACTGTCCATCCCAACTATGTTACTATCAAACCAATGTGCTAGCTACTGTCCATCTCAACTATGCTACTATCAAACCAATGTGCTAGCTACTGTCCATCCCAACTATGCTGCTATCAAACCAATGTGCTAGCTACTGTCCATCCATCAAACCAATGCGCTAGCTACTGTCCATCCCAACTATGCTACTATCAAACCAATGCGCTAGCTACTGTCCATCCCAACTATGCTACTATCAAACCAATGCGCTAGCTACTGTCAATCCCAACTATGCTACTATCAAACCAATGCGCTAGCTACTGTACATCCCAACTAGCTACTATCAAACCAATGTGCTAGCTACTGTCCATCCATCAAACCAATGTGCTAGCTACTGTCCATCCCAACTATGCTACTATCAAACCAATGCGCTAGCTACTGTCCATCCCAACTATGCTACTATCAAACCAATGTGCTAGCTACTGTCCATCCCAACTATGCTACTATCAAACCAATGCGCTAGCTACAGTCCATCCCAACTATGCTACTATCAAACCAATGCGCTAGCTACTGTCCATCCCAACTATGATGCTATCAAACCAATGTGCTAGCTACTGTCCATCCCAACTATGCTATCAAACCAATGTAATAGCTACTGTCCATCCCAACTATGCTACTATCAAACCAATGCGCTAGCTACTGTCCATCCCAACTATGCTACTATCAAACCAATGTGCTAGCTACTGTCCATCCATCAAACCAATGTGCTAGCTACTGTCCATCCATCAAACCAATGTGCTAGCTACTGTCCATCCCAACTATGCTACTATCAAACCAATGCGCTAGCTACTGTCCATCCCAACTATGCTACTATCAAACCAATGTGCTAGCTACTGTCCATCCCAACTATGCTACTATCAAACCAATGTGCTAGCTACTGTCCATCCCAACTATGCTACTATCAAACCAATGTGCTAGCTACTGTCCATCCATCAAACCAATGTGCTAGCTACTGTCCATCCCAACTATGCTACTATCAAACCAATGCGCTAGCTACTGTCCATCCCAACTATGCTACTATCAAACCAATGCGCTAGCTACTGTCCATCCCAACTATGCTACTATCAAATTTATGCGCTAGCTACTGTCCATCCCAACTATGCTACTATCATACCAATGTGCTAGCTAATGTCCATCTAAACTATGCTACTATCAAACCAACGCGCTAGCTACTGTCCATCCCAACTATGCTATCAAACCAATGTAATAGCTACTCTCCATCCCAACTATGCTACTATCAAACCAATGCGCTAGCTACTGTCCATCCCAACTATGCTACTATCAAACCAATGCGCTAGCTACTGTCCATCCCAACTATGCTACTATCAAACCAATGTGCTAGCTACTGTCCATCCCAACTATGCTACTATCAAACCAATGTGCTAGCTACTGTCCATCCATCAAACCAATGCGCTAGCTACTGTCCATCCCAACTATGCTACTATCAAACCAATGTGCTAGCTACTGTCCATCCCAACTATGCTACTATCAAACCAATGTGCTAGCTACTGTCCATCCCAACTATGCTACTATCAAACCAATGTGCTAGCTACTGTCCATCCATCAAACCAATGTGCTAGCTACTGTCCATCCCAACTATGCTACTATCAAACCAATGTGCTAGCTACTGTCCATCCCAACTATGCTACTATCAAACCAATGTGCTAGCTACTGTCCATCCCAACTATGCTACTATCAAACCAATGTGCTAGCTACTGTCCATCCCAACTATGCTACTATCAAACCAATGCGCTAGCTACAGTCCATCCCAACTATGCTACTATCAAACCAATGCGCTAGCTACTGTCCATCCCAACTATGATGCTATCAAACCAATGTGCTAGCTACTGTCCATCCCAACTATGCTATCAAACCAATGTAATAGCTACTGTCCATCCCAACTATGCTACTATCAAACCAATGCGCTAGCTACTGTCCATCCCAACTATGCTACTATCAAACCAATGTGCTAGCTACTGTCCATCCATCAAACCAATGTGCTAGCTACTGTCCATCCATCAAACCAATGTGCTAGCTACTGTCCATCCCAACTATGCTACTATCAAACCAATGTGCTAGCTACTGTCCATCCCAACTATGCTACTATCAAACCAATGTGCTAGCTACTGTCCATCCATCAAACCAATGTGCTAGCTACTGTCCATCCCAACTATGCTACTATCAAACCAATGCGCTAGCTACTGTCCATCCCAACTATGCTACTATCAAACCAATGCGCTAGCTACTGTCCATCCCAACTATGCTACTATCAAACTAATGCGCTAGCTACTGTCCATCCCAACTTAGCTACTGTCCATCCCAACTATGCTACTATCAAACCAATGCGCTAGCTACTGTCCATCCCAACTATGCTACTATCAAACCAATGTGCTAGCTACTGTCCATCCCAACTATGCTACTATCAAACCAATGTGCTAGCTACTGTCCATCTCAACTATGCTACTATCAAACCAATGTGCTAGCTACTGTCCATCCCAACTATGCTGCTATCAAACCAATGTGCTAGCTACTGTCCATCCATCAAACCAATGCGCTAGCTACTGTCCATCCCAACTATGCTACTATCAAACCAATGCGCTAGCTACTGTCCATCCCAACTATGCTACTATCAAACCAATGCGCTAGCTACTGTCAATCCCAACTATGCTACTATCAAACCAATGCGCTAGCTACTGTACATCCCAACTAGCTACTATCAAACCAATGTGCTAGCTACTGTCCATCCATCAAACCAATGTGCTAGCTACTGTCCATCCCAACTATGCTACTATCAAACCAATGCGCTAGCTACTGTCCATCCCAACTATGCTACTATCAAACCAATGTGCTAGCTACTGTCCATCCCAACTATGCTACTATCAAACCAATGCGCTAGCTACAGTCCATCCCAACTATGCTACTATCAAACCAATGCGCTAGCTACTGTCCATCCCAACTATGATGCTATCAAACCAATGTGCTAGCTACTGTCCATCCCAACTATGCTATCAAACCAATGTAATAGCTACTGTCCATCCCAACTATGCTACTATCAAACCAATGCGCTAGCTACTGTCCATCCCAACTATGCTACTATCAAACCAATGCGCTAGCTACTGTCCATCCCAACTATGCTACTATCAAACCAATGTGCTAGCTACTGTCCATCCATCAAACCAATGTGCTAGCTACTGTCCATCCATCAAACGAATGTGCTAGCTACTGTCCATCCCAACTATGCTACTATCAAACCAATCTGCTAGCTACTGTCCATCCCAACTATGCTACTATCAAACCAATGTGCTAGCTACATTCCATCCATCAAACCAATGTGCTAGCTACTGTACATCCCAACTATGCTACTATCAAACCAATGTGCTAGCTACTGTCCATCCATCAAACCAATGTGCTAGCTACTGTCCATCCATCAAACCAATGTGCTAGCTACTGTCCATCCCAACTATGCTACTATCAAACCAATGCGCTAGCTACTGTCAATCCCAACTATGCTACTATCAAACCAATGCGCTAGCTACTGTACATCCCAACTAGCTACTATCAAACCAATGTGCTAGCTACTGTCCATCCATCAAACCAATGTGCTAGCTACTGTCCATCCCAACTATGCTACTATCAAACCAATGCGCTAGCTACTGTCCATCCCAACTATGCTACTATCAAACCAATGTGCTAGCTACTGTCCATCCCAACTATGCTACTATCAAACCAATGCGCTAGCTACAGTCCATCCCAACTATGCTACTATCAAACCAATGCGCTAGCTACTGTCCATCCCAACTATGATGCTATCAAACCAATGTGCTAGCTACTGTCCATCCCAACTATGCTATCAAACCAATGTAATAGCTACTGTCCATCCCAACTATGCTACTATCAAACCAATGCGCTAGCTACTGTCCATCCCAACTATGCTACTATCAAACCAATGCGCTAGCTACTGTCCATCCCAACTATGCTACTATCAAACCAATGTGCTAGCTACTGTCCATCCATCAAACCAATGTGCTAGCTACTGTCCATCCATCAAACGAATGTGCTAGCTACTGTCCATCCCAACTATGCTACTATCAAACCAATCTGCTAGCTACTGTCCATCCCAACTATGCTACTATCAAACCAATGTGCTAGCTACATTCCATCCATCAAACCAATGTGCTAGCTACTGTACATCCCAACTATGCTACTATCAAACCAATGTGCTAGCTACTGTCCATCCATCAAACCAATGTGCTAGCTACTGTCCATCCATCAAACCAATGTGCTAGCTACTGTCCATCCCAACTATGCTACTATCAAACCAATGTGCTAGCTACTGTCCATCCCAACTATGCTACTATCAAAACAATGTGCTAGCTACTGTCCATCCATCAAACCAATGTGCTAGCTACTGTCCATCCCAACTATGCTACTATCATACCAATGTGCTAGCTAATGTCCATCTAAACTATGCTACTATCAAACCAACGCGCTAGCTACTGTCCATCCCAACTATGCTATCAAACCAATGTAATAGCTACTGTCCATCCCAACTATGCTACTATCAAACCAATGCGCTAGCTACTGTCCATCCCAACTATGCTACTATCAAACCAATGTGCTAGCTACTGTCCATCCCAACTATGCTACTATCAAACCAATGCGCTAGCTACAGTCCATCCCAACTATGCTACTATCAAACCAATGCGCTAGCTACTGTCCATCCCAACTATGATGCTATCAAACCAATGTGCTAGCTACTGTCCATCCCAACTATGCTATCAAACCAATGTAATAGCTACTGTCCATCCCAACTATGCTACTATCAAACCAATGCGCTAGCTACTGTCCATCCCAACTATGCTACTATCAAACCAATGTGCTAGCTACTGTCCATCCATCAAACCAATGTGCTAGCTACTGTCCATCCATCAAACCAATGTGCTAGCTACTGTCCATCCCAACTATGCTACTATCAAACCAATGTGCTAGCTACTGTCCATCCCAACTATGCTACTATCAAACCAATGTGCTAGCTACTGTCCATCCATCAAACCAATGTGCTAGCTACTGTCCATCCCAACTATGCTACTATCAAACCAATGCGCTAGCTACTGTCCATCCCAACTATGCTACTATCAAACCAATGCGCTAGCTACTGTCCATCCCAACTATGCTACTATCAAACTAATGCGCTAGCTACTGTCCATCCCAACTTAGCTACTGTCCATCCCAACTATGCTACTATCAAACCAATGCGCTAGCTACTGTCCATCCCAACTATGCTACTATCAAACCAATGTGCTAGCTACTGTCCATCCCAACTATGCTACTATCAAACCAATGTGCTAGCTACTGTCCATCTCAACTATGCTACTATCAAACCAATGTGCTAGCTACTGTCCATCCCAACTATGCTGCTATCAAACCAATGTGCTAGCTACTGTCCATCCATCAAACCAATGCGCTAGCTACTGTCCATCCCAACTATGCTACTATCAAACCAATGCGCTAGCTACTGTCCATCCCAACTATGCTACTATCAAACCAATGCGCTAGCTACTGTCAATCCCAACTATGCTACTATCAAACCAATGCGCTAGCTACTGTACATCCCAACTAGCTACTATCAAACCAATGTGCTAGCTACTGTCCATCCATCAAACCAATGTGCTAGCTACTGTCCATCCCAACTATGCTACTATCAAACCAATGCGCTAGCTACTGTCCATCCCAACTATGCTACTATCAAACCAATGTGCTAGCTACTGTCCATCCCAACTATGCTACTATCAAACCAATGCGCTAGCTACAGTCCATCCCAACTATGCTACTATCAAACCAATGCGCTAGCTACTGTCCATCCCAACTATGATGCTATCAAACCAATGTGCTAGCTACTGTCCATCCCAACTATGCTATCAAACCAATGTAATAGCTACTGTCCATCCCAACTATGCTACTATCAAACCAATGCGCTAGCTACTGTCCATCCCAACTATGCTACTATCAAACCAATGCGCTAGCTACTGTCCATCCCAACTATGCTACTATCAAACCAATGTGCTAGCTACTGTCCATCCATCAAACCAATGTGCTAGCTACTGTCCATCCATCAAACGAATGTGCTAGCTACTGTCCATCCCAACTATGCTACTATCAAACCAATCTGCTAGCTACTGTCCATCCCAACTATGCTACTATCAAACCAATGTGCTAGCTACATTCCATCCATCAAACCAATGTGCTAGCTACTGTACATCCCAACTATGCTACTATCAAACCAATGTGCTAGCTACTGTCCATCCATCAAACCAATGTGCTAGCTACTGTCCATCCATCAAACCAATGTGCTAGCTACTGTCCATCCCAACTATGCTACTATCAAACCAATGCGCTAGCTACTGTCAATCCCAACTATGCTACTATCAAACCAATGCGCTAGCTACTGTACATCCCAACTAGCTACTATCAAACCAATGTGCTAGCTACTGTCCATCCATCAAACCAATGTGCTAGCTACTGTCCATCCCAACTATGCTACTATCAAACCAATGCGCTAGCTACTGTCCATCCCAACTATGCTACTATCAAACCAATGTGCTAGCTACTGTCCATCCCAACTATGCTACTATCAAACCAATGCGCTAGCTACAGTCCATCCCAACTATGCTACTATCAAACCAATGCGCTAGCTACTGTCCATCCCAACTATGATGCTATCAAACCAATGTGCTAGCTACTGTCCATCCCAACTATGCTATCAAACCAATGTAATAGCTACTGTCCATCCCAACTATGCTACTATCAAACCAATGCGCTAGCTACTGTCCATCCCAACTATGCTACTATCAAACCAATGCGCTAGCTACTGTCCATCCCAACTATGCTACTATCAAACCAATGTGCTAGCTACTGTCCATCCATCAAACCAATGTGCTAGCTACTGTCCATCCATCAAACGAATGTGCTAGCTACTGTCCATCCCAACTATGCTACTATCAAACCAATCTGCTAGCTACTGTCCATCCCAACTATGCTACTATCAAACCAATGTGCTAGCTACATTCCATCCATCAAACCAATGTGCTAGCTACTGTACATCCCAACTATGCTACTATCAAACCAATGTGCTAGCTACTGTCCATCCATCAAACCAATGTGCTAGCTACTGTCCATCCATCAAACCAATGTGCTAGCTACTGTCCATCCCAACTATGCTACTATCAAACCAATGTGCTAGCTACTGTCCATCCCAACTATGCTACTATCAAAACAATGTGCTAGCTACTGTCCATCCATCAAACCAATGTGCTAGCTACTGTCCATCCCAACTATGCTACTATCATACCAATGTGCTAGCTAATGTCCATCTAAACTATGCTACTATCAAACCAACGCGCTAGCTACTGTCCATCCCAACTATGCTATCAAACCAATGTAATAGCTACTGTCCATCCCAACTATGCTACTATCAAACCAATGCGCTAGCTACTGTCCATCCCAACTATGCTACTATCAAACCAATGCGCTAGCTACTGTCCATCCCAACTATGCTACTATCAAACCAATGTGCTAGCTACTGTCCATCCCAACTATGCTACTATCAAACCAATGTGCTAGCTACTGTCCATCCATCAAACCAATGTGCTAGCTACTGTCCATCCCAACTATGCTACTATCAAACCAATGTGCTAGCTACTGTCCATCCCAACTATGCTACTATCAAACCAATGTGCTAGCTACTGTCCATCCCAACTATGCTGCTATTAAACCAATGTGCTAGCTACTGTCCATCCATCAAACCAATGCGCTAGCTACCGTCCATCCCAACTATGCTACTATCAAAACAATGCGCTAGCTACTGTCCATCCCAACTATGCTACTATGAAACCAATGTGCTAGCTACTGTCCATCCATCAAACCAATGTGCTAGCTACTGTCCATCCATCAAACCAATGTGCTAGCTACTGTCCATCCCAACTATGCTACTATCAAACCAATGTGCTAGCTACTGTCCATCCCAACGATGCTACTATCAAACCAATGTGCTAGCTACTGTCCATCCATCAAACCAATGTGCTAGCTACTGTCCATCCCAACTATGCTACTATCAAACCAATGCGCTAGCTACTGTCCATCCCAACTATGCTACTATCAAACCAATGCGCTAGCTACTGTCCATCCCAACTATGCTACTATCAAACCAATGTGCTAGCTACTGTCCATCCATCAAACCAATGTGCTAGCTACTGTCCATCCATCAAACCAATGTGCTAGCTACTGTCCATCCCAACTATGCTACTATCAAACCAATGTGCTAGCTACTGTCCATCCCAACTATGCTACTATCAAACCAATGTGCTAGCTACTGTCCATCCCAACTATGCTGCTATCAAACCAATGTGCTAGCTACTGTCCTTCCATCAAACCAATGCGCTAGCTACTGTCCATCCCAACTATGCTACTATCAAACCAATGCGCTAGCTACTGTCCATCCCAACTATGCTACTATCAAACCAATGTGCTAGCTACTGTCCATCCCAACTATGCTACTATCAAACCAATGTGCTAGCTACTGTCCATCCATCAAACCAATGTGCTAGCTACTGTCCATCCCAACTATGCTACTATCAAACCAATGTGCTAGCTACTGTCCATCCCAACTATGCTACTATCAAACCAATGTGCTAGCTACTGTCCATCCCAACTATGCTGCTATTAAACCAATGTGCTAGCTACTGTCCATCCATCAAACCAATGCGCTAGCTACCGTCCATCCCAACTATGCTACTATCAAAACAATGCGCTAGCTACTGTCCATCCCAACTATGCTACTATGAAACCAATGTGCTAGCTACTGTCCATCCATCAAACCAATGTGCTAGCTACTGTCCATCCATCAAACCAATGTGCTAGCTACTGTCCATCCCAACTATGCTACTATCAAACCAATGTGCTAGCTACTGTCCATCCCAACGATGCTACTATCAAACCAATGTGCTAGCTACTGTCCATCCATCAAACCAATGTGCTAGCTACTGTCCATCCCAACTATGCTACTATCAAACCAATGCGCTAGCTACTGTCCATCCCAACTATGCTACTATCAAACCAATGCGCTAGCTACTGTCCATCCCAACTATGCTACTATCAAACCAATGTGCTAGCTACTGTCCATCCATCAAACCAATGTGCTAGCTACTGTCCATCCATCAAACCAATGTGCTAGCTACTGTCCATCCCAACTATGCTACTATCAAACCAATGTGCTAGCTACTGTCCATCCCAACTATGCTACTATCAAACCAATGTGCTAGCTACTGTCCATCCCAACTATGCTGCTATCAAACCAATGTGCTAGCTACTGTCCTTCCATCAAACCAATGCGCTAGCTACTGTCCATCCCAACTATGCTACTATCAAACCAATGCGCTAGCTACTGTCCATCCCAACTATGCTACTATCAAACCAATGCGCTAGCTACTGTCAATCCCAACTATGCTACTATCAAACCAATGCGCTAGCTACTGTACATCCCAACTAGCTACTATCAAACCAATGTGCTAGCTACTGTCCATCCATCAAACCAATGTGCTAGCTACTGTCCATCCCAACTATGCTACTATCAAACCAATGCGCTAGCTACTGTCCATCCCAACTATGCTACTATCAAACCAATGTGCTAGCTACTGTCCATCCCAACTATGCTGCTATTAAACCAATGTGCTAGCTACTGTCCATCCATCAAACCAATGCGCTAGCTACCGTCCATCCCAACTATGCTACTATCAAAACAATGCGCTAGCTACTGTCCATCCCAACTATGCTACTATGAAACCAATGTGCTAGCTACTGTCCATCCATCAAACCAATGTGCTAGCTACTGTCCATCCATCAAACCAATGTGCTAGCTACTGTCCATCCCAACTATGCTACTATCAAACCAATGTGCTAGCTACTGTCCATCCCAACGATGCTACTATCAAACCAATGTGCTAGCTACTGTCCATCCATCAAACCAATGTGCTAGCTACTGTCCATCCCAACTATGCTACTATCAAACCAATGCGCTAGCTACTGTCCATCCCAACTATGCTACTATCAAACCAATGCGCTAGCTACTGTCCATCCCAACTATGCTACTATCAAACCAATGTGCTAGCTACTGTCCATCCATCAAACCAATGTGCTAGCTACTGTCCATCCATCAAACCAATGTGCTAGCTACTGTCCATCCCAACTATGCTACTATCAAACCAATGTGCTAGCTACTGTCCATCCCAACTATGCTACTATCAAACCAATGTGCTAGCTACTGTCCATCCCAACTATGCTGCTATCAAACCAATGTGCTAGCTACTGTCCTTCCATCAAACCAATGCGCTAGCTACTGTCCATCCCAACTATGCTACTATCAAACCAATGCGCTAGCTACTGTCCATCCCAACTATGCTACTATCAAACCAATGTGCTAGCTACTGTCCATCCCAACTATGCTACTATCAAACCAATGTGCTAGCTACTGTCCATCCATCAAACCAATGTGCTAGCTACTGTCCATCCCAACTATGCTACTATCAAACCAATGTGCTAGCTACTGTCCATCCCAACTATGCTACTATCAAACCAATGTGCTAGCTACTGTCCATCCCAACTATGCTGCTATTAAACCAATGTGCTAGCTACTGTCCATCCATCAAACCAATGCGCTAGCTACCGTCCATCCCAACTATGCTACTATCAAAACAATGCGCTAGCTACTGTCCATCCCAACTATGCTACTATGAAACCAATGTGCTAGCTACTGTCCATCCATCAAACCAATGTGCTAGCTACTGTCCATCCATCAAACCAATGTGCTAGCTACTGTCCATCCCAACTATGCTACTATCAAACCAATGTGCTAGCTACTGTCCATCCCAACGATGCTACTATCAAACCAATGTGCTAGCTACTGTCCATCCATCAAACCAATGTGCTAGCTACTGTCCATCCCAACTATGCTACTATCAAACCAATGCGCTAGCTACTGTCCATCCCAACTATGCTACTATCAAACCAATGCGCTAGCTACTGTCCATCCCAACTATGCTACTATCAAACCAATGTGCTAGCTACTGTCCATCCATCAAACCAATGTGCTAGCTACTGTCCATCCATCAAACCAATGTGCTAGCTACTGTCCATCCCAACTATGCTACTATCAAACCAATGTGCTAGCTACTGTCCATCCCAACTATGCTACTATCAAACCAATGTGCTAGCTACTGTCCATCCCAACTATGCTGCTATCAAACCAATGTGCTAGCTACTGTCCTTCCATCAAACCAATGCGCTAGCTACTGTCCATCCCAACTATGCTACTATCAAACCAATGCGCTAGCTACTGTCCATCCCAACTATGCTACTATCAAACCAATGCGCTAGCTACTGTCAATCCCAACTATGCTACTATCAAACCAATGCGCTAGCTACTGTACATCCCAACTAGCTACTATCAAACCAATGTGCTAGCTACTGTCCATCCATCAAACCAATGTGCTAGCTACTGTCCATCCCAACTATGCTACTATCAAACCAATGCGCTAGCTACTGTCCATCCCAACTATGCTACTATCAAACCAATGTGCTAGCTACTGTCCATCCCAACTATGCTACTATCAAACCAATGCGCTAGCTACAGTCCATCCCAACTATGCTACTATCAAACCAATGCGCTAGCTACTGTCCATCCCAACTATGATGCTATCAAACCAATGTGCTAGCTACTGTCCATCCCAACTATGCTATCAAACCAATGTAATAGCTACTGTCCATCCCAACTATGCTACTATCAAACCAATGCGCTAGCTACTGTCCATCCCAACTATGCTACTATCAAACCAATGCGCTAGCTACTGTCCATCCCAACTATGCTACTATCAAACCAATGTGCTAGCTACTGTCCATCCATCAAACCAATGTGCTAGCTACTGTCCATCCATCAAACGAATGTGCTAGCTACTGTCCATCCCAACTATGCTACTATCAAACCAATCTGCTAGCTACTGTCCATCCCAACTATGCTACTATCAAACCAATGTGCTAGCTACATTCCATCCATCAAACCAATGTGCTAGCTACTGTACATCCCAACTATGCTACTATCAAACCAATGTGCTAGCTACTGTCCATCCATCAAACCAATGTGCTAGCTACTGTCCATCCATCAAACCAATGTGCTAGCTACTGTCCATCCCAACTATGCTACTATCAAACCAATGCGCTAGCTACTGTCAATCCCAACTATGCTACTATCAAACCAATGCGCTAGCTACTGTACATCCCAACTAGCTACTATCAAACCAATGTGCTAGCTACTGTCCATCCATCAAACCAATGTGCTAGCTACTGTCCATCCCAACTATGCTACTATCAAACCAATGCGCTAGCTACTGTCCATCCCAACTATGCTACTATCAAACCAATGTGCTAGCTACTGTCCATCCCAACTATGCTACTATCAAACCAATGCGCTAGCTACAGTCCATCCCAACTATGCTACTATCAAACCAATGCGCTAGCTACTGTCCATCCCAACTATGATGCTATCAAACCAATGTGCTAGCTACTGTCCATCCCAACTATGCTATCAAACCAATGTAATAGCTACTGTCCATCCCAACTATGCTACTATCAAACCAATGCGCTAGCTACTGTCCATCCCAACTATGCTACTATCAAACCAATGCGCTAGCTACTGTCCATCCCAACTATGCTACTATCAAACCAATGTGCTAGCTACTGTCCATCCATCAAACCAATGTGCTAGCTACTGTCCATCCATCAAACGAATGTGCTAGCTACTGTCCATCCCAACTATGCTACTATCAAACCAATCTGCTAGCTACTGTCCATCCCAACTATGCTACTATCAAACCAATGTGCTAGCTACATTCCATCCATCAAACCAATGTGCTAGCTACTGTACATCCCAACTATGCTACTATCAAACCAATGTGCTAGCTACTGTCCATCCATCAAACCAATGTGCTAGCTACTGTCCATCCATCAAACCAATGTGCTAGCTACTGTCCATCCCAACTATGCTACTATCAAACCAATGTGCTAGCTACTGTCCATCCCAACTATGCTACTATCAAAACAATGTGCTAGCTACTGTCCATCCATCAAACCAATGTGCTAGCTACTGTCCATCCCAACTATGCTACTATCATACCAATGTGCTAGCTAATGTCCATCTAAACTATGCTACTATCAAACCAACGCGCTAGCTACTGTCCATCCCAACTATGCTATCAAACCAATGTAATAGCTACTGTCCATCCCAACTATGCTACTATCAAACCAATGCGCTAGCTACTGTCCATCCCAACTATGCTACTATCAAACCAATGCGCTAGCTACTGTCCATCCCAACTATGCTACTATCAAACCAATGTGCTAGCTACTGTCCATCCCAACTATGCTACTATCAAACCAATGTGCTAGCTACTGTCCATCCATCAAACCAATGTGCTAGCTACTGTCCATCCCAACTATGCTACTATCAAACCAATGTGCTAGCTACTGTCCATCCCAACTATGCTACTATCAAACCAATGTGCTAGCTACTGTCCATCCCAACTATGCTGCTATTAAACCAATGTGCTAGCTACTGTCCATCCATCAAACCAATGCGCTAGCTACCGTCCATCCCAACTATGCTACTATCAAAACAATGCGCTAGCTACTGTCCATCCCAACTATGCTACTATGAAACCAATGTGCTAGCTACTGTCCATCCATCAAACCAATGTGCTAGCTACTGTCCATCCATCAAACCAATGTGCTAGCTACTGTCCATCCCAACTATGCTACTATCAAACCAATGTGCTAGCTACTGTCCATCCCAACGATGCTACTATCAAACCAATGTGCTAGCTACTGTCCATCCATCAAACCAATGTGCTAGCTACTGTCCATCCCAACTATGCTACTATCAAACCAATGCGCTAGCTACTGTCCATCCCAACTATGCTACTATCAAACCAATGCGCTAGCTACTGTCCATCCCAACTATGCTACTATCAAACCAATGTGCTAGCTACTGTCCATCCATCAAACCAATGTGCTAGCTACTGTCCATCCATCAAACCAATGTGCTAGCTACTGTCCATCCCAACTATGCTACTATCAAACCAATGTGCTAGCTACTGTCCATCCCAACTATGCTACTATCAAACCAATGTGCTAGCTACTGTCCATCCATCAAACCAATGTGCTAGCTACTGTCCATCCCAACTATGCTACTATCAAACCAATGCGCTAGCTACTGTCCATCCCAACTATGCTACTATCAAACCAATGTGCTAGCTACTGTCCATCCCAACTATGCTACTATCAAACCAATGTGCTAGCTACTGTCCATCCCAACTATGCTACTATCAAACCAATGTGCTAGCTACTGTCCATCCATCAAACCAATGTGCTAGCTACTGTCCATCCCAACTATACTACTATCATACCAATGCGCTAGCTACTGTCCATCTAAACTATGCTACTATCAAACCAACGCACTAGCTACTGTCCATCCCAACTATGCTATCAAACCAATGTAATAGCTACTGTCCATCCCAACTATGCTACTATCAAACCAATGCGCTAGCTACTGTCCATCCCAACTATGCTACTATCAAACCAATGCGCTAGCTACTGTCCATCCCAACTATGCTACTATCAAACCAATGTGCTAGCTACTGTCCATCCCAACTATGCTACTATCAAACCAATGTGCTAGCTACTGTCCATCCCAACTATGCTACTATCAAACCAATGTGCTAGCTACTGTCCATCCATCAAACCAATGTGCTAGCTACTGTCCATCCCAACTATGCTACTATCAAACCAATGCGCTAGCTACTGTCCATCCCAACTATGCTACTATCAAACCAATGCGCTAGCTACTGTCCATCCCAACTATGCTACTATCAAACTAATGCGCTAGCTACTGTCCATCCCAACTATGCTACTATCATACCAATGTGCTAGCTAATGTCCATCTAAACTATGCTACTATCAAACCAACGCGCTAGCTACTGTCCATCCCAACTATGCTATCAAACCAATGTAATAGCTACTGTCCATCCCAACTATGCTACTATCAAACCAATGCGCTAGCTACTGTCCATCCCAACTATGCTACTATCAAACCAATGCGCTAGCTACTGTCCATCCCAACTATGCTACTATCAAACCAATGTGCTAGCTACTGTCCATCCCAACTATGCTACTATCAAACCAATGTGCTAGCTACTGTCCATCCATCAAACCAATGTGCTAGCTACTGTCCATCCCAACTATGCTACTATCAAACCAATGTGCTAGCTACTGTCCATCCCAACTATGCTACTATCAAACCAATGTGCTAGCTACTGTCCATCCCAACTATGCTGCTATAAAACCAATGTGCTAGCTACTGTCCATCCATCAAACCAATGCGCTAGCTACCGTCCATCCCAACTATGCTACTATCAAAACAATGCGCTAGCTACTGTCCATCCCAACTATGCTACTATCAAATTAATGCGCTAGCTACTGTCCATCCCAACTATGCTACTATCATACCAATGTGCTAGCTAATGTCCATCTAAACTATGCTACTATCAAACCAACGCGCTAGCTACTGTCCATCCCAACTATGCTATCAAACCAATGTAATAGCTACTGTCCATCCCAACTATGCTACTATCAAACCAATGCGCTAGCTACTGTCCATCCCAACTATGCTACTATCAAACCAATGCGCTAGCTACTGTCCATCC
The DNA here is from genome assembly GCF_949987555.1 of Borostomias antarcticus. Classification (NCBI taxonomy): domain Eukaryota; kingdom Metazoa; phylum Chordata; class Actinopteri; order Stomiiformes; family Stomiidae; genus Borostomias; species Borostomias antarcticus. The sequence continues at coordinate 4,565,682 of NC_140248.1, read as the reverse complement.
CAACTATGCTACTATCAAACCAATGTGCTAGCTACTGTCCATCCCAACTATGCTACTATCAAACCAATGTGCTAGCTACTGTCCATCCATCAAACCAATGTGCTAGCTACTGTCCATCCCAACTATGCTACTATCAAACCAATGTGCTAGCTACTGTCCATCCCAACTATGCTACTATCAAACCAATGTGCTAGCTACTGTCCATCCCAACTATGCTGCTATAAAACCAATGTGCTAGCTACTGTCCATCCATCAAACCAATGCGCTAGCTACCGTCCATCCCAACTATGCTACTATCAAACCAATGCGCTAGCTACTGTCCATCCCAACTATGCTACTATCAAACCAATGTGCTAGCTACTGTCCATCCATCAAACCAATGTGCTAGCTACTGTCCATCCATCAAACCAATGTGCTAGCTACTGTCCATCCCAACTATGCTACTATCAAACCAATGTGCTAGCTACTGTCCATCCCAACTATGCTACTATCAAACCAATGTGCTAGCTACTGTCCATCCATCAAACCAATGTGCTAGCTACTGTCCATCCCAACTATGCTACTATCAAACCAATGCGCTAGCTACTGTCCATCCCAACTATGCTACTATCAAACCAATGCGCTAGCTACTGTCCATCCCAACTATGCTACTATCAAACTAATGCGCTAGCTACTGTCCATCCCAACTTAGCTACTGTCCATCCCAACTATGCTACTATCAAACCAATGCGCTAGCTACTGTCCATCCCAACTATGCTACTATCAAACCAATGTGCTAGCTACTGTCCATCCCAACTATGCTACTATCAAACCAATGTGCTAGCTACTGTCCATCTCAACTATGCTACTATCAAACCAATGTGCTAGCTACTGTCCATCCCAACTATGCTGCTATCAAACCAATGTGCTAGCTACTGTCCATCCATCAAACCAATGCGCTAGCTACTGTCCATCCCAACTATGCTACTATCAAACCAATGCGCTAGCTACTGTCCATCCCAACTATGCTACTATCAAACCAATGCGCTAGCTACTGTCAATCCCAACTATGCTACTATCAAACCAATGCGCTAGCTACTGTACATCCCAACTAGCTACTATCAAACCAATGTGCTAGCTACTGTCCATCCATCAAACCAATGTGCTAGCTACTGTCCATCCCAACTATGCTACTATCAAACCAATGCGCTAGCTACTGTCCATCCCAACTATGCTACTATCAAACCAATGTGCTAGCTACTGTCCATCCCAACTATGCTACTATCAAACCAATGCGCTAGCTACAGTCCATCCCAACTATGCTACTATCAAACCAATGCGCTAGCTACTGTCCATCCCAACTATGCTACTATCAAACCAATGTGCTAGCTACTGTCCATCCATCAAACCAATGTGCTAGCTACTGTCCATCCCAACTATGCTACTATCATACCAATGCGCTAGCTACTGTCCATCTAAACTATGCTACTATCAAACCAACGCACTAGCTACTGTCCATCCCAACTATGCTATCAAACCAATGTAATAGCTACTGTCCATCCCAACTATGCTACTATCAAACCAATGCGCTAGCTACTGTCCATCCCAACTATGCTACTATCAAACCAATGCGCTAGCTACTGTCCATCCCAACTATGCTACTATCAAACCAATGTGCTAGCTACTGTCCATCCCAACTATGCTACTATCAAACCAATGTGCTAGCTACTGTCCATCCCAACTATGCTACTATCAAACCAATGTGCTAGCTACTGTCCATCCATCAAACCAATGTGCTAGCTACTGTCCATCCCAACTATGCTACTATCAAACCAATGCGCTAGCTACTGTCCATCCCAACTATGCTACTATCAAACCAATGCGCTAGCTACTGTCCATCCCAACTATGCTACTATCAAACTAATGCGCTAGCTACTGTCCATCCCAACTATGCTACTATCATACCAATGTGCTAGCTAATGTCCATCTAAACTATGCTACTATCAAACCAATGCGCTAGCTACTGTCCATCCCAACTATGCTATCAAACCAATGTAATAGCTACTGTCCATCCCAACTATGCTACTATCAAACCAATGCGCTAGCTACTGTCCATCCCAACTATGCTACTATCAAACCAATGCGCTAGCTACTGTCCATCCCAACTATGCTACTATCAAACCAATGTGCTAGCTACTGTCCATCCCAACTATGCTACTATCAAACCAATGTGCTAGCTACTGTCCATCCATCAAACCAATGTGCTAGCTACTGTCCATCCCAACTATGCTACTATCAAACCAATGTGCTAGCTACTGTCCATCCCAACTATGCTACTATCAAACCAATGCGCTAGCTACTGTCAATCCCAACTATGCTACTATCAAACCAATGCGCTAGCTACTGTACATCCCAACTAGCTACTATCAAACCAATGTGCTAGCTACTGTCCATCCATCAAACCAATGTGCTAGCTACTGTCCATCCCAACTATGCTACTATCAAACCAATGCGCTAGCTACTGTCCATCCCAACTATGCTACTATCAAACCAATGTGCTAGCTACTGTCCATCCCAACTATGCTACTATCAAACCAATGCGCTAGCTACAGTCCATCCCAACTATGCTACTATCAAACCAATGCGCTAGCTACTGTCCATCCCAACTATGATGCTATCAAACCAATGTGCTAGCTACTGTCCATCCCAACTATGCTATCAAACCAATGTAATAGCTACTGTCCATCCCAACTATGCTACTATCAAACCAATGCGCTAGCTACTGTCCATCCCAACTATGCTACTATCAAACCAATGCGCTAGCTACTGTCCATCCCAACTATGCTACTATCAAACCAATGTGCTAGCTACTGTCCATCCATCAAACCAATGTGCTAGCTACTGTCCATCCATCAAACGAATGTGCTAGCTACTGTCCATCCCAACTATGCTACTATCAAACCAATCTGCTAGCTACTGTCCATCCCAACTATGCTACTATCAAACCAATGTGCTAGCTACATTCCATCCATCAAACCAATGTGCTAGCTACTGTACATCCCAACTATGCTACTATCAAACCAATGTGCTAGCTACTGTCCATCCATCAAACCAATGTGCTAGCTACTGTCCATCCATCAAACCAATGTGCTAGCTACTGTCCATCCCAACTATGCTACTATCAAACCAATGTGCTAGCTACTGTCCATCCCAACTATGCTACTATCAAAACAATGTGCTAGCTACTGTCCATCCATCAAACCAATGTGCTAGCTACTGTCCATCCCAACTATGCTACTATCATACCAATGTGCTAGCTAATGTCCATCTAAACTATGCTACTATCAAACCAACGCGCTAGCTACTGTCCATCCCAACTATGCTATCAAACCAATGTAATAGCTACTGTCCATCCCAACTATGCTACTATCAAACCAATGCGCTAGCTACTGTCCATCCCAACTATGCTACTATCAAACCAATGCGCTAGCTACTGTCCATCCCAACTATGCTACTATCAAACCAATGTGCTAGCTACTGTCCATCCCAACTATGCTACTATCAAACCAATGTGCTAGCTACTGTCCATCCATCAAACCAATGTGCTAGCTACTGTCCATCCCAACTATGCTACTATCAAACCAATGTGCTAGCTACTGTCCATCCCAACTATGCTACTATCAAACCAATGTGCTAGCTACTGTCCATCCCAACTATGCTGCTATTAAACCAATGTGCTAGCTACTGTCCATCCATCAAACCAATGCGCTAGCTACCGTCCATCCCAACTATGCTACTATCAAAACAATGCGCTAGCTACTGTCCATCCCAACTATGCTACTATGAAACCAATGTGCTAGCTACTGTCCATCCATCAAACCAATGTGCTAGCTACTGTCCATCCATCAAACCAATGTGCTAGCTACTGTCCATCCCAACTATGCTACTATCAAACCAATGTGCTAGCTACTGTCCATCCCAACGATGCTACTATCAAACCAATGTGCTAGCTACTGTCCATCCATCAAACCAATGTGCTAGCTACTGTCCATCCCAACTATGCTACTATCAAACCAATGCGCTAGCTACTGTCCATCCCAACTATGCTACTATCAAACCAATGCGCTAGCTACTGTCCATCCCAACTATGCTACTATCAAACCAATGTGCTAGCTACTGTCCATCCATCAAACCAATGTGCTAGCTACTGTCCATCCATCAAACCAATGTGCTAGCTACTGTCCATCCCAACTATGCTACTATCAAACCAATGTGCTAGCTACTGTCCATCCCAACTATGCTACTATCAAACCAATGTGCTAGCTACTGTCCATCCCAACTATGCTGCTATCAAACCAATGTGCTAGCTACTGTCCTTCCATCAAACCAATGCGCTAGCTACTGTCCATCCCAACTATGCTACTATCAAACCAATGCGCTAGCTACTGTCCATCCCAACTATGCTACTATCAAACCAATGTGCTAGCTACTGTCCATCCCAACTATGCTACTATCAAACCAATGTGCTAGCTACTGTCCATCCATCAAACCAATGTGCTAGCTACTGTCCATCCCAACTATGCTACTATCAAACCAATGTGCTAGCTACTGTCCATCCCAACTATGCTACTATCAAACCAATGTGCTAGCTACTGTCCATCCCAACTATGCTGCTATTAAACCAATGTGCTAGCTACTGTCCATCCATCAAACCAATGCGCTAGCTACCGTCCATCCCAACTATGCTACTATCAAAACAATGCGCTAGCTACTGTCCATCCCAACTATGCTACTATGAAACCAATGTGCTAGCTACTGTCCATCCATCAAACCAATGTGCTAGCTACTGTCCATCCATCAAACCAATGTGCTAGCTACTGTCCATCCCAACTATGCTACTATCAAACCAATGTGCTAGCTACTGTCCATCCCAACGATGCTACTATCAAACCAATGTGCTAGCTACTGTCCATCCATCAAACCAATGTGCTAGCTACTGTCCATCCCAACTATGCTACTATCAAACCAATGCGCTAGCTACTGTCCATCCCAACTATGCTACTATCAAACCAATGCGCTAGCTACTGTCCATCCCAACTATGCTACTATCAAACCAATGTGCTAGCTACTGTCCATCCATCAAACCAATGTGCTAGCTACTGTCCATCCATCAAACCAATGTGCTAGCTACTGTCCATCCCAACTATGCTACTATCAAACCAATGTGCTAGCTACTGTCCATCCCAACTATGCTACTATCAAACCAATGTGCTAGCTACTGTCCATCCCAACTATGCTGCTATCAAACCAATGTGCTAGCTACTGTCCTTCCATCAAACCAATGCGCTAGCTACTGTCCATCCCAACTATGCTACTATCAAACCAATGCGCTAGCTACTGTCCATCCCAACTATGCTACTATCAAACCAATGCGCTAGCTACTGTCAATCCCAACTATGCTACTATCAAACCAATGCGCTAGCTACTGTACATCCCAACTAGCTACTATCAAACCAATGTGCTAGCTACTGTCCATCCATCAAACCAATGTGCTAGCTACTGTCCATCCCAACTATGCTACTATCAAACCAATGCGCTAGCTACTGTCCATCCCAACTATGCTACTATCAAACCAATGTGCTAGCTACTGTCCATCCCAACTATGCTACTATCAAACCAATGCGCTAGCTACAGTCCATCCCAACTATGCTACTATCAAACCAATGCGCTAGCTACTGTCCATCCCAACTATGATGCTATCAAACCAATGTGCTAGCTACTGTCCATCCCAACTATGCTATCAAACCAATGTAATAGCTACTGTCCATCCCAACTATGCTACTATCAAACCAATGCGCTAGCTACTGTCCATCCCAACTATGCTACTATCAAACCAATGCGCTAGCTACTGTCCATCCCAACTATGCTACTATCAAACCAATGTGCTAGCTACTGTCCATCCATCAAACCAATGTGCTAGCTACTGTCCATCCATCAAACGAATGTGCTAGCTACTGTCCATCCCAACTATGCTACTATCAAACCAATCTGCTAGCTACTGTCCATCCCAACTATGCTACTATCAAACCAATGTGCTAGCTACATTCCATCCATCAAACCAATGTGCTAGCTACTGTACATCCCAACTATGCTACTATCAAACCAATGTGCTAGCTACTGTCCATCCATCAAACCAATGTGCTAGCTACTGTCCATCCATCAAACCAATGTGCTAGCTACTGTCCATCCCAACTATGCTACTATCAAACCAATGCGCTAGCTACTGTCAATCCCAACTATGCTACTATCAAACCAATGCGCTAGCTACTGTACATCCCAACTAGCTACTATCAAACCAATGTGCTAGCTACTGTCCATCCATCAAACCAATGTGCTAGCTACTGTCCATCCCAACTATGCTACTATCAAACCAATGCGCTAGCTACTGTCCATCCCAACTATGCTACTATCAAACCAATGTGCTAGCTACTGTCCATCCCAACTATGCTACTATCAAACCAATGCGCTAGCTACAGTCCATCCCAACTATGCTACTATCAAACCAATGCGCTAGCTACTGTCCATCCCAACTATGATGCTATCAAACCAATGTGCTAGCTACTGTCCATCCCAACTATGCTATCAAACCAATGTAATAGCTACTGTCCATCCCAACTATGCTACTATCAAACCAATGCGCTAGCTACTGTCCATCCCAACTATGCTACTATCAAACCAATGCGCTAGCTACTGTCCATCCCAACTATGCTACTATCAAACCAATGTGCTAGCTACTGTCCATCCATCAAACCAATGTGCTAGCTACTGTCCATCCATCAAACGAATGTGCTAGCTACTGTCCATCCCAACTATGCTACTATCAAACCAATCTGCTAGCTACTGTCCATCCCAACTATGCTACTATCAAACCAATGTGCTAGCTACATTCCATCCATCAAACCAATGTGCTAGCTACTGTACATCCCAACTATGCTACTATCAAACCAATGTGCTAGCTACTGTCCATCCATCAAACCAATGTGCTAGCTACTGTCCATCCATCAAACCAATGTGCTAGCTACTGTCCATCCCAACTATGCTACTATCAAACCAATGTGCTAGCTACTGTCCATCCCAACTATGCTACTATCAAAACAATGTGCTAGCTACTGTCCATCCATCAAACCAATGTGCTAGCTACTGTCCATCCCAACTATGCTACTATCATACCAATGTGCTAGCTAATGTCCATCTAAACTATGCTACTATCAAACCAACGCGCTAGCTACTGTCCATCCCAACTATGCTATCAAACCAATGTAATAGCTACTGTCCATCCCAACTATGCTACTATCAAACCAATGCGCTAGCTACTGTCCATCCCAACTATGCTACTATCAAACCAATGCGCTAGCTACTGTCCATCCCAACTATGCTACTATCAAACCAATGTGCTAGCTACTGTCCATCCCAACTATGCTACTATCAAACCAATGTGCTAGCTACTGTCCATCCATCAAACCAATGTGCTAGCTACTGTCCATCCCAACTATGCTACTATCAAACCAATGTGCTAGCTACTGTCCATCCCAACTATGCTACTATCAAACCAATGTGCTAGCTACTGTCCATCCCAACTATGCTGCTATTAAACCAATGTGCTAGCTACTGTCCATCCATCAAACCAATGCGCTAGCTACCGTCCATCCCAACTATGCTACTATCAAAACAATGCGCTAGCTACTGTCCATCCCAACTATGCTACTATGAAACCAATGTGCTAGCTACTGTCCATCCATCAAACCAATGTGCTAGCTACTGTCCATCCATCAAACCAATGTGCTAGCTACTGTCCATCCCAACTATGCTACTATCAAACCAATGTGCTAGCTACTGTCCATCCCAACGATGCTACTATCAAACCAATGTGCTAGCTACTGTCCATCCATCAAACCAATGTGCTAGCTACTGTCCATCCCAACTATGCTACTATCAAACCAATGCGCTAGCTACTGTCCATCCCAACTATGCTACTATCAAACCAATGCGCTAGCTACTGTCCATCCCAACTATGCTACTATCAAACCAATGTGCTAGCTACTGTCCATCCATCAAACCAATGTGCTAGCTACTGTCCATCCATCAAACCAATGTGCTAGCTACTGTCCATCCCAACTATGCTACTATCAAACCAATGTGCTAGCTACTGTCCATCCCAACTATGCTACTATCAAACCAATGTGCTAGCTACTGTCCATCCATCAAACCAATGTGCTAGCTACTGTCCATCCCAACTATGCTACTATCAAACCAATGCGCTAGCTACTGTCCATCCCAACTATGCTACTATCAAACCAATGTGCTAGCTACTGTCCATCCCAACTATGCTACTATCAAACCAATGTGCTAGCTACTGTCCATCCCAACTATGCTACTATCAAACCAATGTGCTAGCTACTGTCCATCCATCAAACCAATGTGCTAGCTACTGTCCATCCCAACTATACTACTATCATACCAATGCGCTAGCTACTGTCCATCTAAACTATGCTACTATCAAACCAACGCACTAGCTACTGTCCATCCCAACTATGCTATCAAACCAATGTAATAGCTACTGTCCATCCCAACTATGCTACTATCAAACCAATGCGCTAGCTACTGTCCATCCCAACTATGCTACTATCAAACCAATGCGCTAGCTACTGTCCATCCCAACTATGCTACTATCAAACCAATGTGCTAGCTACTGTCCATCCCAACTATGCTACTATCAAACCAATGTGCTAGCTACTGTCCATCCCAACTATGCTACTATCAAACCAATGTGCTAGCTACTGTCCATCCATCAAACCAATGTGCTAGCTACTGTCCATCCCAACTATGCTACTATCAAACCAATGCGCTAGCTACTGTCCATCCCAACTATGCTACTATCAAACCAATGCGCTAGCTACTGTCCATCCCAACTATGCTACTATCAAACTAATGCGCTAGCTACTGTCCATCCCAACTATGCTACTATCATACCAATGTGCTAGCTAATGTCCATCTAAACTATGCTACTATCAAACCAACGCGCTAGCTACTGTCCATCCCAACTATGCTATCAAACCAATGTAATAGCTACTGTCCATCCCAACTATGCTACTATCAAACCAATGCGCTAGCTACTGTCCATCCCAACTATGCTACTATCAAACCAATGCGCTAGCTACTGTCCATCCCAACTATGCTACTATCAAACCAATGTGCTAGCTACTGTCCATCCCAACTATGCTACTATCAAACCAATGTGCTAGCTACTGTCCATCCATCAAACCAATGTGCTAGCTACTGTCCATCCCAACTATGCTACTATCAAACCAATGTGCTAGCTACTGTCCATCCCAACTATGCTACTATCAAACCAATGTGCTAGCTACTGTCCATCCCAACTATGCTGCTATAAAACCAATGTGCTAGCTACTGTCCATCCATCAAACCAATGCGCTAGCTACCGTCCATCCCAACTATGCTACTATCAAAACAATGCGCTAGCTACTGTCCATCCCAACTATGCTACTATCATACCAATGTGCTAGCTAATGTCCATCTAAACTATGCTACTATCAAACCAACGCGCTAGCTACTGTCCATCCCAACTATGCTATCAAACCAATGTAATAGCTACTGTCCATCCCAACTATGCTACTATCAAACCAATGCGCTAGCTACTGTCCATCCCAACTATGCTACTATCAAACCAATGCGCTAGCTACTGTCCATCCCAACTATGCTACTATCAAACCAATGTGCTAGCTACTGTCCATCCCAACTATGCTACTATCAAACCAATGTGCTAGCTACTGTCCATCCATCAAACCAATGTGCTAGCTACTGTCCATCCCAACTATGCTACTATCAAACCAATGTGCTAGCTACTGTCCATCCCAACTATGCTACTATCAAACCAATGTGCTAGCTACTGTCCATCCCAACTATGCTGCTATAAAACCAATGTGCTAGCTACTGTCCATCCATCAAACCAATGCGCTAGCTACCGTCCATCCCAACTATGCTACTATCAAACCAATGCGCTAGCTACTGTCCATCCCAACTATGCTACTATCAAACCAATGTGCTAGCTACTGTCCATCCATCAAACCAATGTGCTAGCTACTGTCCATCCATCAAACCAATGTGCTAGCTACTGTCCATCCCAACTATGCTACTATCAAACCAATGTGCTAGCTACTGTCCATCCCAACTATGCTACTATCAAACCAATGTGCTAGCTACTGTCCATCCATCAAACCAATGTGCTAGCTACTGTCCATCCCAACTATGCTACTATCAAACCAATGCGCTAGCTACTGTCCATCCCAACTATGCTACTATCAAACCAATGCGCTAGCTACTGTCCATCCCAACTATGCTACTATCAAACTAATGCGCTAGCTACTGTCCATCCCAACTTAGCTACTGTCCATCCCAACTATGCTACTATCAAACCAATGCGCTAGCTACTGTCCATCCCAACTATGCTACTATCAAACCAATGTGCTAGCTACTGTCCATCCCAACTATGCTACTATCAAACCAATGTGCTAGCTACTGTCCATCTCAACTATGCTACTATCAAACCAATGTGCTAGCTACTGTCCATCCCAACTATGCTGCTATCAAACCAATGTGCTAGCTACTGTCCATCCATCAAACCAATGCGCTAGCTACTGTCCATCCCAACTATGCTACTATCAAACCAATGCGCTAGCTACTGTCCATCCCAACTATGCTACTATCAAACCAATGCGCTAGCTACTGTCAATCCCAACTATGCTACTATCAAACCAATGCGCTAGCTACTGTACATCCCAACTAGCTACTATCAAACCAATGTGCTAGCTACTGTCCATCCATCAAACCAATGTGCTAGCTACTGTCCATCCCAACTATGCTACTATCAAACCAATGCGCTAGCTACTGTCCATCCCAACTATGCTACTATCAAACCAATGTGCTAGCTACTGTCCATCCCAACTATGCTACTATCAAACCAATGCGCTAGCTACAGTCCATCCCAACTATGCTACTATCAAACCAATGCGCTAGCTACTGTCCATCCCAACTATGCTACTATCAAACCAATGTGCTAGCTACTGTCCATCCATCAAACCAATGTGCTAGCTACTGTCCATCCCAACTATGCTACTATCATACCAATGCGCTAGCTACTGTCCATCTAAACTATGCTACTATCAAACCAACGCACTAGCTACTGTCCATCCCAACTATGCTATCAAACCAATGTAATAGCTACTGTCCATCCCAACTATGCTACTATCAAACCAATGCGCTAGCTACTGTCCATCCCAACTATGCTACTATCAAACCAATGCGCTAGCTACTGTCCATCCCAACTATGCTACTATCAAACCAATGTGCTAGCTACTGTCCATCCCAACTATGCTACTATCAAACCAATGTGCTAGCTACTGTCCATCCCAACTATGCTACTATCAAACCAATGTGCTAGCTACTGTCCATCCATCAAACCAATGTGCTAGCTACTGTCCATCCCAACTATGCTACTATCAAACCAATGCGCTAGCTACTGTCCATCCCAACTATGCTACTATCAAACCAATGCGCTAGCTACTGTCCATCCCAACTATGCTACTATCAAACTAATGCGCTAGCTACTGTCCATCCCAACTATGCTACTATCATACCAATGTGCTAGCTAATGTCCATCTAAACTATGCTACTATCAAACCAATGCGCTAGCTACTGTCCATCCCAACTATGCTATCAAACCAATGTAATAGCTACTGTCCATCCCAACTATGCTACTATCAAACCAATGCGCTAGCTACTGTCCATCCCAACTATGCTACTATCAAACCAATGCGCTAGCTACTGTCCATCCCAACTATGCTACTATCAAACCAATGTGCTAGCTACTGTCCATCCCAACTATGCTACTATCAAACCAATGTGCTAGCTACTGTCCATCCATCAAACCAATGTGCTAGCTACTGTCCATCCCAACTATGCTACTATCAAACCAATGTGCTAGCTACTGTCCATCCCAACTATGCTACTATCAAACCAATGTGCTAGCTACTGTCCATCCCAACTATGCTGCTATAAAACCAATGTGCTAGCTACTGTCCATCCATCAAACCAATGCGCTAGCTACCGTCCATCCCAACTATGCTACTATCAAAACAATGCGCTAGCTACTGTCCATCCCAACTATGCTACTATCAAACCAATGTGCTAGCTACTGTCCATCCATCAAACCAATGTGCTAGCTACTGTCCATCCATCAAACCAATGTGCTAGCTACTGTCCATCCCAACTATGCTACTATCAAACCAATGTGCTAGCTACTGTCCATCCCAACTATGCTACTATCAAACCAATGTGCTAGCTACTGTCCATCCATCAAACCAATGTGCTAGCTACTGTCCATCCCAACTATGCTACTATCAAACCAATGCGCTAGCTACTGTCCATCCCAACTATGCTACTATCAAACCAATGCGCTAGCTACTGTCCATTCCAACTATGCTACTATCAAACCAATGCGCTAGCTACAGTCCATCCCAACTATGCTACTATCAAACCAATGCGCTAGCTACTGTCCATCCCAACTATGCTACTATCAAACCAATGTGCTAGCTACTGTCCATCCCAACTATGCTACTATCAAACCAATGTGCTAGCTACTGTCCATCCCAACTATGCTACTATCAAACCAATGTGCTAGCTACTGTCCATCCATCAAACCAATGTGCTAGCTACTGTCCATCCCAACTATGCTACTATCAAACCAATGCGCTAGCTACTGTCCATCCCAACTATGCTACTATCAAACCAATGCGCTAGCTACTGTCCATCCCAACTATGCTACTATCAAATTAATGCGCTAGCTACTGTCCATCCCAACTATGCTACTATCATACCAATGTGCTAGCTAATGTCCATCTAAACTATGCTACTATCAAACCAATGTGCTAGCTACTGTCCATCCATCAAACCAATGCGCTAGCTACTGTCCATCCCAACTATGCTACTATCAAACCAATGTGCTAGCTACTGTCCATCCCAACTATGCTACTATCAAACCAATGTGCTAGCTACTGTCCATCCCAACTATGCTACTATCAAACCAATGTGCTAGCTACTGTCCATCCATCAAACCAATGTGCTAGCTACTGTCCATCCCAACTATGCTACTATCAAACCAATGCGCTAGCTACTGTCCATCCCAACTATGCTACTATCAAACCAATGCGCTAGCTACTGTCCATCCCAACTATGCTACTATCAAACCAATGTGCTAGCTACTGTCCATCCCAACTATGCTACTATCAAACCAATGTGCTAGCTACTGTCCATCCATCAAACCAATGTGCTAGCTACTGTCCATCCCAACTATGCTACTATCAAACCAATGCGCTAGCTACTGTCCATCCCAACTATGCTACTATCAAACCAATGTGCTAGCTACTGTCCATCCCAACTATGCTACTATCAAACCAATGTGCTAGCTACTGTCCATCCCAACTATGCTACTATCAAACCAATGTGCTAGCTACTGTCCATCCATCAAACCAATGTGCTAGCTACTGTCCATCCCAACTATACTACTATCATACCAATGCGCTAGCTACTGTCCATCTAAACTATGCTACTATCAAACCAACGCACTAGCTACTGTCCATCCCAACTATGCTATCAAACCAATGTAATAGCTACTGTCCATCCCAACTATGCTACTATCAAACCAATGCGCTAGCTACTGTCCATCCCAACTATGCTACTATCAAACCAATGCGCTAGCTACTGTCCATCCCAACTATGCTACTATCAAACCAATGTGCTAGCTACTGTCCATCCCAACTATGCTACTATCAAACCAATGTGCTAGCTACTGTCCATCCCAACTATGCTACTATCAAACCAATGTGCTAGCTACTGTCCATCCATCAAACCAATGTGCTAGCTACTGTCCATCCCAACTATGCTACTATCAAACCAATGCGCTAGCTACTGTCCATCCCAACTATGCTACTATCAAACCAATGCGCTAGCTACTGTCCATCCCAACTATGCTACTATCAAACTAATGCGCTAGCTACTGTCCATCCCAACTATGCTACTATCATACCAATGTGCTAGCTAATGTCCATCTAAACTATGCTACTATCAAACCAACGCGCTAGCTACTGTCCATCCCAACTATGCTATCAAACCAATGTAATAGCTACTGTCCATCCCAACTATGCTACTATCAAACCAATGCGCTAGCTACTGTCCATCCCAACTATGCTACTATCAAACCAATGCGCTAGCTACTGTCCATCCCAACTATGCTACTATCAAACCAATGTGCTAGCTACTGTCCATCCCAACTATGCTACTATCAAACCAATGTGCTAGCTACTGTCCATCCATCAAACCAATGTGCTAGCTACTGTCCATCCCAACTATGCTACTATCAAACCAATGTGCTAGCTACTGTCCATCCCAACTATGCTACTATCAAACCAATGTGCTAGCTACTGTCCATCCCAACTATGCTGCTATAAAACCAATGTGCTAGCTACTGTCCATCCATCAAACCAATGCGCTAGCTACCGTCCATCCCAACTATGCTACTATCAAAACAATGCGCTAGCTACTGTCCATCCCAACTATGCTACTATCAAATTAATGCGCTAGCTACTGTCCATCCCAACTATGCTACTATCATACCAATGTGCTAGCTAATGTCCATCTAAACTATGCTACTATCAAACCAACGCGCTAGCTACTGTCCATCCCAACTATGCTATCAAACCAATGTAATAGCTACTGTCCATCCCAACTATGCTACTATCAAACCAATGCGCTAGCTACTGTCCATCCCAACTATGCTACTATCAAACCAATGCGCTAGCTACTGTCCATCCCAACTATGCTACTATCAAACCAATGTGCTAGCTACTGTCCATCCCAACTATGCTACTATCAAACCAATGTGCTAGCTACTGTCCATCCATCAAACCAATGTGCTAGCTACTGTCCATCCCAACTATGCTACTATCAAACCAATGTGCTAGCTACTGTCCATCCCAACTATGCTACTATCAAACCAATGTGCTAGCTACTGTCCATCCCAACTATGCTGCTATAAAACCAATGTGCTAGCTACTGTCCATCCATCAAACCAATGCGCTAGCTACCGTCCATCCCAACTATGCTACTATCAAACCAATGCGCTAGCTACTGTCCATCCCAACTATGCTACTATCAAACCAATGTGCTAGCTACTGTCCATCCATCAAACCAATGTGCTAGCTACTGTCCATCCATCAAACCAATGTGCTAGCTACTGTCCATCCCAACTATGCTACTATCAAACCAATGTGCTAGCTACTGTCCATCCCAACTATGCTACTATCAAACCAATGTGCTAGCTACTGTCCATCCATCAAACCAATGTGCTAGCTACTGTCCATCCCAACTATGCTACTATCAAACCAATGCGCTAGCTACTGTCCATCCCAACTATGCTACTATCAAACCAATGCGCTAGCTACTGTCCATCCCAACTATGCTACTATCAAACTAATGCGCTAGCTACTGTCCATCCCAACTTAGCTACTGTCCATCCCAACTATGCTACTATCAAACCAATGCGCTAGCTACTGTCCATCCCAACTATGCTACTATCAAACCAATGTGCTAGCTACTGTCCATCCCAACTATGCTACTATCAAACCAATGTGCTAGCTACTGTCCATCTCAACTATGCTACTATCAAACCAATGTGCTAGCTACTGTCCATCCCAACTATGCTGCTATCAAACCAATGTGCTAGCTACTGTCCATCCATCAAACCAATGCGCTAGCTACTGTCCATCCCAACTATGCTACTATCAAACCAATGCGCTAGCTACTGTCCATCCCAACTATGCTACTATCAAACCAATGCGCTAGCTACTGTCAATCCCAACTATGCTACTATCAAACCAATGCGCTAGCTACTGTACATCCCAACTAGCTACTATCAAACCAATGTGCTAGCTACTGTCCATCCATCAAACCAATGTGCTAGCTACTGTCCATCCCAACTATGCTACTATCAAACCAATGCGCTAGCTACTGTCCATCCCAACTATGCTACTATCAAACCAATGTGCTAGCTACTGTCCATCCCAACTATGCTACTATCAAACCAATGCGCTAGCTACAGTCCATCCCAACTATGCTACTATCAAACCAATGCGCTAGCTACTGTCCATCCCAACTATGCTACTATCAAACCAATGTGCTAGCTACTGTCCATCCATCAAACCAATGTGCTAGCTACTGTCCATCCCAACTATGCTACTATCATACCAATGCGCTAGCTACTGTCCATCTAAACTATGCTACTATCAAACCAACGCACTAGCTACTGTCCATCCCAACTATGCTATCAAACCAATGTAATAGCTACTGTCCATCCCAACTATGCTACTATCAAACCAATGCGCTAGCTACTGTCCATCCCAACTATGCTACTATCAAACCAATGCGCTAGCTACTGTCCATCCCAACTATGCTACTATCAAACCAATGTGCTAGCTACTGTCCATCCCAACTATGCTACTATCAAACCAATGTGCTAGCTACTGTCCATCCCAACTATGCTACTATCAAACCAATGTGCTAGCTACTGTCCATCCATCAAACCAATGTGCTAGCTACTGTCCATCCCAACTATGCTACTATCAAACCAATGCGCTAGCTACTATCCATCCCAACTATGCTACTATCAAACCAATGCGCTAGCTACTGTCCATCCCAACTATGCTACTATCAAACTAATGCGCTAGCTACTGTCCATCCCAACTATGCTACTATCATACCAATGTGCTAGCTAATGTCCATCTAAACTATGCTACTATCAAACCAATGCGCTAGCTACTGTCCATCCCAACTATGCTATCAAACCAATGTAATAGCTACTGTCCATCCCAACTATGCTACTATCAAACCAATGCGCTAGCTACTGTCCATCCCAACTATGCTACTATCAAACCAATGCGCTAGCTACTGTCCATCCCAACTATGCTACTATCAAACCAATGTGCTAGCTACTGTCCATCCCAACTATGCTACTATCAAACCAATGTGCTAGCTACTGTCCATCCATCAAACCAATGTGCTAGCTACTGTCCATCCCAACTATGCTACTATCAAACCAATGTGCTAGCTACTGTCCATCCCAACTATGCTACTATCAAACCAATGTGCTAGCTACTGTCCATCCCAACTATGCTGCTATAAAACCAATGTGCTAGCTACTGTCCATCCATCAAACCAATGCGCTAGCTACCGTCCATCCCAACTATGCTACTATCAAAACAATGCGCTAGCTACTGTCCATCCCAACTATGCTACTATCAAACCAATGTGCTAGCTACTGTCCATCCATCAAACCAATGTGCTAGCTACTGTCCATCCATCAAACCAATGTGCTAGCTACTGTCCATCCCAACTATGCTACTATCAAACCAATGTGCTAGCTACTGTCCATCCCAACTATGCTACTATCAAACCAATGTGCTAGCTACTGTCCATCCATCAAACCAATGTGCTAGCTACTGTCCATCCCAACTATGCTACTATCAAACCAATGCGCTAGCTACTGTCCATCCCAACTATGCTACTATCAAACCAATGCGCTAGCTACTGTCCATTCCAACTATGCTACTATCAAACCAATGCGCTAGCTACAGTCCATCCCAACTATGCTACTATCAAACCAATGCGCTAGCTACTGTCCATCCCAACTATGCTACTATCAAACCAATGTGCTAGCTACTGTCCATCCCAACTATGCTACTATCAAACCAATGTGCTAGCTACTGTCCATCCCAACTATGCTACTATCAAACCAATGTGCTAGCTACTGTCCATCCATCAAACCAATGTGCTAGCTACTGTCCATCCCAACTATGCTACTATCAAACCAATGCGCTAGCTACTGTCCATCCCAACTATGCTACTATCAAACCAATGCGCTAGCTACTGTCCATCCCAACTATGCTACTATCAAATTAATGCGCTAGCTACTGTCCATCCCAACTATGCTACTATCATACCAATGTGCTAGCTAATGTCCATCTAAACTATGCTACTATCAAACCAATGTGCTAGCTACTGTCCATCCATCAAACCAATGCGCTAGCTACTGTCCATCCCAACTATGCTACTATCAAACCAATGTGCTAGCTACTGTCCATCCCAACTATGCTACTATCAAACCAATGTGCTAGCTACTGTCCATCCCAACTATGCTACTATCAAACCAATGTGCTAGCTACTGTCCATCCATCAAACCAATGTGCTAGCTACTGTCCATCCCAACTATGCTACTATCAAACCAATGCGCTAGCTACTGTCCATCCCAACTATGCTACTATCAAACCAATGCGCTAGCTACTGTCCATCCCAACTATGCTACTATCAAATTAATGCGCTAGCTACTGTCCATCCCAACTATGCTACTATCATACCAATGTGCTAGCTAATGTCCATCTAAACTATGCTACTATCAAACCAACGCGCTAGCTACTGTCCATCCCAACTATGCTATCAAACCAATGTAATAGCTACTGTCCATCCCAACTATGCTACTATCAAACCAATGCGCTAGCTACTGTCCATCCCAACTATGCTACTATCAAACCAATGCGCTAGCTACTGTCCATCCCAACTATGCTACTATCAAACCAATGTGCTAGCTACTGTCCATCCCAACTATGCTACTATCAAACCAATGTGCTAGCTACTGTCCATCCATCAAACCAATGTGCTAGCTACTGTCCATCCCAACTATGCTACTATCAAACCAATGTGCTAGCTACTGTCCATCCATCAAACCAATGTGCTAGCTACTGTCCATCCCAACTATGCTACTATCAAACCAATGTGCTAGCTACTGTCCATCCCAACTATGCTACTATCAAACCAATGTGCTAGCTACTGTCCATCCCAACTATGCTGCTATAAAACCAATGTGCTAGCTACTGTCCATCCATCAAACCAATGCGCTAGCTACCGTCCATCCCAACTATGCTACTATCAAACCAATGCGCTAGCTACTGTCCATCCCAACTATGCTACTATCAAACCAATGTGCTAGCTACTGTC
This sequence comes from Borostomias antarcticus, assembly GCF_949987555.1. Lineage (NCBI taxonomy): Eukaryota > Metazoa > Chordata > Actinopteri > Stomiiformes > Stomiidae > Borostomias > Borostomias antarcticus. Next base: position 4,546,524 of record NC_140248.1, on the reverse strand, counting down.
CATCCATCAAACCAATGTGCTAGCTACTGTCCTCAAACCAATGTGCTAGCTACTGTCCATCCCAACTATGCTACTATCAAACCAATGTGCTAGCTACTGTCCATCCCAACTATGCTACTATCAAACCAATGTGCTAGCTACTGTCCATCCATCAAACCAATGTGCTAGCTACTGTCCATCCCAACTATGCTACTATCAAACCAATGCGCTAGCTACTGTCCATCCCAACTATGCTACTATCAAACCAATGCGCTAGCTACTGTCCATCCCAACTATGCTACTATCAAACTAATGCGCTAGCTACTGTCCATCCCAACATAGCTACTGTCCATCCCAACTATGCTACTATCAAACCAATGCGCTAGCTACTGTCCATCCCAACTATGCTACTATCAAACCAATGTGCTAGCTACTGTCCATCCCAACTATGCTACTATCAAACCAATGTGCTAGCTACTGTCCATCTCAACTATGCTACTATCAAACCAATGTGCTAGCTACTGTCCATCCCAACTATGCTGCTATCAAACCAATGTGCTAGCTACTGTCCATCCATCAAACCAATGCGCTAGCTACTGTCCATCCCAACTATGCTACTATCAAACCAATGCGCTAGCTACTGTCCATCCCAACTATGCTACTATCAAACCAATGCGCTAGCTACTGTCAATCCCAACTATGCTACTATCAAACCAATGCGCTAGCTACTGTACATCCCAACTAGCTACTATCAAACCAATGTGCTAGCTACTGTCCATCCATCAAACCAATGTGCTAGCTACTGTCCATCCCAACTATGCTACTATCAAACCAATGCGCTAGCTACTGTCCATCCCAACTATGCTACTATCAAACCAATGTGCTAGCTACTGTCCATCCCAACTATGCTACTATCAAACCAATGCGCTAGCTACAGTCCATCCCAACTATGCTACTATCAAACCAATGCGCTAGCTACTGTCCATCCCAACTATGATGCTATCAAACCAATGTGCTAGCTACTGTCCATCCCAACTATGCTATCAAACCAATGTAATAGCTACTGTCCATCCCAACTATGCTACTATCAAACCAATGCGCTAGCTACTGTCCATCCCAACTATGCTACTATCAAACCAATGCGCTAGCTACTGTCCATCCCAACTATGCTACTATCAAACCAATGTGCTAGCTACTGTCCATCCATCAAACCAATGTGCTAGCTACTGTCCATCCATCAAACCAATGTGCTAGCTACTGTCCATCCCAACTATGCTACTATCAAACCAATCTGCTAGCTACTGTCCATCCCAACTATGCTACTATCAAACCAATGTGCTAGCTACTGTCCATCCCAACTATGCTACTATCAAACCAATGTGCTAGCTACATTCCATCCATCAAACCAATGTGCTAGCTACTGTACATCCCAACTATGCTACTATCAAACCAATGTGCTAGCTACTGTCCATCCATCAAACCAATGTGCTAGCTACTGTCCATCCATCAAACCAATGTGCTAGCTACTGTCCATCCCAACTATGCTACTATCAAACCAATGTGCTAGCTACTGTCCATCCCAACTATGCTACTATCAAAACAATGTGCTAGCTACTGTCCATCCATCAAACCAATGTGCTAGCTACTGTCCATCCCAACTATGCTACTATCAAACCAATGTGCTAGCTACTGTCCATCCCAACTATGCTACTATCAAACCAATGTGCTAGCTACTGTCCATCCCAACTATGCTGCTATAAAACCAATGTGCTAGCTACTGTCCATCCATCAAACCAATGCGCTAGCTACCGTCCATCCCAACTATGCTACTATCAAACCAATGCGCTAGCTACTGTCCATCCCAACTATGCTACTATCAAACCAATGTGCTAGCTACTGTCCATCCATCAAACCAATGTGTTAGCTACTGTCCATCCATCAAACCAATGTGCTAGCTACTGTCCATCCCAACTATGCTACTATCAAACCAATGTGCTAGCTACTGTCCATCCCAACTATGCTACTATCAAACCAATGTGCTAGCTACTGTCCATCCATCAAACCAATGTGCTAGCTACTGTCCATCCCAACTATGCTACTATCAAACCAATGTGCTAGCTACTGTCCATCCCAACTATGCTACTATCAAACCAATGTGCTAGCTACTGTCCATCCATCAAACCAATGTGCTAGCTACTGTCCATCCCAACTATGCTACTATCAAACCAATGTGCTAGCTACTGTCCATCCCAACTATGCTACTATCAAACCAATGTGCTAGCTACTGTCCATCCCAACTATGCTGCTATAAAACCAATGTGCTAGCTACTGTCCATCCATCAAACCAATGCGCTAGCTACCGTCCATCCCAACTATGCTACTATCAAACCAATGCGCTAGCTACTGTCCATCCCAACTATGCTACTATCAAACCAATGTGCTAGCTACTGTCCATCCATCAAACCAATGTGCTAGCTACTGTCCATCCATCAAACCAATGTGCTAGCTACTGTCCATCCCAACTATGCTACTATCAAACCAATGTGCTAGCTACTGTCCATCCCAACTATGCTACTATCAAACCAATGTGCTAGCTACTGTCCATCCCAACTATGCTACTATCAAACCAATGTGCTAGCTACTGTCCATCCATCAAACCAATGTGCTAGCTACTGTCCATCCCAACTATGCTACTATCAAACCAATGCGCTAGCTACTGTCCATCCCAACTATGCTACTATCAAACCAATGCGCTAGCTACTGTCCATCCCAACTATGCTACTATCAAACTAATGCGCTAGCTACTGTCCATCCCAACTTAGCTACTGTCCATCCCAACTATGCTACTATCAAACCAATGCGCTAGCTACTGTCCATCCCAACTATGCTACTATCAAACCAATGTGCTAGCTACTGTCCATCCCAACTATGCTACTATCAAACCAATGTGCTAGCTACTGTCCATCTCAACTATGCTACTATCAAACCAATGTGCTAGCTACTGTCCATCCCAACTATGCTGCTATCAAACCAATGTGCTAGCTACTGTCCATCCATCAAACCAATGCGCTAGCTACTGTCCATCCCAACTATGCTACTATCAAACCAATGCGCTAGCTACTGTCCATCCCAACTATGCTACTATCAAACCAATGCGCTAGCTACTGTCAATCCCAACTATGCTACTATCAAACCAATGCGCTAGCTACTGTACATCCCAACTAGCTACTATCAAACCAATGTGCTAGCTACTGTCCATCCATCAAACCAATGTGCTAGCTACTGTCCATCCCAACTATGCTACTATCAAACCAATGCGCTAGCTACTGTCCATCCCAACTATGCTACTATCAAACCAATGTGCTAGCTACTGTCCATCCCAACTATGCTACTATCAAACCAATGCGCTAGCTACAGTCCATCCCAACTATGCTACTATCAAACCAATGCGCTAGCTACTGTCCATCCCAACTATGATGCTATCAAACCAATGTGCTAGCTACTGTCCATCCCAACTATGCTATCAAACCAATGTAATAGCTACTGTCCATCCCAACTATGCTACTATCAAACCAATGCGCTAGCTACTGTCCATCCCAACTATGCTACTATCAAACCAATGCGCTAGCTACTGTCCATCCCAACTATGCTACTATCAAACCAATGTGCTAGCTACTGTCCATCCATCAAACCAATGTGCTAGCTACTGTCCATCCCAACTATGCTACTATCAAACCAATGTGCTAGCTACTGTCCATCCCAACTATGCTACTATCAAACCAATGTGCTAGCTACTGTCCATCCCAACTATGCTGCTATAAAACCAATGTGCTAGCTACTGTCCATCCATCAAAGCAATGCGCTAGCTACCGTCCATCCCAACTATGCTACTATCAAACCAATGCGCTAGCTACTGTCCATCCCAACTATGCTACTATCAAACCAATGCGCTAGCTACTGTCCATCCCAACTATGCTACTATCAAACCAATGCGCTAGCTACTGTCCATCCCAACTATGCTACTATCAAACCAATGCGCTAGCTACTGTCCATCCCAACTATGCCACTATCAAACCAATGCGCTAGCTACTGTCCATCCCAACTATGCTACTATCAAACCAATGCGCTAGCTACTGTCAATCCCAACTATGCTACTACCAAACCAATGCGCTAGCTACTGTCCATCCCAACTATGCTATCAAACCAATGCGCTAGCTACTGTCTATCCCAACTATGCCACTATCAAACCAATGCGCTAGCTACTGTCTATCCCAACTATGCCACTATCAAACCAATGCACTAGCTACTGTCCATCCCAACTATGCTACTATCAAACCAATGCGCTAGCTACAGTCCATCCCAACTATCAATCCAATGCGCTAGCTACTGTCCATCCCAACTATGGTACTATCAAACCAATGCGCTAGCTACTGTCCATCCCAACTATGGTACTATCAAACCAATGCGCTAGCTACTGTCCATCCCAACTATGCTACTATCAAACCAATGCGCTAGCTACTGTCCATCCCAACTATGCTACTATCATACCAATGCGCTAGCTACTGTCCATCTAAACTATGCTACTATCAAACCAATGCGCTAGCTACTGTCCATTCCAACTATGCTACTATCAAACCAATGTGCTAGCTACAGTCCATCCCAACTATGCTACTATCAAACCAATGCGCTAGCTACTGTCCATCCCAACTATGCTACTATCAAACCAATGTGCTAGCTACTGTCCATCCCAACTATGCTACTATCAAACCAATGTGCTAGCTACTGTCCATCCCAACTATGCTACTATCAAACCAATGTGCTAACTACTGTCCATCCATCAAACCAATGTGCTAGCTACTGTCCATCCCAACTATGCTACTATCAAACCAATGCGCTAGCTACTGTCCATCCCAACTATGCTACTATCAAACTAATGCGCTAGCTACTGTCCATCCCAACTATGCTACTATCATACCAATGTGCTAGCTAATGTCCATCTAAACTATGCTACTATCAAACCAACGCGCTAGCTACTGTCCATCCCAACTATGCTATCAAACCAATGTAATAGCTACTGTCCATCCCAACTATGCTACTATCAAACCAATGCGCTAGCTACTGTCCATCCCAACTATGCTACTATCAAACCAATGCGCTAGCTACTGTCCATCCCAACTATGCTACTATCAAACCAATGTGCAAGCTACTGTCCATCCCAACTATGCTACTATCAAACCAATGTGCTAGCTACTGTCCATCCATCAAACCAATGTGCTAGCTACTGTCCATCCCAACTATGCTACTATCAAACCAATGTGCTAGCTACTGTCCATCCCAACTATGCTACTATCAAACCAATGTGCTAGCTACTGTCCATCCCAACTATGCTGCTATAAAACCAATGTGCTAGCTACTGTCCATCCATCAAACCAATGCGCTAGCTACTGTCCATCCCAACTATGCTACTATCAAACCAATGCGCTAGCTACTGTCCATCCCAACTATGCTACTATCAAACCAATGCGCTAGCTACTGTCCATCCCAACTATGCTACTATCAAACCAATGTGCTAGCTACTGTCCATCCATCAAACCAATGTGCTAGCTACTGTCCATCCATCAAACCAATGTGCTAGCTACTGTCCATCCCAACTATGCTACTATCAAACCAATGTGCTAGCTACTGTCCATCCCAACTATGCTACTATCAAACCAATGTGCTAGCTACTGTCCATCCATCAAACCAATGTGCTAGCTACTGTCCATCCCAACTATGCTACTATCAAACCAATGCGCTAGCTACTGTCCATCCCAACTATGCTACTATCAAACCAATGCGCTAGCTACTGTCCATCCCAACTATGCTACTATCAAACCAATGCGCTAGCTACAGTCCATCCCAACTATCAATCCAATGCGCTAGCTACTGTCCATCCCAACTATGGTACTATCAAACCAATGCGCTAGCTACTGTCCATCCCAACTATGGTACTATCAAACCAATGCGCTAGCTACTGTCCATCCCAACTATGCTACTATCAAACCAATGCGCTAGCTACTGTCCATCCCAACTATGCTACTATCATACCAATGCGCTAGCTACTGTCCATCTAAACTATGCTACTATCAAACCAATGCGCTAGCTACTGTCCATTCCAACTATGCTACTATCAAACCAATGTGCTAGCTACTGTCCATCCCAACTATGCTACTATCAAACCAATGTGCTAACTACTGTCCATCCATCAAACCAATGTGCTAGCTACTGTCCATCCATCAAACCAATGTGCTAGCTACTGTCCATCCCAACTATGCTACTATCAAACCAATGTGCTAGCTACTGTCCATCCCAACTATGCTACTATCAAACCAATGCGCTAGCTACTGTCCATCCCAACTATGCTACTATCAAACCAATGCGCTAGCTACAGTCCATCCCAACTATCAATCCAATGCGCTAGCTACTGTCCATCCCAACTATGGTACTATCAAACCAATGCGCTACCTACTGTCCATCCCAACTATGGTACTATCAAACCAATGCGCTAGCTACTGTCCATCCCAACTATGCTACTATCAAACCAATGCGCTAGCTACTGTCCATCCCAACTATGCTACTATCATACCAATGCGCTAGCTACTGTCCATCTAAACTATGCTACTATCAAACCAATGCGCTAGCTACTGTCCATTCCAACTATGCTACTATCAAACCAATGTGCTAGCTACTGTCCATCCCAACTATGCTACTATCAAACCAATGTGCTAACTACTGTCCATCCATCAAACCAATGTGCTAGCTACTGTCCATCCATCAAACCAATGTGCTAGCTACTGTCCATCCCAACTATGCTACTATCAAACCAATGTGCTAGCTACTGTCCATCCCAACTATGCTACTATCAAACCAATGTGCTAGCTACTGTCCATCCATCAAACCAATGTGCTAGCTACTGTCCATCCCAACTATGCTACTATCAAACCAATGTGCTAGCTACTGTCCATCCCAACTATGCTACTATCAAACCAATGTGCTAGCTACTGTCCATCCATCAAACCAATGTGCTAGCTACTGTCCATCCCAACTATGCTACTATCAAACCAATGTGCTAGCTACTGTCCATCCCAACTATGCTACTATCAAACCAATGTGCTAGCTACTGTCCATCCCAACTATGCTGCTATAAAACCAATGTGCTAGCTACTGTCCATCCATCAAACCAATGCGCTAGCTACCGTCCATCCCAACTATGCTACTATCAAACCAATGCGCTAGCTACTGTCCATCCCAACTATGCTACTATCAAACCAATGTGCTAGCTACTGTCCATCCATCAAACCAATGTGCTAGCTACTGTCCATCCATCAAACCAATGTGCTAGCTACTGTCCATCCCAACTATGCTACTATCAAACCAATGTGCTAGCTACTGTCCATCCCAACTATGCTACTATCAAACCAATGTGCTAGCTACTGTACATCCCAACTATGCTACTATCAAACCAATGCGCTAGCTACTGTCCATCCCAACTATGCTACTATCAAACTAATGCGCTAGCTACTGTCCATCCCAACTTAGCTACTGTCCATCCCAACTATGCTACTATCAAACCAATGCGCTAGCTACTGTCCATCCCAACTATGCTACTATCAAACCAATGTGCTAGCTACTGTCCATCCCAACTATGCTACTATCAAACCAATGTGCTAGCTACTGTCCATCTCAACTATGCTACTATCAAACCAATGTGCTAGCTACTGTCCATCCCAACTATGCTGCTATCAAACCAATGTGCTAGCTACTGTCCATCCATCAAACCAATGCGCTAGCTACTGTCCATCCCAACTATGCTACTATCAAACCAATGCGCTAGCTACTGTCCATCCCAACTATGCTACTAACAAACCAATGCGCTAGCTACTGTCAATCCCAACTATGCTACTATCAAACCAATGCGCTAGCTACTGTACATCCCAACTAGCTACTATCAAACCAATGTGCTAGCTACTGTCCATCCATCAAACCAATGTGCTAGCTACTGTCCATCCCAACTATGCTACTATCAAACCAATGCGCTAGCTACTGTCCATCCCAACTATGCTACTATCAAACCAATGTGCTAGCTACTGTCCATCCCAACTATGCTACTATCAAACCAATGCGCTAGCTACAGTCCATCCCAACTATGCTACTATCAAACCAATGCGCTAGCTACTGTCCATCCCAACTATGATGCTATCAAACCAATGTGCTAGCTACTGTCCATCCCAACTATGCTATCAAACCAATGTAATAGCTACTGTCCATCCCAACTATGCTACTATCAAACCAATGCGCTAGCTACTGTCCATCCCAACTATGCTACTATCAAACCAATGCGCTAGCTACTGTCCATCCCAACTATGCTACTATCAAACCAATGTGCTAGCTACTGTCCATCCATCAAACCAATGTGCTAGCTACTGTCCATCCCAACTATGCTACTATCAAACCAATGTGCTAGCTACTGTCCATCCCAACTATGCTACTATCAAACCAATGTGCTAGCTACTGTCCATCCCAACTATGCTGCTATAAAACCAATGTGCTAGCTACTGTCCATCCATCAAACCAATGCGCTAGCTACCGTCCATCCCAACTATGCTACTATCAAACCAATGCGCTAGCTACTGTCCATCCCAACTATGCTACTATCAAACCAATGCGCTAGCTACTGTCCATCCCAACTATGCTACTATCAAACCAATGCGCTAGCTACTGTCCATCCCAACTATGCTACTATCAAACCAATGCGCTAGCTACTGTCCATCCCAACTATGCCACTATCAAACCAATGCGCTAGCTACTGTCCATCCCAACTATGCTACTATCAAACCAATGCGCTAGCTACTGTCAATCCCAACTATGCTACTACCAAACCAATGCGCTAGCTACTGTCCATCCCAACTATGCTATCAAACCAATGTGCTAGCTACTGTCTATCCCAACTATGCCACTATCAAACCAATGCGCTAGCTACTGTCTATCCCAACTATGCCACTATCAAACCAATGCACTAGCTACTGTCCATCCCAACTATGCTACTATCAAACCAATGCGCTAGCTACAGTCCATCCCAACTATCAATCCAATGCGCTAGCTACTGTCCATCCCAACTATGGTACTATCAAACCAATGCGCTAGCTACTGTCCATCCCAACTATGGTACTATCAAACCAATGCGCTAGCTACTGTCCATCCCAACTATGCTACTATCAAACCAATGCGCTAGCTACTGTCCATCCCAACTATGCTACTATCATACCAATGCGCTAGCTACTGTCCATCTAAACTATGCTACTATCAAACCAATGCGCTAGCTACTGTCCATTCCAACTATGCTACTATCAAACCAATGTGCTAGCTACAGTCCATCCCAACTATGCTACTATCAAACCAATGCGCTAGCTACTGTCCATCCCAACTATGCTACTATCAAACCAATGTGCTAGCTACTGTCCATCCCAACTATGCTACTATCAAACCAATGTGCTAGCTACTGTCCATCCCAACTATGCTACTATCAAACCAATGTGCTAACTACTGTCCATCCATCAAACCAATGTGCTAGCTACTGTCCATCCCAACTATGCTACTATCAAACCAATGCGCTAGCTACTGTCCATCCCAACTATGCTACTATCAAACTAATGCGCTAGCTACTGTCCATCCCAACTATGCTACTATCATACCAATGTGCTAGCTAATGTCCATCTAAACTATGCTACTATCAAACCAACGCGCTAGCTACTGTCCATCCCAACTATGCTATCAAACCAATGTAATAGCTACTGTCCATCCCAACTATGCTACTATCAAACCAATGCGCTAGCTACTGTCCATCCCAACTATGCTACTATCAAACCAATGCGCTAGCTACTGTCCATCCCAACTATGCTACTATCAAACCAATGTGCTAGCTACTGTCCATCCCAACTATGCTACTATCAAACCAATGTGCTAGCTACTGTCCATCCATCAAACCAATGTGCTAGCTACTGTCCATCCCAACTATGCTACTATCAAACCAATGTGCTAGCTACTGTCCATCCCAACTATGCTACTATCAAACCAATGTGCTAGCTACTGTCCATCCCAACTATGCTGCTATAAAACCAATGTGCTAGCTACTGTCCATCCATCAAACCAATGCGCTAGCTACTGTCCATCCCAACTATGCTACTATCAAACCAATGCGCTAGCTACTGTCCATCCCAACTATGCTACTATCAAACCAATGCGCTAGCTACTGTCCATCCCAACTATGCTACTATCAAACCAATGTGCTAGCTACTGTCCATCCATCAAACCAATGTGCTAGCTACTGTCCATCCATCAAACCAATGTGCTAGCTACTGTCCATCCCAACTATGCTACTATCAAACCAATGTGCTAGCTACTGTCCATCCCAACTATGCTACTATCAAACCAATGTGCTAGCTACTGTCCATCCATCAAACCAATGTGCTAGCTACTGTCCATCCCAACTATGCTACTTTCAAACCAATGCGCTAGCTACTGTCCATCCCAACTATGCTACTATCAAACCAATGCGCTAGCTACTGTCCATCCCAACTATGCTACTATCAAACTAATGCGCTAGCTACTGTCCATCCCAACTATGCTACTATCATACCAATGCGCTAGCTACTGTCCATCTAAACTATGCTACTATCAAACCAACGCACTAGCTACTGTCCATCCCAACTATGCTATCAAACCAATGCGCTAGCTACTGTCCATCCCAACTATGCTACTATCAAACCAATGCGCTAGCTACTGTCCATCCCAACTATGCTACTATCAAACCAATGTGCTAGCTACTGTCCATCCCAACTATGCTACTATCAAACCAATGTGCTAGCTACTGTCCATCCCAACTATGCTACTATCAAACCAATGTGCTAGCTACTGTCCATCCATCAAACCAATGTGCTAGCTACTGTCCATCCCAACTATGCTACTATCATACCAATGCGCTAGCTACTGTCCATCTAAACTATAGTACTATCAAACCAACGCACTAGCTACTGTCCATCCCAACTATGCTATCAAACCAATGTAATAGCTACTGTCCATCCCAACTATGCTACTATCAAACCAATGCGCTAGCTACTGTCCATCCCAACTATGCTACTATCAAACCAATGCGCTAGCTACTGTCCATCCCAACTATGCTACTATCAAACCAATGTGCTAGCTACTGTCCATACCAACTATGCTACTATCAAACCAATGTGCTAGCTACTGTCCATCCCAACTATGCTACTATCAAACCAATGTGCTAGCTACTGTCCATCCATCAAACCAATGTGCTAGCTACTGTCCATCCCAACTATGCTACTATCAAACCAATGCGCTAGCTACTGTCCATCCCAACTATGCTACTATCAAACCAATGCGCTAGCTACTGTCCATCCCAACTATGCTACTATCAAACTAATGCGCTAGCTACTGTCCATCCCAACTATGCTACTATCATACCAATGTGCTAGCTAATGTCCATCTAAACTATGCTACTATCAAACCAACGCGCTAGCTACTGTCCATCCCAACTATGCTATCAAACCAATGTAATAGCTACTGTCCATCCCAACTATGCTACTATCAAACCAATGCGCTAGCTACTGTCCATCCCAACTATGCTACTATCAAACCAATGCGCTAGCTACTGTCCATCCCAACTATGCTACTATCAAACCAATGTGCTAGCTACTGTCCATCCCAACTATGCTACTATCAAACCAATGTGCTAGCTACTGTCCATCCATCAAACCAATGTGCTAGCTACTGTCCATCCCAACTATGCTACTATCAAACCAATGTGCTAGCTACTGTCCATCCCAACTATGCTACTATCAAACCAATGTGCTAGCTACTGTCCATCCCAACTATGCTGCTATAAAACCAATGTGCTAGCTACTGTCCATCCATCAAACCAATGCGCTAGCTACCGTCCATCCCAACTATGCTACTATCAAAACAATGCGCTAGCTACTGTCCATCCCAACTATGCTACTATCAAACCAATGTGCTAGCTACTGTCCATCCATCAAACCAATGTGCTAGCTACTGTCCATCCATCAAACCAATGTGCTAGCTACTGTCCATCCCAACTATGCTACTATCAAACCAATGTGCTAGCTACTGTCCATCCCAACTATGCTACTATCAAACCAATGTGCTAGCTACTGTCCATCCATCAAACCAATGTGCTAGCTACTGTCCATCCCAACTATGCTACTATCAAACCAATGCGCTAGCTACTGTCCATCCCAACTATGCTACTATCAAACCAATGCGCTAGCTACTGTCCATTCCAACTATGCTACTATCAAACCAATGCGCTAGCTACAGTCCATCCCAACTATGCTACTATCAAACCAATGCGCTAGCTACTGTCCATCCCAACTATGCTACTATCAAACCAATGTGCTAGCTACTGTCCATCCCAACTATGCTACTATCAAACCAATGTGCTAGCTACTGTCCATCCCAACTATGCTACTATCAAACCAATGTGCTAGCTACTGTCCATCCATCAAACCAATGTGCTAGCTACTGTCCATCCCAACTATGCTACTATCAAACCAATGCGCTAGCTACTGTCCATCCCAACTATGCTACTATCAAACCAATGCGCTAGCTACTGTCCATCCCAACTATGCTACTATCAAATTAATGCGCTAGCTACTGTCCATCCCAACTATGCTACTATCATACCAATGTGCTAGCTAATGTCCATCTAAACTATGCTACTATCAAACCAATGTGCTAGCTACTGTCCATCCATCAAACCAATGCGCTAGCTACTGTCCATCCCAACTATGCTACTATCAAACCAATGTGCTAGCTACTGTCCATCCCAACTATGCTACTATCAAACCAATGTGCTAGCTACTGTCCATCCCAACTATGCTACTATCAAACCAATGTGCTAGCTACTGTCCATCCATCAAACCAATGTGCTAGCTACTGTCCATCCCAACTATGCTACTATCAAACCAATGCGCTAGCTACTGTCCATCCCAACTATGCTACTATCAAACCAATGCGCTAGCTACTGTCCATCCCAACTATGCTACTATCAAATTAATGCGCTAGCTACTGTCCATCCCAACTATGCTACTATCATACCAATGTGCTAGCTAATGTCCATCTAAACTATGCTACTATCAAACCAACGCGCTAGCTACTGTCCATCCCAACTATGCTATCAAACCAATGTAATAGCTACTGTCCATCCCAACTATGCTACTATCAAACCAATGCGCTAGCTACTGTCCATCCCAACTATGCTACTATCAAACCAATGCGCTAGCTACTGTCCATCCCAACTATGCTACTATCAAACCAATGTGCTAGCTACTGTCCATCCCAACTATGCTACTATCAAACCAATGTGCTAGCTACTGTCCATCCATCAAACCAATGTGCTAGCTACTGTCCATCCCAACTATGCTACTATCAAACCAATGTGCTAGCTACTGTCCATCCCAACTATGCTACTATCAAACCAATGTGCTAGCTACTGTCCATCCCAACTATGCTGCTATAAAACCAATGTGCTAGCTACTGTCCATCCATTAAACCAATGCGCTAGCTACCGTCCATCCCAACTATGCTACTATCAAACCAATGCGCTAGCTACTGTCCATCCCAACTATGCTACTATCAAACCAATGTGCTAGCTACTGTCCATCCATCAAACCAATGTGCTAGCTACTGTCCATCCATCAAACCAATGTGCTAGCTACTGTCCATCCCAACTATGCTACTATCAAACCAATGTGCTAGCTACTGTCCATCCCAACTATGCTACTATCAAACCAATGTGCTAGCTACTGTCCATCCATCAAACCAATGTGCTAGCTACTGTCCATCCCAACTATGCTACTATCAAACCAATGCGCTAGCTACTGTCCATCCCAACTATGCTACTATCAAACCAATGCGCTAGCTACTGTCCATCCCTACTATGCTACTATCAAACTAATGCGCTATCTACTGTCCATCCCAACTTAGCTACTGTCCATCCCAACTATGCTACTATCAAACCAATGCGCTAGCTACTGTCCATCCCAACTATGCTACTATCAAACCAATGTGCTAGCTACTGTCCATCCCAACTATGCTACTATCAAACCAATGTGCTAGCTACTGTCCATCTCAACTATGCTACTATCAAACCAATGTGCTAGCTACTGTCCATCCCAACTATGCTGCTATCAAACCAATGTGCTAGCTACTGTCCATCCATCAAACCAATGCGCTAGCTACTGTCCATCCCAACTATGCTACTATCAAACCAATGCGCTAGCTACTGTCCATCCCAACTATGCTACTATCAAACCAATGCGCTAGCTACTGTCAATCCCAACTATGCTACTATCAAACCAATGCGCTAGCTACTGTACATCCCAACTAGCTACTATCAAACCAATGTGCTAGCTACTGTCCATCCATCAAACCAATGTGCTAGCTACTGTCCATCCCAACTATGCTACTATCAAACCAATGCGCTAGCTACTGTCCATCCCAACTATGCTACTATCAAACCAATGTGCTAGCTACTGTCCATCCCAACTATGCTACTATCAAACCAATGCGCTAGCTACAGTCCATCCCAACTATGCTACTATCAAACCAATGCGCTAGCTACTGTCCATCCCAACTATGATGCTATCAAACCAATGTGCTAGCTACTGTCCATCCCAACTATGCTATCAAACCAATGTAATAGCTACTGTCCATCCCAACTATGCTACTATCAAACCAATGCGCTAGCTACTGTCCATCCCAACTATGCTACTATCAAACCAATGCGCTAGCTACTGTCCATCCCAACTATGCTACTATCAAACCAATGTGCTAGCTACTGTCCATCCATCAAACCAATGTGCTAGCTACTGTCCATCCATCAAACCAATGTGCTAGCTACTGTCCATCCCAACTATGCTACTATCAAACCAATCTGCTAGCTACTGTCCATCCCAACTATGCTACTATCAAACCAATGTGCTAGCTACTGTCCATCCCAACTATGCTACTATCAAACCAATGTGCTAGCTACATTCCATCCATCAAACCAATGTGCTAGCTACTGTACATCCCAACTATGCTACTATCAAACCAATGTGCTAGCTACTGTCCATCCATCAAACCAATGTGCTAGCTACTGTCCATCCATCAAACCAATGTGCTAGCTACTGTCCATCCCAACTATGCTACTATCAAACCAATGTGCTAGCTACTGTCCATCCCAACTATGCTACTATCAAAACAATGTGCTAGCTACTGTCCATCCATCAAACCAATGTGCTAGCTACTGTCCATCCCAACTATGCTACTATCAAACCAATGTGCTAGCTACTGTCCATCCCAACTATGCTACTATCAAACCAATGTGCTAGCTACTGTCCATCCCAACTATGCTGCTATAAAACCAATGTGCTAGCTACTGTCCATCCATCAAACCAATGCGCTAGCTACCGTCCATCCCAACTATGCTACTATCAAACCAATGCGCTAGCTACTGTCCATCCCAACTATGCTACTATCAAACCAATGTGCTAGCTACTGTCCATCCATCAAACCAATGTGCTAGCTACTGTCCATCCATCAAACCAATGTGCTAGCTACTGTCCATCCCAACTATGCTACTATCAAACCAATGTGCTAGCTACTGTCCATCCCAACTATGCTACTATCAAACCAATGTGCTAGCTACTGTCCATCCATCAAACCAATGTGCTAGCTACTGTCCATCCCAACTATGCTACTATCAAACCAATGTGCTAGCTACTGTCCATCCCAACTATGCTACTATCAAACCAATGTGCTAGCTACTGTCCATCCATCAAACCAATGTGCTAGCTACTGTCCATCCCAACTATGCTACTATCAAACCAATGTGCTAGCTACTGTCCATCCCAACTATGCTACTATCAAACCAATGTGCTAGCTACTGTCCATCCCAACTATGCTGCTATAAAACCAATGTGCTAGCTACTGTCCATCCATCAAACCAATGCGCTAGCTACCGTCCATCCCAACTATGCTACTATCAAACCAATGCGCTAGCTACTGTCCATCCCAACTATGCTACTATCAAACCAATGTGCTAGCTACTGTCCATCCATCAAACCAATGTGCTAGCTACTGTCCATCCCAACTATGCTACTATCAAACCAATGCGCTAGCTACTGTCCATCCCAACTATGCTACTATCAAACCAATGCGCTAGCTACTGTCCATCCCTACTATGCTACTATCAAACTAATGCACTATCTACTGTCCATCCCAACTTAGCTACTGTCCATCCCAACTATGCTACTATCAAACCAATGCGCTAGCTACTGTCCATCCCAACTATGCTACTATCAAACCAATGTGCTAGCTACTGTCCATCCCAACTATGCTACTATCAAACCAATGTGCTAGCTACTGTCCATCTCAACTATGCTACTATCAAACCAATGTGCTAGCTACTGTCCATCCCAACTATGCTGCTATCAAACCAATGTGCTAGCTACTGTCCATCCATCAAACCAATGCGCTAGCTACTGTCCATCCCAACTATGCTACTATCAAACCAATGCGCTAGCTACTGTCCATCCCAACTATGCTACTATCAAACCAATGCGCTAGCTACTGTCAATCCCAACTATGTTACTATCAAACCAATGCGCTAGCTACTGTACATCCCAACTAGCTACTATCAAACCAATGTGCTAGCTACTGTCCATCCATCAAACCAATGTGCTAGCTACTGTCCATCCCAACTATGCTACTATCAAACCAATGCGCTAGCTACTGTCCATCCCAACTATGCTACTATCAAACCAATGTGCTAGCTACTGTCCATCCCAACTATGCTACTATCAAACCAATGCGCTAGCTACAGTCCATCCCAACTATGCTACTATCAAACCAATGCGCTAGCTACTGTCCATCCCAACTATGATGCTATCAAACCAATGTGCTAGCTACTGTCCATCCCAACTATGCTATCAAACCAATGTAATAGCTACTGTCCATCCCAACTATGCTACTATCAAACCAATGCGCTAGCTACTGTCCATCCCAACTATGCTACTATCAAACCAATGCGCTAGCTACTGTCCATCCCAACTATGCTACTATCAAACCAATGTGCTAGCTACTGTCCATCCATCAAACCAATGTGCTAGCTACTGTCCATCCATCAAACCAATGTGCTAGCTACTGTCCATCCCAACTATGCTACTATCAAACCAATCTGCTAGCTACTGTCCATCCCAACTATGCTACTATCAAACCAATGTGCTAGCTACTGTCCATCCCAACTATGCTACTATCAAACCAATGTGCTAGCTACATTCCATCCATCAAACCAATGTGCTAGCTACTGTACATCCCAACTATGCTACTATCAAACCAATGTGCTAGCTACTGTCCATCCATCAAACCAATGTGCTAGCTACTGTCCATCCATCAAACCAATGTGCTAGCTACTGTCCATCCCAACTATGCTACTATCAAACCAATGTGCTAGCTACTGTCCATCCCAACTATGCTACTATCAAAACAATGTGCTAGCTACTGTCCATCCATCAAACCAATGTGCTAGCTACTGTCCATCCCAACTATGCTACTATCAAACCAATGTGCTAGCTACTGTCCATCCCAACTATGCTACTATCAAACCAATGTGCTAGCTACTGTCCATCCCAACTATGCTGCTATAAAACCAATGTGCTAGCTACTGTCCATCCATCAAACCAATGCGCTAGCTACCGTCCATCCCAACTATGCTACTATCAAACCAATGCGCTAGCTACTGTCCATCCCAACTATGCTACTATCAAACCAATGTGCTAGCTACTGTCCATCCATCAAACCAATGTGCTAGCTACTGTCCATCCATCAAACCAATGTGCTAGCTACTGTCCATCCCAACTATGCTACTATCAAACCAATGTGCTAGCTACTGTCCATCCCAACTATGCTACTATCAAACCAATGTGCTAGCTACTGTCCATCCATCAAACCAATGTGCTAGCTACTGTCCATCCCAACTATGCTACTATCAAACCAATGTGCTAGCTACTGTCCATCCCAACTATGCTACTATCAAACCAATGTGCTAGCTACTGTCCATCCATCAAACCAATGTGCTAGCTACTGTCCATCCCAACTATGCTACTATCAAACCAATGTGCTAGCTACTGTCCATCCCAACTATGCTACTATCAAACCAATGTGCTAGCTACTGTCCATCCCAACTATGCTGCTATAAAACCAATGTGCTAGCTACTGTCCATCCATCAAACCAATGCGCTAGCTACCGTCCATCCCAACTATGCTACTATCAAACCAATGCGCTAGCTACTGTCCATCCCAACTATGCTACTATCAAACCAATGTGCTAGCTACTGTCCATCCATCAAACCAATGTGCTAGCTACTGTCCATCCCAACTATGCTACTATCAAACCAATGCGCTAGCTACTGTCCATCCCAACTATGCTACTATCAAACCAATGCGCTAGCTACTGTCCATCCCAACTATGCTACTATCAAACTAATGCGCTAGCTACTGTCCATCCCAACTTAGCTACTGTCCATCCCAACTATGCTACTATCAAACCAATGCGCTAGCTACTGTCCATCCCAACTATGCTACTATCAAACCAATGTGCTAGCTACTGTCCATCCCAACTATGCTACTATCAAACCAATGTGCTAGCTACTGTCCATCTCAACTATGCTACTATCAAACCAATGTGCTAGCTACTGTCCATCCCAACTATGCTGCTATCAAACCAATGTGCTAGCTACTGTCCATCCATCAAACCAATGCGCTAGCTACTGTCCATCCCAACTATGCTACTATCAAACCAATGCGCTAGCTACTGTCCATCCCAACTATGCTACTATCAAACCAATGCGCTAGCTACTGTCAATCCCAACTATGCTACTATCAAACCAATGCGCTAGCTACTGTACATCCCAACTAGCTACTATCAAACCAATGTGCTAGCTACTGTCCATCCATCAAACCAATGTGCTAGCTACTGTCCATCCCAACTATGCTACTATCAAACCAATGCGCTAGCTACTGTCCATCCCAACTATGCTACTATCAAACCAATGTGCTAGCTACTGTCCATCCCAACTATGCTACTATCAAACCAATGCGCTAGCTACAGTCCATCCCAACTATGCTACTATCAAACCAATGCGCTAGCTACTGTCCATCCCAACTATGATGCTATCAAACCAATGTGCTAGCTACTGTCCATCCCAACTATGCTATCAAACCAATGTAATAGCTACTGTCCATCCCAACTATGCTACTATCAAACCAATGCGCTAGCTACTGTCCATCCCAACTATGCTACTATCAAACCAATGCGCTAGCTACTGTCCATCCCAACTATGCTACTATCAAACCAATGTGCTAGCTACTGTCCATCCATCAAACCAATGTGCTAGCTACTGTCCATCCCAACTATGCTACTATCAAACCAATGTGCTAGCTACTGTCCATCCCAACTATGCTACTATCAAACCAATGTGCTAGCTACTGTCCATCCCAACTATGCTGCTATAAAACCAATGTGCTAGCTACTGTCCATCCATCAAACCAATGCGCTAGCTACCGTCCATCCCAACTATGCTACTATCAAACCAATGCGCTAGCTACTGTCCATCCCAACTATGCTACTATCAAACCAATGCGCTAGCTACTGTCCATCCCAACTATGCTACTATCAAACCAATGTGCTAGCTACTGTCCATCCCAACTATGCTACTATCAAACCAATGTGCTAGCTACTGTCCATCCCAACTATGCTACTATCAAACCAATGTGCTAGCTACTGTCCATCCATCAAACCAATGTGCTAGCTACTGTCCATCCCAACTATGCTACTATCATACCAATGCGCTAGCTACTGTCCATCTAAACTATGCTACTATCAAACCAACGCACTAGCTACTGTCCATCCCAACTATGCTATCAAACCAATGTAATAGCTACTGTCCATCCCAACTATGCTACTATCAAACCAATGCACTAGCTACTGTCCATCCCAACTATGCTACTATCAAACCAATGCGCTAGCTACTGTCCATCCCAACTATGCTACTATCAAACCAATGTGCTAGCTACTGTCCATCCCAACTATGCTACTATCAAACCAATGTGCTAGCTACTGTCCATCCCAACTATGCTACTATCAAACCAATGTGCTAGCTACTGTCCATCCATCAAACCAATGTGCTAGCTACTGTCCATCCCAACTATGCTACTATCAAACCAATGCGCTAGCTACTGTCCATCCCAACTATGCTACTATCAAACCAATGCGCTAGCTACTGTCCATCCCAACTATGCTACTATCAAACTAATGCGCTAGCTACTGTCCATCCCAACTATGCTACTATCATACCAATGTGCTAGCTAATGTCCATCTAAACTATGCTACTATCAAACCAACGCGCTAGCTACTGTCCATCCCAACTATGCTATCAAACCAATGTAATAGCTACTGTCCATCCCAACTATGCTACTATCAAACCAATGCGCTAGCTACTGTCCATCCCAACTATGCTACTATCAAACCAATGCGCTAGCTACTGTCCATCCCAACTATGCTACTATCAAACCAATGTGCTAGCTACTGTCCATCCCAACTATGCTACTATCAAACCAATGTGCTAGCTACTGTCCATCCATCAAACCAATGTGCTAGCTACTGTCCATCCCAACTATGCTACTATCAAACCAATGTGCTAGCTACTGTCCATCCCAACTATGCTACTATCAAACCAATGTGCTAGCTACTGTCCATCCCAACTATGCTGCTATAAAACCAATGTGCTAGCTACTGTCCATCCATCAAACCAATGCGCTAGCTACCGTCCATCCCAACTATGCTACTATCAAAACAATGCGCTAGCTACTGTCCATCCCAACTATGCTACTATCAAACCAATGTGCTAGCTACTGTCCATCCATCAAACCAATGTGCTAGCTACTGTCCATCCATCAAACCAATGTGCTAGCTACTGTCCATCCCAACTATGCTACTATCAAACCAATGTGCTAGCTACTGTCCATCCCAACTATGCTACTATCAAACCAATGTGCTAGCTACTGTCCATCCATCAAACCAATGTGCTAGCTACTGTCCATCCCAACTATGCTACTATCAAACCAATGCGCTAGCTACTGTCCATCCCAACTATGCTACTATCAAACCAATGCGCTAGCTACTGTCCATTCCAACTATGCTACTATCAAACCAATGCGCTAGCTACAGTCCATCCCAACTATGCTACTATCAAACCAATGCGCTAGCTACTGTCCATCCCAACTATGCTACTATCAAACCAATGTGCTAGCTACTGTCCATCCCAACTATGCTACTATCAAACCAATGTGCTAGCTACTGTCCATCCATCAAACCAATGTGCTAGCTACTGTCCATCCCAACTATGCTACTATCAAACCAATGCGCTAGCTACTGTCCATCCCAACTATGCTACTATCAAACCAATGCGCTAGCTACTGTCCATCCCAACTATGCTACTATCAAATTAATGCGCTAGCTACTGTCCATCCCAACTATGCTACTATCATACCAATGTGCTAGCTAATGTCCATCTAAACTATGCTACTATCAAACCAATGTGCTAGCTACTGTCCATCCATCAAACCAATGCGCTAGCTACTGTCCATCCCAACTATGCTACTATCAAACCAATGTGCTAGCTACTGTCCATCCCAACTATGCTACTATCAAACCAATGTGCTAGCTACTGTCCATCCCAACTATGCTACTATCAAACCAATGTGCTAGCTACTGTCCATCCATCAAACCAATGTGCTAGCTACTGTCCATCCCAACTATGCTACTATCAAACCAATGCGCTAGCTACTGTCCATCCCAACTATGCTACTATCAAACCAATGCGCTAGCTACTGTCCATCCCAACTATGCTACTATCAAATTAATGCGCTAGCTACTGTCCATCCCAACTATGCTACTATCATACCAATGTGCTAGCTAATGTCCATCTAAACTATGCTACTATCAAACCAACGCGCTAGCTACTGTCCATCCCAACTATGCTATCAAACCAATGTAATAGCTACTGTCCATCCCAACTATGCTACTATCAAACCAATGCGCTAGCTACTGTCCATCCCAACTATGCTACTATCAAACCAATGCGCTAGCTACTGTCCATCCCAACTATGCTACTATCAAACCAATGTGCTAGCTACTGTCCATCCCAACTATGCTACTATCAAACCAATGTGCTAGCTACTGTCCATCCATCAAACCAATGTGCTAGCTACTGTCCATCCCAACTATGCTACTATCAAACCAATGTGCTAGCTACTGTCCATCCCAACTATGCTACTATCAAACCAATGTGCTAGCTACTGTCCATCCCAACTATGCTGCTATAAAACCAATGTGCTAGCTACTGTCCATCCATCAAACCAATGCGCTAGCTACCGTCCATCCCAACTATGCTACTATCAAACCAATGCGCTAGCTACTGTCCATCCCAACTATGCTACTATCAAACCAATGTGCTAGCTACTGTCCATCCATCAAACCAATGTGCTAGCTACTGTCCATCCATCAAACCAATGTGCTAGCTACTGTCCATCCCAACTATGCTACTATCAAACCAATGTGCTAGCTACTGTCCATCCCAACTATGCTACTATCAAACCAATGTGCTAGCTACTGTCCATCCATCAAACCAATGTGCTAGCTACTGTCCATCCCAACTATGCTACTATCAAACCAATGCGCTAGCTACTGTCCATCCCAACTATGCTACTATCAAACCAATGCGCTAGCTACTGTCCATCCCAACTATGCTACTATCAAACTAATGCGCTAGCTACTGTCCATCCCAACTTAGCTACTGTCCATCCCAACTATGCTACTATCAAACCAATGCGCTAGCTACTGTCCATCCCAACTATGCTACTATCAAACCAATGTGCTAGCTACTGTCCATCCCAACTATGCTACTATCAAACCAATGTGCTAGCTACTGTCCATCTCAACTATGCTACTATCAAACCAATGTGCTAGCTACTGTCCATCCCAACTATGCTGCTATCAAACCAATGTGCTAGCTACTGTCCATCCATCAAACCAATGCGCTAGCTACTGTCCATCCCAACTATGCTACTATCAAACCAATGCGCTAGCTACTGTCCATCCCAACTATGCTACTATCAAACCAATGCGCTAGCTACTGTCAATCCCAACTATGCTACTATCAAACCAATGCGCTAGCTACTGTACATCCCAACTAGCTACTATCAAACCAATGTGCTAGCTACTGTCCATCCATCAAACCAATGTGCTAGCTACTGTCCATCCCAACTATGCTACTATCAAACCAATGCGCTAGCTACTGTCCATCCCAACTATGCTACTATCAAACCAATGTGCTAGCTACTGTCCATCCCAACTATGCTACTATCAAACCAATGCGCTAGCTACAGTCCATCCCAACTATGCTACTATCAAACCAATGCGCTAGCTACTGTCCATCCCAACTATGATGCTATCAAACCAATGTGCTAGCTACTGTCCATCCCAACTATGCTATCAAACCAATGTAATAGCTACTGTCCATCCCAACTATGCTACTATCAAACCAATGCGCTAGCTACTGTCCATCCCAACTATGCTACTATCAAACCAATGCGCTAGCTACTGTCCATCCCAACTATGCTACTATCAAACCAATGTGCTAGCTACTGTCCATCCATCAAACCAATGTGCTAGCTACTGTCCATCCATCAAACCAATGTGCTAGCTACTGTCCATCCCAACTATGCTACTATCAAACCAATCTGCTAGCTACTGTCCATCCCAACTATGCTACTATCAAACCAATGTGCTAGCTACTGTCCATCCCAACTATGCTACTATCAAACCAATGTGCTAGCTACATTCCATCCATCAAACCAATGTGCTAGCTACTGTACATCCATCAAACCAATGTGCTAGCTACTGTCCATCCCAACTATGCTACTATCAAACCAATGTGCTAGCTACTGTCCATCCCAACTATGCTACTATCAAACCAATGTGCTAGCTACTGTCCATCCCAACTATGCTGCTATAAAACCAATGTGCTAGCTACTGTCCATCCATCAAACCAATGCGCTAGCTACCGTCCATCCCAACTATGCTACTATCAAACCAATGCGCTAGCTACTGTCCATCCCAACTATGCTACTATCAAACCAATGTGCTAGCTACTGTCCATCCATCAAACCAATGTGCTAGCTACTGTCCATCCATCAAACCAATGTGCTAGCTACTGTCCATCCCAACTATGCTACTATCAAACCAATGTGCTAGCTACTGTCCATCCCAACTATGCTACTATCAAACCAATGTGCTAGCTACTGTCCATCCATCAAACCAATGTGCTAGCTACTGTCCATCCCAACTATGCTACTATCAAACCAATGTGCTAGCTACTGTCCATCCCAACTATGCTACTATCAAACCAATGCGCTAGCTACTGTCAATCCCAACTATGCTACTATCAAACCAATGCGCTAGCTACTGTACATCCCAACTAGCTACTATCAAACCAATGTGCTAGCTACTGTCCATCCATCAAACCAATGTGCTAGCTACTGTCCATCCCAACTATGCTACTATCAAACCAATGCGCTAGCTACTGTCCATCCCAACTATGCTACTATCAAACCAATGTGCTAGCTACTGTCCATCCCAACTATGCTACTATCAAACCAATGCGCTAGCTACAGTCCATCCCAACTATGCTACTATCAAACCAATGCGCTAGCTACTGTCCATCCCAACTATGATGCTATCAAACCAATGTGCTAGCTACTGTCCATCCCAACTATGCTATCAAACCAATGTAATAGCTACTGTCCATCCCAACTATGCTACTATCAAACCAATGCGCTAGCTACTGTCCATCCCAACTATGCTACTATCAAACCAATGCGCTAGCTACTGTCCATCCCAACTATGCTACTATCAAACCAATGTGCTAGCTACTGTCCATCCATCAAACCAATGTGCTAGCTACTGTCCATCCATCAAACCAATGTGCTAGCTACTGTCCATCCCAACTATGCTACTATCAAACCAATCTGCTAGCTACTGTCCATCCCAACTATGCTACTATCAAACCAATGTGCTAGCTACTGTCCATCCCAACTATGCTACTATCAAACCAAAGTGCTAGCTACATTCCATCCATCAAACCAATGTGCTAGCTACTGTACATCCCAACTATGCTACTATCAAACCAATGTGCTAGCTACTGTCCATCCATCAAACCAATGTGCTAGCTACTGTCCATCCATCAAACCAATGTGCTAGCTACTGTCCATCCCAACTATGCTACTATCAAACCAATGTGCTAGCTACTGTCCATCCCAACTATGCTACTATCAAAACAATGTGCTAGCTACTGTCCATCCATCAAACCAATGTGCTAGCTACTGTCCATCCCAACTATGCTACTATCAAACCAATGTGCTAGCTACTGTCCATCCCAACTATGCTACTATCAAACCAATGTGCTAGCTACTGTCCATCCCAACTATGCTGCTATAAAACCAATGTGCTAGCTACTGTCCATCCATCAAACCAATGCGCTAGCTACCGTCCATCCCAACTATGCTACTATCAAACCAATGCGCTAGCTACTGTCCATCCCAACTATGCTACTATCAAACCAATGTGCTAGCTACTGTCCATCCATCAAACCAATGTGCTAGCTACTGTCCATCCATCAAACCAATGTGCTAGCTACTGTCCATCCCAACTATGCTACTATCAAACCAATGTGCTAGCTACTGTCCATCCCAACTATGCTACTATCAAACCAATGTGCTAGCTACTGTCCATCCATCAAACCAATGTGCTAGCTACTGTCCATCCCAACTATGCTACTATCAAACCAATGTGCTAGCTACTGTCCATCCCAATTATGCTACTATCAAACCAATGTGCTAGCTACTGTCCATCCATCAAACCAATGTGCTAGCTACTGTCCATCCCAACTATGCTACTATCAAACCAATGTGCTAGCTACTGTCCATCCCAACTATGCTACTATCAAACCAATGTGCTAGCTACTGTCCATCCCAACTATGCTGCTATAAAACCAATGTGCTAGCTACTGTCCATCCATCAAACCAATGCGCTAGCTACCGTCCATCCCAACTATGCTACTATCAAACCAATGCGCTAGCTACTGTCCATCCCAACTATGCTACTATCAAACCAATGTGCTAGCTACTGTCCATCCATCAAACCAATGTGCTAGCTACTGTCCATCCATCAAACCAATGTGCTAGCTACTGTCCATCCCAACTATGCTACTATCAAACCAATGTGCTAGCTACTGTCCATCCCAACTATGCTACTATCAAACCAATGTGCTAGCTACTGTCCATCCATCAAACCAATGTGCTAGCTACTGTCCATCCCAACTATGCTACTATCAAACCAATGCGCTAGCTACTGTCCATCCCAACTATGCTACTATCAAACCAATGCGCTAGCTACTGTCCATCCCAACTATGCTACTATCAAACTAATGCGCTAGCTACTGTCCATCCCAACTTAGCTACTGTCCATCCCAACTATGCTACTATCAAACCAATGCGCTAGCTACTGTCCATCCCAACTATGCTACTATCAAACCAATGTGCTAGCTACTGTCCATCCCAACTATGCTACTATCAAACCAATGTGCTAGCTACTGTCCATCTCAACTATGCTACTATCAAACCAATGTGCTAGCTACTGTCCATCCCAACTATGCTGCTATCAAACCAATGTGCTAGCTACTGTCCATCCATCAAACCAATGCGCTAGCTACTGTCCATCCCAACTATGCTACTATCAAACCAATGCGCTAGCTACTGTCCATCCCAACTATGCTACTATCAAACCAATGCGCTAGCTACTGTCAATCCCAACTATGCTACTATCAAACCAATGCGCTAGCTACTGTACATCCCAACTAGCTACTATCAAACCAATGTGCTAGCTACTGTCCATCCATCAAACCAATGTGCTAGCTACTGTCCATCCCAACTATGCTACTATCAAACCAATGCGCTAGCTACTGTCCATTCCAACTATGCTACTATCAAACCAATGTGCTAGCTACTGTCCATCCCAACTATGCTACTATCAAACCAATGCGCTAGCTACAGTCCATCCCAACTATGCTACTATCAAACCAATGCGCTAGCTACTGTCCATCCCAACTATGATGCTATCAAACCAATGTGCTAGCTACTGTCCATCCCAACTATGCTATCAAACCAATGTAATAGCTACTGTCCATCCCAACTATGCTACTATCAAACCAATGCGCTAGCTACTGTCCATCCCAACTATGCTACTATCAAACCAATGCGCTAGCTACTGTCCATCCCAACTATGCTACTATCAAACCAATGTGCTAGCTACTGTCCATCCATCAAACCAATGTGCTAGCTACTGTCCATCCCAACTATGCTACTATCAAACCAATGTGCTAGCTACTGTCCATCCCAACTATGCTACTATCAAACCAATGTGCTAGCTACTGTCCATCCCAACTATGCTGCTATAAAACCAATGTGCTAGCTACTGTCCATCCATCAAACCAATGCGCTAGCTACCGTCCATCCCAACTATGCTACTATCAAACCAATGCGCTAGCTACTGTCCATCCCAACTATGCTACTATCAAACCAATGCGCTAGCTACTGTCCATCCCAACTATGCTACTATCAAACCAATGCGCTAGCTACTGTCCATCCCAACTATGCTACTATCAAACCAATGCGCTAGCTACTGTCCATCCCAACTATGCCACTATCAAACCAATGCGCTAGCTACTGTCCATCCCAACTATGCTACTATCAAACCAATGCGCTAGCTACTGTCAATCCCAACTATGCTACTACCAAACCAATGCGCTAGCTACTGTCCATCCCAACTATGCTATCAAACCAATGCGCTAGCTACTGTCTATCCCAACTATGCCACTATCAAACCAATGCGCTAGCTACTGTCTATCCCAACTATGCCACTATCAAACCAATGCACTAGCTACTGTCCATCCCAACTATGCTACTATCAAACCAATGCGCTAGCTACAGTCCATCCCAACTATCAATCCAATGCGCTAGCTACTGTCCATCCCAACTATGGTACTATCAAACCAATGCGCTAGCTACTGTCCATCCCAACTATGGTACTATCAAACCAATGCGCTAGCTACTGTCCATCCCAACTATGCTACTATCAAACCAATGCGCTAGCTACTGTCCATCCCAACTATGCTACTATCATACCAATGCGCTAGCTACTGTCCATCTAAACTATGCTACTATCAAACCAATGCGCTAGCTACTGTCCATTCCAACTATGCTACTATCAAACCAATGTGCTAGCTACAGTCCATCCCAACTATGCTACTATCAAACCAATGCGCTAGCTACTGTCCATCCCAACTATGCTACTATCAAACCAATGTGCTAGCTACTGTCCATCCCAACTATGCTACTATCAAACCAATGTGCTAGCTACTGTCCATCCCAACTATGCTACTATCAAACCAATGTGCTAACTACTGTCCATCCATCAAACCAATGTGCTAGCTACTGTCCATCCCAACTATGCTACTATCAAACCAATGCGCTAGCTACTGTCCATCCCAACTATGCTACTATCAAACTAATGCGCTAGCTACTGTCCATCCCAACTATGCTACTATCATACCAATGTGCTAGCTAATGCCCATCTAAACTATGCTACTATCAAACCAACGCGCTAGCTACTGTCCATCCCAACTATGCTATCAAACCAATGTAATAGCTACTGTCCATCCCAACTATGCTACTATCAAACCAATGCGCTAGCTACTGTCCATCCCAACTATGCTACTATCAAACCAATGCGCTAGCTACTGTCCATCCCAACTATGCTACTATCAAACCAATGTGCTAGCTACTGTCCATCCCAACTATGCTACTATCAAACCAATGTGCTAGCTACTGTCCATCCCAACTATGCTACTATCAAACTAATGCGCTAGCTACTGTCCATCCCAACTATGCTACTATCATACCAATGTGCTAGCTAATGTCCATCTAAACTATGCTACTATCAAACCAACGCGCTAGCTACTGTCCATCCCAACTATGCTATCAAACCAATGTAATAGCTACTGTCCATCCCAACTATGCTACTATCAAACCAATGCGCTAGCTACTGTCCATCCCAACTATGCTACTATCAAACCAATGCGCTAGCTACTGTCCATCCCAACTATGCTACTATCAAACCAATGTGCTAGCTACTGTCCATCCCAACTATGCTACTATCAAACCAATGTGCTAGCTACTGTCCATCCATCAAACCAATGTGCTAGCTACTGTCCATCCCAACTATGCTACTATCAAACCAATGTGCTAGCTACTGTCCATCCCAACTATGCTACTATCAAACCAATGCGCTAGCTACTGTCCATCCCAACTATGCCACTATCAAACCAATGCGCTAGCTACTGTCCATCCCAACTATGCTACTATCAAACCAATGCGCTAGCTACTGTCAATCCCAACTATGCTACTACCAAACCAATGCGCTAGCTACTGTCCATCCCAACTATGCTATCAAACCAATGCGCTAGCTACTGTCTATCCCAACTATGCCACTATCAAACCAATGCGCTAGCTACTGTCTATCCCAACTATGCCACTATCAAACCAATGCACTAGCTACTGTCCATCCCAACTATGCTACTATCAAACCAATGCGCTAGCTACAGTCCATCCCAACTATCAATCCAATGCGCTAGCTACTGTCCATCCCAACTATGGTACTATCAAACCAATGCGCTAGCTACTGTCCATCCCAACTATGGTACTATCAAACCAATGCGCTAGCTACTGTCCATCCCAACTATGCTACTATCAAACCAATGCGCTAGCTACTGTCCATCCCAACTATGCTACTATCATACCAATGCGCTAGCTACTGTCCATCTAAACTATGCTACTATCAAACCAATGCGCTAGCTACTGTCCATTCCAACTATGCTACTATCAAACCAATGTGCTAGCTACAGTCCATCCCAACTATGCTACTATCAAACCAATGCGCTAGCTACTGTCCATCCCAACTATGCTACTATCAAACCAATGTGCTAGCTACTGTCCATCCCAACTATGCTACTATCAAACCAATGTGCTAGCTACTGTCCATCCCAACTATGCTACTATCAAACCAATGTGCTAACTACTGTCCATCCATCAAACCAATGTGCTAGCTACTGTCCATCCCAACTATGCTACTATCAAACCAATGCGCTAGCTACTGTCCATCCCAACTATGCTACTATCAAACTAATGCGCTAGCTACTGTCCATCCCAACTATGCTACTATCATACCAATGTGCTAGCTAATGTCCATCTAAACTATGCTACTATCAAACCAACGCGCTAGCTACTGTCCATCCCAACTATGCTATCAAACCAATGTAATAGCTACTGTCCATCCCAACTATGCTACTATCAAACCAATGCGCTAGCTACTGTCCATCCCAACTATGCTACTATCAAACCAATGCGCTAGCTACTGTCCATCCCAACTATGCTACTATCAAACCAATGTGCTAGCTACTGTCCATCCCAACTATGCTACTATCAAACCAATGTGCTAGCTACTGTCCATCCATCAAACCAATGTGCTAGCTACTGTCCATCCCAACTATGCTACTATCAAACCAATGTGCTAGCTACTGTCCATCCCAACTATGCTACTATCAAACCAATGTGCTAGCTACTGTCCATCCCAACTATGCTGCTATAAAACCAATGTGCTAGCTACTGTCCATCCATCAAACCAATGCGCTAGCTACCGTCCATCCCAACTATGCTACTATCAAACCAATGCGCTAGCTACTGTCCATCCCAACTATGCTACTATCAAACCAATGTGCTAGCTACTGTCCATCCATCAAACCAATGTGCTAGCTACTGTCCATCCATCAAACCAATGTGCTAGCTACTGTCCATCCCAACTATGCTACTATCAAACCAATGTGCTAGCTACTGTCCATCCCAACTATGCTACTATCAAACCAATGTGCTAGCTACTGTCCATCCATCAAACCAATGTGCTAGCTACTGTCCATCCCAACTATGCTACTATCAAACCAATGCGCTAGCTACTGTCCATCCCAACTATGCTACTATCAAACCAATGCGCTAGCTACTGTCCATCCCAACTATGCTACTATCAAACTAATGCGCTAGCTACTGTCCATCCCAACTATGCTACTATCATACCAATGCGCTAGCTACTGTCCATCTAAACTATGCTACTATCAAACCAACGCACTAGCTACTGTCCATCCCAACTATGCTATCAAACCAATGTAATAGCTACTGTCCATCCCAACTATGCTACTGTCAAACCAATGCGCTAGCTACTGTCCATCCCAACTATGCTACTATCAAACCAATGTGCTAGCTACTGTCCATCCCAACTATGCTACTATCAAACCAATGTGCTAGCTACTGTCCATCCCAACTATGCTACTATCAAACCAATGTGCTAGCTACTGTCCATCCATCAAACCAATGTGCTAGCTACTGTCCATCCCAACTATGCTACTATCAAACCAATGCGCTAGCTACTGTCCATCCCAACTATGCTACTATCAAACCAATGCGCTAGCTACTGTCCATCCCAACTATGCTACTATCAAACTAATGCGCTAGCTACTGTCCATCCCAACTATGCTACTATCATACCAATGTGCTAGCTAATGTCCATCTAAACTATGCTACTATCAAACCAACGCGCTAGCTACTGTCCATCCCAACTATGCTATCAAACCAATGTAATAGCTACTGTCCATCCCAACTATGCTACTATCAAACCAATGCGCTAGCTACTGTCCATCCCAACTATGCTACTATCAAACCAATGCGCTAGCTACTGTCCATCCCAACTATGCTACTATCAAACCAATGCGCTAGCTACTGTCCATCCCAACTATGCTACTATCAAACCAATGTGCTAGCTACTGTCCATCCCAACTATGCTACTATCAAACCAATGTGCTAGCTACTGTCCATCCATCAAACCAATGTGCTAGCTACTGTCCATCCCAACTATGCTACTATCAAACCAATGTGCTAGCTACTGTCCATCCCAACTATGCTACTATCAAACCAATGTGCTAGCTACTGTCCATCCCAACTATGCTGCTATTAAACCAATGTGCTAGCTACTGTCCATCCATCAAACCAATGCGCTAGCTACCGTCCATCCCAACTATGCTACTATCAAAACAATGCGCTAGCTACTGTCCATCCCAACTATGCTACTATGAAACCAATGTGCTAGCTACTGTCCATCCATCAAACCAATGTGCTAGCTACTGTCCATCCATCAAACCAATGTGCTAGCTACTGTCCATCCCAACTATGCTACTATCAAACCAATGTGCTAGCTACTGTCCATCCCAACTATGCTACTATCAAACCAATGTGCTAGCTACTGTCCATCCATCAAACCAATGTGCTAGCTACTGTCCATCCCAACTATGCTACTATCAAACCAATGCGCTAGCTACTGTCCATCCCAACTATGCTACTATCAAACCAATGCGCTAGCTACTGTCCATCCCAACTATGCTACTATCAAACCAATGTGCTAGCTACTGTCCATCCATCAAACCAATGTGCTAGCTACTGTCCATCCATCAAACCAATGTGCTAGCTACTGTCCATCCCAACTATGCTACTATCAAACCAATGTGCTAGCTACTGTCCATCCCAACTATGCTACTATCAAACCAATGTGCTAGCTATTGTCCATCCATCAAACCAATGTGCTAGCTACTGTCCATCCCAACTATGCTACTATCAAACCAATGCGCTAGCTACTGTCCATCCCAACTATGCTACTATCAAACCAATGCGCTAGCTACTGTCCATCCCAACTATGCTACTATCAAACTAATGCGCTAGCTACTGTCCATCCCAACTATGCTACTATCATACCAATGCGCTAGCTACTGTCCATCTAAACTATGCTACTATCAAACCAACGCACTAGCTACTGTCCATCCCAACTATGCTATCAAACCAATGTAATAGCTACTGTCCATCCCAACTATGCTACTATCAAACCAATGCGCTAGCTACTGTCCATCCCAACTATGCTACTATCAAACCAATGCGCTAGCTACTGTCCATCCCAACTATGCTACTATCAAACCAATGTGCTAGCTACTGTCCATCCCAACTATGCTACTATCAAACCAATGTGCTAGCTACTGTCCATCCCAACTATGCTACTATCAAACCAATGTGCTAGCTACTGTCCATCCATCAAACCAATGTGCTAGCTACTGTCCATCCCAACTATGCTACTATCATACCAATGCGCTAGCTACTGTCCATCTAAACTATGCTACTATCAAACCAACGCACTAGCTACTGTCCATCCCAACTATGCTATCAAACCAATGTAATAGCTACTGTCCATCCCAACTATGCTACTATCAAACCAATGCGCTAGCTACTGTCCATCCCAACTATGCTACTATCAAACCAATGCGCTAGCTACTGTCCATCCCAACTATGCTACTATCAAACCAATGTGCTAGCTACTGTCCATCCCAACTATGCTACTATCAAACCAATGTGCTAGCTACTGTCCATCCCAACTATGCTACTATCAAACCAATGTGCTAGCTACTGTCCATCCATCAAACCAATGTGCTAGCTACTGTCCATCCCAACTATGCTACTATCAAACCAATGCGCTAGCTACTGTCCATCCCAACTATGCTACTATCAAACCAATGCGCTAGCTACTGTCCATCCCAACTATGCTACTATCAAACTAATGCGCTAGCTACTGTCCATCCCAACTATGCTACTATCATACCAATGTGCTAGCTAATGTCCATCTAAACTATGCTACTATCAAACCAACGCACTAGCTACTGTCCATCCCAACTATGCTATCAAACCAATGTAATAGCTACTGTCCATCCCAACTATGCTACTATCAAACCAATGCTCTAGCTACTGTCCATCCCAACTATGCTACTATCAAACCAATGCGCTAGCTACTGTCCATCCCAACTATGCTACTATCAAACCAATGTGCTAGCTACTGTCCATCCCAACTATGCTACTATCAAACCAATGTGCTAGCTACTGTCAATCCATCAAACCAATGTGCTAGCTACTGTCCATCCCAACTATGCTACTATCAAACCAATGTGCTAGCTACTGTCCATCCCAACTATGCTACTATCAAACCAATGTGCTAGCTACTGTCCATCCCAACTATGCTGCTATAAAACCAATGTGCTAGCTACTGTCCATCCATCAAACCAATGCGCTAGCTACCGTCCATCCCAACTATGCTACTATCAAAACAATGCGCTAGCTACTGTCCATCCCAACTATGCTACTATCAAACCAATGTGCTAGCTACTGTCCATCCATCAAACCAATGTGCTAGCTACTGTCCATCCATCAAACCAATGTGCTAGCTACTGTCCATCCCAACTATGCTACTATCAAACCAATGTGCTAGCTACTGTCCATCCCAACTATGCTACTATCAAACCAATGTGCTAGCTACTGTCCATCCATCAAACCAATGTGCTAGCTACTGTCCATCCCAACTATGCTACTATCAAACCAATGCGCTAGCTACTGTCCATCCCAACTATGCTACTATCAAACCAATGCGCTAGCTACTGTCCATTCCAACTATGCTACTATCAAACCAATGCGCTAGCTACAGTCCATCCCAACTATGCTACTATCAAACCAATGCGCTAGCTACTGTCCATCCCAACTATGCTACTATCAAACCAATGTGCTAGCTACTGTCCATCCCAACTATGCTACTATCAAACCAATGTGCTAGCTACTGTCCATCCCAACTATGCTACTATCAAACCAATGTGCTAGCTACTGTCCATCCATCAAACCAATGTGCTAGCTACTGTCCATCCCAACTATGCTACTATCAAACCAATGCGCTAGCTACTGTCCATCCCAACTATGCTACTATCAAACCAATGCGCTAGCTACTGTCCATTCCAACTATGCTACTATCAAACCAATGCGCAAGCTACAGTCCATCCCAACTATGCTACTATCAAACCAATGCGCTAGCTACTGTCCATCCCAACTATGCTACTATCAAACCAATGTGCTAGCTACTGTCCATCCCAACTATGCTACTATCAAACCAATGTGCTAGCTACTGTCCATCCCAACTATGCTACTATCAAACCAATGCGCTAGCTACTGTCCATCCCAACTATGCTACTATCAAACCAATGCGCTAGCTACTGTCCATCCCAACTATGCTACTATCAAATTAATGCGCTAGCTACTGTCCATCCCAACTATGCTACTATCATACCAATGTGCTAGCTAATGTCCATCTAAACTATGCTACTATCAAACCAACGCGCTAGCTACTGTCCATCCCAACTATGCTATCAAACCAATGTAATAGCTACTGTCCATCCCAACTATGCTACTATCAAACCAATGCGCTAGCTACTGTCCATCCCAACTATGCTACTATCAAACCAATGCGCTAGCTACTGTCCATCCCAACTATGCTACTATCAAACCAATGTGCTAGCTACTGTCCATCCCAACTATGCTACTATCAAACCAATGTGCTAGCTACTGTCCATCCATCAAACCAATGCGCTAGCTACTGTCCATCCCAACTATGCTACTATCAAACCAATGTGCTAGCTACTGTCCATCCCAACTATGCTACTATCAAACCAATGTGCTAGCTACTGTCCATCCCAACTATGCTACTATCAAACCAATGTGCTAGCTACTGTCCATCCATCAAACCAATGTGCTAGCTACTGTCCATCCCAACTATGCTACTATCAAACCAATGCGCTAGCTACTGTCCATCCCAACTATGCTACTATCAAACCAATGTGCTAGCTACTGTCCATCCCAACTATGCTACTATCAAATTAATGCGCTAGCTACTGTCCATCCCAACTATGCTACTATCATACCAATGTGCTAGCTAATGTCCATCTAAACTATGCTACTATCAAACCAACGCGCTAGCTACTGTCCATCCCAACTATGCTATCAAACCAATGTAATAGCTACTGTCCATCCCAACTATGCTACTATCAAACCAATGCACTAGCTACTGTCCATCCCAACTATGCTACTATCAAACCAATGCGC
Source organism: Borostomias antarcticus (assembly GCF_949987555.1). Lineage (NCBI taxonomy): Eukaryota > Metazoa > Chordata > Actinopteri > Stomiiformes > Stomiidae > Borostomias > Borostomias antarcticus. Next base: position 4,510,191 of record NC_140248.1, on the reverse strand, counting down.
TAGCTACTGTCCATCCCAACTATGCTACTATCAAACCAATGTGCTAGCTACTGTCCATCCCAACTATGCTACTATCAAACCAATGTGCTAGCTACTGTCCATCCATCAAACCAATGTGCTAGCTACTGTCCATCCCAACTATGCTACTATCAAACCAATGTGCTAGCTACTGTCCATCCCAACTATGCTACTATCAAACCAATGTGCTAGCTACTGTCCATCCCAACTATGCTGCTATAAAACCAATGTGCTAGCTACTGTCCATCCATCAAACCAATGCGCTAGCTACCGTCCATCCCAACTATGCTACTATCAAACCAATGCGCTAGCTACTGTCCATCCCAACTATGCTACTATCAAACCAATGTGCTAGCTACTGTCCATCCATCAAACCAATGTGCTAGCTACTGTCCATCCATCAAACCAATGTGCTAGCTACTGTCCATCCCAACTATGCTACTATCAAACCAATGTGCTAGCTACTGTCCATCCCAACTATGCTACTATCAAACCAATGTGCTAGCTACTGTCCATCCATCAAACCAATGTGCTAGCTACTGTCCATCCCAACTATGCTACTATCAAACCAATGCGCTAGCTACTGTCCATCCCAACTATGCTACTATCAAACCAATGCGCTAGCTACTGTCCATCCCAACTATGCTACTATCAAACTAATGCGCTAGCTACTGTCCATCCCAACTTAGCTACTGTCCATCCCAACTATGCTACTATCAAACCAATGCGCTAGCTACTGTCCATCCCAACTATGCTACTATCAAACCAATGTGCTAGCTACTGTCCATCCCAACTATGCTACTATCAAACCAATGTGCTAGCTACTGTCCATCTCAACTATGCTACTAACAAACCAATGTGCTAGCTACTGTCCATCCCAACTATGCTGCTATCAAACCAATGTGCTAGCTACTGTCCATCCATCAAACCAATGCGCTAGCTACTGTCCATCCCAACTATGCTACTATCAAACCAATGCGCTAGCTACTGTCCATCCCAACTATGCTACTATCAAACCAATGCGCTAGCTACTGTCAATCCCAACTATGCTACTATCAAACCAATGCGCTAGCTACTGTCCATCCCAACTATGCTACTATCAAACCAATGTGCTAGCTACTGTCCATCCCAACTATGCTACTATCAAACCAATGTGCTAGCTACTGTCCATCCCAACTATGCTACTATCAAACCAATGCGCTAGCTACTGTCCATCCCAACTATGCTACTATCAAACCAATGCGCTAGCTACTGTCCATCCCAACTATGCTACTATCAAATTAATGCGCTAGCTACTGTCCATCCCAACTATGCTACTATCATACCAATGTGCTAGCTAATGTCCATCTAAACTATGCTACTATCAAACCAACGCGCTAGCTACTGTCCATCCCAACTATGCTATCAAACCAATGTGCTAGCTACTGTCCATCCCAACTATGCTACTATCAAACCAATGTGCTAGCTACTGTCCATCCATCAAACCAATGTGCTAGCTACTGTCCATCCCAACTATGCTACTATCAAACCAATGCGCTAGCTACTGTCCATCCCAACTATGCTACTATCAAACCAATGCGCTAGCTACTGTCCATTCCAACTATGCTACTATCAAACCAATGCGCTAGCTACAGTCCATCCCAACTATGCTACTATCAAACCAATGCGCTAGCTACTGTCCATCCCAACTATGCTACTATCAAACCAATGTGCTAGCTACTGTCCATCCCAACTATGCTACTATCAAACCAATGTGCTAGCTACTGTCCATCCCAACTATGCTACTATCAAACCAATGTGCTAGCTACTGTCCATCCATCAAACCAATGTGCTAGCTACTGTCCATCCCAACTATGCTACTATCAAACCAATGCGCTAGCTACTGTCCATCCCAACTATGCTACTATCAAACCAATGCGCTAGCTACTGTCCATTCCAACTATGCTACTATCAAACCAATGCGCTAGCTACAGTCCATCCCAACTATGCTACTATCAAACCAATGCGCTAGCTACTGTCCATCCCAACTATGCTACTATCAAACCAATGTGCTAGCTACTGTCCATCCCAACTATGCTACTATCAAACCAATGTGCTAGCTACTGTCCATCCCAACTATGCTACTATCAAACCAATGCGCTAGCTACTGTCCATCCCAACTATGCTACTATCAAACCAATGCGCTAGCTACTGTCCATCCCAACTATGCTACTATCAAATTAATGCGCTAGCTACTGTCCATCCCAACTATGCTACTATCATACCAATGTGCTAGCTAATGTCCATCTAAACTATGCTACTATCAAACCAACGCGCTAGCTACTGTCCATCCCAACTATGCTATCAAACCAATGTAATAGCTACTGTCCATCCCAACTATGCTACTATCAAACCAATGCGCTAGCTACTGTCCATCCCAACTATGCTACTATCAAACCAATGCGCTAGCTACTGTCCATCCCAACTATGCTACTATCAAACCAATGTGCTAGCTACTGTCCATCCCAACTATGCTACTATCAAACCAATGTGCTAGCTACTGTCCATCCATCAAACCAATGCGCTAGCTACTGTCCATCCCAACTATGCTACTATCAAACCAATGTGCTAGCTACTGTCCATCCCAACTATGCTACTATCAAACCAATGTGCTAGCTACTGTCCATCCCAACTATGCTACTATCAAACCAATGTGCTAGCTACTGTCCATCCATCAAACCAATGTGCTAGCTACTGTCCATCCCAACTATGCTACTATCAAACCAATGCGCTAGCTACTGTCCATCCCAACTATGCTACTATCAAACCAATGTGCTAGCTACTGTCCATCCCAACTATGCTACTATCAAATTAATGCGCTAGCTACTGTCCATCCCAACTATGCTACTATCATACCAATGTGCTAGCTAATGTCCATCTAAACTATGCTACTATCAAACCAACGCGCTAGCTACTGTCCATCCCAACTATGCTATCAAACCAATGTAATAGCTACTGTCCATCCCAACTATGCTACTATCAAACCAATGCACTAGCTACTGTCCATCCCAACTATGCTACTATCAAACCAATGCGCTAGCTACTGTCCATCCCAACTATGCTACTATCAAACCAATGTGCTAGCTACTGTCCATCCCAACTATGCTACTATCAAACCAATGTGCTAGCTACTGTCCATCCATCAAACCAATGTGCTAGCTACTGTCCATCCCAACTATGCTACTATCAAACCAATGTGCTAGCTACTGTCCATCCCAACTATGCTACTATCAAACCAATGTGCTAGCTACTGTCCATCCCAACTATGCTGCTATAAAACCAATGTGCTAGCTACTGTCCATCCATCAAACCAATGCGCTAGCTACCGTCCATCCCAACTATGCTACTATCAAACCAATGCGCTAGCTACTGTCCATCCCAACTATGCTACTATCAAACCAATGTGCTAGCTACTGTCCATCCATCAAACCAATGTGCTAGCTACTGTCCATCCATCAAACCAATGTGCTAGCTACTGTCCATCCCAACTATGCTACTATCAAACCAATGTGCTAGCTACTGTCCATCCCAACTATGCTACTATCAAACCAATGTGCTAGCTACTGTCCATCCATCAAACCAATGTGCTAGCTACTGTCCATCCCAACTATGCTACTATCAAACCAATGCGCTAGCTACTGTCCATCCCAACTATGCTACTATCAAACCAATGCGCTAGCTACTGTCCATCCCAACTATGCTACTATCAAACTAATGCGCTAGCTACTGTCCATCCCAACTTAGCTACTGTCCATCCCAACTATGCTACTATCAAACCAATGCGCTAGCTACTGTCCATCCCAACTATGCTACTATCAAACCAATGTGCTAGCTACTGTCCATCCCAACTATGCTACTATCAAACCAATGTGCTAGCTACTGTCCATCTCAACTATGCTACTAACAAACCAATGTGCTAGCTACTGTCCATCCCAACTATGCTGCTATCAAACCAATGTGCTAGCTACTGTCCATCCATCAAACCAATGCGCTAGCTACTGTCCATCCCAACTATGCTACTATCAAACCAATGCGCTAGCTACTGTCCATCCCAACTATGCTACTATCAAACCAATGCGCTAGCTACTGTCAATCCCAACTATGCTACTATCAAACCAATGCGCTAGCTACTGTCCATCCCAACTATGCTACTATCAAACCAATGTGCTAGCTACTGTCCATCCCAACTATGCTACTATCAAACCAATGTGCTAGCTACTGTCCATCCCAACTATGCTACTATCAAACCAATGCGCTAGCTACTGTCCATCCCAACTATGCTACTATCAAACCAATGCGCTAGCTACTGTCCATCCCAACTATGCTACTATCAAATTAATGCGCTAGCTACTGTCCATCCCAACTATGCTACTATCATACCAATGTGCTAGCTAATGTCCATCTAAACTATGCTACTATCAAACCAACGCGCTAGCTACTGTCCATCCCAACTATGCTATCAAACCAATGTAATAGCTACTGTCCATCCCAACTATGCTACTATCAAACCAATGCGCTAGCTACTGTCCATCCCAACTATGCTACTATCAAACCAATGCGCTAGCTACTGTCCATCCCAACTATGCTACTATCAAACCAATGTGCTAGCTACTGTCCATCCCAACTATGCTACTATCAAACCAATGTGCTAGCTACTGTCCATCCATCAAACCAATGCGCTAGCTACTGTCCATCCCAACTATGCTACTATCAAACCAATGTGCTAGCTACTGTCCATCCCAACTATGCTACTATCAAACCAATGTGCTAGCTACTGTCCATCCCAACTATGCTACTATCAAACCAATGTGCTAGCTACTGTCCATCCATCAAACCAATGTGCTAGCTACTGTCCATCCCAACTATGCTACTATCAAACCAATGCGCTAGCTACTGTCCATCCCAACTATGCTACTATCAAACCAATGCGCTAGCTACTGTCCATCCCAACTATGCTACTATCAAATTAATGCGCTAGCTACTGTCCATCCCAACTATGCTACTATCATACCAATGTGCTAGCTAATGTCCATCTAAACTATGCTACTATCAAACCAACGCGCTAGCTACTGTCCATCCCAACTATGCTATCAAACCAATGTAATAGCTACTGTCCATCCCAACTATGCTACTATCAAACCAATGCGCTAGCTACTGTCCATCCCAACTATGCTACTATCAAACCAATGCGCTAGCTACTGTCCATCCCAACTATGCTACTATCAAACCAATGTGCTAGCTACTGTCCATCCCAACTATGCTACTATCAAACCAATGTGCTAGCTACTGTCCATCCATCAAACCAATGTGCTAGCTACTGTCCATCCCAACTATGCTACTATCAAACCAATGTGCTAGCTACTGTCCATCCCAACTATGCTACTATCAAACCAATGTGCTAGCTACTGTCCATCCCAACTATGCTGCTATAAAACCAATGTGCTAGCTACTGTCCATCCATCAAACCAATGCGCTAGCTACCGTCCATCCCAACTATGCTACTATCAAACCAATGCGCTAGCTACTGTCCATCCCAACTATGCTACTATCAAACCAATGTGCTAGCTACTGTCCATCCATCAAACCAATGTGCTAGCTACTGTCCATCCATCAAACCAATGTGCTAGCTACTGTCCATCCCAACTATGCTACTATCAAACCAATGTGCTAGCTACTGTCCATCCCAACTATGCTACTATCAAACCAATGTGCTAGCTACTGTCCATCCATCAAACCAATGTGCTAGCTACTGTCCATCCCAACTATGCTACTATCAAACCAATGCGCTAGCTACTGTCCATCCCAACTATGCTACTATCAAACCAATGCGCTAGCTACTGTCCATCCCAACTATGCTACTATCAAACTAATGCGCTAGCTACTGTCCATCCCAACTTAGCTACTGTCCATCCCAACTATGCTACTATCAAACCAATGCGCTAGCTACTGTCCATCCCAACTATGCTACTATCAAACCAATGTGCTAGCTACTGTCCATCCCAACTATGCTACTATCAAACCAATGTGCTAGCTACTGTCCATCTCAACTATGCTACTAACAAACCAATGTGCTAGCTACTGTCCATCCCAACTATGCTGCTATCAAACCAATGTGCTAGCTACTGTCCATCCATCAAACCAATGCGCTAGCTACTGTCCATCCCAACTATGCTACTATCAAACCAATGCGCTAGCTACTGTCCATCCCAACTATGCTACTATCAAACCAATGCGCTAGCTACTGTCAATCCCAACTATGCTACTATCAAACCAATGCGCTAGCTACTGTACATCCCAACTAGCTACTATCAAACCAATGTGCTAGCTACTGTCCATCCATCAAACCAATGTGCTAGCTACTGTCCATCCCAACTATGCTACTATCAAACCAATGCGCTAGCTACTGTCCATCCCAACTATGCTACTATCAAACCAATGTGCTAGCTACTGTCCATCCCAACTATGCTACTATCAAACCAATGTGCTAGCTACTGTCCATCCCAACTATGCTACTATCAAACCAATGTGCTAGCTACTGTCCATCCATCAAACCAATGTGCTAGCTACTGTCCATCCCAACTATGCTACTATCAAACCAATGCGCTAGCTACTGTCCATCCCAACTATGCTACTATCAAACCAATGCGCTAGCTACTGTCCATCCCAACTATGCTACTATCAAATTAATGCGCTAGCTACTGTCCATCCCAACTATGCTACTATCATACCAATGTGCTAGCTAATGTCCATCTAAACTATGCTACTATCAAACCAACGCGCTAGCTACTGTCCATCCCAACTATGCTATCAAACCAATGTAATAGCTACTGTCCATCCCAACTATGCTACTATCAAACCAATGCGCTAGCTACTGTCCATCCCAACTATGCTACTATCAAACCAATGCGCTAGCTACTGTCCATCCCAACTATGCTACTATCAAACCAATGTGCTAGCTACTGTCCATCCCAACTATGCTACTATCAAACCAATGTGCTAGCTACTGTCCATCCATCAAACCAATGTGCTAGCTACTGTCCATCCCAACTATGCTACTATCAAACCAATGTGCTAGCTACTGTCCATCCATCAAACCAATGCGCTAGCTACCGTCCATCCCAACTATGCTACTATCAAACCAATGCGTTAGCTACTGTCCATCCCAACTATGCTACTATCAAACCAATGTGCTAGCTACTGTCCATCCATCAAACCAATGTGCTAGCTACTGTCCATCCATCAAACCAATGTGCTAGCTACTGTCCATCCCAACTATGCTACTATCAAACCAATGTGCTAGCTACTGTCCATCCCAACTATGCTACTATCAAACCAATGTGCTAGCTACTGTCCATCCATCAAACCAATGTGCTAGCTACTGTCCATCCCAACTATGCTACTATCAAACCAATGCGCTAGCTACTGTCCATCCCAACTATGCTACTATCAAACCAATGCGCTAGCTACTGTCCATCCCAACTATGCTACTATCAAACTAATGCGCTAGCTACTGTCCATCCCAACTTAGCTACTGTCCATCCCAACTATGCTACTATCAAACCAATGCGCTAGCTACTGTCCATCCCAACTATGCTACTATCAAACCAATGTGCTAGCTACTGTCCATCCCAACTATGCTACTATCAAACCAATGTGCTAGCTACTGTCCATCTCAACTATGCTACTATCAAACCAATGTGCCAGCTACTGTCCATCCCAACTATGCTGCTATCAAACCAATGTGCTAGCTACTGTCCATCCATCAAACCAATGCGCTAGCTACTGTCCATCCCAACTATGCTACTATCAAACCAATGCGCTAGCTACTGTCCATCCCAACTATGCTACTATCAAACCAATGCGCTAGCTACTGTCAATCCCAACTATGCTACTATCAAACCAATGCGCTAGCTACTGTACATCCCAACTAGCTACTATCAAACCAATGTGCTAGCTACTGTCCATCCATCAAACCAATGTGCTAGCTACTGTCCATCCCAACTATGCTACTATCAAACCAATGCGCTAGCTACTGTCCATCCCAACTATGCTACTATCAAACCAATGTGCTAGCTACTGTCCATCCCAACTATGCTACTATCAAACCAATGCGCTAGCTACAGTCCATCCCAACTATGCTACTATCAAACCAATGCGCTAGCTACTGTCCATCCCAACTATGATGCTATCAAACCAATGTGCTAGCTACTGTCCATCCCAACTATGCTATCAAACCAATGTAATAGCTACTGTCCATCCCAACAATGCTACTATCAAACCAATGCGCTAGCTACTGTCCATCCCAACTATGCTACTATCAAACCAATGTGCTAGCTACTGTCCATCCATCAAACCAATGTGCTAGCTACTGTCCATCCATCAAACCAATGTGCTAGCTACTGTCCATCCCAACTATGCTACTATCAAACCAATGTGCTAGCTACTGTCCATCCCAACTATGCTACTATCAAACCAATGTGCTAGCTACTGTCCATCCATCAAACCAATGTGCTAGCTACTGTCCATCCCAACTATGCTACTATCAAACCAATGCGCTAGCTACTGTCCATCCCAACTATGCTACTATCAAACCAATGCGCTAGCTACTGTCCATCCCAACTATGCTACTATCAAACTAATGCGCTAGCTACTGTCCATCCCAACTTAGCTACTGTCCATCCCAACTATGCTACTATCAAACCAATGCGCTAGCTACTGTCCATCCCAACTATGCTACTATCAAACCAATGTGCTAGCTACTGTCCATCCCAACTATGCTACTATCAAACCAATGTGCTAGCTACTGTCCATCTCAACTATGCTACTATCAAACCAATGTGCTAGCTACTGTCCATCCCAACTATGCTGCTATCAAACCAATGTGCTAGCTACTGTCCATCCATCAAACCAATGCGCTAGCTACTGTCCATCCCAACTATGCTACTATCAAACCAATGCGCTAGCTACTGTCCATCCCAACTATGCTACTATCAAACCAATGCGCTAGCTACTGTCAATCCCAACTATGCTACTATCAAACCAATGCGCTAGCTACTGTACATCCCAACTAGCTACTATCAAACCAATGTGCTAGCTACTGTCCATCCATCAAACCAATGTGCTAGCTACTGTCCATCCCAACTATGCTACTATCAAACCAATGCGCTAGCTACTGTCCATCTCAACTATGCTACTATCAAACCAATGTGCTAGCTACTGTCCATCCCAACTATGCTACTATCAAACCAATGCGCTAGCTACAGTCCATCCCAACTATGCTACTATCAAACCAATGCGCTAGCTACTGTCCATCCCAACTATGATGCTATCAAACCAATGTGCTAGCTACTGTCCATCCCAACTATGCTATCAAACCAATGTAATAGCTACTGTCCATCCCAACTATGCTACTATCAAACCAATGCGCTAGCTACTGTCCATCCCAACTATGCTACTATCAAACCAATGCGCTAGCTACTGTCCATCCCAACTATGCTACTATCAAACCAATGTGCTAGCTACTGTCCATCCATCAAACCAATGTGCTAGCTACTGTCCATCCATCAAACCAATGTGCTAGCTACTGTCCATCCCAACTATGCTACTATCAAACCAATCTACTAGCTACTGTCCATCCCAACTATGCTACTATCAAACCAATGTGCTAGCTACATTCCATCCATCAAACCAATGTGCTAGCTACTGTACATCCCAACTATACTACTATCAAACCAATGTGCTAGCTACTGTCCATCCATCAAACCAATGTGCTAGCTACTGTCCATCCATCAAACCAATGTGCTAGCTACTGTCCATCCCAACTATGCTACTATCAAACCAATGTGCTAGCTACTGTCCATCCCAACTATGCTACTATCAAAACAATGTGCTAGCTACTGTCCATCCATCAAACCAATGTGCTAGCTACTGTCCATCCCAACTATGCTACTATCATACCAATGTGCTAGCTAATGTCCATCTAAACTATGCTACTATCAAACCAACGCGCTAGCTACTGTCCATCCCAACTATGCTATCAAACCAATGTAATAGCTACTGTCCATCCCAACTATGCTACTATCAAACCAATGCGCTAGCTACTGTCCATCCCAACTATGCTACTATCAAACCAATGCGCTAGCTACTGTCCATCCCAACTATGCTACTATCAAACCAATGTGCTAGCTACTGTCCATCCCAACTATGCTACTATCAAACCAATGTGCTAGCTACTGTCCATCCATCAAACCAATGTGCTAGCTACTGTCCATCCCAACTATGCTACTATCAAACCAATGTGCTAGCTACTGTCCATCCCAACTATGCTACTATCAAACCAATGTGCTAGCTACTGTCCATCCCAACTATGCTGCTATTAAACCAATGTGCTAGCTACTGTCCATCCATCAAACCAATGCGCTAGCTACCGTCCATCCCAACTATGCTACTATCAAAACAATGCGCTAGCTACTGTCCATCCCAACTATGCTACTATGAAACCAATGTGCTAGCTACTGTCCATCCATCAAACCAATGTGCTAGCTACTGTCCATCCATCAAACCAATGTGCTAGCTACTGTCCATCCCAACTATGCTACTATCAAACCAATGTGCTAGCTACTGTCCATCCCAACTATGCTACTATCAAACCAATGTGCTAGCTACTGTCCATCCCAACTATGCTACTATCAAACCAATGTGCTAGCTACTGTCCATCCATCAAACCAATGTGCTAGCTACTGTCCATCCCAACTATGCTACTATCAAACCAATGCGCTAGCTACTGTCCATCCCAACTATGCTACTATCAAACCAATGCGCTAGCTACTGTCCATCCCAACTATGCTACTATCAAACCAATGTGCTAGCTACTGTCCATCCATCAAACCAATGTGCTAGCTACTGTCCATCCATCAAACCAATGTGCTAGCTACTGTCCATCCCAACTATGCTACTATCAAACCAATGTGCTAGCTACTGTCCATCCCAACTATGCTACTATCAAACCAATGTGCTAGCTACTGTCCATCCATCAAACCAATGTGCTAGCTACTGTCCATCCCAACTATGCTACTATCAAACCAATGCGCTAGCTACTGTCCATCCCAACTATGCTACTATCAAACTAATGCGCTAGCTACTGTCCATCCCAACTATGCTACTATCATACCAATGCGCTAGCTACTGTCCATCTAAACTATGCTACTATCAAACCAACGCACTAGCTACTGTCCATCCCAACTATGCTATCAAACCAATGTAATAGCTACTGTCCATCCCAACTATGCTACTATCAAACCAATGCGCTAGCTACTGTCCATCCCAACTATGCTACTATCAAACCAATGCGCTAGCTACTGTCCATCCCAACTATGCTACTATCAAACCAATGTGCTAGCTACTGTCCATCCCAACTATGCTACTATCAAACTAATGTGCTAGCTACTGTCCATCCCAACTATGCTACTATCAAACCAATGTGCTAGCTACTGTCCATCCATCAAACCAATGTGCTAGCTACTGTCCATCCCAACTATGCTACTATCATACCAATGCGCTAGCTACTGTCCATCTAAACTATGCTACTATCAAACCAACGCACTAGCTACTGTCCATCCCAACTATGCTATCAAACCAATGTTATAGCTACTGTCCATCCCAACTATGCTACTATCAAACCAATGCGCTAGCTACTGTCCATCCCAACTATGCTACTATCAAACCAATGCGCTAGCTACTGTCCATCCCAACTATGCTACTATCAAACCAATGTGCTAGCTACTGTCCATCCCAACTATGCTACTATCAAACCAATGTGCTAGCTACTGTCCATCCCAACTATGCTACTATCAAACCAATGTGCTAGCTACTGTCCATCCATCAAACCAATGTGCTAGCTACTGTCCATCCCAACTATGCTACTATCAAACCAATGCGCTAGCTACTGTCCATCCCAACTATGCTACTATCAAACCAATGCGCTAGCTACTGTCCATCCCAACTATGCTACTATCAAACTAATGCGCTAGCTACTGTCCATCCCAACTATGCTACTATCATACCAATGTGCTAGCTAATGTCCATCTAAACTATGCTACTATCAAACCAACGCGCTAGCTACTGTCCATCCCAACTATGCTATCAAACCAATGTAATAGCTACTGTCCATCCCAACTATGCTACTATCAAACCAATGCGCTAGCTACTGTCCATCCCAACTATGCTACTATCAAACCAATGCGCTAGCTACTGTCCATCCCAACTATGCTACTATCAAACCAATGTGCTAGCTACTGTCCATCCCAACTATGCTACTATCAAACCAATGTGCTAGCTACTGTCCATCCATCAAACCAATGTGCTAGCTACTGTCCATCCCAACTATGCTACTATCAAACCAATGTGCTAGCTACTGTCCATCCCAACTATGCTACTATCAAACCAATGTGCTAGCTACTGTCCATCCCAACTATGCTGCTATAAAACCAATGTGCTAGCTACTGTCCATCCATCAAACCAATGCGCTAGCTACCGTCCATCCCAACTATGCTACTATCAAAACAATGCGCTAGCTACTGTCCATCCCAACTATGCTACTATCAAACCAATGCGCTAGCTACTGTCCATCCCAACTATGCTACTATCAAATTAATGCGCTAGCTACTGTCCATCCCAACTATGCTACTATCATACCAATGTGCTAGCTAATGTCCATCTAAACTATGCTACTATCAAACCAACGCGCTAGCTACTGTCCATCCCAACTATGCTATCAAACCAATGTAATAGCTACTGTCCATCCCAACTATGCTACTATCAAACCAATGCGCTAGCTACTGTCCATCCCAACTATGCTACTATCAAACCAATGCGCTAGCTACTGTCCATCCCAACTATGCTACTATCAAACCAATGTGCTAGCTACTGTCCATCCCAACTATGCTACTATCAAACCAATGTGCTAGCTACTGTCCATCCATCAAACCAATGCGCTAGCTACTGTCCATCCCAACTATGCTACTATCAAACCAATGTGCTAGCTACTGTCCATCCCAACTATGCTACTATCAAACCAATGTGCTAGCTACTGTCCATCCCAACTATGCTACTATCAAACCAATGTGCTAGCTACTGTCCATCCATCAAACCAATGTGCTAGCTACTGTCCATCCCAACTATGCTACTATCAAACCAATGCGCTAGCTACTGTCCATCCCAACTATGCTACTATCAAACCAATGCGCTAGCTACTGTCCATCCCAACTATGCTACTATCAAATTAATGCGCTAGCTACTGTCCATCCCAACTATGCTACTATCATACCAATGTGCTAGCTAATGTCCATCTAAACTATGCTACTATCAAACCAACGCGCTAGCTACTGTCCATCCCAACTATGCTATCAAACCAATGTAATAGCTACTGTCCATCCCAACTATGCTACTATCAAACCAATGCGCTAGCTACTGTCCATCCCAACTATGCTACTATCAAACCAATGCGCTAGCTACTGTCCATCCCAACTATGCTACTATCAAACCAATGTGCTAGCTACTGTCCATCCCAACTATGCTACTATCAAACCAATGTGCTAGCTACTGTCCATCCATCAAACCAATGTGCTAGCTACTGTCCATCCCAACTATGCTACTATCAAACCAATGTGCTAGCTACTGTCCATCCCAACTATGCTACTATCAAACCAATGTGCTAGCTACTGTCCATCCCAACTATGCTGCTATAAAACCAATGTGCTAGCTACTGTCCATCCATCAAACCAATGCGCTAGCTACCGTCCATCCCAACTATGCTACTATCAAACCAATGCGCTAGCTACTGTCCATCCCAACTATGCTACTATCAAACCAATGTGCTAGCTACTGTCCATCCATCAAACCAATGTGCTAGCTACTGTCCATCCATCAAACCAATGTGCTAGCTACTGTCCATCCCAACTATGCTACTATCAAACCAATGTGCTAGCTACTGTCCATCCCAACTATGCTACTATCAAACCAATGTGCTAGCTACTGTCCATCCATCAAACCAATGTGCTAGCTACTGTCCATCCCAACTATGCTACTATCAAACCAATGCGCTAGCTACTGTCCATCCCAACTATGCTACTATCAAACCAATGCGCTAGCTACTGTCCATCCCAACTATGCTACTATCAAACTAATGCGCTAGCTACTGTCCATCCCAACTTAGCTACTGTCCATCCCAACTATGCTACTATCAAACCAATGCGCTAGCTACTGTCCATCCCAACTATGCTACTATCAAACCAATGTGCTAGCTACTGTCCATCCCAACTATGCTACTATCAAACCAATGTGCTAGCTACTGTCCATCTCAACTATGCTACTAACAAACCAATGTGCTAGCTACTGTCCATCCCAACTATGCTGCTATCAAACCAATGTGCTAGCTACTGTCCATCCATCAAACCAATGCGCTAGCTACTGTCCATCCCAACTATGCTACTATCAAACCAATGCGCTAGCTACTGTCCATCCCAACTATGCTACTATCAAACCAATGCGCTAGCTACTGTCAATCCCAACTATGCTACTATCAAACCAATGCGCTAGCTACTGTACATCCCAACTAGCTACTATCAAACCAATGTGCTAGCTACTGTCCATCCATCAAACCAATGTGCTAGCTACTGTCCATCCCAACTATGCTACTATCAAACCAATGCGCTAGCTACTGTCCATCCCAACTATGCTACTATCAAACCAATGTGCTAGCTACTGTCCATCCCAACTATGCTACTATCAAACCAATGTGCTAGCTACTGTCCATCCCAACTATGCTACTATCAAACCAATGTGCTAGCTACTGTCCATCCATCAAACCAATGTGCTAGCTACTGTCCATCCCAACTATGCTACTATCAAACCAATGCGCTAGCTACTGTCCATCCCAACTATGCTACTATCAAACCAATGCGCTAGCTACTGTCCATCCCAACTATGCTACTATCAAATTAATGCGCTAGCTACTGTCCATCCCAACTATGCTACTATCATACCAATGTGCTAGCTAATGTCCATCTAAACTATGCTACTATCAAACCAACGCGCTAGCTACTGTCCATCCCAACTATGCTATCAAACCAATGTAATAGCTACTGTCCATCCCAACTATGCTACTATCAAACCAATGCGCTAGCTACTGTCCATCCCAACTATGCTACTATCAAACCAATGCGCTAGCTACTGTCCATCCCAACTATGCTACTATCAAACCAATGTGCTAGCTACTGTCCATCCCAACTATGCTACTATCAAACCAATGTGCTAGCTACTGTCCATCCATCAAACCAATGTGCTAGCTACTGTCCATCCCAACTATGCTACTATCAAACCAATGTGCTAGCTACTGTCCATCCATCAAACCAATGCGCTAGCTACCGTCCATCCCAACTATGCTACTATCAAACCAATGCGTTAGCTACTGTCCATCCCAACTATGCTACTATCAAACCAATGTGCTAGCTACTGTCCATCCATCAAACCAATGTGCTAGCTACTGTCCATCCATCAAACCAATGTGCTAGCTACTGTCCATCCCAACTATGCTACTATCAAACCAATGTGCTAGCTACTGTCCATCCCAACTATGCTACTATCAAACCAATGTGCTAGCTACTGTCCATCCATCAAACCAATGTGCTAGCTACTGTCCATCCCAACTATGCTACTATCAAACCAATGCGCTAGCTACTGTCCATCCCAACTATGCTACTATCAAACCAATGCGCTAGCTACTGTCCATCCCAACTATGCTACTATCAAACTAATGCGCTAGCTACTGTCCATCCCAACTTAGCTACTGTCCATCCCAACTATGCTACTATCAAACCAATGCGCTAGCTACTGTCCATCCCAACTATGCTACTATCAAACCAATGTGCTAGCTACTGTCCATCCCAACTATGCTACTATCAAACCAATGTGCTAGCTACTGTCCATCTCAACTATGCTACTATCAAACCAATGTGCCAGCTACTGTCCATCCCAACTATGCTGCTATCAAACCAATGTGCTAGCTACTGTCCATCCATCAAACCAATGCGCTAGCTACTGTCCATCCCAACTATGCTACTATCAAACCAATGCGCTAGCTACTGTCCATCCCAACTATGCTACTATCAAACCAATGCGCTAGCTACTGTCAATCCCAACTATGCTACTATCAAACCAATGCGCTAGCTACTGTACATCCCAACTAGCTACTATCAAACCAATGTGCTAGCTACTGTCCATCCATCAAACCAATGTGCTAGCTACTGTCCATCCCAACTATGCTACTATCAAACCAATGCGCTAGCTACTGTCCATCCCAACTATGCTACTATCAAACCAATGTGCTAGCTACTGTCCATCCCAACTATGCTACTATCAAACCAATGCGCTAGCTACAGTCCATCCCAACTATGCTACTATCAAACCAATGCGCTAGCTACTGTCCATCCCAACTATGATGCTATCAAACCAATGTGCTAGCTACTGTCCATCCCAACTATGCTATCAAACCAATGTAATAGCTACTGTCCATCCCAACAATGCTACTATCAAACCAATGCGCTAGCTACTGTCCATCCCAACTATGCTACTATCAAACCAATGTGCTAGCTACTGTCCATCCATCAAACCAATGTGCTAGCTACTGTCCATCCATCAAACCAATGTGCTAGCTACTGTCCATCCCAACTATGCTACTATCAAACCAATGTGCTAGCTACTGTCCATCCCAACTATGCTACTATCAAACCAATGTGCTAGCTACTGTCCATCCATCAAACCAATGTGCTAGCTACTGTCCATCCCAACTATGCTACTATCAAACCAATGCGCTAGCTACTGTCCATCCCAACTATGCTACTATCAAACCAATGCGCTAGCTACTGTCCATCCCAACTATGCTACTATCAAACTAATGCGCTAGCTACTGTCCATCCCAACTTAGCTACTGTCCATCCCAACTATGCTACTATCAAACCAATGCGCTAGCTACTGTCCATCCCAACTATGCTACTATCAAACCAATGTGCTAGCTACTGTCCATCCCAACTATGCTACTATCAAACCAATGTGCTAGCTACTGTCCATCTCAACTATGCTACTATCAAACCAATGTGCTAGCTACTGTCCATCCCAACTATGCTGCTATCAAACCAATGTGCTAGCTACTGTCCATCCATCAAACCAATGCGCTAGCTACTGTCCATCCCAACTATGCTACTATCAAACCAATGCGCTAGCTACTGTCCATCCCAACTATGCTACTATCAAACCAATGCGCTAGCTACTGTCAATCCCAACTATGCTACTATCAAACCAATGCGCTAGCTACTGTACATCCCAACTAGCTACTATCAAACCAATGTGCTAGCTACTGTCCATCCATCAAACCAATGTGCTAGCTACTGTCCATCCCAACTATGCTACTATCAAACCAATGCGCTAGCTACTGTCCATCTCAACTATGCTACTATCAAACCAATGTGCTAGCTACTGTCCATCCCAACTATGCTACTATCAAACCAATGCGCTAGCTACAGTCCATCCCAACTATGCTACTATCAAACCAATGCGCTAGCTACTGTCCATCCCAACTATGATGCTATCAAACCAATGTGCTAGCTACTGTCCATCCCAACTATGCTATCAAACCAATGTAATAGCTACTGTCCATCCCAACTATGCTACTATCAAACCAATGCGCTAGCTACTGTCCATCCCAACTATGCTACTATCAAACCAATGCGCTAGCTACTGTCCATCCCAACTATGCTACTATCAAACCAATGTGCTAGCTACTGTCCATCCATCAAACCAATGTGCTAGCTACTGTCCATCCATCAAACCAATGTGCTAGCTACTGTCCATCCCAACTATGCTACTATCAAACCAATCTACTAGCTACTGTCCATCCCAACTATGCTACTATCAAACCAATGTGCTAGCTACATTCCATCCATCAAACCAATGTGCTAGCTACTGTACATCCCAACTATACTACTATCAAACCAATGTGCTAGCTACTGTCCATCCATCAAACCAATGTGCTAGCTACTGTCCATCCATCAAACCAATGTGCTAGCTACTGTCCATCCCAACTATGCTACTATCAAACCAATGTGCTAGCTACTGTCCATCCCAACTATGCTACTATCAAAACAATGTGCTAGCTACTGTCCATCCATCAAACCAATGTGCTAGCTACTGTCCATCCCAACTATGCTACTATCATACCAATGTGCTAGCTAATGTCCATCTAAACTATGCTACTATCAAACCAACGCGCTAGCTACTGTCCATCCCAACTATGCTATCAAACCAATGTAATAGCTACTGTCCATCCCAACTATGCTACTATCAAACCAATGCGCTAGCTACTGTCCATCCCAACTATGCTACTATCAAACCAATGCGCTAGCTACTGTCCATCCCAACTATGCTACTATCAAACCAATGTGCTAGCTACTGTCCATCCCAACTATGCTACTATCAAACCAATGTGCTAGCTACTGTCCATCCATCAAACCAATGTGCTAGCTACTGTCCATCCCAACTATGCTACTATCAAACCAATGTGCTAGCTACTGTCCATCCCAACTATGCTACTATCAAACCAATGTGCTAGCTACTGTCCATCCCAACTATGCTGCTATTAAACCAATGTGCTAGCTACTGTCCATCCATCAAACCAATGCGCTAGCTACCGTCCATCCCAACTATGCTACTATCAAAACAATGCGCTAGCTACTGTCCATCCCAACTATGCTACTATGAAACCAATGTGCTAGCTACTGTCCATCCATCAAACCAATGTGCTAGCTACTGTCCATCCATCAAACCAATGTGCTAGCTACTGTCCATCCCAACTATGCTACTATCAAACCAATGTGCTAGCTACTGTCCATCCCAACTATGCTACTATCAAACCAATGTGCTAGCTACTGTCCATCCCAACTATGCTACTATCAAACCAATGTGCTAGCTTCTGTCCATCCATCAAACCAATGTGCTAGCTACTGTCCATCCCAACTATGCTACTATCAAACCAATGCGCTAGCTACTGTCCATCCCAACTATGCTACTATCAAACCAATGCGCTAGCTACTGTCCATCCCAACTATGCTACTATCAAACCAATGTGCTAGCTACTGTCCATCCATCAAACCAATGTGCTAGCTACTGTCCATCCATCAAACCAATGTGCTAGCTACTGTCCATCCCAACTATGCTACTATCAAACCAATGTGCTAGCTACTGTCCATCCCAACTATGCTACTATCAAACCAATGTGCTAGCTACTGTCCATCCATCAAACCAATGTGCTAGCTACTGTCCATCCCAACTATGCTACTATCAAACCAATGCGCTAGCTACTGTCCATCCCAACTATGCTACTATCAAACTAATGCGCTAGCTACTGTCCATCCCAACTATGCTACTATCATACCAATGCGCTAGCTACTGTCCATCTAAACTATGCTACTATCAAACCAACGCACTAGCTACTGTCCATCCCAACTATGCTATCAAACCAATGTAATAGCTACTGTCCATCCCAACTATGCTACTATCAAACCAATGCGCTAGCTACTGTCCATCCCAACTATGCTACTATCAAACAAATGCGCTAGCTACTGTCCATCCCAACTATGCTACTATCAAACCAATGTGCTAGCTACTGTCCATCCCAACTATGCTACTATCAAACTAATGTGCTAGCTACTGTCCATCCCAACTATGCTACTATCAAACCAATGTGCTAGCTACTGTCCATCCATCAAACCAATGTGCTAGCTACTGTCCATCCCAACTATGCTACTATCATACCAATGCGCTAGCTACTGTCCATCTAAACTATGCTACTATCAAACCAACGCACTAGCTACTGTCCATCCCAACTATGCTATCAAACCAATGTTATAGCTACTGTCCATCCCAACTATGCTACTATCAAACCAATGCGCTAGCTACTGTCCATCCCAACTATGCTACTATCAAACCAATGCGCTAGCTACTGTCCATCCCAACTATGCTACTATCAAACCAATGTGCTAGCTACTGTCCATCCCAACTATGCTACTATCAAACCAATGTGCTAGCTACTGTCCATCCCAACTATGCTACTATCAAACCAATGTGCTAGCTACTGTCCATCCATCAAACCAATGTGCTAGCTACTGTCCATCCCAACTATGCTACTATCAAACCAATGCGCTAGCTACTGTCCATCCCAACTATGCTACTATCAAACCAATGCGCTAGCTACTGTCCATCCCAACTATGCTACTATCAAACTAATGCGCTAGCTACTGTCCATCCCAACTATGCTACTATCATACCAATGTGCTAGCTAATGTCCATCTAAACTATGCTACTATCAAACCAACGTGCTAGCTACTGTCCATCCCAACTATGCTATCAAACCAATGTAATAGCTACTGTCCATCCCAACTATGCTACTATCAAACCAATGCGCTAGCTACTGTCCATCCCAACTATGCTACTATCAAACCAATGCGCTAGCTACTGTCCATCCCAACTATGCTACTATCAAACCAATGTGCTAGCTACTGTCCATCCCAACTATGCTACTATCAAACCAATGTGCTAGCTACTGTCCATCCATCAAACCAATGTGCTAGCTACTGTCCATCCCAACTATGCTACTATCAAACCAATGTGCTAGCTACTGTCCATCCCAACTATGCTACTATCAAACCAATGTGCTAGCTACTGTCCATCCCAACTATGCTGCTATAAAACCAATGTGCTAGCTACTGTCCATCCATCAAACCAATGCGCTAGCTACCGTCCATCCCAACTATGCTACTATCAAAACAATGCGCTAGCTACTGTCCATCCCAACTATGCTACTATCAAACCAATGTGCTAGCTACTGTCCATCCATCAAACCAATGTGCTAGCTACTGTCCATCCATCAAACCAATGTGCTAGCTACTGTCCATCCCAACTATGCTACTATCAAACCAATGTGCTAGCTACTGTCCATCCCAACTATGCTACTATCAAACCAATGTGCTAGCTACTGTCCATCCATCAAACCAATGTGCTAGCTACTGTCCATCCCAACTATGCTACTATCAAACCAATGCGCTAGCTACTGTCCATCCCAACTATGCTACTATCAAACCAATGCGCTAGCTACTGTCCATTCCAACTATGCTACTATCAAACCAATGCGCTAGCTACAGTCCATCCCAACTATGCTACTATCAAACCAATGCGCTAGCTACTGTCCATCCCAACTATGCTACTATCAAACCAATGTGCTAGCTACTGTCCATCCCAACTATGCTACTATCAAACCAATGTGCTAGCCACTGTCCATCCCAACTATGCTACTATCAAACCAATGTGCTAGCTACTGTCCATCCATCAAACCAATGTGCTAGCTACTGTCCATCCCAACTATGCTACTATCAAACCAATGCGCTAGCTACTGTCCATCCCAACTATGCTACTATCAAACCAATGTGCTAGCTACTGTCCATCCCAACTATGCTACTATCAAATTAATGCGCTAGCTACTGTCCATCCCAACTATGCTACTATCATACCAATGTGCTAGCTAATGTCCATCTAAACTATGCTACTATCAAACCAACGCGCTAGCTACTGTCCATCCCAACTATGCTATCAAACCAATGTAATAGCTACTGTCCATCCCAACTATGCTACTATCAAACCAATGCGCTAGCTACTGTCCATCCCAACTATGCTACTGTCAAACCAATGCGCTAGCTACTGTCCATCCCAACTATGCTACTATCAAACCAATGTGCTAGCTACTGTCCATCCCAACTATGCTACTATCAAACCAATGTGCTAGCTACTGTCCATCCATCAAACCAATGCGCTAGCTACTGTCCATCCCAACTATGCTACTATCAAACCAATGTGCTAGCTACTGTCCATCCCAACTATGCTACTATCAAACCAATGTGCTAGCTACTGTCCATCCCAACTATGCTACTATCAAACCAATGTGCTAGCTACTGTCCATCCATCAAACCAATGTGCTAGCTACTGTCCATCCCAACTATGCTACTATCAAACCAATGCGCTAGCTACTGTCCATCCCAACTATGCTACTATCAAACCAATGCGCTAGCTACTGTCCATCCCAACTATGCTACTATCAAACTAATGCGCTAGCTACTGTCCATCCCAACTATGCTACTATCATACCAATGTGCTAGCTAATGTCCATCTAAACTATGCTACTATCAAACCAACGCGCTAGCTACTGTCCATCCCAACTATGCTATCAAACCAATGTAATAGCTACTGTCCATCCCAACTATGCTACTATCAAACCAATGCGCTAGCTACTGTCCATCCCAACTATGCTACTATCAAACCAATGCGCTAGCTACTGTCCATCCCAACTATGCTACTATCAAACCAATGTGCTAGCTACTGTCCATCCCAACTATGCTACTATCAAACCAATGTGCTAGCTACTGTCCATCCATCAAACCAATGTGCTAGCTACTGTCCATCCCAACTATGCTACTATCAAACCAATGTGCTAGCTACTGTCCATCCCAACTATGCTACTATCAAACCAATGTGCTAGCTACTGTCCATCCCAACTATGCTGCTATAAAACCAATGTGCTAGCTACTGTCCATCCATCAAACCAATGCGCTAGCTACCGTCCATCCCAACTATGCTACTATCAAAACAATGCGCTAGCTACTGTCCATCCCAACTATGCTACTATCAAACCAATGTGCTAGCTACTGTCCATCCATCAAACCAATGTGCTAGCTACTGTCCATCCATCAAACCAATGTGCTAGCTACTGTCCATCCCAACTATGCTACTATCAAACCAATGTGCTAGCTACTGTCCATCCCAACTATGCTACTATCAAACCAATGTGCTAGCTACTGTCCATCCATCAAACCAATGTGCTAGCTACTGTCCATCCCAACTATGCTACTATCAAACCAATGCGCTAGCTACTGTCCATCCCAACTATGCTACTATCAAACCAATGCGCTAGCTACTGTCCATTCCAACTATGCTACTATCAAACCAATGCGCTAGCTACAGTCCATCCCAACTATGCTACTATCAAACCAATGCGCTAGCTACTGTCCATCCCAACTATGCTACTATCAAACCAATGTGCTAGCTACTGTCCATCCCAACTATGCTACTATCAAACCAATGTGCTAGCTACTGTCCATCCCAACTATGCTACTATCAAACCAATGTGCTAGCTACTGTCCATCCATCAAACCAATGTGCTAGCTACTGTCCATCCCAACTATGCTACTATCAAACCAATGCGCTAGCTACTGTCCATCCCAACTATGCTACTATCAAACCAATGCGCTAGCTACTGTCCATCCCAACTATGCTACTATCAAATTAATGCGCTAGCTACTGTCCATCCCAACTATGCTACTATCATACCAATGTGCTAGCTAATGTCCATCTAAACTATGCTACTATCAAACCAACGCGCTAGCTACTGTCCATCCCAACTATGCTATCAAACCAATGTAATAGCTACTGTCCATCCCAACTATGCTACTATCAAACCAATGCGCTAGCTACTGTCCATCCCAACTATGCTACTATCAAACCAATGCGCTAGCTACTGTCCATCCCAACTATGCTACTATCAAACCAATGTGCTAGCTACTGTCCATCCCAACTATGCTACTATCAAACCAATGTGCTAGCTACTGTCCATCCATCAAACCAATGCGCTAGCTACTGTCCATCCCAACTATGCTACTATCATACCAATGTGCTAGCTAATGTCCATCTAAACTATGCTACTATCAAACCAACGCGCTAGCTACTGTCCATCCCAACTATGCTATCAAACCAATGTAATAGCTACTGTCCATCCCAACTATGCTACTATCAAACCAATGCGCTAGCTACTGTCCATCCCAACTATGCTACTATCAAACCAATGCGCTAGCTACTGTCCATCCCAACTATGCTACTATCAAACCAATGTGCTAGCTACTGTCCATCCCAACTATGCTACTATCAAACCAATGTGCTAGCTACTGTCCATCCATCAAACCAATGCGCTAGCTACTGTCCATCCCAACTATGCTACTATCAAACCAATGCGCTAGCTACTGTCCATCCCAACTATGCTACTATCAAACTAATGCGCTAGCTACTGTCCATCCCAACTTAGCTACTGTCCATCCCAACTATGCTACTATCAAACCAATGCGCTAGCTACTGTCCATCCCAACTATGCTACTATCAAACCAATGTGCTAGCTACTGTCCATCCCAACTATGCTACTATCAAACCAATGTGCTAGCTACTGTCCATCTCAACTATGCTACTATCAAACCAATGTGCTAGCTACTGTCCATCCCAACTATGCTGCTATCAAACCAATGTGCTAGCTACTGTCCATCCATCAAACCAATGCGCTAGCTACTGTCCATCCCAACTATGCTACTATCAAACCAATGCGCTAGCTACTGTCCATCCCAACTATGCTACTATCAAACCAATGCGCTAGCTACTGTCAATCCCAACTATGCTACTATCAAACCAATGCGCTAGCTACTGTACATCCCAACTAGCTACTATCAAACCAATGTGCTAGCTACTGTCCATCCATCAAACCAATGTGCTAGCTACTGTCCATCCCAACTATGCTACTATCAAACCAATGCGCTAGCTACTGTCCATCCCAACTATGCTACTATCAAACCAATGTGCTAGCTACTGTCCATCCCAACTATGCTACTATCAAACCAATGTGCTAGCTACTGTCCATCCCAACTATGCTACTATCAAACCAATGTGCTAGCTACTGTCCATCCATCAAACCAATGTGCTAGCTACTGTCCATCCCAACTATGCTACTATCAAACCAATGCGCTAGCTACTGTCCATCCCAACTATGCTACTATCAAACCAATGCGCTAGCTACTGTCCATCCCAACTATGCTACTATCAAATTAATGCGCTAGCTACTGTCCATCCCAACTATGCTACTATCATACCAATGTGCTAGCTAATGTCCATCTAAACTATGCTACTATCAAACCAACGCGCTAGCTACTGTCCATCCCAACTATGCTATCAAACCAATGTAATAGCTACTGTCCATCCCAACTATGCTACTATCAAACCAATGCGCTAGCTACTGTCCATCCCAACTATGCTACTATCAAACCAATGCGCTAGCTACTGTCCATCCCAACTATGCTACTATCAAACCAATGTGCTAGCTACTGTCCATCCCAACTATGCTACTATCAAACCAATGTGCTAGCTACTGTCCATCCATCAAACCAATGTGCTAGCTACTGTCCATCCCAACTATGCTACTATCAAACCAATGTGCTAGCTACTGTCCATCCCAACTATGCTACTATCAAACCAATGTGCTAGCTACTGTCCATCCCAACTATGCTGCTATAAAACCAATGTGCTAGCTACTGTCCATCCATCAAACCAATGCGCTAGCTACCGTCCATCCCAACTATGCTACTATCAAACCAATGCGCTAGCTACTGTCCATCCCAACTATGCTACTATCAAACCAATGTGCTAGCTACTGTCCATCCATCAAACCAATGTGCTAGCTACTGTCCATCCATCAAACCAATGTGCTAGCTACTGTCCATCCCAACTATGCTACTATCAAACCAATGTGCTAGCTACTGTCCATCCCAACTATGCTACTATCAAACCAATGTGCTAGCTACTGTCCATCCATCAAACCAATGTGCTAGCTACTGTCCATCCCAACTATGCTACTATCAAACCAATGCGCTAGCTACTGTCCATCCCAACTATGCTACTATCAAACCAATGCGCTAGCTACTGTCCATCCCAACTATGCTACTATCAAACTAATGCGCTAGCTACTGTCCATCCCAACTTAGCTACTGTCCATCCCAACTATGCTACTATCAAACCAATGCGCTAGCTTCTGTCCATCCCAACTATGCTACTATCAAACCAATGTGCTAGCTACTGTCCATCCCAACTATGCTACTATCAAACCAATGTGCTAGCTACTGTCCATCTCAACTATGCTACTATCAAACCAATGTGCTAGCTACTGTCCATCCCAACTATGCTGCTATCAAACCAATGTGCTAGCTACTGTCCATCCATCAAACCAATGCGCTAGCTACTGTCCATCCCAACTATGCTACTATCAAACCAATGCGCTAGCTACTGTCCATCCCAACTATGCTACTATCAAACCAATGCGCTAGCTACTGTCAATCCCAACTATGCTACTATCAAACCAATGCGCTAGCTACTGTACATCCCAACTAGCTACTATCAAACCAATGTGCTAGCTACTGTCCATCCATCAAACCAATGTGCTAGCTACTGTCCATCCCAACTATGCTACTATCAAACCAATGCGCTAGCTACTGTCCATCCCAACTATGCTACTATCAAACCAATGTGCTAGCTACTGTCCATCCCAACTATGCTACTATCAAACCAATGCGCTAGCTACAGTCCATCCCAACTATGCTACTATCAAACCAATGCGCTAGCTACTGTCCATCCCAACTATGATGCTATCAAACCAATGTGCTATCTACTGTCCATCCCAACTATGCTATCAAACCAATGTAATAGCTACTGTCCATCCCAACAATGCTACTATCAAACCAATGCGCTAGCTACCGTCCATCCCAACTATGCTACTATCAAACCAATGTGCTAGCTACTGTCCATCCATCAAACCAATGTGCTAGCTACTGTCCATCCATCAAACCAATGTGCTAGCTACTGTCCATCCCAACTATGCTACTATCAAACCAATGTGCTAGCTACTGTCCATCCCAACTATGCTACTATCAAACCAATGTGCTAGCTACTGTCCATCCATCAAACCAATGTGCTAGCTACTGTCCATCCCAACTATGCTACTATCAAACCAATGCGCTAGCTACTGTCCATCCCAACTATGCTACTATCAAACCAATGCGCTAGCTACTGTCCATCCCAACTATGCTACTATCAAACTAATGCGCTAGCTACTGTCCATCCCAACTTAGCTACTGTCCATCCCAACTATGCTACTATCAAACCAATGCGCTAGCTACTGTCCATCCCAACTATGCTACTATCAAACCAATGTGCTAGCTACTGTCCATCCCAACTATGCTACTATCAAACCAATGTGCTAGCTACTGTCCATCTCAACTATGCTACTATCAAACCAATGTGCTAGCTACTGTCCATCCCAACTATGCTGCTATCAAACCAATGTGCTAGCTACTGTCCATCCATCAAACCAATGCGCTAGCTACTGTCCATCCCAACTATGCTACTATCAAACCAATGCGCTAGCTACTGTCCATCCCAACTATGCTACTATCAAACCAATGCGCTAGCTACTGTCAATCCCAACTATGCTACTATCAAACCAATGCGCTAGCTACTGTACATCCCAACTAGCTACTATCAAACCAATGTGCTAGCTACTGTCCATCCATCAAACCAATGTGCTAGCTACTGTCCATCCCAACTATGCTACTATCAAACCAATGCGCTAGCTACTGTCCATCCCAACTATGCTACTATCAAACCAATGTGCTAGCTACTGTCCATCCCAACTATGCTACTATCAAACCAATGCGCTAGCTACAGTCCATCCCAACTATGCTACTATCAAACCAATGCGCTAGCTACTGTCCATCCCAACTATGATGCTATCAAACCAATGTGCTAGCTACTGTCCATCCCAACTATGCTATCAAACCAATGTAATAGCTACTGTCCATCCCAACTATGCTACTATCAAACCAATGCGCTAGCTACTGTCCATCCCAACTATGCTACTATCAAACCAATGCGCTAGCTACTGTCCATCCCAACTATGCTACTATCAAACCAATGTGCTAGCTACTGTCCATCCATCAAACCAATGTGCTAGCTACTGTCCATCCATCAAACCAATGTGCTAGCTACTGTCCATCCCAACTATGCTACTATCAAACCAATCTGCTAGCTACTGTCCATCCCAACTATGCTACTATCAAACCAATGTGCTAGCTACATTCCATCCATCAAACCAATGTGCTAGCTACTGTACATCCCAACTATACTACTATCAAACCAATGTGCTAGCTACTGTCCATCCATCAAACCAATGTGCTAGCTACTGTCCATCCATCAAACCAATGTGCTAGCTACTGTCCATCCCAACTATGCTACTATCAAACCAATGTGCTAGCTACTGTCCATCCCAACTATGCTACTATCAAACCAATGTGCTAGCTACTGTCCATCCATCAAACCAATGTGCTAGCTACTGTCCATCCCAACTATGCTACTATCATACCAATGTGCTAGCTAATGTCCATCTAAACTATGCTACTATCAAACCAACGCGCTAGCTACTGTCCATCCCAACTATGCTATCAAACCAATGTAATAGCTACTGTCCATCCCAACTATGCTACTATCAAACCAATGCGCTAGCTACTGTCCATCCCAACTATGCTACTATCAAACCAATGCGCTAGCTACTGTCCATCCCAACTATGCTACTATCAAACCAATGTGCTAGCTACTGTCCATCCCAACTATGCTACTATCAAACCAATGTGCTAGCTACTGTCCATCCATCAAACCAATGTGCTAGCTACTGTCCATCCCAACTATGCTACTATCAAACCAATGTGCTAGCTACTGTCCATCCCAACTATGCTACTATCAAACCAATGTGCTAGCTACTGTCCATCCATCAAACCAATGTGCTAGCTACTGTCCATCCCAACTATGCTACTATCAAACCAATGTGCTAGCTACTGTCCATCCCAACTATGCTACTATCAAACCAATGTGCTAGCTACTGTCCATCCCAACTATGCTGCTATTAAACCAATGTGCTAGCTACTGTCCATCCATCAAACCAATGCGCTAGCTACCGTCCATCCCAACTATGCTACTATCAAAACAATGCGCTAGCTACTGTCCATCCCAACTATGCTACTATGAAACCAATGTGCTAGCTACTGTCCATCCATCAAACCAATGTGCTAGCTACTGTCCATCCATCAAACCAATGTGCTAGCTACTGTCCATCCCAACTATGCTACTATCAAACCAATGTGCTAGCTACTATCCATCCCAACTATGCTACTATCAAACCAATGCGCTAGCTACAGTCCATCCCAACTATGCTACTATCAAACCAATGCGCTAGCTACTGTCCATCCCAACTATGATGCTATCAAACCAATGTGCTATCTACTGTCCATCCCAACTATGCTATCAAACCAATGTAATAGCTACTGTCCATCCCAACAATGCTACTATCAAACCAATGCGCTAGCTACTGTCCATCCCAACTATGCTACTATCAAACCAATGTGCTAGCTACTGTCCATCCATCAAACCAATGTGCTAGCTACTGTCCATCCATCAAACCAATGTGCTAGCTACTGTCCATCCCAACTATGCTACTATCAAACCAATGTGCTAGCTACTGTCCATCCCAACTATGCTACTATCAAACCAATGTGCCAGCTACTGTCCATCCATCAAACCAATGTGCTAGCTACTGTCCATCCCAACTATGCTACTATCAAACCAATGCGCTAGCTACTGTCCATCCCAACTATGCTACTATCAAACCAATGCGCTAGCTACTGTCCATCCCAACTATGCTACTATCAAACTAATGCGCTAGCTACTGTCCATCCCAACTTAGCTACTGTCCATCCCAACTATGCTACTATCAAACCAATGCGCTAGCTACTGTCCATCCCAACTATGCTACTATCAAACCAATGTGCTAGCTACTGTCCATCCCAACTATGCTACTATCAAACCAATGTGCTAGCTACTGTCCATCTCAACTATGCTACTATCAAACCAATGTGCTAGCTACTGTCCATCCCAACTATGCTGCTATCAAACCAATGTGCTAACTACTGTCCATCCATCAAACCAATGCGCTAGCTACTGTCCATCCCAACTATGCTACTATCAAACCAATGCGCTAGCTACTGTCCATCCCAACTATGCTACTATCAAACCAATGCGCTAGCTACTGTCAATCCCAACTATGCTACTATCAAACCAATGCGCTAGCTACTGTACATCCCAACTAGCTACTATCAAACCAATGTGCTAGCTACTGTCCATCCATCAAACCAATGTGCTAGCTACTGTCCATCCCAACTATGCTACTATCAAACCAATGCGCTAGCTACTGTCCATCCCAACTATGCTACTATCAAACCAATGTGCTAGCTACTGTCCATCCCAACTATGCTACTATCAAACCAATGCGCTAGCTACAGTCCATCCCAACTATGCTACTATCAAACCAATGCGCTAGCTACTGTCCATCCCAACTATGATGCTATCAAACCAATGTGCTAGCTACTGTCCATCCCAACTATGCTATCAAACCAATGTAATAGCTACTGTCCATCCCAACTATGCTACTATCAAACCAATGCGCTAGCTACTGTCCATCCCAACTATGCTACTATCAAACCAATGCGCTAGCTACTGTCCATCCCAACTATGCTACTATCAAACCAATGTGCTAGCTACTGTCCATCCATCAAACCAATGTGCTAGCTACTGTCCATCCATCAAACCAATGTGCTAGCTACTGTCCATCCCAACTATGCTACTATCAAACCAATCTGCTAGCTACTGTCCATCCCAACTATGCTACTATCAAACCAATGTGCTAGCTACATTCCATCCATCAAACCAATGTGCTAGCTACTGTACATCCCAACTATACTACTATCAAACCAATGTGCTAGCTACTGTCCATCCATCAAACCAATGTGCTAGCTACTGTCCATCCATCAAACCAATGTGCTAGCTACTGTCCATCCCAACTATTCTACTATCAAACCAATGTGCTAGCTACTGTCCATCCCAACTATGCTACTATCAAACCAATGTGCTAGCTACTGTCCATCCATCAAACCAATGTGCTAGCTACTGTCCATCCCAACTATGCTACTATCATACCAATGTGCTAGCTAATGTCCATCTAAACTATGCTACTATCAAACCAACGCGCTAGCTACTGTCCATCCCAACTATGCTATCAAACCAATGTAATAGCTACTGTCCATCCCAACTATGCTACTATCAAACCAATGCGCTAGCTACTGTCCATCCCAACTATGCTACTATCAAACCAATGCGCTAGCTACTGTCCATCCCAACTATGCTACTATCAAACCAATGTGCTAGCTACTGTCCATCCCAACTATGCTACTATCAAACCAATGTGCTAGCTACTGTCCATCCATCAAACCAATGTGCTAGCTACTGTCCATCCCAACTATGCTACTATCAAACCAATGTGCTAGCTACTGTCCATCCCAACTATGCTACTATCAAACCAATGTGCTAGCTACTGTCCATCCCAACTATGCTGCTATTAAACCAATGTGCTAGCTACTGTCCATCCATCAAACCAATGCGCTAGCTACCGTCCATCCCAACTATGCTACTATCAAAACAATGCGCTAGCTACTGTCCATCCCAACTATGCTACTATGAAACCAATGTGCTAGCTACTGTCCATCCATCAAACCAATGTGCTAGCTACTGTCCATCCATCAAACCAATGTGCTAGCTACTGTCCATCCCAACTATGCTACTATCAAACCAATGTGCTAGCTACTGTCCATCCCAACTATGCTACTATCAAACCAATGTGCTAGCTACTGTCCATCCATCAAACCAATGTGCTAGCTACTGTCCATCCCAACAATGCTACTATCAAACCAATGCGCTAGCTACTGTCCATCCCAACTATGCTACTATCAAACCAATGCGCTAGCTACTGTCCATCCCAACTATGCTACTATCAAACCAATGTGCTAGCTACTGTCCATCCATCAAACCAATGTGCTAGCTACTGTCCATCCATCAAACCAATGTGCTAGCTACTGTCCATCCCAACTATGCTACTATCAAACCAATGTGCTAGCTACTGTCCATCCCAACTATGCTACTATCAAACCAATGTGCTAGCTACTGTCCATCCATCAAACCAATGTGCTAGCTACTGTCCATCCCAACTATGCTACTATCAAACCAATGCGCTAGCTACTGTCCATCCCAACTATGCTACTATCAAACCAATGCGCTAGCTACTGTCCATCCCAACTATGCTACTATCAAACTAATGCGCTAGCTACTGTCCATCCCAACTATGCTACTATCATACCAATGCGCTAGCTACTGTCCATCTAAACTATGCTACTATCAAACCAACGCACTTGCTACTGTCCATCCCAACTATGCTATCAAACCAATGTAATAGCTACTGTCCATCCCAACTATGCTACTATCAAACCAATGCGCTAGCTACTGTCCATCCCAACTATGCTACTATCAAACCAATGCGCTAGCTACTGTCCATCCCAACTATGCTACTATCAAACCAATGTGCTAGCTACTGTCCATCCCAACTATGCTACTATCAAACCAATGTGCTAGCTACTGTCCATCCCAACTATGCTACTATCAAACCAATGTGCTAGCTACTGTCCATCCATCAAACCAATGTGCTAGCTACTGTCCATCCCAACTATGCTACTATCATACCAATGCGCTAGCTACTGTCCATCTAAACTATGCTACTATCAAACCAACGCACTAGCTACTGTCCATCCCAACTATGCTATCAAACCAATGTTATAGCTACTGTCCATCCCAACTATGCTACTATCAAACCAATGCGCTAGCTACTGTCCATCCCAACTATGCTACTATCAAACCAATGCGCTAGCTACTGTCCATCCCAACTATGCTACTATCAAACCAATGTGCTAGCTACTGTCCATCCCAACTATGCTACTATCAAACCAATGTGCTAGCTACTGTCCATCCCAACTATGCTACTATCAAACCAATGTGCTAGCTACTGTCCATCCATCAAACCAATGTGCTAGCTACTGTCCATCCCAACTATGCTACTATCAAACCAATGCGCTAGCTACTGTCCATCCCAACTATGCTACTATCAAACCAATGCGCTAGCTACTGTCCATCCCAACTATGCTACTATCAAACTAATGCCCTAGCTACTGTCCATCCCAACTATGCTACTATCAAACCAATGTGCTAGCTACATTCCATCCATCAAACCAATGTGCTAGCTACTGTACATCCCAACTATACTACTATCAAACCAATGTGCTAGCTACTGTCCATCCATCAAACCAATCTGCTAGCTACTGTCCATCCCAACTATGCTACTATCAAACCAATGTGCTAGCTACATTCCATCCATCAAACCAATGTGCTAGCTACTGTACATCCCAACTATACTACTATCAAACCAATGTGCTAGCTACTGTCCATCCATCAAACCAATGTGCTAGCTACTGTCCATCCATCAAACCAATGTGCTAGCTACTGTCCATCCCAACTATGCTACTATCAAACCAATGTGCTAGCTACTGTCCATCCCAACTATGCTACTATCAAACCAATGTGCTAGCTACTGTCCATCCATCAAACCAATGTGCTAGCTACTGTCCATCCCAACTATGCTACTATCATACCAATGTGCTAGCTAATGTCCATCTAAACTATGCTACTATCAAACCAACGCGCTAGCTACTGTCCATCCCAACTATGCTATCAAACCAATGTAATAGCTACTGTCCATCCCAACTATGCTACTATCAAACCAATGCGCTAGCTACTGTCCATCCCAACTATGCTACTATCAAACCAATGCGCTAGCTACTGTCCATCCCAACTATGCTACTATCAAACCAATGTGCTAGCTACTGTCCATCCCAACTATGCTACTATCAAACCAATGTGCTAGCTACTGTCCATCCATCAAACCAATGTGCTAGCTACTGTCCATCCCAACTATGCTACTATCAAACCAATGTGCTAGCTACTGTCCATCCCAACTATGCTACTATCAAACCAATGTGCTAGCTACTGTCCATCCCAACTATGCTGCTATTAAACCAATGTGCTAGCTACTGTCCATCCATCAAACCAATGCGCTAGCTACCGTCCATCCCAACTATGCTACTATCAAAACAATGCGCTAGCTACTGTCCATCCCAACTATGCTACTATGAAACCAATGTGCTAGCTACTGTCCATCCATCAAACCAATGTGCTAGCTACTGTCCATCCATCAAACCAATGTGCTAGCTACTGTCCATCCCAACTATGCTACTATCAAACCAATGTGCTAGCTACTGTCCATCCCAACTATGCTACTATCAAACCAATGTGCTAGCTACTGTCCATCCATCAAACCAATGTGCTAGCTACTGTCCATCCCAACAATGCTACTATCAAACCAATGCGCTAGCTACTGTCCATCCCAACTATGCTACTATCAAACCAATGCGCTAGCTACTGTCCATCCCAACTATGCTACTATCAAACCAATGTGCTAGCTACTGTCCATCCATCAAACCAATGTGCTAGCTACTGTCCATCCATCAAACCAATGTGCTAGCTACTGTCCATCCCAACTATGCTACTATCAAACCAATGTGCTAGCTACTGTCCATCCCAACTATGCTACTATCAAACCAATGTGCTAGCTACTGTCCATCCATCAAACCAATGTGCTAGCTACTGTCCATCCCAACTATGCTACTATCAAACCAATGCGCTAGCTACTGTCCATCCCAACTATGCTACTATCAAACCAATGCGCTAGCTACTGTCCATCCCAACTATGCTACTATCAAACTAATGCGCTAGCTACTGTCCATCCCAACTATGCTACTATCATACCAATGCGCTAGCTACTGTCCATCTAAACTATGCTACTATCAAACCAACGCACTTGCTACTGTCCATCCCAACTATGCTATCAAACCAATGTAATAGCTACTGTCCATCCCAACTATGCTACTATCAAACCAATGCGCTAGCTACTGTCCATCCCAACTATGCTACTATCAAACCAATGCGCTAGCTACTGTCCATCCCAACTATGCTACTATCAAACCAATGTGCTAGCTACTGTCCATCCCAACTATGCTACTATCAAACCAATGTGCTAGCTACTGTCCATCCCAACTATGCTACTATCAAACCAATGTGCTAGCTACTGTCCATCCATCAAACCAATGTGCTAGCTACTGTCCATCCCAACTATGCTACTATCATACCAATGCGCTAGCTACTGTCCATCTAAACTATGCTACTATCAAACCAACGCACTAGCTACTGTCCATCCCAACTATGCTATCAAACCAATGTTATAGCTACTGTCCATCCCAACTATGCTACTATCAAACCAATGCGCTAGCTACTGTCCATCCCAACTATGCTACTATCAAACCAATGCGCTAGCTACTGTCCATCCCAACTATGCTACTATCAAACCAATGTGCTAGCTACTGTCCATCCCAACTATGCTACTATCAAACCAATGTGCTAGCTACTGTCCATCCCAACTATGCTACTATCAAACCAATGTGCTAGCTACTGTCCATCCATCAAACCAATGTGCTAGCTACTGTCCATCCCAACTATGCTACTATCAAACCAATGCGCTAGCTACTGTCCATCCCAACTATGCTACTATCAAACCAATGCGCTAGCTACTGTCCATCCCAACTATGCTACTATCAAACTAATGCCCTAGCTACTGTCCATCCCAACTATGCTACTATCATACCAATGTGCTAGCTAATGTCCATCTAAACTATGCTACTATCAAACCAACGCGCTAGCTACTGTCCATCCCAACTATGCTATCAAACCAATGTAATAGCTACTGTCCATCCCAACTATGCTACTATCAAACCAATGCGCTAGCTACTGTCCATCCCAACTATGCTACTATCAAACCAATGCGCTAGCTACTGTCCATCCCAACTATGCTACTATCAAACCAATGTGCTAGCTACTGTCCATCCCAACTATGCTACTATCAAACCAATGTGCTAGCTACTGT
This sequence comes from Borostomias antarcticus, assembly GCF_949987555.1. Taxonomy (NCBI): domain Eukaryota; kingdom Metazoa; phylum Chordata; class Actinopteri; order Stomiiformes; family Stomiidae; genus Borostomias; species Borostomias antarcticus. The sequence continues at coordinate 4,474,154 of NC_140248.1, read as the reverse complement.
CCATCCATCAAACCAATGTGCTAGCTACTGTCCATCCCAACTATGCTACTATCAAACCAATGTGCTAGCTACTGTCCATCCCAACTATGCTACTATCAAACCAATGTGCTAGCTACTGTCCATCCCAACTATGCTGCTATAAAACCAATGTGCTAGCTACTGTCCATCCATCAAACCAATGCGCTAGCTACCGTCCATCCCAACTATGCTACTATCAAAACAATGCGCTAGCTACTGTCCATCCCAACTATGCTACTATCAAACCAATGTGCTAGCTACTGTCCATCCATCAAACCAATGTGCTAGCTACTGTCCATCCATCAAACCAATGTGCTAGCTACTGTCCATCCCAACTATGCTACTATCAAACCAATGCGCTAGCTACTGTCCATCCCAACTATGCTACTATCAAACCAATGTGCTAGCTACTGTCCATCCCATCTATGCTACTATCAAACCAATGTGCTAGCTACTGTCCATCCCAACTATGCTACTATCAAACCAATGTGCTAGCTACTGTCCATCCCAACTATGCTACTATCAAACCAATGCGCTAGCTACTGTCCATCCCAACTATGCTACTATCAAACCAATGCGCTAGCTACTGTCCATCCCAACTATGCTACTATCAAATTAATGCGCTAGCTACTGTCCATCCCAACTATGCTACTATCATACCAATGTGCTAGCTAATGTCCATCTAAACTATGCTACTATCAAACCAACGCGCTAGCTACTGTCCATCCCAACTATGCTATCAAACCAATGTAATAGCTACTGTCCATCCCAACTATGCTACTATCAAACCAATGCGCTAGCTACTGTCCATCCCAACTATGCTACTATCAAACCAATGCGCTAGCTACTGTCCATCCCAACTATGCTACTATCAAACCAATGTGCTAGCTACTGTCCATCCCAACTATGCTACTATCAAACCAATGTGCTAGCTACTGTCCATCCATCAAACCAATGCGCTAGCTACTGTCCATCCCAACTATGCTACTATCAAACCAATGTGCTAGCTACTGTCCATCCCAACTATGCTACTATCAAACCAATGTGCTAGCTACTGTCCATCCCAACTATGCTACTATCAAACCAATGTGCTAGCTACTGTCCATCCATCAAACCAATGTGCTAGCTACTGTCCATCCCAACTATGCTACTATCAAACCAATGCGCTAGCTACTGTCCATCCCAACTATGCTACTATCAAACCAATGCGCTAGCTACTGTCCATCCCAACTATGCTACTATCAAACTAATGCGCTAGCTACTGTCCATCCCAACTATGCTACTATCATACCAATGTGCTAGCTAATGTCCATCTAAACTATGCTACTATCAAACCAACGCGCTAGCTACTGTCCATCCCAACTATGCTATCAAACCAATGTAATAGCTACTGTCCATCCCAACTATGCTACTATCAAACCAATGCGCTAGCTACTGTCCATCCCAACTATGCTACTATCAAACCAATGCGCTAGCTACTGTCCATCCCAACTATGCTACTATCAAACCAATGTGCTAGCTACTGTCCATCCCAACTATGCTACTATCAAACCAATGTGCTAGCTACTGTCCATCCATCAAACCAATGTGCTAGCTACTGTCCATCCCAACTATGCTACTATCAAACCAATGTGCTAGCTACTGTCCATCCCAACTATGCTACTATCAAACCAATGTGCTAGCTACTGTCCATCCCAACTATGCTGCTATAAAACCAATGTGCTAGCTACAGTCCATCCATCAAACCAATGCGCTAGCTACCGTCCATCCCAACTATGCTACTATCAAAACAATGCGCTAGCTACTGTCCATCCCAACTATGCTACTATCAAACCAATGTGCTAGCTACTGTCCATCCATCAAACCAATGTGCTAGCTACTGTCCATCCATCAAACCAATGTGCTAGCTACTGTCCATCCCAACTATGCTACTATCAAACCAATGTGCTAGCTACTGTCCATCCCAACTATGCTACTATCAAACCAATGCGCTAGCTACTGTCCATCCCAACTATGCTACTATCAAATTAATGCGCTAGCTACTGTCCATCCCAACTATGCTACTATCATACCAATGTGCTAGCTAATGTCCATCTAAACTATGCTACTATCAAACCAACGCGCTAGCTACTGTCCATCCCAACTATGCTATCAAACCAATGTAATAGCTACTGTCCATCCCAACTATGCTACTATCAAACCAATGCGCTAGCTACTGTCCATCCCAACTATGCTACTATCAAACCAATGCGCTAGCTACTGTCCATCCCAACTATGCTACTATCAAACCAATGTGCTAGCTACTGTCCATCCCAACTATGCTACTATCAAACCAATGTGCTAGCTACTGTCCATCCATCAAACCAATGCGCTAGCTACTGTCCATCCCAACTATGCTACTATCAAACCAATGTGCTAGCTACTGTCCATCCCAACTATGCTACTATCAAACCAATGTGCTAGCTACTGTCCATCCCAACTATGCTACTATCAAACCAATGTGCTAGCTACTGTCCATCCATCAAACCAATGTGCTAGCTACTGTCCATCCCAACTATGCTACTATCAAACCAATGCGCTAGCTACTGTCCATCCCAACTATGCTACTATCAAACCAATGCGCTAGCTACTGTCCATCCCAACTATGCTACTATCAAACTAATGCGCTAGCTACTGTCCATCCCAACTATGCTACTATCATACCAATGTGCTAGCTAATGTCCATCTAAACTATGCTACTATCAAACCAACGCGCTAGCTACTGTCCATCCCAACTATGCTATCAAACCAATGTAATAGCTACTGTCCATCCCAACTATGCTACTATCAAACCAATGCGCTAGCTACTGTCCATCCCAACTATGCTACTATCAAACCAATGCGCTAGCTACTGTCCATCCCAACTATGCTACTATCAAACCAATGTGCTAGCTACTGTCCATCCCAACTATGCTACTATCAAACCAATGTGCTAGCTACTGTCCATCCATCAAACCAATGTGCTAGCTACTGTCCATCCCAACTATGCTACTATCAAACCAATGTGCTAGCTACTGTCCATCCCAACTATGCTACTATCAAACCAATGTGCTAGCTACTGTCCATCCCAACTATGCTGCTATAAAACCAATGTGCTAGCTACAGTCCATCCATCAAACCAATGCGCTAGCTACCGTCCATCCCAACTATGCTACTATCAAAACAATGCGCTAGCTACTGTCCATCCCAACTATGCTACTATCAAACCAATGTGCTAGCTACTGTCCATCCATCAAACCAATGTGCTAGCTACTGTCCATCCATCAAACCAATGTGCTAGCTACTGTCCATCCCAACTATGCTACTATCAAACCAATGTGCTAGCTACTGTCCATCCCAACTATGCTACTATCAAACCAATGTGCTAGCTACTGTCCATCCATCAAACCAATGTGCTAGCTACTGTCCATCCCAACTATGGTACTATCAAACCAATGCGCTAGCTACTGTCCATCCCAACTATGCTACTATCAAACCAATGCGCTAGCTACTGTCCATTCCAACTATGCTACTATCAAACCAATGCGCTAGCTACAGTCCATCCCAACTATGCTACTATCAAACCAATGCGCTAACTACTGTCCATCCCAACTATGCTACTATCAAACCAATGTGCTAGCTACTGTCCATCCCAACTATGCTACTATCAAACCAATGTGCTAGCTACTGTCCATCCCAACTATGCTACTATCAAACCAATGTGCTAGCTACTGTCCATCCATCAAACCAATGTGCTAGCTACTGTCCATCCCAACTATGCTACTATCAAACCAATGCGCTAGCTACTGTCCATCCCAACTATGCTACTATCAAATTAATGCGCTAGCTACTGTCCATCCCAACTATGCTACTATCATACCAATGTGCTAGCTAATGTCCATCTAAACTATGCTACTATCAAACCAACGCGCTAGCTACTGTCCATCCCAACTATGCTATCAAACCAATGTAATAGCTACTGTCCATCCCAACTATGCTACTATCAAACCAATGCGCTAGCTACTGTCCATCCCAACTATGCTACTATCAAACCAATGCGCTAGCTACTGTCCATCCCAACTATGCTACTATCAAACCAATGTGCTAGCTACTGTCAATCCCAACTATGCTACTATCAAACCAATGTGCTAGCTACTGTCCATCCATCAAACCAATGCGCTAGCTACTGTCCATCCCAACTATGCTACTATCAAACCAATGTGCTAGCTACTGTCCATCCCAACTATGCTACTATCAAACCAATGTGCTAGCTACTGTCCATCCCAACTATGCTACTATCAAACCAATGTGCTAGCTACTGTCCATCCATCAAACCAATGTGCTAGCTACTGTCCATCCCAACTATGCTACTATCAAACCAATGCGCTAGCTACTGTCCATCCCAACTATGCTACTATCAAACCAATGCGCTAGCTACTGTCCATCCCAACTATGCTACTATCAAATTAATGCGCTAGCTACTGTCCATCCCAACTATGCTACTATCAAACCAATGCGCTAGCTACTGTCCATCCCAACTATGCTACTATCAAACCAATGTGCTAGCTACTGTCCATCCCAACTATGCTACTATCAAACCAATGTGCTAGCTACTGTCCATCCCAACTATGCTACTATCAAACCAATGTGCTAGCTACTGTCCATCCATCAAACCAATGTGCTAGCTACTGTCCATCCCAACTATGCTACTATCAAACCAATGCGCTAGCTACTGTCCATCCCAACTATGCTACTATCAAACCAATGCGCTAGCTACTGTCCATCCCAACTATGCTACTATCAAATTAATGCGCTAGCTACTGTCCATCCCAACTATGCTACTATCATACCAATGTGCTAGCTAATGTCCATCTAAACTATGCTACTATCAAACCAACGCGCTAGCTACTGTCCATCCCAACTATGCTATCAAACCAATGTAATAGCTACTGTCCATCCCAACTATGCTACTATCAAACCAATGCGCTAGCTACTGTCCATCCCAACTATGCTACTATCAAACCAATGCGCTAGCTACTGTCCATCCCAACTATGCTACTATCAAACCAATGTGCTAGCTACTGTCCATCCCAACTATGCTACTATCAAACCAATGTGCTAGCTACTGTCCATCCATCAAACCAATGTGCTAGCTACTGTCCATCCCAACTATGCTACTATCAAACCAATGTGCTAGCTACTGTCCATCCCAACTATGCTACTAACAAACCAATGTGCTAGCTACTGTCCATCCCAACTATGCTGCTATAAAACCAATGTGCTAGCTACTGTCCATCCATCAAACCAATGCGCTAGCTACCGTCCATCCCAACTATGCTACTATCAAAACAATGCGCTAGCTACTGTCCATCCCAACTATGCTACTATCAAACCAATGTGCTAGCTACTGTCCATCCATCAAACCAATGTGCTAGCTACTGTCCATCCCAACTATGCTACTATCAAACCAATGTGCTAGCTACTGTCCATCCCAACTATGCTACTATCAAACCAATGTGCTAGCTACTGTCCATCCATCAAACCAATGTGCTAGCTACTGTCCATCCCAACTATGGTACTATCAAACCAATGCGCTAGCTACTGTCCATCCCAACTATGCTACTATCAAACCAATGCGCTAGCTACTGTCCATTCCAACTATGCTACTATCAAACCAATGCGCTAGCTACAGTCCATCCCAACTATGCTACTATCAAACCAATGCGCTAGCTACTGTCCATCCCAACTATGCTACTATCAAACCAATGTGCTAGCTACTGTCCATCCCAACTATGCTACTATCAAACCAATGTGCTAGCTACTGTCCATCCCAACTATGCTACTATCAAACCAATGTGCTAGCTACTGTCCATCCATCAAACCAATGTGCTAGCTACTGTCCATCCCAACTATGCTACTATCAAACCAATGCGCTAGCTACTGTCCATCCCAACTATGCTACTATCAAATTAATGCGCTAGCTACTGTCCATCCCAACTATGCTACTATCATACCAATGTGCTAGCTAATGTCCATCTAAACTATGCTACTATCAAACCAACGCGCTAGCTACTGTCCATCCCAACTATGCTATCAAACCAATGTAATAGCTACTGTCCATCCCAACTATGCTACTATCAAACCAATGCGCTAGCTACTGTCCATCCCAACTATGCTACTATCAAACCAATGCGCTAGCTACTGTCCATCCCAACTATGCTACTATCAAACCAATGTGCTAGCTACTGTCCATCCCAACTATGCTACTATCAAACCAATGTGCTAGCTACTGTCCATCCATCAAACCAATGCGCTAGCTACTGTCCATCCCAACTATGCTACTATCAAACCAATGTGCTAGCTACTGTCCATCCCAACTATGCTACTATCAAACCAATGTGCTAGCTACTGTCCATCCCAACTATGCTACTATCAAACCAATGTGCTAGCTACTGTCCATCCATCAAACCAATGTGCTAGCTACTGTCCATCCCAACTATGCTACTATCAAACCAATGCGCTAGCTACTGTCCATCCCAACTATGCTACTATCAAACCAATGCGCTAGCTACTGTCCATCCCAACTATGCTACTATCAAATTAATGCGCTAGCTACTGTCCATCCCAACTATGCTACTATCAAACCAATGCGCTAGCTACTGTCCATCCCAACTATGCTACTATCAAACCAATGTGCTAGCTACTGTCCATCCCAACTATGCTACTATCAAACCAATGTGCTAGCTACTGTCCATCCCAACTATGCTACTATCAAACCAATGTGCTAGCTACTGTCCATCCATCAAACCAATGTGCTAGCTACTGTCCATCCCAACTATGCTACTATCAAACCAATGCGCTAGCTACTGTCCATCCCAACTATGCTACTATCAAACCAATGCGCTAGCTACTGTCCATCCCAACTATGCTACTATCAAATTAATGCGCTAGCTACTGTCCATCCCAACTATGCTACTATCATACCAATGTGCTAGCTAATGTCCATCTAAACTATGCTACTATCAAACCAACGCGCTAGCTACTGTCCATCCCAACTATGCTATCAAACCAATGTAATAGCTACTGTCCATCCCAACTATGCTACTATCAAACCAATGCGCTAGCTACTGTCCATCCCAACTATGCTACTATCAAACCAATGCGCTAGCTACTGTCCATCCCAACTATGCTACTATCAAACCAATGTGCTAGCTACTGTCCATCCCAACTATGCTACTATCAAACCAATGTGCTAGCTACTGTCCATCCATCAAACCAATGTGCTAGCTACTGTCCATCCCAACTATGCTACTATCAAACCAATGTGCTAGCTACTGTCCATCCCAACTATGCTACTATCAAACCAATGTGCTAGCTACTGTCCATCCCAACTATGCTGCAATAAAACCAATGTGCTAGCTACTGTCCATCCATCAAACCAATGCGCTAGCTACCGTCCATCCCAACTATGCTACTATCAAACCAATGCGCTAGCTACTGTCCATCCCAACTATGCTACTATCAAACCAATGTGCTAGCTACTGTCCATCCATCAAACCAATGTGCTAGCTACTGTCCATCCATCAAACCAATGTGCTAGCTACTGTCCATCCCAACTATGCTACTATCAAACCAATGTGCTAGCTACTGTCCATCCCAACTATGCTACTATCAAACCAATGTGCTAGCTACTGTCCATCCATCAAACCAATGTGCTAGCTACTGTCCATCCCAACTATGCTACTATCAAACCAATGCGCTAGCTACTGTCCATCCCAACTATGCTACTATCAAACCAATGCGCTAGCTACTGTCCATCCCAACTATGCTACTATCAAACTAATGCGCTAGCTACTGTCCATCCCAACTTAGCTACTGTCCATCCCAACTATGCTACTATCAAACCAATGCGCTAGCTACTGTCCATCCCAACTATGCTACTATCAAACCAATGTGCTAGCTACTGTCCATCCCAACTATGCTACTATCAAACCAATGTGCTAGCTACTGTCCATCTCAACTATGCTACTATCAAACCAATGTGCTAGCTACTGTCCATCCCAACTATGCTGCTATCAAACCAATGTGCTAGCTACTGTCCATCCATCAAACCAATGCGCTAGCTACTGTCCATCCCAACTATGCTACTATCAAACCAATGCGCTAGCTACTGTCCATCCCAACTATGCTACTATCAAACCAATGCGCTAGCTACTGTCAATCCCAACTATGCTACTATCAAACCAATGCGCTAGCTACTGTACATCCCAACTAGCTACTATCAAACCAATGTGCTAGCTACTGTCCATCCATCAAACCAATGTGCTAGCTACTGTCCATCCCAACTATGCTACTATCAAACCAATGCGCTAGCTACTGTCCATCCCAACTATGCTACTATCAAACCAATGTGCTAGCTACTGTCCATCCCAACTATGCTACTATCAAACCAATGCGCTAGCTACAGTCCATCCCAACTATGCTACTATCAAACCAATGCGCTAGCTACTGTCCATCCCAACTATGATGCTATCAAACCAATGTGCTAGCTACTGTCCATCCCAACTATGCTATCAAACCAATGTAATAGCTACTGTCCATCCCAACTATGCTACTATCAAACCAATGCGCTAGCTACTGTCCATCCCAACTATGCTACTATCAAACCAATGCGCTAGCTACTGTCCATCCCAACTATGCTACTATCAAACCAATGTGCTAGCTACTGTCCATCCATCAAACCAATGTGCTAGCTACTGTCCATCCCAACTATGCTACTATCAAACCAATCTGCTAGCTACTGTCCATCCCAACTATGCTACTATCAAACCAATGTGCTAGCTACATTCCATCCATCAAACCAATGTGCTAGCTACTGTACATCCCAACTATGCTACTATCAAACCAATGTGCTAGCTACTGTCCATCCATCAAACCAATGCGCTAGCTACTGTCCATCCCAACTATGCTACTATCAAACCAATGCGCTAGCTACTGTCCATCCCAACTATGCTACTATCAAACCAATGCGCTAGCTACTGTCCATCCCAACTATGCTACTATCAAACCAATGCGCTAGCTACAGTCCATCCCAACTATGCTACTATCAAACCAATGCGCTAGCTACTGTCCATCCCAACTATGATGCTATCAAACCAATGTGCTAGCTACTGTCCATCCCAACTATGCTATCAAACCAATGTAATAGCTACTGTCCATCCCAACTATGCTACTATCAAACCAATGCGCTAGCTACTGTCCATCCCAACTATGCTACTATCAAACCAATGCGCTAGCTACTGTCCATCCCAACTATGCTACTATCAAACCAATGTGCTAGCAACTGTCCATCCATCAAACCAATGTGCTAGCTACTGTCCATCCCAACTATGCTTCTATCAAACCAATGCGCTAGCTACTGTCCATCCCAACTATGCTACTATCAAACCAATGCGCTAGCTACTGTCCATCCATCAAACCAATGTGCTAGCTACTGTCCATCCCAACTATGCTACTATCAAACCAATGCGCTAGCTACTGTCCATCCCAACTATGATGCTATCAAACCAATGTGCTAGCTACTGTCCATCCCAACTATGCTATCAAACCAATGTAATAGCTACTGTCCATCCCAACTATGCTACTATCAAACCAATGTGCTAGCTACTGTCCATCCCAACTATGCTGCTTTCAAACCAATGTAATAGCTACTGTCCATCCATCAAACCAATGTGCTAGCTACTGTCCATCCCAACTATGCTACTATCAAACCAATGTGCTAGCTACTGTCCATCCCAACTATGCTACTATCAAACCAATGTGCTAGCTACTGTCCATCCCAACTATGCTACTATCAAACCAATGTGCTAGCTACTGTCCATCCCAACTATGCTACTATCAAACCAATGTGCTAGCTACTGTCCATCACAACTATGCTGCTATCAAACCAATGTGCTAGCTACTGTCCATCCATCAAACCAATGCGCTAGCTACTGTCCATCCCAACTATGCTACTATCAAACCAATGCGCTAGCTACTGTCCATCCCAACTATGCTACTATCAAAGTAATGCGCTAGCTACTGTCCATCCCAACTATGCTACTATCAAACCAATGCGCTAGCTACTGTCCATCACAACTATGCTGCTATCAAACCAATGTGCTAGCTACTGTCCATCCATCAAACCAATGTGCTAGCTACTGTCCATCCCAACTATGCTACTATCAAACCAATGCGCTAGCTACTGTCCATCCCAACTATGCTACTATCAAACTAATGCGCTAACTACTGTCCATCCCAACTATGCTACTATCAAACCAATGCGCTAGCTACTGTACATCCCAACTATGCTACTATCAAACCAATGTGCTAGCTACTGTCCATCCATCAAACCAATGTGCTAGCTACTGTCCATCCCAACTATGCTATCAAACCAATGCGCTAGCTACTGTCCATCCCAACTATGCTACTATCAAACCAATGCGCTAGCTACTGTCCATCCCAACTATGCTACTATCAAACCAATGCGCTAGCTACAGTCCATCCCAACTATGCTACTATCAAACCAATGCGCTAGCTACTGTCCATCCCAACTATGATGCTATCAAACCAATGTGCTAGCTACTGTCCATCCCAACTATGCTACTATCAAACCAATGCGCTAGCTACTGTCCATCCCAACTATGCTACTATCAAACCAATGTGCTAGCTACTGTCCATCCCAACTATGCTTCTATCAAACCAATGCGCTAGCTACTGTCCATCCCAACTATGCTACTATCAAACCAATGCGCTAGCTACTGTCCATCCCAACTATGCTACTATCAAACCAATGCGCTAGCTACTGTCAATCCCAACTATGCTACTATCAAACCAATGCGCTAGCTACTGTACATCCCAACTAGCTACTATCAAACCAATGTGCTAGCTACTGTCCATCCATCAAACCAATGTGCTAGCTACTGTCCATCCATCAAACCAATGTGCTAGCTACTGTCCATCCCAACTATGCTACTATCAAACCAATGTGCTAGCTACTGTCCATCCCAACTATGCTACTATCAAACCAATGTGCTAGCTACTGTCCATCACAACTATGCTGCTATCAAACCAATGTGCTAGCTACTGTCCATCCATCAAACCAATGCGCTAGCTACTGTCCATCCCAACTATGCTACTATCAAACCAATGCGCTAGCTACTGTCCATCCCAACTATGCTACTATCAAACTAATGCGCTAGCTACTGTCCATCCCAACTATGCTACTATCAAACCAATGCGCTAGCTACTGTCCATCCCAACTATGCTACTATCAAACCAATGTGCTAGCTTCTGTCCATCCATCAAACCAATGTGCTAGCTACTGTCCATCCCAACTATGCTACTATCAAACCAATGTGCTAGCTACTGTCCATCCCAACTATGCTACTATCAAACCAATGTGCTAGCTACTGTCCATCCCAACTATGCTACTATCAAACCAATGCGCTAGCTACAGTCCATCCCAACTATGCTACTATCAAACCAATGCGCTAGCTACTGTCCATCCCAACTATGATGCTATCAAACCAATGTGCTAGCTACTGTCCATCCCAACTATGCTATCAAACCAATGTAATAGCTACTGTCCATCCCAACTATGCTACTATCAAACCAATGCGCTAGCTACTGTCCATCCCAACTATGATGCTATCAAACCAATGTGCTAGCTACTGTCCATCCCAACTATGCTATCAAACCAATGTAATAGCTACTGTCCATCCCAACTATGCTACTATCAAACCAATGTGCTAGCTACTGTCCATCCATCAAACCAATGTGCTAGCTACTGTCCATCCCAACTATGCCACTATCAAACCAATGCGCTAGCTACTGTCCATCCCAACTATGCTACTATCAAACCAATGCGCTAGCTACTGTCCATCCCAACTATGCTACTATCAAACCAATGCACTAGCTACTGTCAATCCCAACTATGCTACTATCAAACCAATGCGCTAGCTACTGTCCATCCCAACTATGCTACTATCAAACTAATGCGCTAAATACTGTCCATCCCAACTATGCTACTATCAAACCAATGCGCTAGCTACTGTCAATCCCAACTATGCTACTATCAAACCAATGCGCTAGCTACTGTACATCCCAACTATGATGCTATCAAACCAATGTGCTAGCTACTGTCCATCCCAACTATGCTACTATCAAACCAATGCGCTAGCTACTGTCCATCCCAACTATGCTACTATCAAACCAATGTGCTAGCTACTGTCCATCCCAACTATGCTTCTATCAAACCAATGCGCTAGCTACTGTCCATCCCAACTATGCTACTATCAAACCAATGCGCTAGCTACTGTCCATCCCAACTATGCTACTATCAAACCAATGCGCTAGCTACTGTCAATCCCAACTATGCTACTATCAAACCAATGCGCTAGCTACTGTACATCCCAACTAGCTACTATCAAACCAATGTGCTAGCTACTGTCCATCCATCAAACCAATGTGCTAGCTACTGTCCATCCATCAAACCAATGTGCTAGCTACTGTCCATCCCAACTATGCTACTATCAAACCAATGTGCTAGCTACTGTCCATCCCAACTATGCTACTATCAAACCAATGTGCTAGCTACTGTCCATCACAACTATGCTGCTATCAAACCAATGTGCTAGCTACTGTCCATCCATCAAACCAATGCGCTAGCTACTGTCCATCCCAACTATGCTACTATCAAACCAATGCGCTAGCTACTGTCCATCCCAACTATGCTACTATCAAACTAATGCGCTAGCTACTGTCCATCCCAACTATGCTACTATCAAACCAATGCGCTAGCTACTGTCCATCCCAACTATGCTACTATCAAACCAATGTGCTAGCTACTGTCCATCCATCAAACCAATGTGCTAGCTACTGTCCATCCCAACTATGCTACTATCAAACCAATGTGCTAGCTACTGTCCATCCCAACTATGCTACTATCAAACCAATGTGCTAGCTACTGTCCATCCCAACTATGCTACTATCAAACCAATGCGCTAGCTACAGTCCATCCCAACTATGCTACTATCAAACCAATGCGCTAGCTACTGTCCATCCCAACTATGATGCTATCAAACCAATGTGCTAGCTACTGTCCATCCCAACTATGCTATCAAACCAATGTAATAGCTACTGTCCATCCCAACTATGCTACTATCAAACCAATGCGCTAGCTACTGTCCATCCCAACTATGATGCTATCAAACCAATGTGCTAGCTACTGTCCATCCCAACTATGCTATCAAACCAATGTAATAGCTACTGTCCATCCCAACTATGCTACTATCAAACCAATGTGCTAGCTACTGTCCATCCATCAAACCAATGTGCTAGCTACTGTCCATCCCAACTATGCCACTATCAAACCAATGCGCTAGCTACTGTCCATCCCAACTATGCTACTATCAAACCAATGCGCTAGCTACTGTCCATCCCAACTATGCTTCTATCAAACCAATGCACTAGCTACTGTCAATCCCAACTATGCTACTATCAAACCAATGCGCTAGCTACTGTCCATCCCAACTATGCTACTATCAAACTAATGCGCTAAATACTGTCCATCCCAACTATGCTACTATCAAACCAATGCGCTAGCTACTGTACATCCCAACTATGCTACTATCAAACCAATGTGCTAGCTACTGTCCATCCATCAAAACAATGTGCTAGCTACTGTCCATCCCAACTATGCTATCAAACCAATGTGCTAGCTACTGTCCATCCCAACTATGCTACTATCAAACCAATGCGCTAGCTACTGTCCATCCCAACTATGCTACTATCAAACCAATGCGCTAGCTACAGTCCATCCCAACTATGCTACTATCAAACCAATGCGCTAGCTACTGTCCATCCCAACTATGATGCTATCAAACCAATGTGCTAGCTACTGTCCATCCCAACTATGCTACTATCAAACCAATGCGCTAGCTACTGTCCATCCCAACTATGCTACTATCAAACCAATGTGCTAGCTACTGTCCATCCCAACTATGCTTCTATCAAACCAATGCGCTAGCTACTGTCCATCCCAACTATGCTACTATCAAACCAATGCGCTAGCTACTGTCCATCCCAACTATGCTACTATCAAACCAATGCGCTAGCTACTGTCAATCCCAACTATGCTACTATCAAACCAATGCGCTAGCTACTGTACATCCCAACTAGCTACTATCAAACCAATGTGCTAGCTACTGTCCATCCATCAAACCAATGTGCTAGCTACTGTCCATCCATCAAACCAATGTGCTAGCTACTGTCCATCCCAACTATGCTACTATCAAACCAATGTGCTAGCTACTGTCCATCCCAACTATGCTACTATCAAACCAATGTGCTAGCTACTGTCCATCACAACTATGCTGCTATCAAACCAATGTGCTAGCTACTGTCCATCCATCAAACCAATGCGCTAGCTACTGTCCATCCCAGCTATGCTACTATCAAACCAATGCGCTAGCTACTGTCCATCCCAACTATGCTACTATCAAACTAATGCGCTAGCTTCTGTCCATCCCAACTATGCTACTATCAAACCAATGCGCTAGCTACTGTCCATCCCAACTATGCTACTATCAAACCAATGTGCTAGCTACTGTCCATCCATCAAACCAATGTGCTAGCTACTGTCCATCCCAACTATGCTACTATCAAACCAATGTGCTAGCTACTGTCCATCCCAACTATGCTACTATCAAACCAATGCGCTAGCTACTGTCCATCCCAACTATGATGCTATCAAACCAATGTGCTAGCTACTGTCCATCCCAACTATGCTATCAAACCAATGTAATAGCTACTGTCCATCCCAACTATGCTACTATCAAACCAATGTGCTAGCTACTGTCCATCCCAACTATGCTACTATCAAACCAATGCGCTAGCTACTGTCCATCCCAACTATGCTACTATCAAACCAATGTGCTAGCTACTGTCCATCCCAACTATGCTACTATCAAACCAATGTGCTAGCTACTGTACATCCCAACTATGCAACTATCAAACCAATGTGCTAGCTACTGTACATCCCAACTATGCTACTATCAAACCAATGTGCTAGCTACTGTACATCCCAACTATGCTATCAAACCAATGTAATAGCTACTGTCCATCCCAACTATGCTACTATCAAACCAATGCGCTAGCTACTGTCCATCCCAACTATGCTGCTATCAAACCAATGTGCTAGCTACTGTCCATCCATCAAACCAATGTGCTAGCTACTGTCCATCCCAACTATGCCACTATCAAACCAATGTGCTAGCTACTGCCCATCCCAACTATGCTACTATCAAACCAATGTGCTAGCTACTGTCCATCCCAACTATGCTACTATCAAACCAATGTGCTAGCTACTGTCCATCTCAACTATGCTGCTATCAAACCAATGTGCTAGCTACTGTCCATCCCAACTATGCTACTATCAAACCAATGTGCTAGCTACTGTCCATCCCAACTATGCTACTATCAAACCAATGCGCTAGCTACAGTCCATCCCAACTATGCTACTATCAAACCAATGCGCTAGCTACTGTCCATCCCAACTATGATGCTATCAAACCAATGTGCTAGCTACTGTCCATCCCAACTATGCTATCAAACGAATGTAATAGCTACTGTCCATCCCAACTATGCTACTATCAAACCAATGCGCTAGCTACTGTCCATCCCAACTATGCTACTATCAAACCAATGCGCTAGCTACTGTCCATCCCAACTATGCTACTATCAAACCAATGTGCTAGCTACTGTCCATCCATCAAACCAATGTGCTAGCTACTGTCCATCCATCAAACCAATGTGCTAGCTACTGTCCATCCCAACTATGCTACTATCAAACCAATCTGCTAGCTACTGTCCATCCCAACTATGCTACTATCAAACCAATGTGCTAGCTACATTCCATCCATCAAACCAATGTGCTAGCTACTGTACATCCCAACTATGCTACTATCAAACCAATGTGCTAGCTACTGTCCATCCATCAAACCAATGTGCTAGCTACTGTCCATCCCAACTATGCTACTATCAAACCAATGCGCTAGCTACTGTCCATCCCAACTATGCTGCTATCAAACCAATGTGCTAGCTACTGTCCATCCCAACTATGCTACTATCAAACCAATGTGCTAGCTACTGTCCATCCCAACTATGCTACTATCAAACCAATGCGCTAGCTACAGTCCATCCCAACTATGCTACTATCAAACCAATGCGCTAGCTACTGTCCATCCCAACTATGATGCTATCAAACCAATGTGCTAGCTACTGTCCATCCCAACTATGCTACTATCAAACCAATGTGCTAGCTACTGTCCATCTCAACTATGCTGCTATCAAACCAATGTGCTAGCTACTGTCCATCCCAACTATGCTACTATCAAACCAATGTGCTAGCTACTGTCCATCCCAACTATGCTACTATCAAACCAATGCGCTAGCTACAGTCCATCCCAACTATGCTACTATCAAACCAATGCGCTAGCTACTGTCCATCCCAACTATGATGCTATCAAACCAATGTGCTAGCTACTGTCCATCCCAACTATGCTATCAAACGAATGTAATAGCTACTGTCCATCCCAACTATGCTACTATCAAACCAATGCGCTAGCTACTGTCCATCCCAACTATGCTACTATCAAACCAATGCGCTAGCTACTGTCCATCCCAACTATGCTACTATCAAACCAATGTGCTAGCTACTGTCCATCCATCAAACCAATGTGCTAGCTACTGTCCATCCATCAAACCAATGCGCTAGCTTCTGTCCATCCCAACTATGCTACTATCAAACCAATGCGCTAGCTACTGTCCATCCCAACTATGCTACTATCAAACCAATGTGCTAGCTACTGTCCATCCATCAAACCAATGTGCTAGCTACTGTCCATCCCAACTATGCTACTATCAAACCAATGTGCTAGCTACTGTCCATCCCAACTATGCTACTATCAAACCAATGCGCTAGCTACTGTCCATCCCAACTATGATGCTATCAAACCAATGTGCTAGCTACTGTCCATCCCAACTATGCTATCAAACCAATGTAATAGCTACTGTCCATCCCAACTATGCTACTATCAAACCAATGTGCTAGCTACTGTCCATCCCAACTATGCTACTATCAAACCAATGCGCTAGCTACTGTCCATCCCAACTATGCTACTATCAAACCAATGTGCTAGCTACTGTCCATCCCAACTATGCTACTATCAAACCAATGTGCTAGCTACTGTACATCCCAACTATGCAACTATCAAACCAATGTGCTAGCTACTGTACATCCCAACTATGCTACTATCAAACCAATGTGCTAGCTACTGTACATCCCAACTATGCTATCAAACCAATGTAATAGCTACTGTCCATCCCAACTATGCTACTATCAAACCAATGCGCTAGCTACTGTCCATCCCAACTATGCTGCTATCAAACCAATGTGCTAGCTACTGTCCATCCATCAAACCAATGTGCTAGCTACTGTCCATCCCAACTATGCCACTATCAAACCAATGTGCTAGCTACTGCCCATCCCAACTATGCTACTATCAAACCAATGTGCTAGCTACTGTCCATCCCAACTATGCTACTATCAAACCAATGTGCTAGCTACTGTCCATCTCAACTATGCTGCTATCAAACCAATGTGCTAGCTACTGTCCATCCCAACTATGCTACTATCAAACCAATGTGCTAGCTACTGTCCATCCCAACTATGCTACTATCAAACCAATGCGCTAGCTACAGTCCATCCCAACTATGCTACTATCAAACCAATGCGCTAGCTACTGTCCATCCCAACTATGATGCTATCAAACCAATGTGCTAGCTACTGTCCATCCCAACTATGCTATCAAACGAATGTAATAGCTACTGTCCATCCCAACTATGCTACTATCAAACCAATGCGCTAGCTACTGTCCATCCCAACTATGCTACTATCAAACCAATGCGCTAGCTACTGTCCATCCCAACTATGCTACTATCAAACCAATGTGCTAGCTACTGTCCATCCATCAAACCAATGTGCTAGCTACTGTCCATCCATCAAACCAATGTGCTAGCTACTGTCCATCCCAACTATGCTACTATCAAACCAATCTGCTAGCTACTGTCCATCCCAACTATGCTACTATCAAACCAATGTGCTAGCTACATTCCATCCATCAAACCAATGTGCTAGCTACTGTACATCCCAACTATGCTACTATCAAACCAATGTGCTAGCTACTGTCCATCCATCAAACCAATGTGCTAGCTACTGTCCATCCCAACTATGCTACTATCAAACCAATGCGCTAGCTACTGTCCATCCCAACTATGCTGCTATCAAACCAATGTGCTAGCTACTGTCCATCCCAACTATGCTACTATCAAACCAATGTGCTAGCTACTGTCCATCCCAACTATGCTACTATCAAACCAATGCGCTAGCTACAGTCCATCCCAACTATGCTACTATCAAACCAATGCGCTAGCTACTGTCCATCCCAACTATGATGCTATCAAACCAATGTGCTAGCTACTGTCCATCCCAACTATGCTACTATCAAACCAATGTGCTAGCTACTGTCCATCTCAACTATGCTGCTATCAAACCAATGTGCTAGCTACTGTCCATCCCAACTATGCTACTATCAAACCAATGTGCTAGCTACTGTCCATCCCAACTATGCTACTATCAAACCAATGCGCTAGCTACAGTCCATCCCAACTATGCTACTATCAAACCAATGCGCTAGCTACTGTCCATCCCAACTATGATGCTATCAAACCAATGTGCTAGCTACTGTCCATCCCAACTATGCTATCAAACGAATGTAATAGCTACTGTCCATCCCAACTATGCTACTATCAAACCAATGCGCTAGCTACTGTCCATCCCAACTATGCTACTATCAAACCAATGCGCTAGCTACTGTCCATCCCAACTATGCTACTATCAAACCAATGTGCTAGCTACTGTCCATCCATCAAACCAATGTGCTAGCTACTGTCCATCCATCAAACCAATGTGCTAGCTACTGTCCATCCCAACTATGCTACTATCAAACCAATCTGCTAGCTACTGTCCATCCCAACTATGCTACTATCAAACCAATGTGCTAGCTACATTCCATCCATCAAACCAATGTGCTAGCTACTGTACATCCCAACTATGCTACTATCAAACCAATGTGCTAGCTACTGTCCATCCATCAAACCAATGTGCTAGCTACTGTCCATCCCAACTATGCTACTATCAAACCAATGCGCTAGCTACTGTCCATCCCAACTATGCTACTATCAAACCAATGCGCTAGCTACTGTCCATCCCAACTATGCTACTATCAAACCAATGCGCTAGCTACAGTCCATCCCAACTATGCTACTATCAAACCAATGCGCTAGCTACTGTCCATCCCAACTATGATGCTATCAAACCAATGTGCTAGCTACTGTCCATCCCAACTATGCTATCAAACCAATGTAATAGCTACTGTCCATCCCAACTATGCTACTATCAAACCAATGCGCTAGCTACTATCCATCCCAACTATGCTACTATCAAACCAATGCGCTAGCTACTGTCCATCCCAACTATGCTACTATCAAACCAATGTGCTAGCTACTGTCCATCCATCAAACCAATGTGCTAGCTACTGTCCATCCCAACTATGCTTCTATCAAACCAATGCGCTAGCTACTGTCCATCCCAACTATGCTACTATCAAACCAATGCGCTAGCTACTGTCCATCCATCAAACCAATGTGCTAGCTACTGTCCATCCCAACTATGCTACTATCAAACCAATGCGCTAGCTACTGTCCATCCCAACTATGATGCTATCAAACCAATGTGCTAGCTACTGTCCATCCCAACTATGCTATCAAACCAATGTAATAGCTACTGTCCATCCCAACTATGCTACTATCAAACCAATGTGCTAGCTACTGTCCATCCCAACTATGCTGCTATCAAACCAATGTGCTAGCTACTGTCCATCCATCAAACCAATGTGCTAGCTACTGTCCATCCCAACTATGCTACTATCAAACCAATGTGCTAGCTACTGTCCATCCCAACTATGCTACTATCAAAGTAATGCGCTAGCTACTGTCCATCCCAACTATGCTACTATCAAACCAATGCGCTAGCTACTGTCCATCACAACTATGCTGCTATCAAACCAATGTGCTAGCTACTGTCCATCCATCAAACCAATGTGCTAGCTACTGTCCATCCCAACTATGCTACTATCAAACCAATGCGCTAGCTACTGTCCATCCCAACTATGCTACTATCAAACTAATGCGCTAGCTACTGTCCATCCCAACTATGCTACTATCAAACCAATGCGCTAGCTACTGTACATCCCAACTATGCTACTATCAAACCAATGTGCTAGCTACTGTCCATCCATCAAACCAATGTGCTAGCTACTGTCCATCCCAACTATGCTATCAAACCAATGCGCTAGCTACTGTCCATCCCAACTATGCTACTATCAAACCAATGCGCTAGCTACTGTCCATCCCAACTATGCTACTATCAAACCAATGCGCTAGCTACAGTCCATCCCAACTATGCTACTATCAAACCAATGCGCTAGCTACTGTCCATCCATCAAACCAATGTGCTAGCTACTGTCCATCCCAACTATGCTACTATCAAACCAATGTGCTAGCTACTGTCCATCCCAACTATGCTACTATCAAACCAATGCGCTAGCTACTGTCCATCCCAACTATGATGCTATCAAACCAATGTGCTAGCTACTGTCCATCCCAACTATGCTATCAAACCAATGTAATAGCTACTGTCCATCCCAACTATGCTACTATCAAACCAATGTGCTAGCTACTGTCCATCCCAACTATGCTGCTATCAAACCAATGTGCTAGCTACTGTCCATCCATCAAACCAATGTGCTAGCTACTGTCCATCCCAACTATGCTACTATCAAACCAATGTGCCAGCTACTGTCCATCCCAACTATGCTACTATCAAACCAATGTGCTAGCTACTGTCCATCCCAACTATGCTACTATCAAACCAATGTGCTAGCTACTGTCCATCCCAACTATGCTACTATCAAACCAATGTGCTAGCTACTGTCCATCACAACTATGCTGCTATCAAACCAATGTGCTAGCTACTGTCCATCCATCAAACCAATGCGCTAGCTACTGTCCATCCCAACTATGCTACTATCAAACCAATGCGCTAGCTACTGTCCATCCCAACTATGCTACTATCAAAGTAATGCGCTAGCTACTGTCCATCCCAACTATGCTACTATCAAACCAATGCGCTAGCTACTGTCCATCACAACTATGCTGCTATCAAACCAATGTGCTAGCTACTGTCCATCCATCAAACCAATGTGCTAGCTACTGTCCATCCCAACTATGCTACTATCAAACCAATGCGCTAGCTACTGTCCATCCCAACTATGCTACTATCAAACTAATGCGCTAGCTACTGTCCATCCCAACTATGCTACTATCAAACCAATGCGCTAGCTACTGTACATCCCAACTATGCTACTATCAAACCAATGTGCTAGCTACTGTCCATCCATCAAACCAATGTGCTAGCTACTGTCCATCCCAACTATGCTATCAAACCAATGCGCTAGCTACTGTCCATCCCAACTATGCTACTATCATACCAATGTGCTAGCTAATGTCCATCTAAACTATGCTACTATCAAACCAACGCGCTAGCTACTGTCCATCCCAACTATGCTATCAAACCAATGTAATAGCTACTGTCCATCCCAACTATGCTACTATCAAACCAATGCGCTAGCTACTGTCCATCCCAACTATGCTACTATCAAACCAATGCGCTAGCTACTGTCCATCCCAACTATGCTACTATCAAACCAATGTGCTAGCTACTGTCCATCCCAACTATGCTACTATCAAACCAATGTGCTAGCTACTGTCCATCCATCAAACCAATGTGCTAGCTACTGTCCATCCCAACTATGCTACTATCAAACCAATGTGCTAGCTACTGTCCATCCCAACTATGCTACTATCAAACCAATGTGCTAGCTACTGTCCATCCCAACTATGCTGCTATAAAACCAATGTGCTAGCTACAGTCCATCCATCAAACCAATGCGCTAGCTACCGTCCATCCCAACTATGCTACTATCAAAACAATGCGCTAGCTACTGTCCATCCCAACTATGCTACTATCAAACCAATGTGCTAGCTACTGTCCATCCATCAAACCAATGTGCTAGCTACTGTCCATCCATCAAACCAATGTGCTAGCTACTGTCCATCCCAACTATGCTACTATCAAACCAATGTGCTAGCTACTGTCCATCCCAACTATGCTACTATCAAACCAATGCGCTAGCTACTGTCCATCCCAACTATGCTACTATCAAATTAATGCGCTAGCTACTGTCCATCCCAACTATGCTACTATCATACCAATGTGCTAGCTAATGTCCATCTAAACTATGCTACTATCAAACCAACGCGCTAGCTACTGTCCATCCCAACTATGCTATCAAACCAATGTAATAGCTACTGTCCATCCCAACTATGCTACTATCAAACCAATGCGCTAGCTACTGTCCATCCCAACTATGCTACTATCAAACCAATGCGCTAGCTACTGTCCATCCCAACTATGCTACTATCAAACCAATGTGCTAGCTACTGTCCATCCCAACTATGCTACTATCAAACCAATGTGCTAGCTACTGTCCATCCATCAAACCAATGCGCTAGCTACTGTCCATCCCAACTATGCTACTATCAAACCAATGTGCTAGCTACTGTCCATCCCAACTATGCTACTATCAAACCAATGTGCTAGCTACTGTCCATCCCAACTATGCTACTATCAAACCAATGTGCTAGCTACTGTCCATCCATCAAACCAATGTGCTAGCTACTGTCCATCCCAACTATGCTACTATCAAACCAATGCGCTAGCTACTGTCCATCCCAACTATGCTACTATCAAACCAATGCGCTAGCTACTGTCCATCCCAACTATGCTACTATCAAACTAATGCGCTAGCTACTGTCCATCCCAACTATGCTACTATCATACCAATGTGCTAGCTAATGTCCATCTAAACTATGCTACTATCAAACCAACGCGCTAGCTACTGTCCATCCCAACTATGCTATCAAACCAATGTAATAGCTACTGTCCATCCCAACTATGCTACTATCAAACCAATGCGCTAGCTACTGTCCATCCCAACTATGCTACTATCAAACCAATGCGCTAGCTACTGTCCATCCCAACTATGCTACTATCAAACCAATGTGCTAGCTACTGTCCATCCCAACTATGCTACTATCAAACCAATGTGCTAGCTACTGTCCATCCATCAAACCAATGTGCTAGCTACTGTCCATCCCAACTATGCTACTATCAAACCAATGTGCTAGCTACTGTCCATCCCAACTATGCTACTATCAAACCAATGTGCTAGCTACTGTCCATCCCAACTATGCTGCTATAAAACCAATGTGCTAGCTACAGTCCATCCATCAAACCAATGCGCTAGCTACCGTCCATCCCAACTATGCTACTATCAAAACAATGCGCTAGCTACTGTCCATCCCAACTATGCTACTATCAAACCAATGTGCTAGCTACTGTCCATCCATCAAACCAATGTGCTAGCTACTGTCCATCCATCAAACCAATGTGCTAGCTACTGTCCATCCCAACTATGCTACTATCAAACCAATGTGCTAGCTACTGTCCATCCCAACTATGCTACTATCAAACCAATGTGCTAGCTACTGTCCATCCATCAAACCAATGTGCTAGCTACTGTCCATCCCAACTATGGTACTATCAAACCAATGCGCTAGCTACTGTCCATCCCAACTATGCTACTATCAAACCAATGCGCTAGCTACTGTCCATTCCAACTATGCTACTATCAAACCAATGCGCTAGCTACAGTCCATCCCAACTATGCTACTATCAAACCAATGCGCTAGCTACTGTCCATCCCAACTATGCTACTATCAAACCAATGTGCTAGCTACTGTCCATCCCAACTATGCTACTATCAAACCAATGTGCTAGCTACTGTCCATCCCAACTATGCTACTATCAAACCAATGTGCTAGCTACTGTCCATCCATCAAACCAATGTGCTAGCTACTGTCCATCCCAACTATGCTACTATCAAACCAATGCGCTAGCTACTGTCCATCCCAACTATGCTACTATCAAATTAATGCGCTAGCTACTGTCCATCCCAACTATGCTACTATCATACCAATGTGCTAGCTAATGTCCATCTAAACTATGCTACTATCAAACCAACGCGCTAGCTACTGTCCATCCCAACTATGCTATCAAACCAATGTAATAGCTACTGTCCATCCCAACTATGCTACTATCAAACCAATGCGCTAGCTACTGTCCATCCCAACTATGCTACTATCAAACCAATGCGCTAGCTACTGTCCATCCCAACTATGCTACTATCAAACCAATGTGCTAGCTACTGTCCATCCCAACTATGCTACTATCAAACCAATGTGCTAGCTACTGTCCATCCATCAAACCAATGCGCTAGCTACTGTCCATCCCAACTATGCTACTATCAAACCAATGTGCTAGCTACTGTCCATCCCAACTATGCTACTATCAAACCAATGTGCTAGCTACTGTCCATCCCAACTATGCTACTATCAAACCAATGTGCTAGCTACTGTCCATCCATCAAACCAATGTGCTAGCTACTGTCCATCCCAACTATGCTACTATCAAACCAATGCGCTAGCTACTGTCCATCCCAACTATGCTACTATCAAACCAATGCGCTAGCTACTGTCCATCCCAACTATGCTACTATCAAATTAATGCGCTAGCTACTGTCCATCCCAACTATGCTACTATCAAACCAATGCGCTAGCTACTGTCCATCCCAACTATGCTACTATCAAACCAATGTGCTAGCTACTGTCCATCCCAACTATGCTACTATCAAACCAATGTGCTAGCTACTGTCCATCCCAACTATGCTACTATCAAACCAATGTGCTAGCTACTGTCCATCCATCAAACCAATGTGCTAGCTACTGTCCATCCCAACTATGCTACTATCAAACCAATGCGCTAGCTACTGTCCATCCCAACTATGCTACTATCAAACCAATGCGCTAGCTACTGTCCATCCCAACTATGCTACTATCAAATTAATGCGCTAGCTACTGTCCATCCCAACTATGCTACTATCATACCAATGTGCTAGCTAATGTCCATCTAAACTATGCTACTATCAAACCAACGCGCTAGCTACTGTCCATCCCAACTATGCTATCAAACCAATGTAATAGCTACTGTCCATCCCAACTATGCTACTATCAAACCAATGCGCTAGCTACTGTCCATCCCAACTATGCTACTATCAAACCAATGCGCTAGCTACTGTCCATCCCAACTATGCTACTATCAAACCAATGTGCTAGCTACTGTCCATCCCAACTATGCTACTATCAAACCAATGTGCTAGCTACTGTCCATCCATCAAACCAATGTGCTAGCTACTGTCCATCCCAACTATGCTACTATCAAACCAATGTGCTAGCTACTGTCCATCCCAACTATGCTACTATCAAACCAATGTGCTAGCTACTGTCCATCCCAACTATGCTGCTATAAAACCAATGTGCTAGCTACTGTCCATCCATCAAACCAATGCGCTAGCTACCGTCCATCCCAACTATGCTACTATCAAAACAATGCGCTAGCTACTGTCCATCCCAACTATGCTACTATCCAACCAATGTGCTAGCTACTGTCCATCCATCAAACCAATGTGCTAGCTACTGTCCATCCCAACTATGCTACTATCAAACCAATGTGCTAGCTACTGTCCATCCCAACTATGCTACTATCAAACCAATGTGCTAGCTACTGTCCATCCATCAAACCAATGTGCTAGCTACTGTCCATCCCAACTATGGTACTATCAAACCAATGCGCTAGCTACTGTCCATCCCAACTATGCTACTATCAAACCAATGCGCTAGCTACTGTCCATTCCAACTATGCTACTATCAAACCAATGCGCTAGCTACAGTCCATCCCAACTATGCTACTATCAAACCAATGCGCTAGCTACTGTCCATCCCAACTATGCTACTATCAAACCAATGTGCTAGCTACTGTCCATCCCAACTATGCTACTATCAAACCAATGTGCTAGCTACTGTCCATCCCAACTATGCTACTATCAAACCAATGTGCTAGCTACTGTCCATCCATCAAACCAATGTGCTAGCTACTGTCCATCCCAACTATGCTACTATCAAACCAATGCGCTAGCTACTGTCCATCCCAACTATGCTACTATCAAATTAATGCGCTAGCTACTGTCCATCCCAACTATGCTACTATCATACCAATGTGCTAGCTAATGTCCATCTAAACTATGCTACTATCAAACCAACGCGCTAGCTACTGTCCATCCCAACTATGCTATCAAACCAATGTAATAGCTACTGTCCATCCCAACTATGCTACTATCAAACCAATGCGCTAGCTACTGTCCATCCCAACTATGCTACTATCAAACCAATGCGCTAGCTACTGTCCATCCCAACTATGCTACTATCAAACCAATGTGCTAGCTACTGTCCATCCCAACTATGCTACTATCAAACCAATGTGCTAGCTACTGTCCATCCATCAAACCAATGCGCTAGCTACTGTCCATCCCAACTATGCTACTATCAAACCAATGTGCTAGCTACTGTCCATCCCAACTATGCTACTATCAAACCAATGTGCTAGCTACTGTCCATCCCAACTATGCTACTATCAAACCAATGTGCTAGCTACTGTCCATCCATCAAACCAATGTGCTAGCTACTGTCCATCCCAACTATGCTACTATCAAACCAATGCGCTAGCTACTGTCCATCCCAACTATGCTACTATCAAACCAATGCGCTAGCTACTGTCCATCCCAACTATGCTACTATCAAATTAATGCGCTAGCTACTGTCCATCCCAACTATGCTACTATCAAACCAATGCGCTAGCTACTGTCCATCCCAACTATGCTACTATCAAACCAATGTGCTAGCTACTGTCCATCCCAACTATGCTACTATCAAACCAATGTGCTAGCTACTGTCCATCCCAACTATGCTACTATCAAACCAATGTGCTAGCTACTGTCCATCCATCAAACCAATGTGCTAGCTACTGTCCATCCCAACTATGCTACTATCAAACCAATGCGCTAGCTACTGTCCATCCCAACTATGCTACTATCAAACCAATGCGCTAGCTACTGTCCATCCCAACTATGCTACTATCAAATTAATGCGCTAGCTACTGTCCATCCCAACTATGCTACTATCATACCAATGTGCTAGCTAATGTCCATCTAAACTATGCTACTATCAAACCAACGCGCTAGCTACTGTCCATCCCAACTATGCTATCAAACCAATGTAATAGCTACTGTCCATCCCAACTATGCTACTATCAAACCAATGCGCTAGCTACTGTCCATCCCAACTATGCTACTATCAAACCAATGCGCTAGCTACTGTCCATCCCAACTATGCTACTATCAAACCAATGCGCTAGCTACTGTCCATCCCAACTTAGCTACTGTCCATCCCAACTATGCTACTATCAAACCAATGCGCTAGCTACTGTCCATCCCAACTATGCTACTATCAAACCAATGTGCTAGCTACTGTCCATCCCAACTATGCTACTATCAAACCAATGTGCTAGCTACTGTCCATCTCAACTATGCTACTATCAAACCAATGTGCTAGCTACTGTCCATCCCAACTATGCTGCTATCAAACCAATGTGCTAGCTACTGTCCATCCATCAAACCAATGCGCTAGCTACTGTCCATCCCAACTATGCTACTATCAAACCAATGCGCTAGCTACTGTCCATCCCAACTATGCTACTATCAAACCAATGCGCTAGCTACTGTCAATCCCAACTATGCTACTATCAAACCAATGCGCTAGCTACTGTACATCCCAACTAGCTACTATCAAACCAATGTGCTAGCTACTGTCCATCCATCAAACCAATGTGCTAGCTACTGTCCATCCCAACTATGCTACTATCAAACCAATGTGCTAGCTACTGTCCATCCCAACTATGCTACTATCAAACCAATGCGCTAGCTACAGTCCATCCCAACTATGCTACTATCAAACCAATGCGCTAGCTACTGTCCATCCCAACTATGATGCTATCAAACCAATGTGCTAGCTACTGTCCATCCCAACTATGCTATCAAACCAATGTAATAGCTACTGTCCATCCCAACTATGCTACTATCAAACCAATGCGCTAGCTACTGTCCATCCCAACTATGCTACTATCAAACCAATGCGCTAGCTACTGTCCATCCCAACTATGCTACTATCAAACCAATGTGCTAGCTACTGTCCATCCATCAAACCAATGTGCTAGCTACTGTCCATCCCAACTATGCTACTATCAAACCAATCTGCTAGCTACTGTCCATCCCAACTATGCTACTATCAAACCAATGTGCTAGCTACATTCCATCCATCAAACCAATGTGCTAGCTACTGTACATCCCAACTATGCTACTATCAAACCAATGTGCTAGCTACTGTCCATCCATCAAACCAATGTGCTAGCTACTGTCCATCCCAACTATGCTACTATCAAACCAATGCGCTAGCTACTGTCCATCCCAACTATGCTACTATCAAACCAATGCGCTAGCTACTGTCCATCCCAACTATGCTACTATCAAACCAATGCGCTAGCTACAGTCCATCCCAACTATGCTACTATCAAACCAATGCGCTAGCTACTGTCCATCCCAACTATGCTACTATCAAACCAATGCGCTAGCTACTGTCCATCCCAACTATGCTACTATCAAATTAATGCGCTAGCTACTGTCCATCCCAACTATGCTACTATCAAACCAATGCGCTAGCTACTGTCCATCCCAACTATGCTACTATCAAACCAATGTGCTAGCTACTGTCCATCCCAACTATGCTACTATCAAACCAATGTGCTAGCTACTGTCCATCCCAACTATGCTACTATCAAACCAATGTGCTAGCTACTGTCCATCCATCAAACCAATGTGCTAGCTACTGTCCATCCCAACTATGCTACTATCAAACCAATGCGCTAGCTACTGTCCATCCCAACTATGCTACTATCAAACCAATGCGCTAGCTACTGTCCATCCCAACTATGCTACTATCAAATTAATGCGCTAGCTACTGTCCATCCCAACTATGCTACTATCATACCAATGTGCTAGCTAATGTCCATCTAAACTATGCTACTATCAAACCAACGCGCTAGCTACTGTCCATCCCAACTATGCTATCAAACCAATGTAATAGCTACTGTCCATCCCAACTATGCTACTATCAAACCAATGCGCTAGCTACTGTCCATCCCAACTATGCTACTATCAAACCAATGCGCTAGCTACTGTCCATCCCAACTATGCTACTATCAAACCAATGTGCTAGATACTGTCCATCCCAACTATGCTACTATCAAACCAATGTGCTAGCTACTGTCCATCCATCAAACCAATGTGCTAGCTACTGTCCATCCCAACTATGCTACTATCAAACCAATGTGCTAGCTACTGTCCATCCCAACTATGCTACTATCAAACCAATGTGCTAGCTACTGTCCATCCCAACTATGCTGCTATAAAACCAATGTGCTAGCTACTGTCCATCCATCAAACCAATGCGCTAGCTACCGTCCATCCCAACTATGCTACTATCAAAACAATGCGCTAGCTACTGTCCATCCCAACTATGCTACTATCAAACCAATGTGCTAGCTACTGTCCATCCATCAAACCAATGTGCTAGCTACTGTCCATCCCAACTATGCTACTATCAAACCAATGTGCTAGCTACTGTCCATCCCAACTATGCTACTATCAAACCAATGTGCTAGCTACTGTCCATCCATCAAACCAATGTGCTAGCTACTGTCCATCCCAACTATGGTACTATCAAACCAATGCGCTAGCTACTGTCCATCCCAACTATGCTACTATCAAACCAATGCGCTAGCTACTGTCCATTCCAACTATGCTACTATCAAACCAATGCGCTAGCTACAGTCCATCCCAACTATGCTACTATCAAACCAATGCGCTAGCTACTGTCCATCCCAACTATGCTACTATCAAACCAATGTGCTAGCTACTGTCCATCCCAACTATGCTACTATCAAACCAATGTGCTAGCTACTGTCCATCCCAACTATGCTACTATCAAACCAATGTGCTAGCTACTGTCCATCCATCAAACCAATGTGCTAGCTACTGTCCATCCCAACTATGCTACTATCAAACCAATGCGCTAGCTACTGTCCATCCCAACTATGCTACTATCAAATTAATGCGCTAGCTACTGTCCATCCCAACTATGCTACTATCATACCAATGTGCTAGCTAATGTCCATCTAAACTATGCTACTATCAAACCAACGCGCTAGCTACTGTCCATCCCAACTATGCTATCAAACCAATGTAATAGCTACTGTCCATCCCAACTATGCTACTATCAAACCAATGCGCTAGCTACTGTCCATCCCAACTATGCTACTATCAAACCAATGCGCTAGCTACTGTCCATCCCAACTATGCTACTATCAAACCAATGTGCTAGCTACTGTCCATCCCAACTATGCTACTATCAAACCAATGTGCTAGCTACTGTCCATCCATCAAACCAATGCGCTAGCTACTGTCCATCCCAACTATGCTACTATCAAACCAATGTGCTAGCTACTGTCCATCCCAACTATGCTACTATCAAACCAATGTGCTAGCTACTGTCCATCCCAACTATGCTACTATCAAACCAATGTGCTAGCTACTGTCCATCCATCAAACCAATGTGCTAGCTACTGTCCATCCCAACTATGCTACTATCAAACCAATGCGCTAGCTACTGTCCATCCCAACTATGCTACTATCAAACCAATGCGCTAGCTACTGTCCATCCCAACTATGCTACTATCAAATTAATGCGCTAGCTACTGTCCATCCCAACTATGCTACTATCAAACCAATGCGCTAGCTACTGTCCATCCCAACTATGCTACTATCAAACCAATGTGCTAGCTACTGTCCATCCCAACTATGCTACTATCAAACCAATGTGCTAGCTACTGTCCATCCCAACTATGCTACTATCAAAGCAATGTGCTAGCTACTGTCCATCCATCAAACCAATGTGCTAGCTACTGTCCATCCCAACTATGCTACTATCAAACCAATGCGCTAGCTACTGTCCATCCCAACTATGCTACTATCAAACCAATGCGCTAGCTACTGTCCATCCCAACTATGCTACTATCAAATTAATGCGCTAGCTACTGTCCATCCCAACTATGCTACTATCATACCAATGTGCTAGCTAATGTCCATCTAAACTATGCTACTATCAAACCAACGCGCTAGCTACTGTCCATCCCAACTATGCTATCAAACCAATGTAATAGCTACTGTCCATCCCAACTATGCTACTATCAAACCAATGCGCTAGCTACTGTCCATCCCAACTATGCTACTATCAAACCAATGCGCTAGCTACTGTCCATCCCAACTATGCTACTATCAAACCAATGCGCTAGCTACTGTCCATCCCAACTTAGCTACTGTCCATCCCAACTATGCTACTATCAAACCAATGCGCTAGCTACTGTCCATCCCAACTATGCTACTATCAAACCAATGTGCTAGCTACTGTCCATCCCAACTATGCTACTATCAAACCAATGTGCTAGCTACTGTCCATCTCAACTATGCTACTATCAAACCAATGTGCTAGCTACTGTCCATCCCAACTATGCTGCTATCAAACCAATGTGCTAGCTACTGTCCATCCATCAAACCAATGCGCTAGCTACTGTCCATCCCAACTATGCTACTATCAAACCAATGCGCTAGCTACTGTCCATCCCAACTATGCTACTATCAAACCAATGCGCTAGCTACTGTCAATCCCAACTATGCTACTATCAAACCAATGCGCTAGCTACTGTACATCCCAACTAGCTACTATCAAACCAATGTGCTAGCTACTGTCCATCCATCAAACCAATGTGCTAGCTACTGTCCATCCCAACTATGCTACTATCAAACCAATGCGCTAGCTACTGTCCATCCCAACTATGCTACTATCAAACCAATGTGCTAGCTACTGTCCATCCCAACTATGCTACTATCAAACCAATGCGCTAGCTACAGTCCATCCCAACTATGCTACTATCAAACCAATGCGCTAGCTACTGTCCATCCCAACTATGATGCTATCAAACCAATGTGCTAGCTACTGTCCATCCCAACTATGCTATCAAACCAATGTAATAGCTACTGTCCATCCCAACTATGCTACTATCAAACCAATGCGCTTGCTACTGTCCATCCCAACTATGCTACTATCAAACCAATGCGCTAGCTACTGTCCATCCCAACTATGCTACTATCAAACCAATGTGCTAGCTACTGTCCATCCATCAAACCAATGTGCTAGCTACTGTCCATCCCAACTATGCTACTATCAAACCAATCTGCTAGCTACTGTCCATCCCAACTATGCTACTATCAAACCAATGTGCTAGCTACATTCCATCCATCAAACCAATGTGCTAGCTACTGTACATCCCAACTATGCTACTATCAAACCAATGTGCTAGCTACTGTCCATCCATCAAACCAATGTGCTAGCTACTGTCCATCCCAACTATGCTACTATCAAACCAATGCGCTAGCTACTGTCCATCCCAACTATGCTACTATCAAACCAATGCGCTAGCTACTGTCCATCCCAACTATGCTACTATCAAACCAATGCGCTAGCTACAGTCCATCCCAACTATGCTACTATCAAACCAATGCGCTAGCTACTGTCCATCCCAACTATGATGCTATCAAACCAATGTGCTAGCTACTGTCCATCCCAACTATGCTATCAAACCAATGTAATAGCTACTGTCCATCCCAACTATGCTACTATCAAACCAATGCGCTAGCTACTGTCCATCCCAACTATGCTACTATCAAACCAATGCGCTAGCTACTGTCCATCCCAACTATGCTACTATCAAACCAATGTGCTAGCTACTGTCCATCCATCAAACCAATGTGCTAGCTACTGTCCATCCCAACTATGCTTCTATCAAACCAATGCGCTAGCTACTGTCCATCCCAACTATGCTACTATCAAACCAATGCGCTAGCTACTGTCCATCCATCAAACCAATGTGCTAGCTACTGTCCATCCCAACTATGCTACTATCAAACCAATGCGCTAGCTACTGTCCATCCCAACTATGATGCTATCAAACCAATGTGCTAGCTACTGTCCATCCCAACTATGCTATCAAACCAATGTAATAGCTACTGTCCATCCCAACTATGCTACTATCAAACCAATGTGCTAGCTACTGTCCATCCCAACTATGCTGCTTTCAAACCAGTGTAATAGCTACTGTCCATCCATCAAACCAATGTGCTAGCTACTGTCCATCCCAACTATGCTACTATCAAACCAATGTGCTAGCTACTGTCCATCCCAACTATGCTACTATCAAACCAATGTGCTAGCTACTGTCCATCCCAACTATGCTACTATCAAACCAATGTGCTAGCTACTGTCCATCCCAACTATGCTACTATCAAACCAATGTGCTAGCTACTGTCCATCACAACTATGCTGCTATCAAACCAATGTGCTAGCTACTGTCCATCCATCAAACCAATGCGCTAGCTACTGTCCATCCCAACTATGCTACTATCAAACCAATGCGCTAGCTACTGTCCATCCCAACTATGCTACTATCAAAGTAATGCGCTAGCTACTGTCCATCCCAACTATGCTACTATCAAACCAATGCGCTAGCTACTGTCCATCACAACTATGCTGCTATCAAACCAATGTGCTAGCTACTGTCCATCCATCAAACCAATGTGCTAGCTACTGTCCATCCCAACTATGCTACTATCAAACCAATGCGCTAGCTACTGTCCATCCCAACTATGCTACTATCAAACTAATGCGCTAACTACTGTCCATCCCAACTATGCTACTATCAAACCAATGCGCTAGCTACTGTCCATCCCAACTATGCTACTATCAAACCAATGCGCTAGCTACAGTCCATCCCAACTATGCTACTATCAAACCAATGCGCTAGCTACTGTCCATCCCAACTATGATGCTATCAAACCAATGTGCTAGCTACTGTCCATCCCAACTATGCTATCAAACCAATGTAATAGCTACTGTCCATCCCAACTATGCTACTATCAAACCAATGCGCTAGCTACTGTCCATCCCAACTATGCTACTATCAAACCAATGCGCTAGCTACTGTCCATCCCAACTATGCTACTATCAAACCAATGTGCTAGCTACTGTCCATCCATCAAACCAATGTGCTAGCTACTGTCCATCCCAACTATGCTTCTATCAAACCAATGCGCTAGCTACTGTCCATCCCAACTATGCTACTATCAAACCAATGCGCTAGCTACTGTCCATCCATCAAACCAATGTGCTAGCTACTGTCCATCCCAACTATGCTACTATCAAACCAATGCGCTAGCTACTGTCCATCCCAACTATGATGCTATCAAACCAATGTGCTAGCTACTGTCCATCCCAACTATGCTATCAAACCAATGTAATAGCTACTGTCCATCCCAACTATGCTACTATCAAACCAATGTGCTAGCTACTGTCCATCCCAACTATGCTGCTTTCAAACCAATGTAATAGCTACTGTCCATCCATCAAACCAATGTGCTAGCTACTGTCCATCCCAACTATGCTACTATCAAACCAATGTGCTAGCTACTGTCCATCCCAACTATGCTACTATCAAACCAATGTGCTAGCTACTGTCCATCCCAACTATGCTACTATCAAACCAATGTGCTAGCTACTGTCCATCCCAACTATGCTACTATCAAACCAATGTGCTAGCTACTGTCCATCACAACTATGCTGCTATCAAACCAATGTGCTAGCTACTGTCCATCCATCAAACCAATGCGCTAGCTACTGTCCATCCCAACTATGCTACTATCAAACCAATGCGCTAGCTACTGTCCATCCCAACTATGCTACTATCAAAGTAATGCGCTAGCTACTGTCCATCCCAACTATGCTACTATCAAACCAATGCGCTAGCTACTGTCCATCACAACTATGCTGCTATCAAACCAATGTGCTAGCTACTGTCCATCCATCAAACCAATGTGCTAGCTACTGTCCATCCCAACTATGCTACTATCAAACCAATGCGCTAGCTACTGTCCATCCCAACTATGCTACTATCAAACTAATGCGCTAACTACTGTCCATCCCAACTATGCTACTATCAAACCAATGCGCTAGCTACTGTACATCCCAACTATGCTACTATCAAACCAATGTGCTAGCTACTGTCCATCCATCAAACCAATGTGCTAGCTACTGTCCATCCCAACTATGCTATCAAACCAATGCGCTAGCTACTGTCCATCCCAACTATGCTACTATCAAACCAATGCGCTAGCTACTGTCCATCCCAACTATGCTACTATCAAACCAATGCGCTAGCTACAGTCCATCCCAACTATGCTACTATCAAACCAATGCGCTAGCTACTGTCCATCCCAACTATGATGCTATCAAACCAATGTGCTAGCTACTGTCCATCCCAACTATGCTACTATCAAACCAATGCGCTAGCTACTGTCCATCCCAACTATGCTACTATCAAACCAATGTGCTAGCTACTGTCCATCCCAACTATGCTTCTATCAAACCAATGCGCTAGCTACTGTCCATCCCAACTATGCTACTATCAAACCAATGCGCTAGCTACTGTCCATCCCAACTATGCTACTATCAAACCAATGCGCTAGCTACTGTCAATCCCAACTATGCTACTATCAAACCAATGCGCTAGCTACTGTACATCCCAACTAGCTACTATCAAACCAATGTGCTAGCTACTGTCCATCCATCAAACCAATGTGCTAGCTACTGTCCATCCATCAAACCAATGTGCTAGCTACTGTCCATCCCAACTATGCTACTATCAAACCAATGTGCTAGCTACTGTCCATCCCAACTATGCTACTATCAAACCAATGTGCTAGCTACTGTCCATCACAACTATGCTGCTATCAAACCAATGTGCTAGCTACTGTCCATCCATCAAACCAATGCGCTAGCTACTGTCCATCCCAACTATGCTACTATCAAACCAATGCGCTAGCTACTGTCCATCCCAACTATGCTACTATCAAACTAATGCGCTAGCTACTGTCCATCCCAACTATGCTACTATCAAACCAATGCGCTAGCTACTGTCCATCCCAACTATGCTACTATCAAACCAATGTGCTAGCTACTGTCCATCCATCAAACCAATGTGCTAGCTACTGTCCATCCCAACTATGCTACTATCAAACCAATGTGCTAGCTACTGTCCATCCCAACTATGCTACTATCAAACCAATGTGCTAGCTACTGTCCATCCCAACTATGCTACTATCAAACCAATGCGCTAGCTACAGTCCATCCCAACTATGCTACTATCAAACCAATGCGCTAGCTACTGTCCATCCCAACTATGATGCTATCAAACCAATGTGCTAGCTACTGTCCATCCCAACTATGCTATCAAACCAATGTAATAGCTACTGTCCATCCCAACTATGCTACTATCAAACCAATGCGCTAGCTACTGTCCATCCCAACTATGATGCTATCAAACCAATGTGCTAGCTACTGTCCATCCCAACTATGCTATCAAACCAATGTAATAGCTACTGTCCATCCCAACTATGCTACTATCAAACCAATGTGCTAGCTACTGTCCATCCATCAAACCAATGTGCTAGCTACTGTCCATCCCAACTATGCCACTATCAAACCAATGCGCTAGCTACTGTCCATCCCAACTATGCTACTATCAAACCAATGCGCTAGCTACTGTCCATCCCAACTATGCTACTATCAAACCAATGCACTAGCTACTGTCAATCCCAACTATGCTACTATCAAACCAATGCGCTAGCTACTGTCCATCCCAACTATGCTACTATCAAACTAATGCGCTAAATACTGTCCATCCCAACTATGCTACTATCAAACCAATGCGCTAGCTACTGTACATCCCAACTATGCTACTATCAAACCAATGTGCTAGCTACTGTCCATCCATCAAAACAATGTGCTAGCTACTGTCCATCCCAACTATGCTATCAAACCAATGCGCTAGCTACTGTCCATCCCAACTATGCTACTATCAAACCAATGCGCTAGCTACTGTCCATCCCAACTATGCTACTATCAAACCAATGCGCTAGCTACAGTCCATCCCAACTATGCTACTATCAAACCAATGCGCTAGCTACTGTCCATCCCAACTATGATGCTATCAAACCAATGTGCTAGCTACTGTCCATCCCAACTATGCTACTATCAAACCAATGCGCTAGCTACTGTCCATCCCAACTATGCTACTATCAAACCAATGTGCTAGCTACTGTCCATCCCAACTATGCTTCTATCAAACCAATGCGCTAGCTACTGTCCATCCCAACTATGCTACTATCAAACCAATGCGCTAGCTACTGTCCATCCCAACTATGCTACTATCAAACCAATGCGCTAGCTACTGTCAATCCCAACTATGCTACTATCAAACCAATGCGCTAGCTACTGTACATCCCAACTAGCTACTATCAAACCAATGTGCTAGCTACTGTCCATCCATCAAACCAATGTGCTAGCTACTGTCCATCCATCAAACCAATGTGCTAGCTACTGTCCATCCCAACTATGCTACTATCAAACCAATGTGCTAGCTACTGTCCATCCCAACTATGCTACTATCAAACCAATGTGCTAGCTACTGTCCATCACAACTATGCTGCTATCAAACCAATGTGCTAGCTACTGTCCATCCATCAAACCAATGCGCTAGCTACTGTCCATCCCAGCTATGCTACTATCAAACCAATGCGCTAGCTACTGTCCATCCCAACTATGCTACTATCAAACTAATGCGCTAGCTACTGTCCATCCCAACTATGCTACTATCAAACCAATGCGCTAGCTACTGTCCATCCCAACTATGCTACTATCAAACCAATGTGCTAGCTACTGTCCATCCATCAAACCAATGTGCTAGCTACTGTCCATCCCAACTATGCTACTATCAAACCAATGTGCTAGCTACTGTCCATCCCAACTATGCTACTATCAAACCAATGCGCTAGCTACTGTCCATCCCAACTATGATGCTATCAAACCAATGTGCTAGCTACTGTCCATCCCAACTATGCTATCAAACCAATGTAATAGCTACTGTCCATCCCAACTATGCTACTATCAAACCAATGTGCTAGCTACTGTCCATCCCAACTATGCTACTATCAAACCAATGCGCTAGCTACTGTCCATCCCAACTATGCTACTATCAAACCAATGTGCTAGCTACTGTCCATCCCAACTATGCTACTATCAAACCAATGTGCTAGCTACTGTACATCCCAACTATGCAACTATCAAACCAATGTGCTAGCTACTGTACATCCCAACTATGCTACTATCAAACCAATGTGCTAGCTACTGTACATCCCAACTATGCTATCAAACCAATGTAATAGCTACTGTCCATCCCAACTATGCTACTATCAAACCAATGCGCTAGCTACTGTCCATCCCAACTATGCTGCTATCAAACCAATGTGCTAGCTACTGTCCATCCATCAAACCAATGTGCTAGCTACTGTCCATCCCAACTATGCCACTATCAAACCAATGTGCTAGCTACTGCCCATCCCAACTATGCTACTATCAAACCAATGTGCTAGCTACTGTCCATCCCAACTATGCTACTATCAAACCAATGTGCTAGCTACTGTCCATCTCAACTATGCTGCTATCAAACCAATGTGCTAGCTACTGTCCATCCCAACTATGCTACTATCAAACCAATGTGCTAGCTACTGTCCATCCCAACTATGCTACTATCAAACCAATGCGCTAGCTACAGTCCATCCCAACTATGCTACTATCAAACCAATGCGCTAGCTACTGTCCATCCCAACTATGATGCTATCAAACCAATGTGCTAGCTACTGTCCATCCCAACTATGCTATCAAACGAATGTAATAGCTACTGTCCATCCCAACTATGCTACTATCAAACCAATGCGCTAGCTACTGTCCATCCCAACTATGCTACTATCAAACCAATGCGCTAGCTACTGTCCATCCCAACTATGCTACTATCAAACCAATGTGCTAGCTACTGTCCATCCATCAAACCAATGTGCTAGCTACTGTCCATCCATCAAACCAATGTGCTAGCTACTGTCCATCCCAACTATGCTACTATCAAACCAATCTGCTAGCTACTGTCCATCCCAACTATGCTACTATCAAACCAATGTGCTAGCTACATTCCATCCATCAAACCAATGTGCTAGCTACTGTACATCCCAACTATGCTACTATCAAACCAATGTGCTAGCTACTGTCCATCCATCAAACCAATGTGCTAGCTACTGTCCATCCCAACTATGCTACTATCAAACCAATGCGCTAGCTACTGTCCATCCCAACTATGCTGCTATCAAACCAATGTGCTAGCTACTGTCCATCCCAACTATGCTACTATCAAACCAATGTGCTAGCTACTGTCCATCCCAACTATGCTACTATCAAACCAATGCGCTAGCTACAGTCCATCCCAACTATGCTACTATCAAACCAATGCGCTAGCTACTGTCCATCCCAACTATGATGCTATCAAACCAATGTGCTAGCTACTGTCCATCCCAACTATGCTACTATCAAACCAATGTGCTAGCTACTGTCCATCTCAACTATGCTGCTATCAAACCAATGTGCTAGCTACTGTCCATCCCAACTATGCTACTATCAAACCAATGTGCTAGCTACTGTCCATCCCAACTATGCTACTATCAAACCAATGCGCTAGCTACAGTCCATCCCAACTATGCTACTATCAAACCAATGCGCTAGCTACTGTCCATCCCAACTATGATGCTATCAAACCAATGTGCTAGCTACTGTCCATCCCAACTATGCTATCAAACGAATGTAATAGCTACTGTCCATCCCAACTATGCTACTATCAAACCAATGCGCTAGCTACTGTCCATCCCAACTATGCTACTATCAAACCAATGCGCTAGCTACTGTCCATCCCAACTATGCTACTATCAAACCAATGTGCTAGCTACTGTCCATCCATCAAACCAATGTGCTAGCTACTGTCCATCCATCAAACCAATGTGCTAGCTACTGTCCATCCCAACTATGCTACTATCAAACCAATCTGCTAGCTACTGTCCATCCCAACTATGCTACTATCAAACCAATGTGCTAGCTACATTCCATCCATCAAACCAATGTGCTAGCTACTGTACATCCCAACTATGCTACTATCAAACCAATGTGCTAGCTACTGTCCATCCATCAAACCAATGTGCTAGCTACTGTCCATCCCAACTATGCTACTATCAAACCAATGCGCTAGCTACTGTCCATCCCAACTATGCTACTATCAAACCAATGCGCTAGCTACTGTCCATCCCAACTATGCTACTATCAAACCAATGCGCTAGCTACAGTCCATCCCAACTATGCTACTATCAAACCAATGCGCTAGCTACTGTCCATCCCAACTATGATGCTATCAAACCAATGTGCTAGCTACTGTCCATCCCAACTATGCTATCAAACCAATGTAATAGCTACTGTCCATCCCAACTATGCTACTATCAAACCAATGCGCTAGCTACTATCCATCCCAACTATGCTACTATCAAACCAATGCGCTAGCTACTGTCCATCCCAACTATGCTACTATCAAACCAATGTGCTAGCTACTGTCCATCCATCAAACCAATGTGCTAGCTACTGTCCATCCCAACTATGCTTCTATCAAACCAATGCGCTAGCTACTGTCCATCCCAACTATGCTACTATCAAACCAATGCGCTAGCTACTGTCCATCCATCAAACCAATGTGCTAGCTACTGTCCATCCCAACTATGCTACTATCAAACCAATGCGCTAGCTACTGTCCATCCCAACTATGATGCTATCAAACCAATGTGCTAGCTACTGTCCATCCCAACTATGCTATCAAACCAATGTAATAGCTACTGTCCATCCCAACTATGCTACTATCAAACCAATGTGCTAGCTACTGTCCATCCCAACTATGCTGCTATCAAACCAATGTGCTAGCTACTGTCCATCCATCAAACCAATGTGCTAGCTACTGTCCATCCCAACTATGCTACTATCAAACCAATGTGCTAGCTACTGTCCATCCCAACTATGCTACTATCAAAGTAATGCGCTAGCTACTGTCCATCCCAACTATGCTACTATCAAACCAATGCGCTAGCTACTGTCCATCACAACTATGCTGCTATCAAACCAATGTGCTAGCTACTGTCCATCCATCAAACCAATGTGCTAGCTACTGTCCATCCCAACTATGCTACTATCAAACCAATGCGCTAGCTACTGTCCATCCCAACTATGCTACTATCAAACTAATGCGCTAGCTACTGTCCATCCCAACTATGCTACTATCAAACCAATGCGCTAGCTACTGTACATCCCAACTATGCTACTATCAAACCAATGTGCTAGCTACTGTCCATCCATCAAACCAATGTGCTAGCTACTGTCCATCCCAACTATGCTATCAAACCAATGCGCTAGCTACTGTCCATCCCAACTATGCTACTATCAAACCAATGCGCTAGCTACTGTCCATCCCAACTATGCTACTATCAAACCAATGCGCTAGCTACAGTCCATCCCAACTATGCTACTATCAAACCAATGCGCTAGCTACTGTCCATCCATCAAACCAATGTGCTAGCTACTGTCCATCCCAACTATGCTACTATCAAACCAATGTGCTAGCTACTGTCCATCCCAACTATGCTACTATCAAACCAATGCGCTAGCTACTGTCCATCCCAACTATGATGCTATCAAACCAATGTGCTAGCTACTGTCCATCCCAACTATGCTATCAAACCAATGTAATAGCTACTGTCCATCCCAACTATGCTACTATCAAACCAATGTGCTAGCTACTGTCCATCCCAACTATGCTACTATCAAACCAATGCGCTAGCTACTGTCCATCCCAACTATGCTACTATCAAACCAATGTGCTAGCTACTGTCCATCCCAACTATGCTACTATCAAACCAATGTGCTAGCTACTGTACATCCCAACTATGCAACTATCAAACCAATGTGCTAGCTACTGTACATCCCAACTATGCTACTATCAAACCAATGTGCTAGCTACTGTACATCCCAACTATGCTATCAAACCAATGTAATAGCTACTGTCCATCCCAACTATGCTACTATCAAACCAATGCGCTAGCTACTGTCCATCCCAACTATGCTGCTATCAAACCAATGTGCTAGCTACTGTCCATCCATCAAACCAATGTGCTAGCTACTGTCCATCCCAACTATGCCACTATCAAACCAATGTGCTAGCTACTGCCCATCCCAACTATGCTACTATCAAACCAATGTGCTAGCTACTGTCCATCCCAACTATGCTACTATCAAACCAATGTGCTAGCTACTGTCCATCTCAACTATGCTGCTATCAAACCAATGTGCTAGCTACTGTCCATCCCAACTATGCTACTATCAAACCAATGTGCTAGCTACTGTCCATCCCAACTATGCTACTATCAAACCAATGCGCTAGCTACAGTCCATCCCAACTATGCTACTATCAAACCAATGCGCTAGCTACTGTCCATCCCAACTATGATGCTATCAAACCAATGTGCTAGCTACTGTCCATCCCAACTATGCTATCAAACGAATGTAATAGCTACTGTCCATCCCAACTATGCTACTATCAAACCAATGCGCTAGCTACTGTCCATCCCAACTATGCTACTATCAAACCAATGCGCTAGCTACTGTCCATCCCAACTATGCTACTATCAAACCAATGTGCTAGCTACTGTCCATCCATCAAACCAATGTGCTAGCTACTGTCCATCCATCAAACCAATGTGCTAGCTACTGTCCATCCCAACTATGCTACTATCAAACCAATCTGCTAGCTACTGTCCATCCCAACTATGCTACTATCAAACCAATGTGCTAGCTACATTCCATCCATCAAACCAATGTGCTAGCTACTGTACATCCCAACTATGCTACTATCAAACCAATGTGCTAGCTACTGTCCATCCATCAAACCAATGTGCTAGCTACTGTCCATCCCAACTATGCTACTATCAAACCAATGCGCTAGCTACTGTCCATCCCAACTATGCTGCTATCAAACCAATGTGCTAGCTACTGTCCATCCCAACTATGCTACTATCAAACCAATGTGCTAGCTACTGTCCATCCCAACTATGCTACTATCAAACCAATGCGCTAGCTACAGTCCATCCCAACTATGCTACTATCAAACCAATGCGCTAGCTACTGTCCATCCCAACTATGATGCTATCAAACCAATGTGCTAGCTACTGTCCATCCCAACTATGCT
Source organism: Borostomias antarcticus (assembly GCF_949987555.1). Taxonomy (NCBI): domain Eukaryota; kingdom Metazoa; phylum Chordata; class Actinopteri; order Stomiiformes; family Stomiidae; genus Borostomias; species Borostomias antarcticus. The sequence goes on along the minus strand of NC_140248.1, from coordinate 4,430,449 downwards.
ACTATCAAACCAATGTGCTAGCTACTGTCCATCTCAACTATGCTGCTATCAAACCAATGTGCTAGCTACTGTCCATCCCAACTATGCTACTATCAAACCAATGTGCTAGCTACTGTCCATCCCAACTATGCTACTATCAAACCAATGCGCTAGCTACAGTCCATCCCAACTATGCTACTATCAAACCAATGCGCTAGCTACTGTCCATCCCAACTATGATGCTATCAAACCAATGTGCTAGCTACTGTCCATCCCAACTATGCTATCAAACGAATGTAATAGCTACTGTCCATCCCAACTATGCTACTATCAAACCAATGCGCTAGCTACTGTCCATCCCAACTATGCTACTATCAAACCAATGCGCTAGCTACTGTCCATCCCAACTATGCTACTATCAAACCAATGTGCTAGCTACTGTCCATCCATCAAACCAATGTGCTAGCTACTGTCCATCCATCAAACCAATGTGCTAGCTACTGTCCATCCCAACTATGCTACTATCAAACCAATCTGCTAGCTACTGTCCATCCCAACTATGCTACTATCAAACCAATGTGCTAGCTACATTCCATCCATCAAACCAATGTGCTAGCTACTGTACATCCCAACTATGCTACTATCAAACCAATGTGCTAGCTACTGTCCATCCATCAAACCAATGTGCTAGCTACTGTCCATCCCAACTATGCTACTATCAAACCAATGCGCTAGCTACTGTCCATCCCAACTATGCTACTATCAAACCAATGCGCTAGCTACTGTCCATCCCAACTATGCTACTATCAAACCAATGCGCTAGCTACAGTCCATCCCAACTATGCTACTATCAAACCAATGCGCTAGCTACTGTCCATCCCAACTATGATGCTATCAAACCAATGTGCTAGCTACTGTCCATCCCAACTATGCTATCAAACCAATGTAATAGCTACTGTCCATCCCAACTATGCTACTATCAAACCAATGCGCTAGCTACTATCCATCCCAACTATGCTACTATCAAACCAATGCGCTAGCTACTGTCCATCCCAACTATGCTACTATCAAACCAATGTGCTAGCTACTGTCCATCCATCAAACCAATGTGCTAGCTACTGTCCATCCCAACTATGCTTCTATCAAACCAATGCGCTAGCTACTGTCCATCCCAACTATGCTACTATCAAACCAATGCGCTAGCTACTGTCCATCCATCAAACCAATGTGCTAGCTACTGTCCATCCCAACTATGCTACTATCAAACCAATGCGCTAGCTACTGTCCATCCCAACTATGATGCTATCAAACCAATGTGCTAGCTACTGTCCATCCCAACTATGCTATCAAACCAATGTAATAGCTACTGTCCATCCCAACTATGCTACTATCAAACCAATGTGCTAGCTACTGTCCATCCCAACTATGCTGCTATCAAACCAATGTGCTAGCTACTGTCCATCCATCAAACCAATGTGCTAGCTACTGTCCATCCCAACTATGCTACTATCAAACCAATGTGCTAGCTACTGTCCATCCCAACTATGCTACTATCAAAGTAATGCGCTAGCTACTGTCCATCCCAACTATGCTACTATCAAACCAATGCGCTAGCTACTGTCCATCACAACTATGCTGCTATCAAACCAATGTGCTAGCTACTGTCCATCCATCAAACCAATGTGCTAGCTACTGTCCATCCCAACTATGCTACTATCAAACCAATGCGCTAGCTACTGTCCATCCCAACTATGCTACTATCAAACTAATGCGCTAGCTACTGTCCATCCCAACTATGCTACTATCAAACCAATGCGCTAGCTACTGTACATCCCAACTATGCTACTATCAAACCAATGTGCTAGCTACTGTCCATCCATCAAACCAATGTGCTAGCTACTGTCCATCCCAACTATGCTATCAAACCAATGCGCTAGCTACTGTCCATCCCAACTATGCTACTATCAAACCAATGCGCTAGCTACTGTCCATCCCAACTATGCTACTATCAAACCAATGCGCTAGCTACAGTCCATCCCAACTATGCTACTATCAAACCAATGCGCTAGCTACTGTCCATCCATCAAACCAATGTGCTAGCTACTGTCCATCCCAACTATGCTACTATCAAACCAATGTGCTAGCTACTGTCCATCCCAACTATGCTACTATCAAACCAATGCGCTAGCTACTGTCCATCCCAACTATGATGCTATCAAACCAATGTGCTAGCTACTGTCCATCCCAACTATGCTATCAAACCAATGTAATAGCTACTGTCCATCCCAACTATGCTACTATCAAACCAATGTGCTAGCTACTGTCCATCCCAACTATGCTGCTATCAAACCAATGTGCTAGCTACTGTCCATCCATCAAACCAATGTGCTAGCTACTGTCCATCCCAACTATGCTACTATCAAACCAATGTGCTAGCTACTGTCCATCCCAACTATGCTACTATCAAACCAATGTGCTAGCTACTGTCCATCCCAACTATGCTACTATCAAACCAATGTGCTAGCTACTGTCCATCCATCAAACCAATGCGCTAGCTACTGTCCATCCCAACTATGCTACTATCAAACCAATGCGCTAGCTACTGTCCATCCCAACTATGCTACTATCAAAGTAATGCGCTAGCTACTGTCCATCCCAACTATGCTACTATCAAACCAATGCGCTAGCTACTGTCCATCACAACTATGCTGCTATCAAACCAATGTGCTAGCTACTGTCCATCCATCAAACCAATGTGCTAGCTACTGTCCATCCCAACTATGCTACTATCAAACCAATGCGCTAGCTACTGTCCATCCCAACTATGCTACTATCAAACTAATGCGCTAGCTACTGTCCATCCCAACTATGCTACTATCAAACCAATGCGCTAGCTACTGTACATCCCAACTATGCTACTATCAAACCAATGTGCTAGCTACTGTCCATCCATCAAACCAATGTGCTAGCTACTGTCCATCCCAACTATGCTATCAAACCAATGCGCTAGCTACTGTCCATCCCAACTATGCTACTATCAAACCAATGCGCTAGCTACTGTCCATCCCAACTATGCTACTATCAAACCAATGCGCTAGCTACAGTCCATCCCAACTATGCTACTATCAAACCAATGCGCTAGCTACAGTCCATCCCAACTATGCTACTATCAAACCAATGTGCTAGCTACTGTCCATCCATCAAACCAATGTGCTAGCTACTGTCCATCCCAACTATGCTACTATCAAACCAATGTGCTAGCTACTGTCCATCCCAACTATGCTACTATCAAACCAATGTGCTAGCTACTGTCCATCACAACTATGCTGCTATCAAACCAATGTGCTAGCTACTGTCCATCCATCAAACCAATGCGCTAGCTACTGTCAATCCCAACTATGCTACTATCAAACCAATGCGCTAGCTACTGTCCATCCCAACTATGCTACTATCAAACTAATGCGCTAGCTACTGTCCATCCCAACTATGCTACTATCAAACCAATGTGCTAGCTACTGTCCATCCATCAAACCAATGTGCTAGCTACTCTCCATCCCAACTATGCTACTATCAAACCAATGTGCTAGCTACTGTCCATCCCAACTATGCTACTATCAAACCAATGTGCTAGCTACTGTCCATCCCAACTATGCTACTATCAAACCAATGTGCTAGCTACAGTCCATCCCAACTATGCTACTATCAAACCAATGCGCTAGCTACTGTCCATCCCAACTATGATGCTATCAAACCAATGTGCTAGCTACTGTCCATCCCAACTATGCTATCAAACCAATGTAATAGCTACTGTCCATCCCAACTATGCTACTATCAAACGAATGTGCTAGCTACTGTCCATCCCAACTATGCTACTATCAAACCAATGCGCTAGCTATTGTCCATCCCAACTATGCTACTATCAAACCAATGTGCTAGCTACTGTCCATCCCAACTATGCTACTATCAAACCAATGTGCTAGCTACTGTACATCCCAACTATGCTACTATCAAACCAATGTGCTAGCTACTGTACATCCCAACTATGCAACTATAAAACCAATGTGCTAGCTACTGTACATCCCAACTATGCTACTATCAAACCAATGTGCTAGCTACTGTACATCCCAACTATGCTATCAAACCAATGTAATAGCTACTGTCCATCCCAACTATGCTACTATCAAACCAATGCGCTAGCTACTGTCCATCCCAACTATGATGCTATCAAACCAATGTGCTAGCTACTGTCCATCCCAACTATGCTATCAAACCAATGTAATAGCTACTGTCCATCCCAACTATGCTACTATCAAACCAATGTGCTAGCTACTGTCCATCCCAACTATGCTGCTATCAAACCAATGTGCTAGCTACTGTCCATCCATCAAACCAATGTGCTAGCTACTGTCCATCCCAACTATGCTACTATCAAACCAATGTGCTAGCTACTGTCCATCCCAACTATGCTACTATCAAACCAATGTGCTAGCTACTGTCCATCCCAACTATGCTACTATCAAACCAATGTGCTAGCTACTGTCCATCCCAACTATGCTACTATCAAACCAATGTGCTAGCTACTGTCCATCACAACTATGCTGCTATCAAACCAATGTGCTAGCTACTGTCCATCCATCAAACCAATGCGCTAGCTACTGTCCATCCCAACTATGCTACTATCAAACCAATGCGCTAGCTACTGTCCATCCCAACTATGCTACTATCAAAGTAATGCGCTAGCTACTGTCCATCCCAACTATGCTACTATCAAACCAATGCGCTAGCTACTGTCCATCACAACTATGCTGCTATCAAACCAATGTGCTAGCTACTGTCCATCCATCAAACCAATGTGCTAGCTACTGTCCATCCCAACTATGCTACTATCAAACCAATGCGCTAGCTACCGTCCATCCCAACTATGCTACTATCAAACTAATGCGCTAGCTACTGTCCATCCCAACTATGCTACTATCAAACCAATGTGCTAGCTACTGTCCATCCCAACTATGCTACTATCAAACCAATGTGCTAGCTACTGTCCATCCCAACTATGCTACTATCAAACCAATGTGCTAGCTACTGTCCATCACAACTATGCTGCTATCAAACCAATGTGCTAGCTACTGTCCATCCATCAAACCAATGCGCTAGCTACTGTCCATCCCAACTATGCTACTATCAAACCAATGCGCTAGCTACTGTCCATCCCAACTATGCTACTATCAAAGTAATGCGCTAGCTACTGTCCATCCCAACTATGCTACTATCAAACCAATGCGCTAGCTACTGTCCATCACAACTATGCTGCTATCAAACCAATGTGCTAGCTACTGTCCATCCATCAAACCAATGTGCTAGCTACTGTCCATCCCAACTATGCTACTATCAAACCAATGCGCTAGCTACTGTCCATCCCAACTATGCTACTATCAAACTAATGCGCTAGCTACTGTCCATCCCAACTATGCTACTATCAAACCAATGCGCTAGCTACTGTACATCCCAACTATGCTACTATCAAACCAATGTGCTAGCTACTGTCCATCCATCAAACCAATGTGCTAGCTACTGTCCATCCCAACTATGCTATCAAACCAATGCGCTAGCTACTGTCCATCCCAACTATGCTACTATCAAACCAATGCGCTAGCTACTGTCCATCCCAACTATGCTACTATCAAACCAATGCGCTAGCTACAGTCCATCCCAACTATGCTACTATCAAACCAATGCGCTAGCTACTGTCCATCCATCAAACCAATGTGCTAGCTACTGTCCATCCATCAAACCAATGTGCTAGCTACTGTCCATCCCAACTATGCTTCTATCAAACCAATGCGCTAGCTACTGTCCATCCCAACTATGCTACTATCAAACCAATGCGCTAGCTACTGTCCATCCATCAAACCAATGTGCTAGCTACTGTCCATCCCAACTATGCTACTATCAAACCAATGCACTAGCTACTGTCCATCCCAACTATGATGCTATCAAACCAATGTGCTAGCTACTGTCCATCCCAACTATGCTATCAAACCAATGTTATAGCTACTGTCCATCCCAACTATGCTACTATCAAACCAATGTGCTAGCTACTGTCCATCCCAACTATGCTGCTATCAAACCAATGTGCTAGCTACTGTCCATCCATCAAACCAATGTGCTAGCTACTGTCCATCCCAACTATGCTACTATCAAACCAATGTGCTAGCTACTGTCCATCCCAACTATGCTACTATCAAACCAATGTGCTAGCTACTGTCCATCCCAACTATGCTACTATCAAACCAATGTGCTAGCTACTGTCCATCCCAACTATGCTACTATCAAACCAATGTGCTAGCTACTGTCCATCACAACTATGCTGCTATCAAACCAATGTGCTAGCTACTGTCCATCCATCAAACCAATGCGCTAGCTACTGTCCATCCCAACTATGCTACTATCAAACCAATGCGCTAGCTACTGTCCATCCCAACTATGCTACTATCAAAGTAATGCGCTAGCTACTGTCCATCCCAACTATGCTACTATCAAACCAATGCGCTAGCTACTGTCCATCACAACTATGCTGCTATCAAACCAATGTGCTAGCTACTGTCCATCCATCAAACCAATGTGCTAGCTACTGTCCATCCCAACTATGCTATCAAACCAATGCGCTAGCTACTGTCCATCCCAACTATACTACTATCAAACCAATGCGCTAGCTACTGTCCATCCCAACTATGCTACTATCAAACCAATGCGCTAGCTACAGTCCATCCCAACTATGCTACTATCAAACCAATGCGCTAGCTACTGTCCATCCCAACTATGATGCTATCAAACCAATGTGCTAGCTACTGTCCATCCCAACTATGCTACTATCAAACCAATGCGCTAGCTACTGTCAATCCCAACTATGCTACTATCAAACCAATGTGCTAGCTACTGTCCATCCCAACTATGCTTCTATCAAACCAATGCGCTAGCTACTGTCCATCCCAACTATGCTACTATCAAACCAATGCGCTAGCTACTGTCCATCCCAACTATGCTACTATCAAACCAATGCGCTAGCTACTGTCAATCCCAACTATGCTACTATCAAACCAATGCGCTAGCTACTGTACATCCCAACTAGCTACTATCAAACCAATGTGCTAGCTACTGTCCATCCATCAAACCAATGTGCTAGCTACTGTCCATCCATCAAACCAATGTGCTAGCTACTGTCCATCCCAACTATGCTACTATCAAACCAATGTGCTAGCTACTGTCCATCCCAACTATGCTACTATCAAACCAATGTGCTAGCTACTGTCCATCACAACTATGCTGCTATCAAACCAATGTGCTAGCTACTGTCCATCCATCAAACCAATGCGCTAGCTACTGTCAATCCCAACTATGCTACTATCAAACCAATGCGCTAGCTACTGTCCATCCCAACTATGCTACTATCAAACTAATGCGCTAGCTACTGTCCATCCCAACTATGCTACTATCAAACCAATGCGCTAGCTACTGTCCATCCCAACTATGCTACTATCAAACCAATGTGCTAGCTACTGTCCATCCATCAAACCAATGTGCTAGCTACTCTCCATCCCAACTATGCTACTATCAAACCAATGTACTAGCTACTGTCCATCCCAACTATGCTACTATCAAACCAATGTGCTAGCTACTGTCCATCCCAACTATGCTACTATCAAACCAATGCGCTAGCTACAGTCCATCCCAACTATGCTACTATCAAACCAATGCGCTAGCTACTGTCCATCCCAACTATGATGCTATCAAACCAATGTGCTAGCTACTGTCCATCCCAACTATGCTATCAAACCAATGTAATAGCTACTGTCCATCCCAACTATGCTACTATCAAACCAATGCGCTAGCTACTGTCCATCCCAACTATGCTACTATCAAACCAATGTGCTAGCTACTGTCCATCCCAACTATGCTACTATCAAACCAATGTGCTAGCTACTGTACATCCCAACTATGCTACTATCAAACCAATGTGCTAGCTACTGTACATCCCAACTATGCAACTATCAAACCAATGTGCTAGCTACTGTACATCCCAACTATGCTACTATCAAACCAATGTGCTAGCTACTGTACATCCCAACTATGCTATCAAACCAATGTAATAGCTACTGTCCATCCCAACTATGCTACTATCAAACCAATGCGCTAGCTACTTTCCATCCCAACTATGCTACTATCAAACCAATGCGCTAGCTACTGTCCATCCCAACTATGCTGCTATCAAACCAATGTGCTAGCTACTGTCCATCCATCAAACCAATGTGCTAGCTACTGTCCATCCCAACTATGCCACTATCAAACCAATGTGCTAGCTACTGCCCATCCCAACTATGCTACTATCAAACCAATGTGCTAGCTACTGTCCATCCCAACTATGCTACTATCAAACCAATGTGCTAGCTACTGTCCATCTCAACTATGCTGCTATCAAACCAATGTGCTAGCTACTGTCCATCCATCAAACCAATGCGCTAGCTACTGTCCATCCCAACTATGCTACTATCAAACCAATGCGCTAGCTACTGTCCATCCCAACTATGCTGCTATCAAACCAATATGCTAGCTACTGTCCATCCATCAAACCAATGTGCTAGCTACTGTCCATCCCAACTATGCTACTAACAAACCAATGCGCTAGCTACTGTCCATCCCAACTATGCTACTATCAAACCTATGCGCTAGCTACTGTCCATCCATCAAACCAATGTGCTAGCTACTGTCCATCCCAACTATGCTACTATCAAACCAATGCGCTAGCTACTGTCCATCCCAACTATGATGCTATCAAACCAATGTGCTAGCTACTGTCCATCCCAACTATGCTATCAAACCAATGTAATAGCTACTGTCCATCCCAACTATGCTACTATCAAACCAATGTGCTAGCTACTGTCCATCCCAACTATGCTGCTATCAAACCAATGTGCTAGCTACTGTCCATCCATCAAACCAATGTGCTAGCTACTGTCCATCCATCAAACCAATGCGCTAGCTACTGTCCAACCCAACTATGCTACTATCAAACCAATGCGCTAGCTACTGTCCATCCCAACTATGCTACTATCAAAGTAATGCGCTAGCTACTGTCCATCCCAACTATGCTACTATCAAACCAATGCGCTAGCTACTGTCCATCACAACTATGCTGCTATCAAACCAATGTGCTAGCTACTGTCCATCCATCAAACCAATGTGCTAGCTACTGTCCATCCCAACTATGCTACTATCAAACCAATGCGCTAGCTACTGTCCATCCCAACTATGCTACTATCAAACTAATGCGCTAGCTACTGTCCATCCCAACTATGCTACTATCAAACTAATGCGCTAGCTACTGTCCATCCCAACTATGCTACTATCAAACCAATGCGCTAGCTACTGTCCATCCCAACTATGCTACTATCAAACTAATGCGCTAGCTACTGTCCATCCCAACTATGCTACTATCAAACCAATGCGCTAGCTACTGTACATCCCAACTATGCTACTATCAAACCAATGTGCTAGCTACTGTCCATCCATCAAACCAATGTGCTAGCTACTGTCCATCCCAACTATGCTACTATCAAACCAATGCGCTAGCTACTGTCCATCCCAACTATGCTACTATCAAACCAATGCGCTAGCTACTGTCCATCACAACTATGCTGCTATCAAACCAATGTGCTAGCTACTGTCCATCCATCAAACCAATGTGCTAGCTACTGTCCATCCCAACTATGCTACTATCAAACCAATGCGCTAGCTACTGTCAATCCCAACTATGCTACTATCAAAGTAATGCGCTAGCTACTGTCCATCCCAACTATGCTACTATCAAACCAATGCGCTAGCTACTGTCCATCACAACTATGCTGCTATCAAACCAATGTGCTAGCTACTGTCCATCCATCAAACCAATGTGCTAGCTACTGTCCATCCCAACTATGCTACTATCAAACCAATGCGCTAGCTACTGTCCATCCCAACTATGCTACTATCAAACTAATGCGCTAGCTACTGTCCATCCCAACTATGCTACTATCAAACTAATGCGCTAGCTACTGTCCATCCCAACTATGCTACTATCAAACCAATGCGCTAGCTACTGTCCATCCCAACTATGCTACTATCAAACTAATGCGCTAGCTACTGTCCATCCCAACTATGCTACTATCAAACCAATGCGCTAGCTACTGTACATCCCAACTATGCTACTATCAAACCAATGTGCTAGCTACTGTCCATCCATCAAACCAATGTGCTAGCTACTGTCCATCCCAACTATGCTACTATCAAACCAATGCGCTAGCTACTGTCCATCCCAACTATGCTACTATCAAACCAATGCGCTAGCTACTGTCCATCACAACTATGCTGCTATCAAACCAATGTGCTAGCTACTGTCCATCCATCAAACCAATGTGCTAGCTACTGTCCATCCCAACTATGCTACTATCAAACCAATGCGCTAGCTACTGTCAATCCCAACTATGCTACTATCAAACTAATGCGCTAGCTACTGTCCATCCCAACTATGCTACTATCAAACTAATGCGCTAGCTACTGTCCATCCCAACTATGCTACTATCAAACCAATGCGCTAGCTACTGTCCATCCCAACTATGCTACTATCAAACTAATGCGCTAGCTACTGTCCATCCCAACTATGCTACTATCAAACCAATGCGCTAGCTACTGTACATCCCAACTATGCTACTATCAAACCAATGTGCTAGCTACTGTCCATCCATCAAACCAATGTGCTAGCTACTGTCCATCCCAACTATGCTACTATCAAACCAATGCGCTAGCTACTGTCCATCCCAACTATGCTACTATCAAACCAATGCGCTAGCTACTGTCCATCCCAACTATGCTACTATCAAACCAATGCGCTAGCTACAGTCCATCCCAACTATGCTACTATCAAACCAATGCGCTAGCTACTGTCCATCCCAACTATGATGCTATCAAACCAATGTGCTAGCTACTGTCCATCCCAACTATGCTTCTATCAAACCAATGCGCTAGCTACTGTCCATCCCAACTATGCTACTATCAAACCAATGTGCTAGCTACTGTCCATCCCAACTATGCTTCTATCAAACCAATGCGCTAGCTACTGTCCATCCCAACTATGCTACTATCAAACCAATGCGCTAGCTACTGTCCATCCCAACTATGCTACTATCAAACCAATGCGCTAGCTACTGTCCATCCCAACTATGCTACTATCATACCAATGCGCTAGCTACTGTCCATCTAAACTATGCTACTATCAAACCAATGCGCTAGCTACTGTCCATCACAACTATGCTGCTATCAAACCAATGTGCTAGCTACTGTCCATCCATCAAACCAATGCGCTAGCTACTGTCCATCCCAACTATGCTACTATCAAACCAATGCGCTAGCTACTGTCCATCCCAACTATGCTACTATCAAACTAATGCGCTAGCTACTGTCCATCCCAACTATGCTACTATCAAACCAATGCGCTAGCTAATGTCCATCCCAACTATGCTACTATCAAACCAATGTGCTAGCTACTGTCCATCCATCAAACCAATGTGCTAGCTACTGTCCATCCCAACTATGCTACTATCAAACCAATGTGCTAGCTACTGTCCATCCCAACTATGCTACTATCAAACCAATGCGCTAGCTACAGTCCATCCCAACTATGCTACTATCAAACCAATGCGCTAGCTACTGTCCATCCCAACTATGATGCTATCAAACCAATGTGCTAGCTACTGTCCATCCCAACTATGCTATCAAACCAATGTAATAGCTACTGTCCATCCCAACTATGCTACTATCAAACCAATGTAATAGCTACTGTCCATCCCAACTATGCTACTATCAAACCAATGCGCTAGCTACTGTCCATCCCAACTATGCTACTATCAAACCAATGCGCTAGCTACTGTCCATCCCAACTATACTACTATCAAACCAATGCGCTAGCTACTGTCCATCCCAACTATGCTACTATCAAACCAATGCGCTAGCTACAGTCCATCCCAACTATGCTACTATCAAACCAATGCGCTAGCTACTGTCCATCCCAACTATGATGCTATCAAACCAATGTGCTAGCTACTGTCCATCCCAACTATGCTACTATCAAACCAATGCGCTAGCTACTGTCAATCCCAACTATGCTACTATCAAACCAATGTGCTAGCTACTGTCCATCCCAACTATGCTTCTATCAAACCAATGCGCTAGCTACTGTCCATCCCAACTATGCTACTATCAAACCAATGCGCTAGCTACTGTCCATCCCAACTATGCTACTATCAAACCAATGCGCTAGCTACTGTCAATCCCAACTATGCTACTATCAAACCAATGCGCTAGCTACTGTACATCCCAACTAGCTACTATCAAACCAATGTGCTAGCTACTGTCCATCCATCAAACCAATGTGCTAGCTACTGTCCATCCATCAAACCAATGTGCTAGCTACTGTCCATCCCAACTATGCTACTATCAAACCAATGTGCTAGCTACTGTCCATCCCAACTATGCTACTATCAAACCAATGTGCTAGCTACTGTCCATCACAACTATGCTGCTATCAAACCAATGTGCTAGCTACTGTCCATCCATCAAACCAATGCGCTAGCTACTGTCAATCCCAACTATGCTACTATCAAACCAATGCGCTAGCTACTGTCCATCCCAACTATGCTACTATCAAACTAATGCGCTAGCTACTGTCCATCCCAACTATGCTACTATCAAACCAATGCGCTAGCTACTGTCCATCCCAACTATGCTACTATCAAACCAATGTGCTAGCTACTGTCCATCCATCAAACCAATGTGCTAGCTACTCTCCATCCCAACTATGCTACTATCAAACCAATGTACTAGCTACTGTCCATCCCAACTATGCTACTATCAAACCAATGTGCTAGCTACTGTCCATCCCAACTATGCTACTATCAAACCAATGCGCTAGCTACAGTCCATCCCAACTATGCTACTATCAAACCAATGCGCTAGCTACTGTCCATCCCAACTATGATGCTATCAAACCAATGTGCTAGCTACTGTCCATCCCAACTATGCTATCAAACCAATGTAATAGCTACTGTCCATCCCAACTATGCTACTATCAAACCAATGCGCTAGCTACTGTCCATCCCAACTATGCTACTATCAAACCAATGTGCTAGCTACTGTCCATCCCAACTATGCTACTATCAAACCAATGTGCTAGCTACTGTACATCCCAACTATGCTACTATCAAACCAATGTGCTAGCTACTGTACATCCCAACTATGCAACTATCAAACCAATGTGCTAGCTACTGTACATCCCAACTATGCTACTATCAAACCAATGTGCTAGCTACTGTACATCCCAACTATGCTATCAAACCAATGTAATAGCTACTGTCCATCCCAACTATGCTACTATCAAACCAATGCGCTAGCTACTTTCCATCCCAACTATGCTACTATCAAACCAATGCGCTAGCTACTGTCCATCCCAACTATGCTGCTATCAAACCAATGTGCTAGCTACTGTCCATCCATCAAACCAATGTGCTAGCTACTGTCCATCCCAACTATGCCACTATCAAACCAATGTGCTAGCTACTGCCCATCCCAACTATGCTACTATCAAACCAATGTGCTAGCTACTGTCCATCCCAACTATGCTACTATCAAACCAATGTGCTAGCTACTGTCCATCTCAACTATGCTGCTATCAAACCAATGTGCTAGCTACTGTCCATCCATCAAACCAATGCGCTAGCTACTGTCCATCCCAACTATGCTACTATCAAACCAATGCGCTAGCTACTGTCCATCCCAACTATGCTGCTATCAAACCAATATGCTAGCTACTGTCCATCCATCAAACCAATGTGCTAGCTACTGTCCATCCCAACTATGCTACTAACAAACCAATGCGCTAGCTACTGTCCATCCCAACTATGCTACTATCAAACCAATGCGCTAGCTACTGTCCATCCATCAAACCAATGTGCTAGCTACTGTCCATCCCAACTATGCTACTATCAAACCAATGCGCTAGCTACTGTCCATCCCAACTATGATGCTATCAAACCAATGTGCTAGCTACTGTCCATCCCAACTATGCTATCAAACCAATGTAATAGCTACTGTCCATCCCAACTATGCTACTATCAAACCAATGTGCTAGCTACTGTCCATCCCAACTATGCTGCTATCAAACCAATGTGCTAGCTACTGTCCATCCATCAAACCAATGTGCTAGCTACTGTCCATCCCAACTATGCTACTATCAAACCAATGTGCTAGCTACTGTCCATCCCAACTATGCTACTATCAAACCAATGTGCTAGCTACTGTCCATCCCAACTATGCTACTATCAAACCAATGTGCTAGCTACTGTCCATCCCAACTATGCTACTATCAAACCAATGTGCTAGCTACTGTCCATCACAACTATGCTGCTATCAAACCAATGTGCTAGCTACTGTCCATCCATCAAACCAATGCGCTAGCTACTGTCCAACCCAACTATGCTACTATCAAACCAATGCGCTAGCTACTGTCCATCCCAACTATGCTACTATCAAAGTAATGCGCTAGCTACTGTCCATCCCAACTATGCTACTATCAAACCAATGCGCTAGCTACTGTCCATCACAACTATGCTGCTATCAAACCAATGTGCTAGCTACTGTCCATCCATCAAACCAATGTGCTAGCTACTGTCCATCCCAACTATGCTACTATCAAACCAATGCGCTAGCTACTGTCCATCCCAACTATGCTACTATCAAACTAATGCGCTAGCTACTGTCCATCCCAACTATGCTACTATCAAACTAATGCGCTAGCTACTGTCCATCCCAACTATGCTACTATCAAACCAATGCGCTAGCTACTGTCCATCCCAACTATGCTACTATCAAACTAATGCGCTAGCTACTGTCCATCCCAACTATGCTACTATCAAACCAATGCGCTAGCTACTGTACATCCCAACTATGCTACTATCAAACCAATGTGCTAGCTACTGTCCATCCATCAAACCAATGTGCTAGCTACTGTCCATCCCAACTATGCTACTATCAAACCAATGCGCTAGCTACTGTCCATCCCAACTATGCTACTATCAAACCAATGCGCTAGCTACTGTCCATCACAACTATGCTGCTATCAAACCAATGTGCTAGCTACTGTCCATCCATCAAACCAATGTGCTAGCTACTGTCCATCCCAACTATGCTACTATCAAACCAATGCGCTAGCTACTGTCAATCCCAACTATGCTACTATCAAACTAATGCGCTAGCTACTGTCCATCCCAACTATGCTACTATCAAACTAATGCGCTAGCTACTGTCCATCCCAACTATGCTACTATCAAACCAATGCGCTAGCTACTGTCCATCCCAACTATGCTACTATCAAACTAATGCGCTAGCTACTGTCCATCCCAACTATGCTACTATCAAACCAATGCGCTAGCTACTGTACATCCCAACTATGCTACTATCAAACCAATGTGCTAGCTACTGTCCATCCATCAAACCAATGTGCTAGCTACTGTCCATCCCAACTATGCTACTATCAAACCAATGCGCTAGCTACTGTCCATCCCAACTATGCTACTATCAAACCAATGCGCTAGCTACTGTCCATCCCAACTATGCTACTATCAAACCAATGCGCTAGCTACAGTCCATCCCAACTATGCTACTATCAAACCAATGCGCTAGCTACTGTCCATCCCAACTATGATGCTATCAAACCAATGTGCTAGCTACTGTCCATCCCAACTATGCTTCTATCAAACCAATGCGCTAGCTACTGTCCATCCCAACTATGCTACTATCAAACCAATGTGCTAGCTACTGTCCATCCCAACTATGCTTCTATCAAACCAATGCGCTAGCTACTGTCCATCCCAACTATGCTACTATCAAACCAATGCGCTAGCTACTGTCCATCCCAACTATGCTACTATCAAACCAATGCGCTAGCTACTGTCCATCCCAACTATGCTACTATCATACCAATGCGCTAGCTACTGTCCATCTAAACTATGCTACTATCAAACCAATGCGCTAGCTACTGTCCATCACAACTATGCTGCTATCAAACCAATGTGCTAGCTACTGTCCATCCATCAAACCAATGCGCTAGCTACTGTCCATCCCAACTATGCTACTATCAAACCAATGCGCTAGCTACTGTCCATCCCAACTATGCTACTATCAAACTAATGCGCTAGCTACTGTCCATCCCAACTATGCTACTATCAAACCAATGCGCTAGCTAATGTCCATCCCAACTATGCTACTATCAAACCAATGTGCTAGCTACTGTCCATCCATCAAACCAATGTGCTAGCTACTGTCCATCCCAACTATGCTACTATCAAACCAATGTGCTAGCTACTGTCCATCCCAACTATGCTACTATCAAACCAATGCGCTAGCTACAGTCCATCCCAACTATGCTACTATCAAACCAATGCGCTAGCTACTGTCCATCCCAACTATGATGCTATCAAACCAATGTGCTAGCTACTGTCCATCCCAACTATGCTATCAAACCAATGTAATAGCTACTGTCCATCCCAACTATGCTACTATCAAACCAATGTGCTAGCTACTGTCCATCCCAACTATGCTACTATCAAACCAATGCGCTAGCTACTGTCCATCCCAACTATGCTACTATCAAACCAATGTGCTAGCTACTGTCCATCCCAACTATGCTACTATCAAACCAATGTGCTAGCTACTGTACATCCCAACTATGCTACTATCAAACCAATGTGCTAGCTACTGTACATCCCAACTATGCAACTATCAAACCAATGTGCTAGCTACTGTACATCCCAACTATGCTACTATCAAACCAATGTGCTAGCTACTGTACATCCCAAATATGCTATCAAACCAATGTAATAGCTACTGTCCATCCCAACTATGCTACTATCAAACCAATGCGCTAGCTACTGTCCATCCCAACTATGCTACTATCAAACCAATGCGCTAGCTACTGTCCATCCCAACTATGCTGCTATCAAACCAATGTGCTAGCTACTGTCCATCCATCAAACCAATGTGCTAGCTACTGTCCATCCCAACTATGCCACTATCAAACCAATGTGCTAGCTACTGCCCATCCCAACTATGCTACTATCAAACCAATGTGCTAGCTACTGTCCATCCCAACTATGCTACTATCAAACCAATGTGCTAGCTACTGTCCATCTCAACTATGCTGCTATCAAACCAATGTGCTAGCTACTGTCCATCCATCAAACCAATGTGCTAGCTACTGTCCATCCCAACTATGCTACTATCAAACCAATGCGCTAGCTACTGTCCATCCCAACTATGCTACTATCAAACTAATGCGCTAGCTACTGTCCATCCCAACTATGCTACTATCAAACTAATGCGCTAGCTACTGTCCATCCCAACTATGCTACTATCAAACCAATGCGCTAGCTACTGTCCATCCCAACTATGCTACTATCAAACTAATGCGCTAGCTACTGTCCATCCCAACTATGCTACTATCAAACCAATGCGCTAGCTACTGTACATCCCAACTATGCTACTATCAAACCAATGTGCTAGCTACTGTCCATCCATCAAACCAATGTGCTAGCTACTGTCCATCCCAACTATGCTACTATCAAACCAATGCGCTAGCTACTGTCCATCCCAACTATGCTACTATCAAACCAATGCGCTAGCTACTGTCCATCCCAACTATGCTACTATCAAACCAATGCGCTAGCTACAGTCCATCCCAACTATGCTACTATCAAACCAATGCGCTAGCTACTGTCCATCCCAACTATGATGCTATCAAACCAATGTGCTAGCTACTGTCCATCCCAACTATGCTTCTATCAAACCAATGCGCTAGCTACTGTCCATCCCAACTATGCTACTATCAAACCAATGTGCTAGCTACTGTCCATCCCAACTATGCTTCTATCAAACCAATGCGCTAGCTACTGTCCATCCCAACTATGCTACTATCAAACCAATGCGCTAGCTACTGTCCATCCCAACTATGCTACTATCAAACCAATGCGCTAGCTACTGTCCATCCCAACTATGCTACTATCATATTAATGCGCTAGCTACTGTCCATCTAAACTATGCTACTATCAAACCAATGCGCTAGCTACTGTCCATCACAACTATGCTGCTATCAAACCAATGTGCTAGCTACTGTCCATCCATCAAACCAATGCGCTAGCTACTGTCCATCCCAACTATGCTACTATCAAACCAATGCGCTAGCTACTGTCCATCCCAACTATGCTACTATCAAACTAATGCGCTAGCTACTGTCCATCCCAACTATGCTACTATCAAACCAATGCGCTAGCTACTGTCCATCACAACTATGCTGCTATCAAACCAATGTGCTAGCTACTGTCCATCCATCAAACCAATGTGCTAGCTACTGTCCATCCCAACTATGCTACTATCAAACCAATGCGCTAGCTACTGTCCATCCCAACTATGCTACTATCAAACTAATGCGCTAGCTACTGTCCATCCCAACTATGCTACCATCAAACTAATGCGCTAGCTACTGTCCATCCCAACTATGCTACTATCAAACCAATGCGCTAGCTACTGTCCATCCCAACTATGCTACTATCAAACTAATGCGCTAGCTACTGTCCATCCCAACTATGCTACTATCAAACCAATGCGCTAGCTACTGTACATCCCAACTATGCTACTATCAAACCAATGTGCTAGCTACTGTCCATCCATCAAACCAATGCGCTAGCTACTGTCCATCCCAACTATGCTACTATCAAACCAATGCGCTAGCTACTGTCCATCCCAACTATGCTACTATCATACCAATGCGCTAGCTACTGTCCATCTAAACTATGCTACTATCAAACCAATGCGCTAGCTACTGTCCATCACAACTATGCTGCTATCAAACCAATGTGCTAGCTACTGTCCATCCATCAAACCAATGCGCTAGCTACTGTCCATCCCAACTATGCTACTATCAAACCAATGCGCTAGCTACTGTCCATCCCAACTATGCTACTATCAAACTAATGCGCTAGCTACTGTCCATCCCAACTATGCTACTATCAAACCAATGCGCTAGCTACTGTCCATCACAACTATGCTGCTATCAAACCAATGTGCTAGCTACTGTCCATCCATCAAACCAATGTGCTAGCTACTGTCCATCCCAACTATGCTACTATCAAACCAATGCGCTAGCTACTGTCCATCCCAACTATGCTACTATCAAACTAATGCGCTAGCTACTGTCCATCCCAACTATGCTACTATCAAACTAATGCGCTAGCTACTGTCCATCCCAACTATGCTACTATCAAACCAATGCGCTAGCTACTGTCCATCCCAACTATGCTACTATCAAACTAATGCGCTAGCTACTGTCCATCCCAACTATGCTACTATCAAACCAATGCGCTAGCTACTGTACATCCCAACTATGCTACTATCAAACCAATGTGCTAGCTACTGTCCATCCATCAAACCAATGTGCTAGCTACTGTCCATCCCAACTATGCTACTATCAAACCAATGCGCTAGCTACTGTCCATCCCAACTATGCTACTCTCAAACCAATGCGCTAGCTACTGTCCATCACAACTATGCTGCTATCAAACCAATGTGCTAGCTACTGTCCATCCATCAAACCAATGTGCTGGCTACTGTCCATCCCAACTATGCTACTATCAAACCAATGCGCTAGCTACTGTCCATCCCAACTATGCTACTATCAAACTAATGCGCTAGCTACTGTCCATCCCAACTATGCTACTATCAAACTAATGCGCTAGCTACTGTCCATCCCAACTATGCTACTATCAAACCAATGCGCTAGCTACTGTCCATCCCAACTATGCTACTATCAAACTAATGCGCTAGCTACTGTCCATCCCAACTATGCTACTATCAAACCAATGCGCTAGCTACTGTACATCCCAACTATGCTACTATCAAACCAATGTGCTAGCTACTGTCCATCCATCAAACCAATGTGCTAGCTACTGTCCATCCCAACTATGCTACTATCAAACCAATGCGCTAGCTACTGTCCATCCCAACTATGCTACTATCAAACCAATGCGCTAGCTACTGTCCATCCCAACTATGCTACTATCAAACCAATGCGCTAGCTACAGTCCATCCCAACTATGCTACTATCAAACCAATGCGCTAGCTACTGTCCATCCCAACTATGATGCTATCAAACCAATGTGCTAGCTACTGTCCATCCCAACTATGCTTCTATCAAACCAATGCGCTAGCTACTGTCCATCCCAACTATGCTACTATCAAACCAATGTGCTAGCTACTGTCCATCCCAACTATGCTTCTATCAAACCAATGCACTAGCTACTGTCCATCCCAACTATGCTACTATCAAACCAATGTGCTAGCTACTGTCCATCCCAACTATGCTACTATCATACCAATGCGCTAGCTACTGTCCATCTAAACTATGCTACTATCAAACCAATGCGCTAGCTACTGTCCATCACAACTATGCTGCTATCAAACCAATGTGCTAGCTACTGTCCATCCATCAAACCAATGCGCTAGCTACTGTCCATCCCAACTATGCTACTATCAAACCAATGCGCTAGCTACTGTCCATCCCAACTATGCTACTATCAAACTAATGCGCTAGCTACTGTCCATCCCAACTATGCTACTATCAAACCAATGCGCTAGCTACTGTCCATCCCAACTATGCTACTATCAAACCAATGTGCTAGCTACTGTCCATCCATCAAACCAATGTGCTAGCTACTGTCCATCCCAACTATGCTACTATCAAACCAATGTGCTAGCTACTGTCCATCCCAACTATGCTACTATCAAACCAATGCGCTAGCTACAGTCCATCCCAACTATGCTACTATCAAACCAATGCGCTAGCTACTGTCCATCCCAACTATGATGCTATCAAACCAATGTGCTAGCTACTGTCCATCCCAACTATGCTATCAAACCAATGTAATAGCTACTGTCCATCCCAACTATGCTACTATCAAACCAATGTGCTAGCTACTGTCCATCCCAACTATGCTACTATCAAACCAATGCGCTAGCTACTGTCCATCCCAACTATGCTACTATCAAACCAATGTGCTAGCTACTGTCCATCCCAACTATGCTACTATCAAACCAATGTGCTAGCTACTGTACATCCCAACTATGCTACTATCAAACCAATGTGCTAGCTACTGTACATCCCAACTATGCAACTATCAAACCAATGTCCTAGCTACTGTACATCCCAACTATGCTACTATCAAACCAATGTGCTAGCTACTGTACATCCCAAATATGCTATCAAACCAATGTAATAGCTACTGTCCATCCCAACTATGCTACTATCAAACCAATGCGCTAGCTACTGTCCATCCCAACTATGCTACTATCAAACCAATGCGCTAGCTACTGTCCATCCCAACTATGCTGCTATCAAACCAATGTGCTAGCTACTGTCCATCCATCAAACCAATGTGCTAGCTACTGTCCATCCCAACTATGCCACTATCAAACCAATGTGCTAGCTACTGCCCATCCCAACTATGCTACTATCAAACCAATGTGCTAGCTACTGTCCATCCCAACTATGCTACTATCAAACCAATGTGCTAGCTACTGTCCATCTCAACTATGCTGCTATCAAACCAATGTGCTAGCTACTGTCCATCCATCAAACCAATGTGCTAGCTACTGTCCATCCCAACTATGCTACTATCAAACCAATGCGCTAGCTACTGTCCATCCCAACTATGCTACTATCAAACTAATGCGCTAGCTACTGTCCATCCCAACTATGCTACTATCAAACTAATGCGCTAGCTACTGTCCATCCCAACTATGCTACTATCAAACCAATGCGCTAGCTACTGTCCATCCCAACTATGCTACTATCAAACTAATGCGCTAGCTACTGTCCATCCCAACTATGCTACTATCAAACCAATGCGCTAGCTACTGTACATCCCAACTATGCTACTATCAAACCAATGTGCTAGCTACTGTCCATCCATCAAACCAATGTGCTAGCTACTGTCCATCCCAACTATGCTACTATCAAACCAATGCGCTAGCTACTGTCCATCCCAACTATGCTACTATCAAACCAATGCGCTAGCTACTGTCCATCCCAACTATGCTACTATCAAACCAATGCGCTAGCTACAGTCCATCCCAACTATGCTACTATCAAACCAATGCGCTAGCTACTGTCCATCCCAACTATGATGCTATCAAACCAATGTGCTAGCTACTGTCCATCCCAACTATGCTTCTATCAAACCAATGCGCTAGCTACTGTCCATCCCAACTATGCTACTATCAAACCAATGTGCTAGCTACTGTCCATCCCAACTATGCTTCTATCAAACCAATGCGCTAGCTACTGTCCATCCCAACTATGCTACTATCAAACCAATGCGCTAGCTACTGTCCATCCCAACTATGCTACTATCAAACCAATGCGCTAGCTACTGTCCATCCCAACTATGCTACTATCATACCAATGCGCTAGCTACTGTCCATCTAAACTATGCTACTATCAAACCAATGCGCTAGCTACTGTCCATCACAACTATGCTGCTATCAAACCAATGTGCTAGCTACTGTCCATCCATCAAACCAATGCGCTAGCTACTGTCCATCCCAACTATGCTACTATCAAACCAATGCGCTAGCTACTGTCCATCCCAACTATGCTACTATCAAACTAATGCGCTAGCTACTGTCCATCCCAACTATGCTACTATCAAACCAATGCGCTAGCTACTGTCCATCACAACTATGCTGCTATCAAACCAATGTGCTAGCTACTGTCCATCCATCAAACCAATGTGCTAGCTACTGTCCATCCCAACTATGCTACTATCAAACCAATGCGCTAGCTACTGTCCATCCCAACTATGCTACTATCAAACTAATGCGCTAGCTACTGTCCATCCCAACTATGCTACTATCAAACTAATGCGCTAGCTACTGTCCATCCCAACTATGCTACTATCAAACCAATGCGCTAGCTACTGTCCATCCCAACTATGCTACTATCAAACTAATGCGCTAGCTACTGTCCATCCCAACTATGCTACTATCATACCAATGCGCTAGCTACTGTCCATCTAAACTATGCTACTATCAAACCAATGCGCTAGCTACTGTCCATCACAACTATGCTGCTATCAAACCAATGTGCTAGCTACTGTCCATCCATCAAACCAATGCGCTAGCTACTGTCCATCCCAACTATGCTACTATCAAACCAATGCGCTAGCTACTGTCCATCCCAACTATGCTACTATCAAACTAATGCGCTAGCTACTGTCCATCCCAACTATGCTACTATCAAACCAATGCGCTAGCTACTGTCCATCACAACTATGCTGCTATCAAACCAATGTGCTAGCTACTGTCCATCCATCAAACCAATGTGCTAGCTACTGTCCATCCCAACTATGCTACTATCAAACCAATGCGCTAGCTACTGTCCATCCCAACTATGCTACTATCAAACTAATGCGCTAGCTACTGTCCATCCCAACTATGCTACTATCAAACTAATGCGCTAGCTACTGTCCATCCCAACTATGCTACTATCAAACCAATGCGCTAGCTACTTTCCATCCCAACTATGCTACTATCAAACTAATGCGCTAGCTACTGTCCATCCCAACTATGCTACTATCAAACCAATGCGCTAGCTACTGTACATCCCAACTATGCTACTATCAAACCAATGTGCTAGCTACTGTCCATCCATCAAACCAATGTGCTAGCTACTGTCCATCCCAACTATGCTACTATCAAACCAATGCGCTAGCTACTGTCCATCCCAACTATGCTACTCTCAAACCAATGCGCTAGCTACTGTCCATCACAACTATGCTGCTATCAAACCAATGTGCTAGCTACTGTCCATCCATCAAACCAATGTGCTGGCTACTGTCCATCCCAACTATGCTACTATCAAACCAATGCGCTAGCTACTGTCCATCCCAACTATGCTACTATCAAACTAATGCGCTAGCTACTGTCCATCCCAACTATGCTACTATCAAACTAATGCGCTAGCTACTGTCCATCCCAACTATGCTACTATCAAACCAATGCGCTAGCTACTGTCCATCCCAACTATGCTACTATCAAACTAATGCGCTAGCTACTGTCCATCCCAACTATGCTACTATCAAACCAATGCGCTAGCTACTGTACATCCCAACTATGCTACTATCAAACCAATGTGCTAGCTACTGTCCATCCATCAAACCAATGTGCTAGCTACTGTCCATCCCAACTATGCTACTATCAAACCAATGCGCTAGCTACTGTCCATCCCAACTATGCTACTATCAAACCAATGCGCTAGCTACTGTCCATCCCAACTATGCTACTATCAAACCAATGCGCTAGCTACAGTCCATCCCAACTATGCTACTATCAAACCAATGCGCTAGCTACTGTCCATCCCAACTATGATGCTATCAAACCAATGTGCTAGCTACTGTCCATCCCAACTATGCTTCTATCAAACCAATGCGCTAGCTACTGTCCATCCCAACTATGCTACTATCAAACCAATGTGCTAGCTACTGTCCATCCCAACTATGCTTCTATCAAACCAATGCACTAGCTACTGTCCATCCCAACTATGCTACTATCAAACCAATGTGCTAGCTACTGTCCATCCCAACTATGCTACTATCATACCAATGCGCTAGCTACTGTCCATCTAAACTATGCTACTATCAAACCAATGCGCTAGCTACTGTCCATCACAACTATGCTGCTATCAAACCAATGTGCTAGCTACTGTCCATCCATCAAACCAATGCGCTAGCTACTGTCCATCCCAACTATGCTACTATCAAACCAATGCGCTAGCTACTGTCCATCCCAACTATGCTACTATCAAACTAATGCGCTAGCTACTGTCCATCCCAACTATGCTACTATCAAACCAATGCGCTAGCTACTGTCCATCCCAACTATGCTACTATCAAACCAATGTGCTAGCTACTGTCCATCCATCAAACCAATGTGCTAGCTACTGTCCATCCCAACTATGCTACTATCAAACCAATGTGCTAGCTACTGTCCATCCCAACTATGCTACTATCAAACCAATGCGCTAGCTACAGTCCATCCCAACTATGCTACTATCAAACCAATGCGCTAGCTACTGTCCATCCCAACTATGATGCTATCAAACCAATGTGCTAGCTACTGTCCATCCCAACTATGCTATCAAACCAATGTAATAGCTACTGTCCATCCCAACTATGCTACTATCAAACCAATGTGCTAGCTACTGTCCATCCCAACTATGCTACTATCAAACCAATGCGCTAGCTACTGTCCATCCCAACTATGCTACTATCAAACCAATGTGCTAGCTACTGTCCATCCCAACTATGCTACTATCAAACCAATGTGCTAGCTACTGTACATCCCAACTATGCTACTATCAAACCAATGTGCTAGCTACTGTACATCCCAACTATGCAACTATCAAACCAATGTGCTAGCTACTGTACATCCCAACTATGCTACTATCAAACCAATGTGCTAGCTACTGTACATCCCAAATATGCTATCAAACCAATGTAATAGCTACTGTCCATCCCAACTATGCTACTATCAAACCAATGCGCTAGCTACTGTCCATCCCAACTATGCTACTATCAAACCAATGCGCTAGCTACTGTCCATCCCAACTATGCTGCTATCAAACCAATGTGCTAGCTACTGTCCATCCCAACTATGCTACTATCAAACCAATGCGCTAGCTACTGTCCATCCCAACTATGCTACTATCATACCAATGCGCTAGCTACTGTCCATCTAAACTATGCTACTATCAAACCAATGCGCTAGCTACTGTCCATCACAACTATGCTGCTATCAAACCAATGTGCTAGCTACTGTCCATCCATCAAACCAATGCGCTAGCTACTGTCCATCCCAACTATGCTACTATCAAACCAATGCGCTAGCTACTGTCCATCCCAACTATGCTACTATCAAACTAATGCGCTAGCTACTGTCCATCCCAACTATGCTACTATCAAACCAATGCGCTAGCTACTGTCCATCCCAACTATGCTACTATCAAACCAATGTGCTAGCTACTGTCCATCCATCAAACCAATGTGCTAGCTACTGTCCATCCCAACTATGCTACTATCAAACCAATGTGCTAGCTACTGTCCATCCCAACTATGCTACTATCAAACCAATGCGCTAGCTACAGTCCATCCCAACTATGCTACTATCAAACCAATGCGCTAGCTACTGTCCATCCCAACTATGATGCTATCAAACCAATGTGCTAGCTACTGTCCATCCCAACTATGCTATCAAACCAATGTAATAGCTACTGTCCATCCCAACTATGCTACTATCAAACCAATGTGCTAGCTACTGTCCATCCCAACTATGCTACTATCAAACCAATGCGCTAGCTACTGTCCATCCCAACTATGCTACTATCAAACCAATGTGCTAGCTACTGTCCATCCCAACTATGCTACTATCAAACCAATGTGCTAGCTACTGTACATCCCAACTATGCTACTATCAAACCAATGTGCTAGCTACTGTACATCCCAACTATGCAACTATCAAACCAATGTGCTAGCTACTGTACATCCCAACTATGCTACTATCAAACCAATGTGCTAGCTACTGTACATCCCAAATATGCTATCAAACCAATGTAATAGCTACTGTCCATCCCAACTATGCTACTATCAAACCAATGCGCTAGCTACTGTCCATCCCAACTATGCTACTATCAAACCAATGCGCTAGCTACTGTCCATCCCAACTATGCTGCTATCAAACCAATGTGCTAGCTACTGTCCATCCATCAAACCAATGTGCTAGCTACTGTCCATCCCAACTATGCCACTATCAAACCAATGTGCTAGCTACTGCCCATCCCAACTATGCTACTATCAAACCAATGTGCTAGCTACTGTCCATCCCAACTATGCTACTATCAAACCAATGTGCTAGCTACTGTCCATCTCAACTATGCTGCTATCAAACCAATGTGCTAGCTACTGTCCATCCATCAAACCAATGTGCTAGCTACTGTCCATCCCAACTATGCTACTATCAAACCAATGCGCTAGCTACTGTCCATCCCAACTATGCTACTATCAAACTAATGCGCTAGCTACTGTCCATCCCAACTATGCTACTATCAAACTAATGCGCTAGCTACTGTCCATCCCAACTATGCTACTATCAAACCAATGCGCTAGCTACTGTCCATCCCAACTATGCTACTATCAAACTAATGCGCTAGCTACTGTCCATCCCAACTATGCTACTATCAAACCAATGCGCTAGCTACTGTACATCCCAACTATGCTACTATCAAACCAATGTGCTAGCTACTGTCCATCCATCAAACCAATGTGCTAGCTACTGTCCATCCCAACTATGCTACTATCAAACCAATGCGCTAGCTACTGTCCATCCCAACTATGCTACTATCAAACCAATGCGCTAGCTACTGTCCATCCCAACTATGCTACTATCAAACCAATGCGCTAGCTACAGTCCATCCCAACTATGCTACTATCAAACCAATGCGCTAGCTACTGTCCATCCCAACTATGATGCTATCAAACCAATGTGCTAGCTACTGTCCATCCCAACTATGCTTCTATCAAACCAATGCGCTAGCTACTGTCCATCCCAACTATGCTACTATCAAACCAATGTGCTAGCTACTGTCCATCCATCAAACCAATGTGCTAGCTACTGTCCATCCCAACTATGCTACTATCAAACCAATGTGCTAGCTACTGTCCATCCCAACTATGCTACTATCAAACCAATGCGCTAGCTACAGTCCATCCCAACTATGCTACTATCAAACCAATGCGCTAGCTACTGTCCATCCCAACTATGATGCTATCAAACCAATGTGCTAGCTACTGTCCATCCCAACTATGCTATCAAACCAATGTAATAGCTACTGTCCATCCCAACTATGCTACTATCAAACCAATGTGCTAGCTACTGTCCATCCCAACTATGCTACTATCAAACCAATGCGCTAGCTACTGTCCATCCCAACTATGCTACTATCAAACCAATGTGCTAGCTACTGTCCATCCCAACTATGCTACTATCAAACCAATGTGCTAGCTACTGTACATCCCAACTATGCTACTATCAAACCAATGTGCTAGCTACTGTATATCCCAACTATGCAACTATCAAACCAATGTGCTAGCTACTGTACATCCCAACTATGCTACTATCAAACCAATGTGCTAGCTACTGTACATCCCAAATATGCTATCAAACCAATGTAATAGCTACTGTCCATCCCAACTATGCTACTATCAAACCAATGCGCTAGCTACTGTCCATCCCGACTATGCTACTATCAAACCAATGCGCTAGCTACTGTCCATCCCAACTATGCTGCTATCAAACCAATGTGCTAGCTACTGTCCATCCATCAAACCAATGTGCTAGCTACTGTCCATCCCAACTATGCCACTATCAAACCAATGTGCTAGCTACTGCCCATCCCAACTATGCTACTATCAAACCAATGTGCTAGCTACTGTCCATCCCAACTATGCTACTATCAAACCAATGTGCTAGCTACTGTCCATCTCAACTATGCTGCTATCAAACCAATGTGCTAGCTACTGTCCATCCATCAAACCAATGTGCTAGCTACTGTCCATCCCAACTATGCTACTATCAAACCAATGTGCTAGCTACTGTCCATCCCAACTATGCTACTATCAAACCAATGCGCTAGCTACAGTCCATCCCAACTATGCTACTATCAAACCAATGCGCTAGCTACTGTCCATCCCAACTATGATGCTATCAAACCAATGTGCTAGCTACTGTCCATCCCAACTATGCTATCAAACCAATGTAATAGCTACTGTCCATCCCAACTATGCTACTATCAAACCAATGTGCTAGCTACTGTCCATCCCAACTATGCTACTATCAAACCAATGCGCTAGCTACTGTCCATCCCAACTATGCTACTATCAAACCAATGTGCTAGCTACTGTCCATCCCAACTATGCTACTATCAAACCAATGTGCTAGCTACTGTACATCCCAACTATGCTACTATCAAACCAATGTGCTAGCTACTGTACATCCCAACTATGCAACTATCAAACCAATGTGCTAGCTACTGTACATCCCAACTATGCTACTATCAAACCAATGTGCTAGCTACTGTACATCCCAAATATGCTATCAAACCAATGTAATAGCTACTGTCCATCCCAACTATGCTACTATCAAACCAATGCGCTAGCTACTGTCCATCCCAACTATGCTACTATCAAACCAATGCGCTAGCTACTGTCCATCCCAACTATGCTGCTATCAAACCAATGTGCTAGCTACTGTCCATCCCAACTATGCTACTATCAAACCAATGCGCTAGCTACTGTCCATCCCAACTATGCTACTATCATACCAATGCGCTAGCTACTGTCCATCTAAACTATGCTACTATCAAACCAATGCGCTAGCTACTGTCCATCACAACTATGCTGCTATCAAACCAATGTGCTAGCTACTGTCCATCCATCAAACCAATGCGCTAGCTACTGTCCATCCCAACTATGCTACTATCAAACCAATGCGCTAGCTACTGTCCATCCCAACTATGCTACTATCAAACTAATGCGCTAGCTACTGTCCATCCCAACTATGCTACTATCAAACCAATGCGCTAGCTACTGTCCATCCCAACTATGCTACTATCAAACCAATGTGCTAGCTACTGTCCATCCATCAAACCAATGTGCTAGCTACTGTCCATCCCAACTATGCTACTATCAAACCAATGTGCTAGCTACTGTCCATCCCAACTATGCTACTATCAAACCAATGCGCTAGCTACAGTCCATCCCAACTATGCTACTATCAAACCAATGCGCTAGCTACTGTCCATCCCAACTATGATGCTATCAAACCAATGTGCTAGCTACTGTCCATCCCAACTATGCTATCAAACCAATGTAATAGCTACTGTCCATCCCAACTATGCTACTATCAAACCAATGTGCTAGCTACTGTCCATCCCAACTATGCTACTATCAAACCAATGCGCTAGCTACTGTCCATCCCAACTATGCTACTATCAAACCAATGTGCTAGCTACTGTCCATCCCAACTATGCTACTATCAAACCAATGTGCTAGCTACTGTACATCCCAACTATGCTACTATCAAACCAATGTGCTAGCTACTGTACATCCCAACTATGCAACTATCAAACCAATGTGCTAGCTACTGTACATCCCAACTATGCTACTATCAAACCAATGTGCTAGCTACTGTACATCCCAAATATGCTATCAAACCAATGTAATAGCTACTGTCCATCCCAACTATGCTACTATCAAACCAATGCGCTAGCTACTGTCCATCCCAACTATGCTACTATCAAACCAATGCGCTAGCTACTGTCCATCCCAACTATGCTGCTATCAAACCAATGTGCTAGCTACTGTCCATCCATCAAACCAATGTGCTAGCTACTGTCCATCCCAACTATGCCACTATCAAACCAATGTGCTAGCTACTGCCCATCCCAACTATGCTACTATCAAACCAATGTGCTAGCTACTGTCCATCCCAACTATGCTACTATCAAACCAATGTGCTAGCTACTGTCCATCTCAACTATGCTGCTATCAAACCAATGTGCTAGCTACTGTCCATCCATCAAACCAATGTGCTAGCTACTGTCCATCCCAACTATGCTACTATCAAACCAATGCGCTAGCTACTGTCCATCCCAACTATGCTACTATCAAACTAATGCGCTAGCTACTGTCCATCCCAACTATGCTACTATCAAACTAATGCGCTAGCTACTGTCCATCCCAACTATGCTACTATCAAACCAATGCGCTAGCTACTGTCCATCCCAACTATGCTACTATCAAACTAATGCGCTAGCTACTGTCCATCCCAACTATGCTACTATCAAACCAATGCGCTAGCTACTGTACATCCCAACTATGCTACTATCAAACCAATGTGCTAGCTACTGTCCATCCATCAAACCAATGTGCTAGCTACTGTCCATCCCAACTATGCTACTATCAAACCAATGCGCTAGCTACTGTCCATCCCAACTATGCTACTATCAAACCAATGCGCTAGCTACTGTCCATCCCAACTATGCTACTATCAAACCAATGCGCTAGCTACAGTCCATCCCAACTATGCTACTATCAAACCAATGCGCTAGCTACTGTCCATCCCAACTATGATGCTATCAAACCAATGTGCTAGCTACTGTCCATCCCAACTATGCTTCTATCAAACCAATGCGCTAGCTACTGTCCATCCCAACTATGCTACTATCAAACCAATGTGCTAGCTACTGTCCATCCATCAAACCAATGTGCTAGCTACTGTCCATCCCAACTATGCTACTATCAAACCAATGTGCTAGCTACTGTCCATCCCAACTATGCTACTATCAAACCAATGCGCTAGCTACAGTCCATCCCAACTATGCTACTATCAAACCAATGCGCTAGCTACTGTCCATCCCAACTATGATGCTATCAAACCAATGTGCTAGCTACTGTCCATCCCAACTATGCTATCAAACCAATGTAATAGCTACTGTCCATCCCAACTATGCTACTATCAAACCAATGTGCTAGCTACTGTCCATCCCAACTATGCTACTATCAAACCAATGCGCTAGCTACTGTCCATCCCAACTATGCTACTATCAAACCAATGTGCTAGCTACTGTCCATCCCAACTATGCTACTATCAAACCAATGTGCTAGCTACTGTACATCCCAACTATGCTACTATCAAACCAATGTGCTAGCTACTGTATATCCCAACTATGCAACTATCAAACCAATGTGCTAGCTACTGTACATCCCAACTATGCTACTATCAAACCAATGTGCTAGCTACTGTACATCCCAAATATGCTATCAAACCAATGTAATAGCTACTGTCCATCCCAACTATGCTACTATCAAACCAATGCGCTAGCTACTGTCCATCCCGACTATGCTACTATCAAACCAATGCGCTAGCTACTGTCCATCCCAACTATGCTGCTATCAAACCAATGTGCTAGCTACTGTCCATCCCAACTATGCTGCTATCAAACCAATGTGCTAGCTACTGTCCATCCTAACTATGCCACTATCAAACCAATGCGCTAGCTACTGTCCATCCCAACTATGCTACTGTCAAACCAATGCGCTAGCTACTGTCCATCCCAACTATGCTACTATCAAACCAATGCGCTAGCTACTGTCCATCCCAACTATGATGCTATCAAACCAATGTGCTAGCTACTGTCCATCCCAACTATGCTATCAAACCAATGTGCTAGCTACTGTCCATCCCAACTATGCTATCAAACCAATGTAATAGCTACTGTCCATCCCAACTATGCTACTATCAAACCAATGCGCTAGCTACTGTCCATCCCAACTATGCTACTATCAAACCAATGCGCTAGCTACTGTCCATCCCAACTATGCTGCTATCAAACCAATGTGCTAGCTACTGTCCATCCCAACTATGCTGCTATCAAACCAATGTGCTAGCTACTGTCCATCCTAACTATGCCACTATCAAACCAATGCGCTAGCTACTGTCCATCCCAACTATGCTACTATGAAACCAATGCGCTAGCTACTGTCCATCCCAACTATGCTGCTATCAAACCAATGTGCTAGCTACTGTCCATCCCAACTATGCTGCTATCAAACCAATGTGCTAGCTACTGTCCATCCTAACTATGCCACTATCAAACCAATGCGCTAGCTACTGTCCATCCCAACTATGCTACTGTCAAACCAATGCGCTAGCTACTGTCCATCCCAACTATGATGCTATCAAACCAATGTGCTAGCTACTGTCCATCCCAACTATGCTATCAAACCAATGTGCTAGCTACTGTCCATCCCAACTATGCTATCAAACCAATGTAATAGCTACTGTCCATCCTAACTATGCCACTATCAAACCAATGCGCTAGCTACTGTCTATCCCAACTATGCCACTGTCAAACCAATGCGCTAGCTACTGTCCATCCCAACGATGCTACTGTCAAACCAATGCGCTAGCTACTGTCCATCCCAACTATGCTACTGTCAAACCAATGCGCTAGCTACTGTCCATTCCAACTATGCTACTATCAAACCAATGCGCTAGCTACAGTCCATCCCAACTATGCTACTATCAAACCAATGCGCTAGCTACTGTCCATCCCAACTATGCTACTGTCAAACCAATGCGCTAGCTACTGTCCATCCCAACTATGCTACTATCAAACCAATGCGCTAGCTACTGTCCATCCCAACTATGATGCTATCAAACCAATGTGCTAGCTACTGTCCATCCCAACTATGCTACTGTCAAACCAATGCGCTAGCTACTGTCCATTCCAACTATGCTACTATCAAACCAATGCGCTAGCTACTGTCCATCCCAACTATGCCACTATCAAACCAATGCGCTAGCTACTGTCCATACCAACTATGCCACTATCAAACCAATGCGCTAGCTACTGTCCATCCCAACTATGCTACTATCAAACCATGCGCTAGCTACTGTCCATCCCAACTATGCTACTATCAAACCAATGCGCTAGCTACTGTCCATCCCAACTATGCTGCTATCAAACCAATGTGCTAGCTACTGTCCATCCCAACTATGCTGCTATCAAACCAATGTGCTAGCTACTGTCCATCCTAACTATGCCACTATCAAACCAATGCGCTAGCTACTGTCCATCCCAACTATGCTATCAAACCAATGTAATAGCTACTGTCCATCCCAACTATGCTACTATCAAACCAATGCGCTAGCTACTGTCCATCCCAACTATGCTACTATCAAACCAATGCGCTAGCTACTGTCCATCCCAACTATGCTGCTATCAAACCAATGTGCTAGCTACTGTCCATCCCAACTATGCTGCTATCAAACCAATGTGCTAGCTACTGTCCATCCTAACTATGCCACTATCAAACCAATGCGCTAGCTACTGTCCATCCCAACTATGCTACTATGAAACCAATGCGCTAGCTACTGTCCATCCCAACTATGCTGCTATCAAACCAATGTGCTAGCTACTGTCCATCCCAACTATGCTGCTATCAAACCAATGTGCTAGCTACTGTCCATCCTAACTATGCCACTATCAAACCAATGCGCTAGCTACTGTTCATCCCAACTATGCTACTGTCAAACCAATGCGCTAGCTACTGTCCATCCCAACTATGATGCTATCAAACCAATGTGCTAGCTACTGTCCATCCCAACTATGCTATCAAACCAATGTGCTAGCTACTGTCCATCCCAACTATGCTATCAAACCAATGTAATAGCTACTGTCCATCCCAACTATGCCACTATCAAACCAATGCGCTAGCTACTGTCTATCCCAACTATGCCACTGTCAAACCAATGCGCTAGCTACTGTCCATCCCAACGATGCTACTGTCAAACCAATGCGCTAGCTACTGTCCATCCCAACTATGCTACTGTCAAACCAATGCGCTAGCTACTGTCCATTCCAACTATGCTACTATCAAACCAATGCGCTAGCTACAGTCCATCCCAACTATGCTACTATCAAACCAATGCGCTAGCTACTGTCCATCCCAACTATGCTACTGTCAAACCAATGCGCTAGCTACTGTCCATCCCAACTATGCTACTATCAAACCAATGCGCTAGCTACTGTCCATCCCAACTATGATGCTATCAAACCAATGTGCTAGCTACTGTCCATCCCAACTATGCTACTGTCAAACCAATGCGCTAGCTACTGTCCATTCCAACTATGCTACTATCAAACCAATGCGCTAGCTACTGTCCATCCCAACTATGCCACTATCAAACCAATGCGCTAGCTACTGTCCATACCAACTATGCCACTATCAAACCAATGTGCTAGCTACTGTCCATCCCAACTATGCTACTATCAAACCAATGCGCTAGCTACTGTCCATCCCAACTATGCTGCTATCAAACCAATGTGCTAGCTACTGTCCATCCTAACTATGCCACTATCATACCAATGCGCTAGCTACTGTCCATCCCAACTATGCTACTGTCAAACCAATGCGCTAGCTACTGTCCATCCCAACTATGCTACTATCAAACCAATGCGCTAGCTACTGTCCATCCCAACTATGATGCTATCAAACCAATGTGCTAGCTACTGTCCATCCCAACTATGATGCTATCAAACCAATGTGCTAGCTACTGTCCATCCCAACTATGCTATCAAACCAATGTAATAGCTACTGTCCATCCCAACTATGCTACTATCAAACCAATGCGCTAGCTACTGTCCATCCCAACTATGCTACTATCAAACCAATGCGCTAGCTACTGTCCATCCCAACTATGCTGCTATCAAACCAATGTGCTAGCTACTGTCCATCCCAACTATGCTGCTATCAAACCAATGTGCTAGCTACTGTCCATCCTAACTATGCCACTATCAAACCAATGCGCTAGCTACTGTCCATCCCAACTATGCTACTATCAAACCAATGCGCTAGCTACTGTCCATCCCAACTATGCTGCTATCAAACCAATGTGCTAGCTACTGTCCATCCCAACTATGCTGCTATCAAACCAATGTGCTAGCTACTGTCCATCCTAACTATGCCACTATCAAACCAATGCGCTAGCTACTGTCCATCCCAACTATGCTACTGTCAAACCAATGCGCTAGCTACTGTCCATCCCAACTATGATGCTATCAAACCAATGTGCTAGCTACTGTCCATCCCAACTATGCTATCAAACCAATGTGCTAGCTACTGTCCATCCCAACTATGCTATCAAACCAATGTAATAGCTACTGTCCATCCTAACTATGCCACTATCAAACCAATGCGCTAGCTACTGTCTATCCCAACTATGCCACTGTCAAACCAATGCGCTAGCATCTGTCCATCCCAACGATGCTACTGTCAAACCAATGCGCTAGCTACTGTCCATCCCAACTATGCTACTGTCAAACCAATGCGCTAGCTACTGTCCATTCCAACTATGCTACTATCAAACCAATGCGCTAGCTACAGTCCATCCCAACTATGCTACTATCAAACCAATGCGCTACCTACTGTCCATCCCAACTATGCTACTATCAAACCAATGCGCTAGCTACTGTCCATCCCAACTATGCCACTATCAAACCAATGCGCTAGCTACTGTCCATCCCAACTATGCCACTATCAAACCAATGCGCTAGCTACTGTCCATCCCAACTATGCTACTATCAAACCAATGCGCTAGCTACTGTCCATCCCAACTATGCTACTATCAAACCAATGCGCTAGCTACTGTCCATCCCAACTATGCTGCTATCAAACCAATGTGCTAGCTACTGTCCATCCCAACTATGCTGCTATCAAACCAATATGCTAGCTACTGTCCATCCCAACTATGCTGCTATCAAACCAATGTGCTAGCTACTGTCCATCCTAACTATGCCACTATCAAACCAATGCGCTAGCTACTGTCTATCCCAACTATGCCACTGTCAAACCAATGCGCTAGCTACTGTCCATCCCAACTATGCTACTGTCAAACCAATGCTCTAGCTACTGTCCATCCCAACTATACTACTGTCAAACCAATGCGCTAGCTACTGTCCATTCCAACTATGCTACTATCAAACCAATGCGCTAGCTACAGTCCATCCCAACTATGCTACTATCAAACCAATGCGCTAGCTACTGTCCATCCCAACTATGCTACTATCAAACCAATGCGCTAGCTACTGTCCATCCCAACTACTGTATGCCACTATCAAACCAATGCGCTAGCTACTGTCCATCCCAACTATGCCACTATCAAACCAATGCGCTAGCTACTGTCCATCCCAACTATGCTACTATCAAACCAATGCGCTAGCTACTGTCCATCCCAACTATGCTACTATCAAACCAATGCGCTAGCTACTGTCCATCCCAACTATGCTGCTATCAAACCAATGTGCTAGCTACTGTCCATCCCAACTATGCTGCTATCAAACCAATGTGCTAGCTACTGTCCATCCCAACTATGCTGCTATCAAACCAATGTGCTAGCTACTGTCCATCCTAACTATGCCACTGTCAAACCAATGCGCTAGCTACTGTCCATCCCAACTATGCTACTGTCAAACCAATGCTCTAGCTACTGTCCATCCCAACTATACTACTGTCAAACCAATGCGCTAGCTACTGTCCATTCCAACTATGCTACTATCAAACCAATGCGCTAGCTACAGTCCATCCCAACTATGCTACTATCAAACCAATGCGCTAGCTACTGTCCATCCCAACTATGCTACTATCAAACCAATGCGCTAGCTACTGTCCATCCCAACTACTGTATGCCACTATCAAACCAATGCGCTAGCTACTGTCCATCCCAACTATGCCACTATCAAACCAATGCGCTAGCTACTGTCCATCCCAACTATGCTACTATCAAACCAATGCGCTAGCTACTGTCCATCCCAACTATGCTACTATCAAACCAATGCGCTAGCTACTGTCCATCCCAACTATGCTGCTATCAAACCAATGTGCTAGCTACTGTCCATCCCAACTATGCTGCTATCAAACCAATGTGCTAGCTACTGTCCATCCCAACTATGCTGCTATCAAACCAATGTGCTAGCTACTGTCCATCCTAACTATGCCACTATCAAACCAATGCGCTAGCTACTGTCTATCCCAACTATGCCACTGTCAAACCAATGCGCTAGCTACTGTCCATCCCAACTATGCTACTGTCAAACCAATGCGCTAGCTACTGTCCATCCCAACTATGATGCTATCAAACCAATGTGCTAGCTACTGTCCATCCCAACTATGCTATCAAACCAATGTGCTAGCTACTGTCCATCCCAACTATGCTATCAAACCAATGTAATAGCTACTGTCCATCCTAACTATGCCACTATCAAACCAATGCGCTAGCTACTGTCTATCCCAACTATGCCACTGTCAAACCAATGCGCTAGCATCTGTCCATCCCAACGATGCTACTGTCAAACCAATGCGCTAGCTACTGTCCATCCCAACTATGCTACTGTCAAACCAATGCGCTAGCTACTGTCCATTCCAACTATGCTACTATCAAACCAATGCGCTAGCTACAGTCCATCCCAACTATGCTACTATCAAACCAATGCGCTACCTACTGTCCATCCCAACTATGCTACTATCAAACCAATGCGCTAGCTACTGTCCATCCCAACTATGCCACTATCAAACCAATGCGCTAGCTACTGTCCATCCCAACTATGCCACTATCAAACCAATGCGCTAGCTACTGTCCATCCCAACTATGCTACTATCAAACCAATGCGCTAGCTACTGTCCATCCCAACTATGCTACTATCAAACCAATGCGCTAGCTACTGTCCATCCCAACTATGCTGCTATCAAACCAATGTGCTAGCTACTGTCCATCCCAACTATGCTGCTATCAAACCAATATGCTAGCTACTGTCCATCCCAACTATGCTGCTATCAAACCAATGTGCTAGCTACTGTCCATCCTAACTATGCCACTATCAAACCAATGCGCTAGCTACTGTCTATCCCAACTATGCCACTGTCAAACCAATGCGCTAGCTACTGTCCATCCCAACTATGCTACTGTCAAACCAATGCTCTAGCTACTGTCCATCCCAACTATACTACTGTCAAACCAATGCGCTAGCTACTGTCCATTCCAACTATGCTACTATCAAACCAATGCGCTAGCTACAGTCCATCCCAACTATGCTACTATCAAACCAATGCGCTAGCTACTGTCCATCCCAACTATGCTACTATCAAACCAATGCGCTAGCTACTGTCCATCCCAACTACTGTATGCCACTATCAAACCAATGCGCTAGCTACTGTCCATCCCAACTATGCCACTATCAAACCAATGCGCTAGCTACTGTCCATCCCAACTATGCTACTATCAAACCAATGCGCTAGCTACTGTCCATCCCAACTATGCTACTATCAAACCAATGCGCTAGCTACTGTCCATCCCAACTATGCTGCTATCAAACCAATGTGCTAGCTACTGTCCATCCCAACTATGCTGCTATCAAACCAATGTGCTAGCTACTGTCCATCCCAACTATGCTGCTATCAAACCAATGTGCTAGCTACTGTCCATCCTAACTATGCCACTGTCAAACCAATGCGCTAGCTACTGTCCATCCCAACTATGCTACTGTCAAACCAATGCTCTAGCTACTGTCCATCCCAACTATACTACTGTCAAACCAATGCGCTAGCTACTGTCCATTCCAACTATGCTACTATCAAACCAATGCGCTAGCTACAGTCCATCCCAACTATGCTACTATCAAACCAATGCGCTAGCTACTGTCCATCCCAACTATGCTACTATCAAACCAATGCGCTAGCTACTGTCCATCCCAACTACTGTATGCCACTATCAAACCAATGCGCTAGCTACTGTCCATCCCAACTATGCCACTATCAAACCAATGCGCTAGCTACTGTCCATCCCAACTATGCTACTATCAAACCAATGCGCTAGCTACTGTCCATCCCAACTATGCTACTATCAAACCAATGCGCTAGCTACTGTCCATCCCAACTATGCTGCTATCAAACCAAAGTGCTAGCTACTGTCCATCCCAACTATGCTGCTATCAAACCAATGTGCTAGCTACTGTCCATCCCAACTATGCTGCTATCAAACCAATGTGCTAGCTACTGTCCATCCTAACTATGCCACTATCAAACCAATGCGCTAGCTACTGTCTATCCCAACTATGCCACTGTCAAACCAATGCGCTAGCTACTGTCCATCCCAACTATGATGCTATCAAACCAATGTGCTAGCTACTGTCCATCCCAACTATGCTATCAAACCAATGTGCTAGCTACTGTCCATCCTAACTATGCCACTATCAAACCAATGCGCTAGCTACTGTCCATCCCAACTATGCTACTATCAAACCAATGTGGTAGCTACTGTACATCCTACTATCAAACCAATGTGCTAGCTACTGTCCATCCCAACTATGCTACTATCAAACCAATGTGCTAGCTACTGTCCATCCCAACTATGCTACTATCAAACCAATGTGCTAGCTACTGTCCATCCATCAAACAAATGTGCTAGCTACTGTCCATCCCAACTATGCTACTGTCAAACCAATGCGCTAGCTACTGTCCATTCCAACTATGCTACTATCAAACCAATGCGCTAGCTACTGTCCATCCCAACTATGCCACTATCAAACCAATGCGCTAGCTACTGTCCATACCAACTATGCCACTATCAAACCAATGCGCTAGCTACTGTCCATCCCAACTATGCTACTATCAAACCAATGCGCTAGCTACTGTCCATCCCAACTATGCTACTATCAAACCAATGCGCTAGCTACTGTCCATCCCAACTATGCTGCTATCAAACCAATGTGCTAGCTACTGTCCATCCCAACTATGCTGCTATCAAACCAATGTGCTAGCTACTGTCCATCCTAACTATGCCACTATCAAACCAATGCGCTAGCTACTGTCCATCCCAACTATGCTACTGTCAAACCAATGCGCTAGCTACTGTCCATCCCAACTATGCTACTATCAAACCAATGCGCTAGCTACTGTCCATCCCAACTATGATGCTATCAAACCAATGTGCTAGCTACTGTCCATCCCAACTATGCTATCAAACCAATGTGCTAGCTACTGTCCATCCCAACTATGCTATCAAACCAATGTAATAGCTACTGTCCATCCCAACTATGCTACTATCAAACCAATGCGCTAGCTACTGTCCATCCCAACTATGCTACTATCAAACCAATGTGCTAGCTACTGTCCATCCCAACTATGCTGCTATCAAACCAATGTGCTAGCTACTGTCCATCCCAACTATGCTGCTATCAAACCAATGTGCTAGCTACTGTCCATCCTAACTATGCCACTATCAAACCAATGCGCTAGCTACTGTCCATCCCAACTATGCTACTATCAAACCAATGCGCTAGCTACTGTCCATCCCAACTATGCTGCTATCAAACCAATGTGCTAGCTACTGTCCATCCCAACTATGCTGCTATCAAACCAATGTGCTAGCTACTGTCCATCCTAACTATGCCACTATCAAACCAATGCGCTAGCTACTGTCCATCCCAACTATGCTCCTGTCAAACCAATGCGCTAGCTACTGTCCATCCCAACTATGATGCTATCAAACCAATGTGCTAGCTACTGTCCATCCCAACTATGCTATCAAACCAATGTGCTAGCTACTGTCCATCCCAACTATGCTATCAAACCAATGTAATAGCTACTGTCCATCCTAACTATGCCACTATCAAACCAATGCGCTAGCTACTGTCTATCCCAACTATGCCACTGTCAAACCAATGCGCTAGCTACTGTCCATCCCAACGATGCTACTGTCAAACCAATGCGCTAGCTACTGTCCATCCCAACTATGCTACTGTCAAACCAATGCGCTAGCTACTGTCCATTCCAACTATGCTACTATCAAACCAATGCGCTAGCTACAGTCCATCCCAACTATGCTACTATCAAACCAATGCGCTAGCTACTGTCCATCCCAACTATGCTACTATCAAACCAATGCGCTAGCTACTGTCCATCCCAACTATGATGCTATAAAACCAATGTGCTAGCTACTGTCCATCCCAACTATGCTACTGTCAAACCAATGCGCTAGCTACTGTCCATTCCAACTATGCTACTATCAAACCAATGCGCTAGCTACTGTCCATCCCAACTATGCCACTATCAAACCAATGCGCTAGCTACTGTCCATACCAACTATGCCACTATCAAACCAATGCGCTAGCTACTGTCCATCCCAACTATGCTACTATCAAACCAATGCGCTAGCTACTGTCCATCCCAACTATGCTACTATCAAACCAATGCGCTAGCTACTGTCCATCCCAACTATGCTGCTATCAAACCAATGTGCTAGCTACTGTCCATCCCAACTATGCTGCTATCAAACCAATGTGCTAGCTACTGTCCATCCTAACTATGCCACTATCAAACCAATGCGCTAGCTACTGTCCATCCCAACTATGCTACTGTCAAACCAATGCGCTAGCTACTGTCCATCCCAACTATGCTACTATCAAACCAATGCGCTAGCTACTGTCCATCCCAACTATGATGCTATCAAACCAATGTGCTAGCTACTGTCCATCCCAACTATGCTATCAAACCAATGTGCTAGCTACTGTCCATCCCAACTATGCTATCAAACCAATGTAATAGCTACTGTCCATCCCAACTATGCTACTATCAAACCAATGTGCTAGCTACTGTCCATCCCAACTATGCTGCTATCAAACCAATGTGCTAGCTACTGTCCATCCCAACTATGCTGCTATCAAACCAATGTGCTAGCTACTGTCCGTCCTAACTATGCCACTATCAAACCAATGCGCTAGCTACTGTCCATCCCAACTATGCTACTGTCAAACCAATGCGCTAGCTACTGTCCATCCCAACTATGCTACTGTCAAACCAATGCGCTAGCTACTGTCCATCCCAACTATGCTACTGTCAAACCAATGTGCTAGCTACTGTCCATCCCAACTATGCTGCTATCAAACCAATGCGCTAGCTACTGTCCATCCCAACTATGCTACTGTCAAACCAATGCGCTAGCTACTGTCCATTCCAACTATGCTACTATCAAACCAATGCGCTAGCTACAGTCCATCCCAACTATGCTACTATCAAACCAATGCGCTAGCTACTGTCCATCCCAACTATGCTGCTATCAAACCAATGCGCTAGCTACTGTCCATCCCAACTATGATGCTATCAAACCAATGTGCTAGCTACTGTCCATCCCAACTATGCTATCAAACCAATGTAATAGCTACTGTCCATCCCAACTATGCTACTATCAAACCAATGCGCTAGCTACTGTCCATCCCAACTATGCTACTATCAAACCAATGCGCTAGCTACTGTCCATCCCAACTATGCTACTATCAAACCAATGCGCTAGCTACTGTCCATCCCAACTATGCTACTATCAAACCAATGTGCTAGCTACTGTCCATCCCAACTATGCTGCTATCAAACCAATGTCCTAGCTACTGTCCATCCCAACTATGCTGCTATCAAACCAATGTGCTAGCTACTGTCCATCCCAACTATGCTGCTATCAAACCAATGTGCTAGCTACTGTCCATCCTAACTATGCCGCTATCAAACCAATGCGCTAGCTACTGTCTATCCCAACTATGCCACTGTCAAACCAATGCGCTAGCTACTGTCCATCCCAACGATGCTACTGTCAAACCAATGCGCTAGCTACTGTCCATCCCAACTATGCTACTATCAAACCAATGCGCTAGCTACTGTCCATCCCAACTATGCTTCTATCAAACCAATGCGCTAGCTACTGTCCATCCCAACTATGCCACTATCAAACCCATGCGCTAGCTACTGTCCATCCCAACTATGCCACTATCAAACCAATGCGCTAGCTACTGTCCATCCCAACTATGCTACTATCAAACCAATGCACTAGCTACTGTCCATCCCAACTATGCTACTGTCAAACCAATGCGCTAGCTACTGTCCATCCCAACTATGCTACTATCAAACCAATGCGCTAGCTACTGTCCATCCCAACTATGCTACTATCAAACCAATGCGCTAGCTACTGTCCATCCCAACTATGCTACTGTCAAACCAATGCGCTAGCTACTGTCCATTCCAACTATGCTACTATCAAACCAATGCGCTAGCTACAGTCCATCCCAACTATGCTACTATCAAACCAATGCGCTAGCTACTGTCCATCCCAACTATGCTACTATCAAACCAATGCGCTAGCTACTGTCCATCCCAACTATGCTACTATCAAACCAATGCGCTAGCTACTGTCCATCCCAACTATGCTACTGTCAAACCAATGCGCTAGCTACTGTCCATTCCAACTATGCTACTATCAAACCAATGCGCTAGCTACAGTCCATCCCAACTATGCTACTATCAAACCAATGCGCTAGCTACTGTCCATCCCAACTATGCTACTATCAAACCAATGCGCTAGCTACTGTCCATCCCAACTATGCTGCTATCAAACCAATGCGCTAGCTACTGTCCATCCCAACTATGATGCTATCAA
This sequence comes from Borostomias antarcticus, assembly GCF_949987555.1. Classification (NCBI taxonomy): domain Eukaryota; kingdom Metazoa; phylum Chordata; class Actinopteri; order Stomiiformes; family Stomiidae; genus Borostomias; species Borostomias antarcticus. Next base: position 4,386,190 of record NC_140248.1, on the reverse strand, counting down.
ACCAATGTGCTAGCTACTGTCCATCCCAACTATGCTATCAAACCAATGTAATAGCTACTGTCCATCCCAACTATGCTACTATCAAACCAATGCGCTAGCTACTGTCCATCCCAACTATGCTACTATCAAACCAATGCGCTAGCTACTGTCCATCCCAACTATGCTACTATCAAACCAATGTGCTAGCTACTGTCCATCCCAACTATGCTATCAAACCAATGTAATAGCTACTGTCCATCCCAACTATGCTACTATCAAACCAATGCGCTAGCTACTGTCCATCCCAACTATGCTACTATCAAACCAATGCGCTAGCTACTGTCCATCCCAACTATGCTACTATCAAACCAATGTGCTAGCTACTGTCCATCCCAACTATGCTATCAAACCAATGTAATAGCTACTGTCCATCCCAACTATGCTACTATCAAACCAATGCGCTAGCTACTGTCCATCCCAACTATGCTACTATCAAACCAATGCGCTAGCTACTGTCCATCCCAACTATGCTACTATCAAACCAATGCGCTAGCTACTGTCCATCCCAACTATGCTACTATCAAACCAATGTGCTAGCTACTGTCCATCCCAACTATGCTACTATCAAACCCATGTGCTAGCTTCTGTCCATCCCAACTATGCTGCTATCAAACCAATGTGCTAGCTACTGTCCATCCCAACTATGCTGCTATCAAACCAATGTGCTAGCTACTGTCCATCCTAACTATGCCACTATCAAACCAATGCGCTAGCTACTGTCTATCCCAACTATGCCACTGTCAAACCAATGCGCTAGCTACTGTCCATCCCAACTATGCTACTGTCAAACCAATGCGCTAGCTACTGTCCATCCCAACTATGCTACTGTCAAACCAATGCGCTAGCTACTGTCCATTCCAACTATGCTACTATCAAACCAATGCGCTCGCTACAGTCCATCCCAACTATGCTACTATCAAACCAATGCGCTAGCTACTGTCCATCCCAACTATGCTTCTATCAAACCAATGCACTAGCTACTGTCCATCCCAACTATGCCACTATCAAACCCATGCGCTAGCTACTGTCCATCCCAACTATGCCACTATCAAACCAATGCGCTAGCTACTGTCTATCCCAACTATGCCACTGTCAAACCAATGCGCTAGCTACTGTCCATCCCAACTATGCTACTGTCAAACCAATGCGCTAGCTACTGTCCATCCCAACTATGCTACTGTCAAACCAATGTGCTAGCTACTGTCCATCCCAACTATGCTGCTATCAAACCAATGCGCTAGCTACTGTCCATCCCAACTATGCTACTGTCAAACCAATGCGCTAGCTACTGTCCATTCCAACTATGCTACTATCAAACCAATGCGCTAGCTACAGTCCATCCCAACTATGCTACTATCAAACCAATGCGCTAGCTACTGTCCATCCCAACTATGCTACTATCAAACCAATGCGCTAGCTACAATCCATCCCAACTATGATGCTATCAAACCAATGTGCTAGCTACTGTCCATCCCAACTATGCTATCAAACCAATGTGCTAGCTACTGTCCATCCCAACTATGGTATCAAACCAATGTAATAGCTACTGTCCATCCCAACTATGCTACTATCAAACCAATGCGCTAGCTACTGTCCATCCCAACTATGCTACTATCAAACCAATGCGCTAGCTACTGTCCATCCCAACTATGCTACTATCAAACCAATGCGCTAGCTACTGTCCATCCCAACTATGCTACTATCAAACCAATGCGCTAGCTACTGTCCATCCCAACTATGCTACTATCAAACCAATGCGCTAGCTACTGTCCATCCCAACTATGCTGCTATCAAACCAATGTGCTAGCTACTGTCCATCCCAACTATGCTGCTATCAAACCAATGTGCTAGCTACTGTCCATCCCAACTATGCCGCTATCAAACCAATGTGCTAGCTACTGTCCATCCTAACTATGCCACTATCAAACCAATGCGCTAGCTACTGTCCATCCCAACTATGCCACTGTCAAACCAATGCGCTAGCTACTGTCCATCCCAACTATGCTACTGTCAAACCAATGCGCTAGCTACTGTCCATCCCAACTATGCTACTGTCAAACCAATGCGCTAGCTACTGTCCATCCCAACTATGCTACTGTCAAACCAATGCGCTAGCTACTGTCCATTCCAACTATGCTACTATCAAACCAATGCGCTAGCTACAGTCCATCCCAACTATGCTACTATCAAACCAATGCGCTAGCTACTGTCCATCCCAACTATGCTTCTATCAAACCAATGCGCTAGCTACTGTCCATCCCAACTATGCCACTATCAAACCCATGCGCTAGCTACTGTCCATCCCAACTATGCCACTATCAAACCCATGCGCTAGCTACTGTCCATCCCAACTATGCCACTATCAAACCAATGCGCTAGCTACTGTCCATCCCAACTATGCTACTATCAAACCAATGCACTAGCTACTGTCCATCCCAACTATGCTACTATCAAACCAATGCGCTAGCTACTGTCCATCCCAACTATGCTACTATCAAACCAATGCGCTAGCTACTGTCCATCCCAACTATGCTACTATCAAACCAATGCGCTAGCTACTGTCCATCCCAACTATGCTACTATCAAACCAATGCGCTAGCTACTGTCCATCCCAACTATGCTACTATCAAACCAATGCGCTAGCTACTGTCCATCCCAACTATGCTACTATCAAACCAATGCGCTAGCTACTGTCCATCCCAACTATGCTACTATCAAACCAATGCGCTAGCTACTGTCCATCCCAACTATGCTGCTATCAAACCAATGTGCTAGCTACTGTCCATCCTAACTATGCCACTATCAAACCAATGTGCTAGCTACTGTCTATCCCAACTATGCCACTGTCAAACCAATGCGCTAGCTACTGTCCATCCCAACTATGCTACTGTCAAACCAATGCGCTAGCTACTGTCCATCCCAACTATGCTACTGTCAAACCAATGTGCTAGCTACTGTCCATCCCAACTATGCTGCTATCAAACCAATGCGCTAGCTACTGTCCATCCCAACTATGCTACTGTCAAACCAATGCGCTAGCTACTGTCCATTCCAACTATGCTACTATCAAACCAATGCGCTAGCTACAGTCCATCCCAACTATGCTACTATCAAACCAATGCGCTAGCTTCTGTCCATCCCAACTATGCTGCTATCAAACCAATGCGCTAGCTACTGTCCATCCCAACTATGATGCTATCAAACCAATGTGCTAGCTACTGTCCATCCCAACTATGCTATCAAACCAATGTAATAGCTACTGTCCATCCCAACTATGCTACTATCAAACCAATGCGCTAGCTACTGTCCATCCCAACTATGCTACTATCAAACCAATGCGCTAGCTACTGTCCATCCCAACTATGCTACTATCAAACCAATGCGCTAGCTACTGTCCATCCCAACTATGCTACTATCAAACCAATGTGCTAGCTACTGTCCATCCCAACTATGCTGCTATCAAACCAATGTCCTAGCTACTGTCCATCCCAACTATGCTGCTCTCAAACCAATGTGCTAGCTACTGTCCATCCCAACTATGCTGCTATCAAACCAATGTGCTAGCTACTGTCCATCCTAACTATGCCGCTATCAAACCAATGCGCTAGCTACTGTCTATCCCAACTATGCCACTGTCAAACCAATGCGCTAGCTACTGTCCATCCCAACGATGCTACTGTCAAACCAATGCGCTAGCTACTGTCCATCCCAACTATGCTACTATCAAACCAATGCGCTAGCTACAGTCCATCCCAACTATGCTTCTATCAAACCAATGCGCTAGCTACTGTCCATCCCAACTATGCCACTATCAAACCCATGCGCTAGCTACTGTCCATCCCAACTATGCCACTATCAAACCAATGCGCTAGCTACTGTCCATCCCAACTATGCTACTATCAAACCAATGTACTAGCTACTGTCCATCCCAACTATGCTACTATCAAACCAATGCGCTAGCTACTGTCCATCCCAACTATGCTACTATCAAACCAATGCGCTAGCTACTGTCCATCCCAACTATGCTACTATCAAACCAATGCGCTAGCTACTGTCCATCCCAACTATGCTACTGTCAAACCAATGCGCTAGCTACTGTCCATTCCAACTATGCTACTATCAAACCAATGCGCTAGCTACAGTCCATCCCAACTATGCTACTATCAAACCAATGCGCTAGCTACTGTCCATCCCAACTATGCTACTATCAAACCAATGCGCTAGCTACTGTCCATCCCAACTATGATGCTATCAAACCAATGTGCTAGCTACTGTCCATCCCAACTATGCTATCAAACCAATGTGCTAGCTACTGTCCATCCCAACTATGCTATCAAACCAATGTAATAGCTACTGTCCATCCCAACTATGCTACTATCAAACCAATGCGCTAGCTACTGTCCATCCCAACTATGCTATCAAACCAATGTAATAGCTACTGTCCATCCCAACTATGCTACTATCAAACCAATGCGCTAGCTACTGTCCATCCCAACTATGCTACTATCAAACCAATGCGCTAGCTACTGTCCATCCCAACTATGCTACTATCAAACCAATGCGCTAGCTACTGTCCATCCCAACTATGCTACTATCAAACCAATGCGCTAGCTACTGTCCATCCCAACTATGCTACTATCAAACCAATGTGCTAGCTACTGTCCATCCCAACTATGCTGCTATCAAACCAATGTGCTAGCTACTGTCCATCCCAACTATGCTGCTATCAAACCAATGTGCTAGCTACTGTCCATCCCAACTATGCTGCTATCAAACCAATGTGCTAGCTACTGTCCATCCTAACTATGCCACTATCAAACCAATGCGCCAGCTACTGTCTATCCCAACTATGCCACTGTCAAACCAATGCGCTAGCTACTGTCCATCCCAACTATGCTACTGTCAAACCAATGCGCTAGCTACTGTCCATCCCAACTATGCTACTATCAAACCAATGCGCTAGCTACTGTCCATCCCAACTATGCTACTATCAAACCAATGCGCTAGCTACTGTCCATCCCAACTATGCTGCTATCAAACCAATGTGCTAGCTACTGTCCATCCCAACTATGCTGCTATCAAACCAATGCGCTAGCTACTGTCCATCCCAACTATGCTACTATCAAACCAATGCGCTAGCTACTGTCCATCCCAACTATGCTGCTATCAAACCAATGTGCTAGCTACTGTCCATCCCAACTATGCTGCTATCAAACCAATGTGCTAGCTACTGTCCATCCCAACTATGCTGCTATCAAACCAATGTGCTAGCTACTGTCCATCCTAACTATGCCACTATCAAACCAATGCGCTAGCTACTGTCTATCCCAACTATGCCACTGTCAAACCAATGCGCTAGCTACTGTCCATCCCAACTATGCTACTGTAAAACCAATGCGCTAGCTACTGTCCATCCCAACTATGCTACTATCAAACCAATGCGCTAGCTACTGTCCATCCCAACTATGCTGCTATCAAACCAATGTGCTAGCTACTGTCCATCCCAACTATGCTGCTATCAAACCAATGCGCTAGCTACTGTCCATCCCAACTATGCTACTATCAAACCAATGCGCTAGCTACTGTCCATCCCAACTATGCTGCTATCAAACCAATGTGCTAGCTACTGTCCATCCTAACTATGCCACTATCAAACCAATGCGCTAGCTACTGTCTATCCCAACTATGCCACTGTCAAACCAATGCGCTAGCTACTGTCCATCCCAACTATGCTACTGTAAAACCAATGCGCTAGCTACTGTCCATCCCAACTATGCTACTATCAAACCAATGTGCTAGCTACTGTCCATCCTAACTATGCCACTATCAAACCAATGCGCCAGCTACTGTCTATCCCAACTATGCCACTGTCAAACCAATGCGCTAGCTACTGTCCATCCCAACTATGCTACTGTCAAACCAATGCGCTAGCTACTGTCCATCCCAACTATGCTACTATCAAACCAATGCGCTAGCTACTGTCCATCCCAACTATGCTACTATCAAACCAATGCGCTAGCTACTGTCCATCCCAACTATGCTGCTATCAAACCAATGTGCTAGCTACTGTCCATCCCAACTATGCTGCTATCAAACCAATGCGCTAGCTACTGTCCATCCCAACTATGCTACTATCAAACCAATGCGCTAGCTACTGTCCATCCCAACTATGCTGCTATCAAACCAATGTGCTAGCTACTGTCCATCCCAACTATGCTGCTATCAAACCAATGTGCTAGCTACTGTCCATCCCAACTATGCTGCTATCAAACCAATGTGCTAGCTACTGTCCATCCTAACTATGCCACTATCAAACCAATGCGCTAGCTACTGTCTATCCCAACTATGCCACTGTCAAACCAATGCGCTAGCTACTGTCCATCCCAACTATGCTACTGTAAAACCAATGCGCTAGCTACTGTCCATCCCAACTATGCTACTATCAAACCAATGCGCTAGCTACTGTCCATCCCAACTATGCTGCTATCAAACCAATGTGCTAGCTACTGTCCATCCCAACTATGCTGCTATCAAACCAATGCGCTAGCTACTGTCCATCCCAACTATGCTACTATCAAACCAATGCGCTAGCTACTGTCCATCCCAACTATGCTGCTATCAAACCAATGTGCTAGCTACTGTCCATCCTAACTATGCCACTATCAAACCAATGCGCTAGCTACTGTCTATCCCAACTATGCCACTGTCAAACCAATGCGCTAGCTACTGTCCATCCCAACTATGCTACTGTAAAACCAATGCGCTAGCTACTGTCCATCCCAACTATACTACTGTCAAACCAATGCGCTAGCTACTGTCCATCCCAACTATGCTACTGTCAAACCAATGCGCTAGCTACTGTCCATCCCAACTATGCTACTGTCAAACCAATGCGCTAGCTACTGTCCATCCCAACTGTGCTACTGTCAAACCAATGCGCTAGCTACTGTCCATTCCAACTATGCTACTATCAAACCAATGCGCTAGCTACAGTCCATCCCAACTATGCTACTATCAAACCAATGCGCTAGCTACTGTCCATCCCAACTATGCTTCTATCAAACCAATGCGCTAGCTACTGTCCATCCCAACTATGCCACTATCAAACCCATGCGCTAGCTACTGTCCATCCCAACTATGCCACTATCAAACCCATGCGCTAGCTACTGTCCATCCCAACTATGCCACTATCAAACCAATGCGCTAGCTACTGTCCATCCCAACTATGCTACTATCAAACCAATGCACTAGCTACTGTCCATCCCAACTATGCTACTATCAAACCAATGCGCTAGCTACTGTCCATCCCAACTATGCTACTATCAAACCAATGCGCTAGCTACTGTCCATCCCAACTATGCTACTATCAAACCAATGCGCTAGCTACTGTCCATCCCAACTATGCTACTATCAAACCAATGCGCTAGCTACTGTCCATCCCAACTATGCTACTATCAAACCAATGCGCTAGCTACTGTCCATCCCAACTATGCTACTATCAAACCAATGTGCTAGCTACTGTCCATCCCAACTATGCTGCTATCAAACCAATGTCCTAGCTACTGTCCATCCCAACTATGCTGCTCTCAAACCAATGTGCTAGCTACTGTCCATCCCAACTATGCTGCTATCAAACCAATGTGCTAGCTACTGTCCATCCTAACTATGCCGCTATCAAACCAATGCGCTAGCTACTGTCCATCCCAACTATGCTACTATCAAACCAATGCGCTAGCTACTGTCCATCCCAACTATGCTACTATCAAACCAATGTGCTAGCTACTGTCCATCCCAACTATGCTGCTATCAAACCAATGTCCTAGCTACTGTCCATCCCAACTATGCTGCTCTCAAACCAATGTGCTAGCTACTGTCCATCCCAACTATGCTGCTATCAAACCAATGTGCTAGCTACTGTCCATCCTAACTATGCCGCTATCAAACCAATGCGCTAGCTACTGTCTATCCCAACTATGCCACTGTCAAACCAATGCGCTAGCTACTGTCCATCCCAACGATGCTACTGTCAAACCAATGCGCTAGCTACTGTCCATCCCAACTATGCTACTATCAAACCAATGCGCTAGCTACAGTCCATCCCAACTATGCTTCTATCAAACCAATGCGCTAGCTACTGTCCATCCCAACTATGCCACTATCAAACCCATGCGCTAGCTACTGTCCATCCCAACTATGCCACTATCAAACCAATGCGCTAGCTACTGTCCATCCCAACTATGCTACTATCAAACCAATGTACTAGCTACTGTCCATCCCAACTATGCTACTATCAAACCAATGCGCTAGCTACTGTCCATCCCAACTATGCTACTATCAAACCAATGCGCTAGCTACTGTCCATCCCAACTATGCTACTATCAAACCAATGCGCTAGCTACTGTCCATCCCAACTATGCTACTGTCAAACCAATGCGCTAGCTACTGTCCATTCCAACTATGCAACTATCAAACCAATGCGCTAGCTACAGTCCATCCCAACTATGCTACTATCAAACCAATGCGCTAGCTACTGTCCATCCCAACTATGCTACTATCAAACCAATGCGCTAGCTACTGTCCATCCCAACTATGATGCTATCAAACCAATGTGCTAGCTACTGTCCATCCCAACTATGCTATCAAACCAATGTGCTAGCTACTGTCCATCCCAACTATGCTATCAAACCAATGTAATAGCTACTGTCCATCCCAACTATGCTACTATCAAACCAATGCGCTAGCTACTGTCCATCCCAACTATGCTATCAAACCAATGTAATAGCTACTGTCCATCCCAACTATGCTACTATCAAACCAATGCGCTAGCTACTGTCCATCCCAACTATGCTACTATCAAACCAATGCGCTAGCTACTGTCCATCCCAACTATGCTACTATCAAACCAATGCGCTAGCTACTGTCCATCCCAACTATGCTACTATCAAACCAATGCGCTAGCTACTGTCCATCCCAACTATGCTACTATCAAACCAATGTGCTAGCTACTGTCCATCCCAACTATGCTGCTATCAAACCAATGTGCTAGCTACTGTCCATCCCAACTATGCTGCTATCAAACCAATGTGCTAGCTACTGTCCATCCCAACTATGCTGCTATCAAACCAATGTGCTAGCTACTGTCCATCCCAACTATGCCACTATCAAACCCATGCGCTAGCTACTGTCCATCCCAACTATGCCACTATCAAACCAATGCGCTAGCTACTGTCCATCCCAACTATGCTACTATCAAACCAATGCACTAGCTACTGTCCATCCCAACTATGCTACTATCAAACCAATGCGCTAGCTACTGTCCATCCCAACTATGCTACTATCAAACCAATGCGCTAGCTACTGTCCATCCCAACTATGCTACTATCAAACCAATGCGCTAGCTACTGTCCATCCCAACTATGCTACTATCAAACCAATGCGCTAGCTACTGTCCATCCCAACTATGCTACTATCAAACCAATGCGCTAGCTACTGTCCATCCCAACTATGCTACTATCAAACCAATGTGCTAGCTACTGTCCATCCCAACTATGCTGCTATCAAACCAATGTCCTAGCTACTGTCCATCCCAACTATGCTGCTCTCAAACCAATGTGCTAGCTACTGTCCATCCCAACTATGCTGCTATCAAACCAATGTGCTAGCTACTGTCCATCCTAACTATGCCGCTATCAAACCAATGCGCTAGCTACTGTCCATCCCAACTATGCTACTATCAAACCAATGCGCTAGCTACTGTCCATCCCAACTATGCTACTATCAAACCAATGTGCTAGCTACTGTCCATCCCAACTATGCTGCTATCAAACCAATGTCCTAGCTACTGTCCATCCCAACTATGCTGCTCTCAAACCAATGTGCTAGCTACTGTCCATCCCAACTATGCTGCTATCAAACCAATGTGCTAGCTACTGTCCATCCTAACTATGCCGCTATCAAACCAATGCGCTAGCTACTGTCTATCCCAACTATGCCACTGTCAAACCAATGCGCTAGCTACTGTCCATCCCAACGATGCTACTGTCAAACCAATGCGCTAGCTACTGTCCATCCCAACTATGCTACTATCAAACCAATGCGCTAGCTACAGTCCATCCCAACTATGCTTCTATCAAACCAATGCGCTAGCTACTGTCCATCCCAACTATGCCACTATCAAACCCATGCGCTAGCTACTGTCCATCCCAACTATGCCACTATCAAACCAATGCGCTAGCTACTGTCCATCCCAACTATGCTACTATCAAACCAATGTACTAGCTACTGTCCATCCCAACTATGCTACTATCAAACCAATGCGCTAGCTACTGTCCATCCCAACTATGCTACTATCAAACCAATGCGCTAGCTACTGTCCATCCCAACTATGCTACTATCAAACCAATGCGCTAGCTACTGTCCATCCCAACTATGCTACTGTCAAACCAATGCGCTAGCTACTGTCCATTCCAACTATGCTACTATCAAACCAATGCGCTAGCTACAGTCCATCCCAACTATGCTACTATCAAACCAATGCGCTAGCTACTGTCCATCCCAACTATGCTACTATCAAACCAATGCGCTAGCTACTGTCCATCCCAACTATGATGCTATCAAACCAATGTGCTAGCTACTGTCCATCCCAACTATGCTATCAAACCAATGTGCTAGCTACTGTCCATCCCAACTATGCTATCAAACCAATGTAATAGCTACTGTCCATCCCAACTATGCTACTATCAAACCAATGCGCTAGCTACTGTCCATCCCAACTATGCTATCAAACCAATGTAATAGCTACTGTCCATCCCAACTATGCTACTATCAAACCAATGCGCTAGCTACTGTCCATCCCAACTATGCTACTATCAAACCAATGCGCTAGCTACTGTCCATCCCAACTATGCTACTATCAAACCAATGCGCTAGCTACTGTCCATCCCAACTATGCTACTATCAAACCAATGCGCTAGCTACTGTCCATCCCAACTATGCTACTATCAAACCAATGTGCTAGCTACTGTCCATCCCAACTATGCTGCTATCAAACCAATGTGCTAGCTACTGTCCATCCCAACTATGCTGCTATCAAACCAATGTGCTAGCTACTGTCCATCCCAACTATGCTGCTATCAAACCAATGTGCTAGCTACTGTCCATCCTAACTATGCCACTATCAAACCAATGCGCCAGCTACTGTCTATCCCAACTATGCCACTGTCAAACCAATGCGCTAGCTACTGTCCATCCCAACTATGCTACTGTCAAACCAATGCGCTAGCTACTGTCCATCCCAACTATGCTACTATCAAACCAATGCGCTAGCTACTGTCCATCCCAACTATGCTACTATCAAACCAATGCGCTAGCTACTGTCCATCCCAACTATGCTGCTATCAAACCAATGTGCTAGCTACTGTCCATCCCAACTATGCTGCTATCAAACCAATGCGCTAGCTACTGTCCATCCCAACTATGCTACTATCAAACCAATGCGCTAGCTACTGTCCATCCCAACTATGCTACTATCAAACCAATGCGCTAGCTACTGTCCATCCCAACTATGCTACTATCAAACCAATGCGCTAGCTACTGTCCATCCCAACTATGCTGCTATCAAACCAATGTGCTAGCTACTGTCCATCCCAACTATGCTGCTATCAAACCAATGCGCTAGCTACTGTCCATCCCAACTATGCTACTATCAAACCAATGCGCTAGCTACTGTCCATCCCAACTATGCTGCTATCAAACCAATGTGCTAGCTACTGTCCATCCCAACTATGCTGCTATCAAACCAATGTGCTAGCTACTGTCCATCCCAACTATGCTGCTATCAAACCAATGTGCTAGCTACTGTCCATCCTAACTATGCCACTATCAAACCAATGCGCTAGCTACTGTCTATCCCAACTATGCCACTGTCAAACCAATGCGCTAGCTACTGTCCATCCCAACTATGCTACTGTAAAACCAATGCGCTAGCTACTGTCCATCCCAACTATGCTACTATCAAACCAATGCGCTAGCTACTGTCCATCCCAACTATGCTGCTATCAAACCAATGTGCTAGCTACTGTCCATCCCAACTATGCTGCTATCAAACCAATGCGCTAGCTACTGTCCATCCCAACTATGCTACTATCAAACCAATGCGCTAGCTACTGTCCATCCCAACTATGCTGCTATCAAACCAATGTGCTAGCTACTGTCCATCCTAACTATGCCACTATCAAACCAATGCGCTAGCTACTGTCTATCCCAACTATGCCACTGTCAAACCAATGCGCTAGCTACTGTCCATCCCAACTATGCTACTGTAAAACCAATGCGCTAGCTACTGTCCATCCCAACTATACTACTGTCAAACCAATGCGCTAGCTACTGTCCATCCCAACTATGCTACTGTCAAACCAATGCGCTAGCTACTGTCCATCCCAACTATGCTACTGTCAAACCAATGCGCTAGCTACTGTCCATCCCAACTATGCTACTGTCAAACCAATGCGCTAGCTACTGTCCATTCCAACTATGCTACTATCAAACCAATGCGCTAGCTACAGTCCATCCCAACTATGCTACTATCAAACCAATGCGCTAGCTACTGTCCATCCCAACTATGCTTCTATCAAACCAATGCGCTAGCTACTGTCCATCCCAACTATGCCACTATCAAACCCATGCGCTAGCTACTGTCCATCCCAACTATGCCACTATCAAACCCATGCGCTAGCTACTGTCCATCCCAACTATGCCACTATCAAACCAATGCGCTAGCTACTGTCCATCCCAACTATGCTACTATCAAACCAATGCACTAGCTACTGTCCATCCCAACTATGCTACTATCAAACCAATGCGCTAGCTACTGTCCATCCCAACTATGCTACTATCAAACCAATGCGCTAGCTACTGTCCATCCCAACTATGCTACTATCAAACCAATGCGCTAGCTACTGTCCATCCCAACTATGCTGCTATCAAACCAATGTGCTAGCTACTGTCCATCCCAACTATGCTGCTATCAAACCAATGTGCTAGCTACTGTCCATCCCAACTATGCTGCTATCAAACCAATGCGCTAGCTACTGTCCATCCCAACTATGCTACTATCAAACCAATGCGCTAGCTACTGTCCATCCCAACTATGCTACTATCAAACCAATGCGCTAGCTACTGTCCATCCCAACTATGCTACTATCAAACCAATGCGCTAGCTACTGTCCATCCCAACTATGCTGCTATCAAACCAATGTGCTAGCTACTGTCCATCCCAACTATGCTGCTATCAAACCAATGCGCTAGCTACTGTCCATCCCAACTATGCTACTATCAAACCAATGCGCTAGCTACTGTCCATCCCAACTATGCTGCTATCAAACCAATGTGCTAGCTACTGTCCATCCCAACTATGCTGCTATCAAACCAATGTGCTAGCTACTGTCCATCCCAACTATGCTGCTATCAAACCAATGTGCTAGCTACTGTCCATCCTAACTATGCCACTATCAAACCAATGCGCTAGCTACTGTCTATCCCAACTATGCCACTGTCAAACCAATGCGCTAGCTACTGTCCATCCCAACTATGCTACTGTAAAACCAATGCGCTAGCTACTGTCCATCCCAACTATGCTACTATCAAACCAATGCGCTAGCTACTGTCCATCCCAACTATGCTGCTATCAAACCAATGTGCTAGCTACTGTCCATCCCAACTATGCTGCTATCAAACCAATGCGCTAGCTACTGTCCATCCCAACTATGCTACTATCAAACCAATGCGCTAGCTACTGTCCATCCCAACTATGCTGCTATCAAACCAATGTGCTAGCTACTGTCCATCCTAACTATGCCACTATCAAACCAATGCGCTAGCTACTGTCTATCCCAACTATGCCACTGTCAAACCAATGCGCTAGCTACTGTCCATCCCAACTATGCTACTGTAAAACCAATGCGCTAGCTACTGTCCATCCCAACTATACTACTGTCAAACCAATGCGCTAGCTACTGTCCATCCCAACTATGCTACTGTCAAACCAATGCGCTAGCTACTGTCCATCCCAACTATGCTACTGTCAAACCAATGCGCTAGCTACTGTCCATCCCAACTATGCTACTGTCAAACCAATGCGCTAGCTACTGTCCATTCCAACTATGCTACTATCAAACCAATGCGCTAGCTACAGTCCATCCCAACTATGCTACTATCAAACCAATGCGCTAGCTACTGTCCATCCCAACTATGCTTCTATCAAACCAATGCGCTAGCTACTGTCCATCCCAACTATGCCACTATCAAACCCATGCGCTAGCTACTGTCCATCCCAACTATGCCACTATCAAACCCATGCGCTAGCTACTGTCCATCCCAACTATGCCACTATCAAACCAATGCGCTAGCTACTGTCCATCCCAACTATGCTACTATCAAACCAATGCACTAGCTACTGTCCATCCCAACTATGCTACTATCAAACCAATGCGCTAGCTACTGTCCATCCCAACTATGCTACTATCAAACCAATGCGCTAGCTACTGTCCATCCCAACTATGCTACTATCAAACCAATGCGCTAGCTACTGTCCATCCCAACTATGCTGCTATCAAACCAATGTGCTAGCTACTGTCCATCCTAACTATGCCACTATCAAACCAATGCGCTAGCTACTGTCTATCCCAACTATGCCACTGTCAAACCAATGCGCTAGCTACTGTCCATCCCAACTATGCTACTGTAAAACCAATGCGCTAGCTACTGTCCATCCCAACTATACTACTGTCAAACCAATGCGCTAGCTACTGTCCATCCCAACTATGCTACTGTCAAACCAATGCGCTAGCTACTGTCCATCCCAACTATGCTACTGTCAAACCAATGCGCTAGCTACTGTCCATCCCAACTATGCTACTGTCAAACCAATGCGCTAGCTACTGTCCATCCCAACTATGCTACTGTCAAACCAATGCGCTAGCTACTGTCCATCCCAACTATGCTACTGTCAAACCAATGCGCTAGCTACTGTCCATTCCAACTATGCTACTATCAAACCAATGCGCTAGCTACAGTCCATCCCAACTATGCTACTATCAAACCAATGCGCTAGCTACTGTCCATCCCAACTATGCTTCTATCAAACCAATGCGCTAGCTACTGTCCATCCCAACTATGCCACTATCAAACCCATGCGCTAGCTACTGTCCATCCCAACTATGCCACTATCAAACCCATGCGCTAGCTACTGTCCATCCCAACTATGCCACTATCAAACCAATGCGCTAGCTACTGTCCATCCCAACTATGCTACTATCAAACCAATGCACTAGCTACTGTCCATCCCAACTATGCTACTATCAAACCAATGCGCTAGCTACTGTCCATCCCAACTATGCTACTATCAAACCAATGCGCTAGCTACTGTCCATCCCAACTATGCTACTATCAAACCAATGCGCTAGCTACTGTCCATCCCAACTATGCTGCTATCAAACCAATGTGCTAGCTACTGTCCATCCTAACTATGCCACTATCAAACCAATGCGCTAGCTACTGTCTATCCCAACTATGCCACTGTCAAACCAATGCGCTAGCTACTGTCCATCCCAACTATGCTACTGTAAAACCAATGCGCTAGCTACTGTCCATCCCAACTATACTACTGTCAAACCAATGCGCTAGCTACTGTCCATCCCAACTATGCTACTGTCAAACCAATGCGCTAGCTACTGTCCATCCCAACTATGCTACTGTCAAACCAATGCGCTAGCTACTGTCCATCCCAACTATGCTACTGTCAAACCAATGCGCTAGCTACTGTCCATTCCAACTATGCTACTATCAAACCAATGCGCTAGCTACAGTCCATCCCAACTATGCTACTATCAAACCAATGCGCTAGCTACTGTCCATCCCAACTATGCTTCTATCAAACCAATGCGCTAGCTACTGTCCATCCCAACTATGCCACTATCAAACCCATGCGCTAGCTACTGTCCATCCCAACTATGCCACTATCAAACCCATGCGCTAGCTACTGTCCATCCCAACTATGCCACTATCAAACCAATGCGCTAGCTACTGTCCATCCCAACTATGCTACTATCAAACCAATGCACTAGCTACTGTCCATCCCAACTATGCTACTATCAAACCAATGCGCTAGCTACTGTCCATCCCAACTATGCTACTATCAAACCAATGCGCTAGCTACTGTCCATCCCAACTATGCTACTATCAAACCAATGCGCTAGCTACTGTCCATCCCAACTATGCTACTATCAAACCAATGCGCTAGCTACTGTCCATCCCAACTATGCTACTATCAAACCAATGCGCTAGCTACTGTCCATCCCAACTATGCTACTATCGAACCAATGCGCTAGCTACTGTCCATCCCAACTATGCTACTATCAAACCAATGCGCTAGCTACTGTCCATCCCAACTATGCTACTATCAAACCAATGCGCTAGCTACTGTCCATCCCAACTATGCTGCTATCAAACCAATGTGCTAGCTACTGTCCATCCTAACTATGCCACTATCAAACCAATGTGCTAGCTACTGTCTATCCCAACTATGCCACTGTCAAACCAATGCGCTAGCTACTGTCCATCCCAACTATGCTACTGTCAAACCAATGCGCTAGCTACTGTCCATCCCAACTATGCTACTGTCAAACCAATGTGCTAGCTACTGTCCATCCCAACTATGCTGCTATCAAACCAATGCGCTAGCTACTGTCCATCCCAACTATGCTACTGTCAAACCAATGCGCTAGCTACTGTCCATTCCAACTATGCTACTATCAAACCAATGTGCTAGCTACAGTCCATCCCAACTATGCTACTATCAAACCAATGCGCTAGCTACTGTCCATCCCAACTATGCTGCTATCAAACCAATGCGCTAGCTACTGTCCATCCCAACTATGATGCTATCAAACCAATGTGCTAGCTACTGTCCATCCCAACTATGCTATCAAACCAATGTAATAGCTACTGTCCATCCCAACTATGCTACTATCAAACCAATGCGCTAGCTACTGTCCATCCCAACTATGCTACTATCAAACCAATGCGCTAGCTACTGTCCATCCCAACTATGCTACTATCAAACCAATGCGCTAGCTACTGTCCATCCCAACTATGCTACTATGAAACCAATGCGCTAGCTACTGTCCATCCCAACTATGCTACTATCAAACCCATGTGCTAGCTACTGTCCATCCCAACTATGCTGCTATCAAACCAATGTGCTAGCTACTGTCCATCCCAACTATGCTGCTATCAAACCAATGTGCTAGCTACTGTCCATCCCAACTATGCTGCTATCAAACCAATGTGCTAGCTACTGTCCATCCTAACTATGCCACTATCAAACCAATGCGCTAGCTACTGTCTATCCCAACTATGCCACTGTCAAACCAATGCGCTAGCTACTGTCCATCCCAACTATGCTACTGTCAAACCAATGCGCTAGCTACTGTCCATTCCAACTATGCTACTATCAAACCAATGCGCTAGCTACAGTCCATCCCAACTATGCTACTATCAAACCAATGCGCTAGCTACTGTCCATCCCAACTATGCTTCTATCAAACCAATGCGCTAGCTACTGTCCATCCCAACTATGCCACTATCAAACCCATGCGCTAGCTACTGTCCATCCCAACTATGCCACTATCAAACCCATGCGCTAGCTACTGTCCATCCCAACTATGCCACTATCAAACCAATGCGCTAGCTACTGTCCATCCCAACTATGCTACTATCAAACCAATGCACTAGCTACTGTCCATCCCAACTATGCTACTATCAAACCAATGCGCTAGCTACTGTCCATCCCAACTATGCTACTATCAAACCAATGCGCTAGCTACTGTCCATCCCAACTATGCTACTATCAAACCAATGCGCTAGCTACTGTCCATCCCAACTATGCTACTATCAAACCAATGCGCTAGCTACTGTCCATCCCAACTATGCTACTATCAAACCAATGCGCTAGCTACTGTCCATCCCAACTACTGTATGCCACTATCAAACCAATGCGCTAGCTACTGTCCATCCCAACTATGCTACTATCAAACCAATGCACTAGCTACTGTCCATCCCAACTATGCTACTATCAAACCAATGCGCTAGCTACTGTCCATCCCAACTATGCTACTATCAAACCAATGCGCTAGCTACTGTCCATCCCAACTATGCTACTATCAAACCAATGCGCTAGCTACTGTCCATCCCAACTATGCTACTATCAAACCAATGCGCTAGCTACTGTCCATCCCAACTATGCTACTATCAAACCAATGCGCTAGCTACTGTCCATCCCAACTATGCTGCTATCAAACCAATGTGCTAGCTACTGTCCATCCCAACTATGCTACTGTCAAACCAATGCGCTAGCTACTGTCTATCCCAACTATGCCACTGTCAAACCAATGCGCTAGCTTCTGTCCATCCCAACTATGCTACTGTCAAACCAATGCGCTAGCTACTGTCCATCCCAACTATGCTACTGTCAAACCAATGCGCTAGCTACTGTCCATCCCAACTATGCCACTATCAAACCAATGCGCTAGCTACTGTCCATCCATCAAACCAATGTGCTAGCTACTGTCCATCCCAACTATGCTACTATCAAACCAATGCGCTAGCTACTGTCCATCCCAACTATGCTACTATCAAACCAATGCGCTAGCTACTGTCCATCCCAACTATGCTACTATCAAACCAATGCGCTAGCTACTGTCCATCCCAATATCTACTATCAAACCAATGCGCTAGCTACTGTCCATCCCAACTATGCTACTATCAAACCAATGCGCTAGCTACTGTCCATCCCAACTATGCTACTATCAAACCAATGCGCTAGCTACTGTCCATCCCAATATCTACTATCAAACCAATGCGCTAGCTACTGTCCATCCCAACTATGCTACTATCAAACCAATGTGGTAGCTACTGTACATCCTACTGTCAAACCAATGTGCTAGCTACTGTCCATCCCAACTATGCTACTGTCAAACCAATGCGCTAGCTACTGTCCATCCCAACTATGCCACTATCAAACCAATGCGCTAGCTACTGTCCATCCATCAAACCAATGTGCTAGCTACTGTCCATCCCAACTATGCTACTATCAAACCAATGCGCTAGCTACTGTCCATCCCAACTATGCTACTATCAAACCAATGCGCTAGCTACTGTCCATCCCAACTATGCTACTATCAAACCAATGCGCTAGCTACTGTCCATCCCAATATCTACTATCAAACCAATGCGCTAGCTACTGTCCATCCCAACTATGCTACTATCAAACCAATGTGGTAGCTACTGTACATCCTACTGTCAAACCAATGTGCTAGCTACTGTCCATCCCAACTATGCTACTATCAAACCAATGTGCTAGCTTCTGTCCATCCCAACTATGCTACTATCAAACCAATGTGCTAGCTACTGTCCATCCATCAAACCAATGTGCTAGCTACTGTCCATCCCAACTATGCTACTGTCAAACCAATGCGCTAGCTACTGTCCATTCCAACTATGCTACTATCAAACCAATGCGCTAGCTACAGTCCATCCCAACTATGCTACTATCAAACCAATGCGCTAGCTACTGTCCATCCCAACTATGCTACTATCAAACCAATGCGCTAGCTACTGTCCATCCCAACTATGCCACTATCAAACCAATGCGCTAGCTACTGTCCATCCCAACTATGCCACTATCAAACCAATGCGCTAGCTACTGTCCATCCCAACTATGCTACTATCAAACCAATGCGCTAGCTACTGTCCATCCCAACTATGCTACTATCAAACCAATGCGCTAGCTACTGTCCATCCCAACTATGCTGCTATCAAACCAATGTGCTAGCTACTGTCCATCCCAACTATGCTGCTATCAAACCAATGTGCTAGCTACTGTCCATCCCAACTATGCTACTGTCAAACCAATGCACTAGCTACTGTCCATCCCAACTATGCTACTATCAAACCAATGTAATAGCTACTGTCCATCCCAACTATGCTACTATCAAACCAATGTGCTAGCTACTGTCCATCCATCAAACCAATGTGCTAGCTACTGTCCATCCCAACTATGCTACTGTCAAACCAATGCGCTAGCTACTGTCCATCCCAACTATGCTACTATCAAACCAATGCGCTAGCTACTGTCCATCCCAACTATGCTACTATCAAACCAATGCGCTAGCTACTGTCCATCCCAATATCTACTATCAAACCAATGCGCTAGCTACTGTCCATCCCAACTATGCTACTATCAAACCAATGTGGTAGCTACTGTACATCCTACTATCAAACCAATGTGCTAGCTACTGTCCATCCCAACTATGCTACTATCAAACCAATGTGCTAGCTACTGTCCATCCCAACTATGCTACTATCAAACCAATGTGCTAGCTACTGTCCATCCATCAAACCAATGTGCTAGCTACAGTCCATCCCAACTATGCTACTATCAAACCAATGCGCTAGCTACTGTCCATCCCAACTATGCTACTATCAAACCAATGCGCTAGCTACTGTCCATCCCAACTATGCCACTATCAAACCAATGCGCTAGCTACTGTCCATCCCAACTATGCCACTATCAAACCAATGCGCTAGCTACTGTCCATCCCAACTATGCTACTATCAAACCAATGCGCTAGCTACTGTCCATCCCAACTATGCTACTATCAAACCAATGCGCTAGCTACTGTCCATCCCAACTATGCTGCTATCAAACCAATGTGCTAGCTACTGTCCATCCCAACTATGCTGCTATCAAACCAATGTGCTAGCCACTGTCCATCCTAACTATGCCACTATCAAACCAATGCGCTAGCTACTGTCCATCCCAACTATGCTACTGTCAAACCAATGCGCTAGCTACTGTCCATCCCAACTATGCTATCAAACCAATGTAATAGCTACTGTCCATCCCAACTATGCTACTATCAAACCTATGCGCTAGCTACTGTCCATCCCAACTATGCTACTATCAAACCAATGCGCTAGCTACTGTCCATCCCAACTATGCTACTATCAAACCAATGCGCTAGCTACTGTCCATCCCAACTATGCTACTATCAAACCAATGCGCTAGCTACTGTCCATCCCAACTATGCTACTATCAAACCAATGCGCTAGCTACTGTCCATCCCAACTATGCTGCTATCAAACCAATGTGCTAGCTACTGTCCATCCCAACTATGCTGCTATCAAACCAATGTGCTAGCTACTGTCCATCCCAACTATGCTGCTATCAAACCAATGTGCTAGCTACTGTCCATCCTAACTATGCCACTATCAAACCAATGCACTAGCTACTGTCTATCCCAACTATGCCACTGTCAAACCAATGCGCTAGTTACTGTCCATCCCAACTATGCTACTGTCAAACCAATGCGCTAGCTACTGTCCATCCCAACTATGCTACTGTCAAACCAA
This sequence comes from Borostomias antarcticus, assembly GCF_949987555.1. Lineage (NCBI taxonomy): Eukaryota > Metazoa > Chordata > Actinopteri > Stomiiformes > Stomiidae > Borostomias > Borostomias antarcticus. The sequence goes on along the minus strand of NC_140248.1, from coordinate 4,364,683 downwards.
TGCGCTAGCTACTGTCCATTCCAACTATGCTACTATCAAACCAATGCGCTAGCTACAGTCCATCCCAACTATGCTACTATCAAACCAATGCGCTAGCTACTGTCCATCCCAACTATGCTACTATCAAACCAATGCGCTAGCTACTGTCCATCCCAACTATGCCACTATCAAACCAATGCGCTAGCTACTGTCCATCCCAACTATGCCACTATCAAACCAATGCGCTAGCTACTGTCCATCCCAACTATGCTACTATCAAACCAATGCGCTAGCTACTGTCCATCCCAACTATGCTACTATCAAACCAATGCGCTAGCTACTGTCCATCCCAACTATGCTACTATCAAACCAATGCACTAGCTACTGTCCATCCCAACTATGCTACTATCAAACCAATGCGCTAGCTACATTCCATCCCAACTATGCTACTATCAAACCAATGCGCTAGCTACTGTCCATCCCAACTATGCTACTATCAAACCAATGCGCTAGCTACTGTCCATCCCAACTATGATGCTATCAAACCAATGTGCTAGCTACTGTCCATCCCAACTATGCTATCAAACCAATGTGCTAGCTACTGTCCATCCCAACTATGCTATCAAACCAATGTAATAGCTACTGTCCATCCCAACTATGCTACTATCAAACCAATGCGCTAGCTACTGTCCATCCCAACTATGCTACTATCAAACCAATGCGCTAGCTACTGTCCATCCCAACTATGCTACTATCAAACCAATGCGCTAGCTACTGTCCATCCCAACTATGCTACTATCAAACCAATGCGCTAGCTACTGTCCATCCCAACTATGCTACTATCAAACCAATGTGCTAGCTACTGTCCATCCCAACTATGCTGCTATCAAACCAATGTGCTAGCTACTGTCCATCCCAACTATGCTGCTATCAAACCAATGTGCTAGCTACTGTCCATCCCAACTATGCCACTATCAAACCAATGCGCTAGCTACTGTCTATCCCAACTATGCCACTGTCAAACCAATGCGCTAGCTACTGTCCATCCCAACTATGCGACTGTCAAACCAATGCGCAAGCTACTGTCCATCCCAACTATGCTACTGTCAAACCAATGCGCTAGCTACTGTCCATTCCAACTATGCTACTATCAAACCAATGCGCTAGCTACAGTCCATCCCAACTATGCTACTATCAAACCAATGCGCTAGCTACTGTCCATCCCAACTATGCTACTATCAAACCAATGCGCTAGCTACTGTCCATCCCAACTACTGTATGCCACTATCAAACCAATGCTCTAGCTACTGTCCATCCCAACTATGCTGCTATCAAACCAATGTGCTAGCTACTGTCCATCCCAACTATGCTGCTATCAAACCAATGTGCTAGCTACTGTCCATCCCAACTATGCTGCTATCAAACCAATGTGCTAGCTACTGTCCATCCCAACTATGCTGCTATCAAACCAATGTGCTAGCTACTGTCCATCCCAACTATGCTGCTATCAAACCAATGTGCTAGCTACTGTCCATCCTAACTATGCCACTATCAAACCAATGCGCCAGCTACTGTCTATCCCAACTATGCCACTGTCAAACCAATGCGCTAGCTACTGTCCATCCCAACTATGCTACTGTCAAACCAATGCGCTAGCTACTGTCCATTCCAACTATGCTACTATCAAACCAATGCGCTAGCTACAGTCCATCCCAACTATGCTACTATCAAACCAATGCGCTAGCTACTGTCCATCCCAACTATGCTACTATCAAACCAATGCGCTAGCTACTGTCCATCCCAACTACTGTATGCCACTATCAAACCAATGCGCTAGCTACTGTCCATCCCAACTATGCCACTATCAAACCAATGCGCTAGCTACTGTCCATCCCAACTATGCTACTATCAAACCAATGCGCTAGCTACTGTCCATCCCAACTATGCTACTATCAAACCAATGCGCTAGCTACTGTCCATCCCAACTATGCTGCTATCAAACCAATGTGCTAGCTACTGTGCATCCCAACTATGCTACTGTCAAACCAATGCGCTAGCTACTGTCTATCCCAACTATGCCACTGTCAAACCAATGCGCTAGCTTCTGTCCATCCCAACTATGCTACTGTCAAACCAATGCGCTAGCTACTGTCCATCCCAACTATGCTACTGTCAAACCAATGCGCTAGCTACTGTCCATCCCAACTATGCCACTATCAAACCAATGCGCTAGCTACTGTCCATCCATCAAACCAATGTGCTAGCTACTGTCCATCCCAACTATGCTACTATCAAACCAATGCGCTAGCTACTGTCCATCCCAACTATGCTACTATCAAACCAATGCGCTAGCTACTGTCCATCCCAACTATGCTACTATCAAACCAATGCGCTAGCTACTGTCCATCCCAATATCTACTATCAAACCAATGCGCTAGCTACTGTCCATCCCAACTATGCTACTATCAAACCAATGTGGTAGCTACTGTACATCCTACTGTCAAACCAATGTGCTAGCTACTGTCCATCCCAACTATGCTACTATCAAACCAATGTGCTAGCTTCTGTCCATCTCAACTATGCTACTATCAAACCAATGTGCTAGCTACTGTCCATCCATCAAACCAATGTGCTAGCTACTGTCCATCCCAACTATGCTACTGTCAAACCAATGCGCTAGCTACTGTCCATTCCAACTATGCTACTATCAAACCAATGCGCTAGCTACAGTCCATCCCAACTATGCTACTATCAAACCAATGCGCTAGCTACTGTCCATCCCAACTATGCTACTATCAAACCAATGCGCTAGCTACTGTCCATCCCAACTATGCCACTATCAAACCAATGCGCTAGCTACTGTCCATCCCAACTATGCCACTATCAAACCAATGCGCTAGCTACTGTCCATCCCAACTATGCTACTATCAAACCAATGCGCTAGCTACTGTCCATCCCAACTATGCTACTATCAAACCAATGCGCTAGCTACTGTCCATCCCAACTATGCTGCTATCAAACCAATGTGCTAGCTACTGTCCATCCCAACTATGCTGCTATCAAACCAATGTGCTAGCTACTGTCCATCCCAACTATGCTACTGTCAAACCAATGCACTAGCTACTGTCCATCCCAACTATGCTACTATCAAACCAATGTAATAGCTACTGTCCATCCCAACTATGCTACTATCAAACCAATGTGCTAGCTACTGTCCATCCATCAAACCAATGTGCTAGCTACTGTCCATCCCAACTATGCTACTGTCAAACCAATGCGCTAGCTACTGTCCATCCCAACTATGCTACTATCAAACCAATGCGCTAGCTACTGTCCATCCCAACTATGCTACTATCAAACCAATGCGCTAGCTACTGTCCATCCCAATATCTACTATCAAACCAATGCGCTAGCTACTGTCCATCCCAACTATGCTACTATCAAACCAATGTGGTAGCTACTGTACATCCTACTATCAAACCAATGTGCTAGCTACTGTCCATCCCAACTATGCTACTATCAAACCAATGTGCTAGCTACTGTCCATCCCAACTATGCTACTATCAAACCAATGTGCTAGCTACTGTCCATCCATCAAACCAATGTGCTAGCTACTGTCCATCCCAACTATGCTACTGTCAAACCAATGCGCTAGCTACTGTCCATTCCAACTATACTTCTATCAAACCAATGCGCTAGCTACAGTCCATCCCAACTATGCTACTATCAAACCAATGCGCTAGCTACTGTCCATCCCAACTATGCTACTATCAAACCAATGCGCTAGCTACTGTCCATCCCAACTATGCCACTATCAAACCAATGCGCTAGCTACTGTCCATCCCAACTATGCCACTATCAAACCAATGCGCTAGCTACTGTCCATCCCAACTATGCTACTATCAAACCAATGCGCTAGCTACTGTCCATCCCAACTATGCTACTATCAAACCAATGCGCTAGCTACTGTCCATCCCAACTATGCTGCTATCAAACCAATGTGCTAGCTACTGTCCATCCCAACTATGCTGCTATCAAACCAATGTGCTAGCCACTGTCCATCCTAACTATGCCACTATCAAACCAATGCGCTAGCTACTGTCCATCCCAACTATGCTACTGTCAAACCAATGCGCTAGCTACTGTCCATCCCAACTATGCTATCAAACCAATATAATAGCTACTGTCCATCCCAACTATGCTACTATCAAACCTATGCGCTAGCTACTGTCCATCCCAACTATGCTACTATCAAACCAATGCGCTAGCTACTGTCCATCCCAACTATGCTACTATCAAACCAATGCGCTAGCTACTGTCCATCCCAACTATGCTACTATCAAACCAATGCGCTAGCTACTGTCCATCCCAACTATGCTGCTATCAAACCAATGTGCTAGCTACTGTCCATCCCAACTATGCTGCTATCAAACCAATGTGCTAGCTACTGTCCATCCCAACTATGCTGCTATCAAACCAATGTGCTAGCTACTGTCCATCCTAACTATGCCACTATCAAACCAATGCACTAGCTACTGTCTATCCCAACTATGCCACTGTCAAACCAATGCGCTAGCTACTGTCCATCCCAACTATGCTACTGTCAAACCAATGCGCTAGCTACTGTCCATCCCAACTATGCTACTGTCAAACCAATGCGCTAGCTACTGTCCATTCCAACTATGCTACTATCAAACCAATGCGCTAGCTACAGTCCATCCCAACTATGCTACTATCAAACCAATGCGCTAGCTACTGTCCATCCCAACTATGCTACTATCAAACCAATGCGCTAGCTACTGTCCATCCCAACTATGCCACTATCAAACCAATGCGCTAGCTACTGTCCATCCCAACTATGCCACTATCAAACCAATGCGCTAGCTACTGTCCATCCCAACTATGCTACTATCAAACCAATGCGCTAGCTACTGTCCATCCCAACTATGCTACTATCAAACCAATGCGCTAGCTACTGTCCATCCCAACTATGCTACTATCAAACCAATGCACTAGCTACTGTCCATCCCAACTATGCCACTATCAAACCAATGCACTAGCTACTGTCTATCCCAACTATGCCACTGTCAAACCAATGCGCTAGCTACTGTCCATCCCAACTATGCTACTGTCAAACCAATGCGCTAGCTACTGTCCATCCCAACTATGCTACTGTCAAACCAATGCGCTAGCTACTGTCCATTCCAACTATGCTACTATCAAACCAATGCGCTAGCTACAGTCCATCCCAACTATGCTACTATCAAACCAATGCGCTAGCTACTGTCCATCCCAACTATGCTACTATCAAACCAATGCGCTAGCTACTGTCCATCCCAACTATGCCACTATCAAACCAATGCGCTAGCTACTGTCCATCCCAACTATGCCACTATCAAACCAATGCGCTAGCTACTGTCCATCCCAACTATGCTACTATCAAACCAATGCGCTAGCTACTGTCCATCCCAACTATGCTACTATCAAACCAATGCGCTAGCTACTGTCCATCCCAACTATGCTACTATCAAACCAATGCACTAGCTACTGTCCATCCCAACTATGCTACTATCAAACCAATGCGCTAGCTACATTCCATCCCAACTATGCTACTATCAAACCAATGCGCTAGCTACTGTCCATCCCAACTATGCTACTATCAAACCAATGCGCTAGCTACTGTCCATCCCAACTATGATGCTATCAAACCAATGTGCTAGCTACTGTCCATCCCAACTATGCTACTATCAAACCAATGCGCTAGCTACTGTCCATCCCAACTATGATGCTATCAAACCAATGTGCTAGCTACTGTCCATCCCAACTATGCTATCAAACCAATGTGCTAGCTACTGTCCATCCCAACTATGCTATCAAACCAATGTAATAGCTACTGTCCATCCCAACTATGCTACTATCAAACCAATGCGCTAGCTACTGTCCATCCCAACTATGCTACTATCAAACCAATGCGCTAGCTACTGTCCATCCCAACTATGCTACTATCAAACCAATGCGCTAGCTACTGTCCATCCCAACTATGCTACTATCAAACCAATGCGCTAGCTACTGTCCATCCCAACTATGCTACTATCAAACCAATGTGCTAGCTACTGTCCATCCCAACTATGCTGCTATCAAACCAATGTGCTAGCTACTGTCCATCCCAACTATGCTGCTATCAAACCAATGTGCTAGCTACTGTCCATCCTAACTATGCCACTATCAAACCAATGCGCTAGCTACTGTCTATCCCAACTATGCCACTGTCAAACCAATGCGCTAGCTACTGTCCATCCCAACTATGCTACTGTCAAACCAATGCGCTAGCTACTGTCCATCCCAACTATGCAACTATCAAACCAATGCGCTAGCTACTGTCCATCCCAATATCTACTATCAAACCAATGCGCTAGCTACTGTCCATCCCAACTATGCTACTATCAAACCAATGTGGTAGCTACTGTACATCCTACTATCAAACCAATGTGCTAGCTACTGTCCATCCCAACTATGCTACTATCAAACCAATGTGCTAGCTACTGTCCATCCCAACTATGCTACTATCAAACCAATGTGCTAGCTACTGTCCATCCATCAAACCAATGTGCTAGCTACTGTCCATCCCAACTATGCTACTGTCAAACCAATGCGCTAGCTACTGTCCATTCCAACTATACTTCTATCAAACCAATGCGCTAGCTACAGTCCATCCCAACTATGCTACTATCAAACCAATGCGCTAGCTACTGTCCATCCCAACTATGCTACTATCAAACCAATGCGCTAGCTACTGTCCATCCCAACTATGCCACTATCAAACCAATGCGCTAGCTACTGTCCATCCCAACTATGCCACTATCAAACCAATGCGCTAGCTACTGTCCATCCCAACTATGCTACTATCAAACCAATGCGCTAGCTACTGTCCATCCCAACTATGCTACTATCAAACCAATGCGCTAGCTACTGTCCATCCCAACTATGCTGCTATCAAACCAATGTGCTAGCTACTGTCCATCCCAACTATGCTGCTATCAAACCAATGTGCTAGCCACTGTCCATCCTAACTATGCCACTATCAAACCAATGCGCTAGCTACTGTCCATCCCAACTATGCTACTGTCAAACCAATGCGCTAGCTACTGTCCATCCCAACTATGCTATCAAACCAATATAATAGCTACTGTCCATCCCAACTATGCTACTATCAAACCTATGCGCTAGCTACTGTCCATCCCAACTATGCTACTATCAAACCAATGCGCTAGCTACTGTCCATCCCAACTATGCTACTATCAAACCAATGCGCTAGCTACTGTCCATTCCAACTATGCTACTATCAAACCAATGCGCTAGCTACAGTCCATCCCAACTATGCTACTATCAAACCAATGTGCTAGCTACTGTCCATCCATCAAACCAATGTGCTAGCTACTGTCCATCCCAACTATGCTACTGTCAAACCAATGCGCTAGCTACTGTCCATTCCAACTATACTTCTATCAAACCAATGCGCTAGCTACAGTCCATCCCAACTATGCTACTATCAAACCAATGCGCTAGCTACTGTCCATCCCAACTATGCTACTATCAAACCAATGCGCTAGCTACTGTCCATCCCAACTATGCCACTATCAAACCAATGCGCTAGCTACTGTCCATCCCAACTATGCCACTATCAAACCAATGCGCTAGCTACTGTCCATCCCAACTATGCTACTATCAAACCAATGCGCTAGCTACTGTCCATCCCAACTATGCTACTATCAAACCAATGCGCTAGCTACTGTCCATCCCAACTATGCTGCTATCAAACCAATGTGCTAGCTACTGTCCATCCCAACTATGCTGCTATCAAACCAATGTGCTAGCCACTGTCCATCCTAACTATGCCACTATCAAACCAATGCGCTAGCTACTGTCCATCCCAACTATGCTACTGTCAAACCAATGCGCTAGCTACTGTCCATCCCAACTATGCTATCAAACCAATATAATAGCTACTGTCCATCCCAACTATGCTACTATCAAACCTATGCGCTAGCTACTGTCCATCCCAACTATGCTACTATCAAACCAATGCGCTAGCTACTGTCCATCCCAACTATGCTACTATCAAACCAATGCGCTAGCTACTGTCCATCCCAACTATGCTACTATCAAACCAATGCGCTAGCTACTGTCCATCCCAACTATGCTACTATCAAACCAATGCGCTAGCTACTGTCCATCCCAACTATGCTGCTATCAAACCAATGTGCTAGCTACTGTCCATCCCAACTATGCTGCTATCAAACCAATGTGCTAGCTACTGTCCATCCCAACTATGCTGCTATCAAACCAATGTGCTAGCTACTGTCCATCCTAACTATGCCACTATCAAACCAATGCACTAGCTACTGTCTATCCCAACTATGCCACTGTCAAACCAATGCGCTAGCTACTGTCCATCCCAACTATGCTACTGTCAAACCAATGCGCTAGCTACTGTCCATCCCAACTATGCTACTGTCAAACCAATGCGCTAGCTACTGTCCATTCCAACTATGCTACTATCAAACCAATGCGCTAGCTACAGTCCATCCCAACTATGCTACTATCAAACCAATGCGCTAGCTACTGTCCATCCCAACTATGCTACTATCAAACCAATGCGCTAGCTACTGTCCATCCCAACTATGCCACTATCAAACCAATGCGCTAGCTACTGTCCATCCCAACTATGCCACTATCAAACCAATGCGCTAGCTACTGTCCATCCCAACTATGCTACTATCAAACCAATGCGCTAGCTACTGTCCATCCCAACTATGCTACTATCAAACCAATGCGCTAGCTACTGTCCATCCCAACTATGCTACTATCAAACCAATGCACTAGCTACTGTCCATCCCAACTATGCTACTATCAAACCAATGCGCTAGCTACATTCCATCCCAACTATGCTACTATCAAACCAATGCGCTAGCTACTGTCCATCCCAACTATGCTACTATCAAACCAATGCGCTAGCTACTGTCCATCCCAACTATGATGCTATCAAACCAATGTGCTAGCTACTGTCCATCCCAACTATGCTATCAAACCAATGTGCTAGCTACTGTCCATCCCAACTATGCTATCAAACCAATGTAATAGCTACTGTCCATCCCAACTATGCTACTATCAAACCAATGCGCTAGCTACTGTCCATCCCAACTATGCTACTATCAAACCAATGCGCTAGCTACTGTCCATCCCAACTATGCTACTATCAAACCAATGCGCTAGCTACTGTCCATCCCAACTATGCTACTATCAAACCAATGCGCTAGCTACTGTCCATCCCAACTATGCTACTATCAAACCAATGTGCTAGCTACTGTCCATCCCAACTATGCTGCTATCAAACCAATGTGCTAGCTACTGTCCATCCCAACTATGCTGCTATCAAACCAATGTGCTAGCTACTGTCCATCCTAACTATGCCACTATCAAACCAATGCGCTAGCTACTGTCTATCCCAACTATGCCACTGTCAAACCAATGCGCTAGCTACTGTCCATCCCAACTATGCTACTGTCAAACCAATGCGCTAGCTACTGTCCATCCCAACTATGCTACTGTCAAACCAATGCGCTAGCTACTGTCCATTCCAACTATGCTACTATCAAACCAATGCGCTAGCTACAGTCCATCCCAACTATGCTACTATCAAACCAATGCGCTAGCTACTGTCCATCCCAACTATGCTACTATCAAACCAATGCGCTAGCTACTGTCCATCCCAACTACTGTATGCCACTATCAAACCAATGCTCTAGCTACTGTCCATCCTAACTATGCCACTATCAAACCAATGCGCCAGCTACTGTCTATCCCAACTATGCCACTGTCAAACCAATGCGCTAGCTACTGTCCATCCCAACTATGCTACTGTCAAACCAATGCGCTAGCTACTGTCCATTCCAACTATGCTACTATCAAACCAATGCGCTAGCTACAGTCCATCCCAACTATGCTACTATCAAACCAATGCGCTAGCTACTGTCCATCCCAACTATGCTACTATCAAACCAATGCGCTAGCTACTGTCCATCCCAACTACTGTATGCCACTATCAAACCAATGCGCTAGCTACTGTCCATCCCAACTATGCCACTATCAAACCAATGCGCTAGCTACTGTCCATCCCAACTATGCTACTATCAAACCAATGCGCTAGCTACTGTCCATCCCAACTATGCTACTATCAAACCAATGCGCTAGCTACTGTCCATCCCAACTATGCTGCTATCAAACCAATGTGCTAGCTACTGTCCATCCCAACTATGCTACTGTCAAACCAATGCGCTAGCTACTGTCCATCCCAACTATGCTACTGTCAAACCAATGCGTTAGCTACTGTCCATCCCAACTATGCTACTATCAAACCAATGCGCTAGCTACTGTCCATCCCAACTATGCTACTATCAAACCAATGCGCTAGCTACTGTCCATCCCAACTATGCTACTATCAAACCAATGCGCTAGCTACTGTCCATCCCAATATCTACTATCAAACCAATGCGCTAGCTACTGTCCATCCCAACTATGCTACTATCAAACCAATGTGGTAGCTACTGTACATCCTACTGTCAAACCAATGTGCTAGCTACTGTCCATCCCAACTATGCTACTATCAAACCAATGTGCTAGCTACTGTCCATCCCAACTATGCTACTATCAAACCAATGTGCAAGCTACTGTCCATCCATCAAACCAATGTGCTAGCTACTGTCCATCCCAACTATGCTACTGTCAAACCAATGTGCTAGCTACTGTCCATCCCAACTATGCTACTGTCAAACCAATGCGCTAGCTACTGTCCATCCCAACTATGCTACTATCAAACCAATGCGCTAGCTACTGTCCATCCCAACTATGCTACTGTCAAACCAATGCGCTAGCTACTGTCCATTCCAACTATGCTACTATCAAACCAATGCGCTAGCTACAGTCCATCCCAACTATGCTACTATCAAACCAATGCGCTAGCTACTGTCCATCCCAACTATGCTACTATCAAACCAATGCGCTAGCTACTGTCCATCCCAACTATGCCACTATCAAACCAATGCGCTAGCTACTGTCCATCCCAACTATGCCACTATCAAACCAATGCGCTAGCTACTGTCCATCCCAACTATGCTACTATCAAACCAATGCGCTAGCTACTGTCCATCCCAACTATGCTACTATCAAACCAATGCGCTAGCTACTGTCCATCCCAACTATGCTGCTATCAAACCAATGTGCTAGCTACTGTCCATCCCAACTATGCTGCTATCAAACCAATGTGCTAGCTACTGTCCATCCCAACTATGCTACTGTCAAACCAATGCACTAGCTACTGTCCATCCCAACTATGCTACTATCAAACCAATGTAATAGCTACTGTCCATCCCAACTATGCTACTATCAAACCAATGTGCTAGCTACTGTCCATCCATCAAACCAATGTGCTAGCTACTGTCCATCCCAACTATGCTACTGTCAAACCAATGCGCTAGCTACTGTCCATCCCAACTATGCTACTATCAAACCAATGCGCTAGCTACTGTCCATCCCAACTATGCTACTATCAAACCAATGCGCTAGCTACTGTCCATCCCAATATCTACTATCAAACCAATGCGCTAGCTACTGTCCATCCCAACTATGCTACTATCAAACCAATGTGGTAGCTACTGTACATCCTACTATCAAACCAATGTGCTAGCTACTGTCCATCCCAACTATGCTACTATCAAACCAATGTGCTAGCTACTGTCCATCCCAACTATGCTACTATCAAACCAATGTGCTAGCTACTGTCCATCCATCAAACCAATGTGCTAGCTACTGTCCATCCCAACTATGCTACTGTCAAACCAATGCGCTAGCTACTGTCCATTCCAACTATACTTCTATCAAACCAATGCGCTAGCTACAGTCCATCCCAACTATGCTACTATCAAACCAATGCGCTAGCTACTGTCCATCCCAACTATGCTACTATCAAACCAATGCGCTAGCTACTGTCCATCCCAACTATGCCACTATCAAACCAATGCGCTAGCTACTGTCCATCCCAACTATGCCACTATCAAACCAATGCGCTAGCTACTGTCCATCCCAACTATGCTACTATCAAACCAATGCGCTAGCTACTGTCCATCCCAACTATGCTACTATCAAACCAATGCGCTAGCTACTGTCCATCCCAACTATGCTACTATCAAACCAATGCGCTAGCTACTGTCCATCCCAACTACTGTATGCCACTATCAAACCAATGCGCTAGCTACTGTCCATCCCAACTATGCCACTATCAAACCAATGCGCTAGCTACTGTCCATCCCAACTATGCTACTATCAAACCAATGCGCTAGCTACTGTCCATCCCAACTATGCTACTATCAAACCAATGCGCTAGCTACTGTCCATCCCAACTATGCTGCTATCAAACCAATGTGCTAGCTACTGTCCATCCCAACTATGCTACTGTCAAACCAATGCGCTAGCTACTGTCCATCCCAACTATGCTACTGTCAAACCAATGCGTTAGCTACTGTCCATCCCAACTATGCTACTATCAAACCAATGCGCTAGCTACTGTCCATCCCAACTATGCTACTATCAAACCAATGCGCTAGCTACTGTCCATCCCAACTATGCTACTATCAAACCAATGCGCTAGCTACTGTCCATCCCAATATCTACTATCAAACCAATGCGCTAGCTACTGTCCATCCCAACTATGCTACTATCAAACCAATGTGGTAGCTACTGTACATCCTACTGTCAAACCAATGTGCTAGCTACTGTCCATCCCAACTATGCTACTATCAAACCAATGTGCTAGCTACTGTCCATCCCAACTATGCTACTATCAAACCAATGTGCTAGCTACTGTCCATCCATCAAACCAATGTGCTAGCTACTGTCCATCCCAACTATGCTACTGTCAAACCAATGCGCTAGCTACTGTCCATTCCAACTATGCTACTATCAAACCAATGCGCTAGCTACAGTCCATCCCAACTATGCTACTATCAAACCAATGCGCTAGCTACTGTCCATCCCAACTATGCTACTATCAAACCAATGCGCTAGCTACTGTCCATCCCAACTATGCCACTATCAAACCAATGCGCTAGCTACTGTCCATCCCAACTATGCCACTATCAAACCAATGCGCTAGCTACTGTCCATCCCAACTATGCTACTATCAAACCAATGCGCTAGCTACTGTCCATCCCAACTATGCTACTATCAAACCAATGCGCTAGCTACTGTCCATCCCAACTATGCTGCTATCAAACCAATGTGCTAGCTACTGTCCATCCCAACTATGCTGCTATCAAACCAATGTGCTAGCTACTGTCCATCCCAACTATGCTACTGTCAAACCAATGCACTAGCTACTGTCCATCCCAACTATGCTACTATCAAACCAATGTAATAGCTACTGTCCATCCCAACTATGCTACTATCAAACCAATGTGCTAGCTACTGTCCATCCATCAAACCAATGTGCTAGCTACTGTCCATCCCAACTATGCTACTGTCAAACCAATGCGCTAGCTACTGTCCATCCCAACTATGCTACTATCAAACCAATGCGCTAGCTACTGTCCATCCCAACTATGCTACTATCAAACCAATGCGCTAGCTACTGTCCATCCCAATATCTACTATCAAACCAATGCGCTAGCTACTGTCCATCCCAACTATGCTACTATCAAACCAATGTGGTAGCTACTGTACATCCTACTATCAAACCAATGTGCTAGCTACTGTCCATCCCAACTATGCTACTATCAAACCAATGTGCTAGCTACTGTCCATCCCAACTATGCTACTATCAAACCAATGTGCTAGCTACTGTCCATCCATCAAACCAATGTGCTAGCTACTGTCCATCCCAACTATGCTACTGTCAAACCAATGCGCTAGCTACTGTCCATTCCAACTATGCTACTATCAAACCAATGCGCTAGCTACTGTCCATCCCAACTATGCCACTATCAAACCAATGCGCTAGCTACTGTCCATACCAACTATGCCAGTATCAAACCAATGCGCTAGCTACTGTCCATCCCAACTATGCTACTATCAAACCAATGCGCTAGCTACAGTCCATCCCAACTATGCTACTATCAAACCAATGTGCTAGCTACTGTCCATCCTAACTATGCCACTATCAAACCAATGCACTAGCTACTGTCTATCCCAACTATGCCACTGTCAAACCAATGCGCTAGCTACTGTCCATCCCAACTATGCTACTGTCAAACCAATGCGCTAGCTACTGTCCATCCCAACTATGCTACTGTCAAACCAATGCGCTAGCTACTGTCCATTCCAACTATGCTACTATCAAACCAATGCGCTAGCTACAGTCCATCCCAACTATGCTACTATCAAACCAATGCGCTAGCTACTGTCCATCCCAACTATGCTACTATCAAACCAATGCGCTAGCTACTGTCCATCCCAACTATGCCACTATCAAACCAATGCGCTAGCTACTGTCCATCCCAACTATGCCACTATCAAACCAATGCGCTAGCTACTGTCCATCCCAACTATGCTACTATCAAACCAATGCGCTAGCTACTGTCCATCCCAACTATGCTACTATCAAACCAATGCGCTAGCTACTGTCCATCCCAACTATGCTACTATCAAACCAATGCACTAGCTACTGTCCATCCCAACTATGCTACTATCAAACCAATGCGCTAGCTACATTCCATCCCAACTATGCTACTATCAAACCAATGCGCTAGCTACTGTCCATCCCAACTATAGTACTATCAAACCAATGCGCTAGCTACTGTCCATCCCAACTATGATGCTATCAAACCAATGTGCTAGCTACTGTCCATCCCAACTATGCTATCAAACCAATGTGCTAGCTACTGTCCATCCCAACTATGCTATCAAACCAATGTAATAGCTACTGTCCATCCCAACTATGCTACTATCAAACCAATGCGCTAGCTACTGTCCATCCCAACTATGCTACTATCAAACCAAGACGCTAGCTACTGTCCATCCCAACTATGCTACTATCAAACCAATGCGCTAGCTACTGTCCATCCCAACTATGCTACTATCAAACCAATGCGCTAGCTACTGTCCATCCCAACTATGCTACTATCAAACCAATGTGCTAGCTACTGTCCATCCCAACTATGCTACTATCAAACCAATGCACTAGCTACTGTCCATCCCAACTATGCCACTATCAAACCAATGCACTAGCTACTGTCTATCCCAACTATGCCACTGTCAAACCAATGCGCTAGCTACTGTCCATCCCAACTATGCTACTGTCAAACCAATGCGCTAGCTACTGTCCATCCCAACTATGCTACTGTCAAACCAATGCGCTAGCTACTGTCCATTCCAACTATGCTACTATCAAACCAATGCGCTAGCTACAGTCCATCCCAACTATGCTACTATCAAACCAATGCGCTAGCTACTGTCCATCCCAACTATGCTACTATCAAACCAATGCGCTAGCTACTGTCCATCCCAACTATGCCACTATCAAACCAATGCGCTAGCTACTGTCCATCCCAACTATGCCACTATCAAACCAATGCGCTAGCTACTGTCCATCCCAACTATGCTACTATCAAACCAATGCGCTAGCTACTGTCCATCCCAACTATGCTACTATCAAACCAATGCGCTAGCTACTGTCCATCCCAACTATGCTACTATCAAACCAATGCACTAGCTACTGTCCATCCCAACTATGCTACTATCAAACCAATGCGCTAGCTACATTCCATCCCAACTATGCTACTATCAAACCAATGCGCTAGCTACTGTCCATCCCAACTATGCTACTATCAAACCAATGCGCTAGCTACTGTCCATCCCAACTATGATGCTATCAAACCAATGTGCTAGCTACTGTCCATCCCAACTATGCTACTATCAAACCAATGCGCTAGCTACTGTCCATCCCAACTATGATGCTATCAAACCAATGTGCTAGCTACTGTCCATCCCAACTATGCTATCAAACCAATGTGCTAGCTACTGTCCATCCCAACTATGCTATCAAACCAATGTAATAGCTACTGTCCATCCCAACTATGCTACTATCAAACCAATGCGCTAGCTACTGTCCATCCCAACTATGCTACTATCAAACCAATGCGCTAGCTACTGTCCATCCCAACTATGCTACTATCAAACCAATGCGCTAGCTACTGTCCATCCCAACTATGCTACTATCAAACCAATGCGCTAGCTACTGTCCATCCCAACTATGCTACTATCAAACCAATGTGCTAGCTACTGTCCATCCCAACTATGCTGCTATCAAACCAATGTGCTAGCTACTGTCCATCCCAACTATGCTGCTATCAAACCAATGTGCTAGCTACTGTCCATCCTAACTATGCCACTATCAAACCAATGCGCTAGCTACTGTCTATCCCAACTATGCCACTGTCAAACCAATGCGCTAGCTACTGTCCATCCCAACTATGCTACTGTCAAACCAATGCGCTAGCTACTGTCCATCCCAACTATGCAACTATCAAACCAATGCGCTAGCTACTGTCCATCCCAATATCTACTATCAAACCAATGCGCTAGCTACTGTCCATCCCAACTATGCTACTATCAAACCAATGTGGTAGCTACTGTACATCCTACTATCAAACCAATGTGCTAGCTACTGTCCATCCCAACTATGCTACTATCAAACCAATGTGCTAGCTACTGTCCATCCCAACTATGCTACTATCAAACCAATGTGCTAGCTACTGTCCATCCATCAAACCAATGTGCTAGCTACTGTCCATCCCAACTATGCTACTGTCAAACCAATGCGCTAGCTACTGTCCATTCCAACTATACTTCTATCAAACCAATGCGCTAGCTACAGTCCATCCCAACTATGCTACTATCAAACCAATGCGCTAGCTACTGTCCATCCCAACTATGCTACTATCAAACCAATGCGCTAGCTACTGTCCATCCCAACTATGCCACTATCAAACCAATGCGCTAGCTACTGTCCATCCCAACTATGCCACTATCAAACCAATGCGCTAGCTACTGTCCATCCCAACTATGCTACTATCAAACCAATGCGCTAGCTACTGTCCATCCCAACTATGCTACTATCAAACCAATGCGCTAGCTACTGTCCATCCCAACTATGCTGCTATCAAACCAATGTGCTAGCTACTGTCCATCCCAACTATGCTGCTATCAAACCAATGTGCTAGCCACTGTCCATCCTAACTATGCCACTATCAAACCAATGCGCTAGCTACTGTCCATCCCAACTATGCTACTGTCAAACCAATGCGCTAGCTACTGTCCATCCCAACTATGCTATCAAACCAATATAATAGCTACTGTCCATCCCAACTATGCTACTATCAAACCTATGCGCTAGCTACTGTCCATCCCAACTATGCTACTATCAAACCAATGCGCTAGCTACTGTCCATCCCAACTATGCTACTATCAAACCAATGCGCTAGCTACTGTCCATTCCAACTATGCTACTATCAAACCAATGCGCTAGCTACAGTCCATCCCAACTATGCTACTATCAAACCAATGTGCTAGCTACTGTCCATCCATCAAACCAATGTGCTAGCTACTGTCCATCCCAACTATGCTACTGTCAAACCAATGCGCTAGCTACTGTCCATTCCAACTATACTTCTATCAAACCAATGCGCTAGCTACAGTCCATCCCAACTATGCTACTATCAAACCAATGCGCTAGCTACTGTCCATCCCAACTATGCTACTATCAAACCAATGCGCTAGCTACTGTCCATCCCAACTATGCCACTATCAAACCAATGCGCTAGCTACTGTCCATCCCAACTATGCCACTATCAAACCAATGCGCTAGCTACTGTCCATCCCAACTATGCTACTATCAAACCAATGCGCTAGCTACTGTCCATCCCAACTATGCTACTATCAAACCAATGCGCTAGCTACTGTCCATCCCAACTATGCTGCTATCAAACCAATGTGCTAGCTACTGTCCATCCCAACTATGCTGCTATCAAACCAATGTGCTAGCCACTGTCCATCCTAACTATGCCACTATCAAACCAATGCGCTAGCTACTGTCCATCCCAACTATGCTACTGTCAAACCAATGCGCTAGCTACTGTCCATCCCAACTATGCTATCAAACCAATATAATAGCTACTGTCCATCCCAACTATGCTACTATCAAACCTATGCGCTAGCTACTGTCCATCCCAACTATGCTACTATCAAACCAATGCGCTAGCTACTGTCCATCCCAACTATGCTACTATCAAACCAATGCGCTAGCTACTGTCCATCCCAACTATGCTACTATCAAACCAATGCGCTAGCTACTGTCCATCCCAACTATGCTACTATCAAACCAATGCGCTAGCTACTGTCCATCCCAACTATGCTGCTATCAAACCAATGTGCTAGCTACTGTCCATCCCAACTATGCTGCTATCAAACCAATGTGCTAGCTACTGTCCATCCCAACTATGCTGCTATCAAACCAATGTGCTAGCTACTGTCCATCCTAACTATGCCACTATCAAACCAATGCACTAGCTACTGTCTATCCCAACTATGCCACTGTCAAACCAATGCGCTAGCTACTGTCCATCCCAACTATGCTACTGTCAAACCAATGCGCTAGCTACTGTCCATCCCAACTATGCTACTGTCAAACCAATGCGCTAGCTACTGTCCATTCCAACTATGCTACTATCAAACCAATGCGCTAGCTACAGTCCATCCCAACTATGCTACTATCAAACCAATGCGCTAGCTACTGTCCATCCCAACTATGCTACTATCAAACCAATGCGCTAGCTACTGTCCATCCCAACTATGCCACTATCAAACCAATGCGCTAGCTACTGTCCATCCCAACTATGCCACTATCAAACCAATGCGCTAGCTACTGTCCATCCCAACTATGCTACTATCAAACCAATGCGCTAGCTACTGTCCATCCCAACTATGCTACTATCAAACCAATGCGCTAGCTACTGTCCATCCCAACTATGCTACTATCAAACCAATGCACTAGCTACTGTCCATCCCAACTATGCTACTATCAAACCAATGCGCTAGCTACATTCCATCCCAACTATGCTACTATCAAACCAATGCGCTAGCTACTGTCCATCCCAACTATGCTACTATCAAACCAATGCGCTAGCTACTGTCCATCCCAACTATGATGCTATCAAACCAATGTGCTAGCTACTGTCCATCCCAACTATGCTGCTATCAAACCAATGTGCTAGCTACTGTCCATCCTAACTATGCCACTATCAAACCAATGCGCCAGCTACTGTCTATCCCAACTATGCCACTGTCAAACCAATGCGCTAGCTACTGTCCATCCCAACTATGCTACTGTCAAACCAATGCGCTAGCTACTGTCCATTCCAACTATGCTACTATCAAACCAATGCGCTAGCTACAGTCCATCCCAACTATGCTACTATCAAACCAATGCGCTAGCTACTGTCCATCCCAACTATGCTACTATCAAACCAATGCGCTAGCTACTGTCCATCCCAACTACTGTATGCCACTATCAAACCAATGCGCTAGCTACTGTCCATCCCAACTATGCCACTATCAAACCAATGCGCTAGCTACTGTCCATCCCAACTATGCTACTATCAAACCAATGCGCTAGCTACTGTCCATCCCAACTATGCTACTATCAAACCAATGCGCTAGCTACTGTCCATCCCAACTATGCTGCTATCAAACCAATGTGCTAGCTACTGTCCATCCCAACTATGCTACTGTCAAACCAATGCGCTAGCTACTGTCCATCCCAACTATGCTACTGTCAAACCAATGCGTTAGCTACTGTCCATCCCAACTATGCTACTATCAAACCAATGCGCTAGCTACTGTCCATCCCAACTATGCTACTATCAAACCAATGCGCTAGCTACTGTCCATCCCAACTATGCTACTATCAAACCAATGCGCTAGCTACTGTCCATCCCAATATCTACTATCAAACCAATGCGCTAGCTACTGTCCATCCCAACTATGCTACTATCAAACCAATGTGGTAGCTACTGTACATCCTACTGTCAAACCAATGTGCTAGCTACTGTCCATCCCAACTATGCTACTATCAAACCAATGTGCTAGCTACTGTCCATCCCAACTATGCTACTATCAAACCAATGTGCAAGCTACTGTCCATCCATCAAACCAATGTGCTAGCTACTGTCCATCCCAACTATGCTACTGTCAAACCAATGCGCTAGCTACTGTCCATTCCAACTATGCTACTATCAAACCAATGCGCTAGCTACAGTCCATCCCAACTATGCTACTATCAAAC
The DNA here is from genome assembly GCF_949987555.1 of Borostomias antarcticus. Lineage (NCBI taxonomy): Eukaryota > Metazoa > Chordata > Actinopteri > Stomiiformes > Stomiidae > Borostomias > Borostomias antarcticus. Next base: position 4,344,315 of record NC_140248.1, on the reverse strand, counting down.
CAATGCGCTAGCTACTGTCCATCCCAACTATGCTACTATCAAACCAATGCGCTAGCTACTGTCCATCCCAACTATGCCACTATCAAACCAATGCGCTAGCTACTGTCCATCCCAACTATGCCACTATCAAACCAATGCGCTAGCTACTGTCCATCCCAACTATGCTACTATCAAACCAATGCGCTAGCTACTGTCCATCCCAACTATGCTACTATCAAACCAATGCGCTAGCTACTGTCCATCCCAACTATGCTGCTATCAAACCAATGTGCTAGCTACTGTCCATCCCAACTATGCTGCTATCAAACCAATGTGCTAGCTACTGTCCATCCCAACTATGCTACTGTCAAACCAATGCACTAGCTACTGTCCATCCCAACTATGCTACTATCAAACCAATGTAATAGCTACTGTCCATCCCAACTATGCTACTATCAAACCAATGTGCTAGCTACTGTCAATCCATCAAACCAATGTGCTAGCTACTGTCCATCCCAACTATGCTACTGTCAAACCAATGCGCTAGCTACTGTCCATCCCAACTATGCTACTATCAAACCAATGCGCTAGCTACTGTCCATCCCAACTATGCAACTATCAAACCAATGCGCTAGCTACTGTCCATCCCAATATCTACTATCAAACCAATGCGCTAGCTACTGTCCATCCCAACTATGCTACTATCAAACCAATGTGGTAGCTACTGTACATCCTACTATCAAACCAATGTGCTAGCTACTGTCCATCCCAACTATGCTACTATCAAACCAATGTGCTAGCTACTGTCCATCCCAACTATGCTACTATCAAACCAATGTGCTAGCTACTGTCCATCCATCAAACCAATGTGCTAGCTACTGTCCATCCCAACTATGCTACTGTCAAACCAATGCGCTAGCTACTGTCCATTCCAACTATACTTCTATCAAACCAATGCGCTAGCTACAGTCCATCCCAACTATGCTACTATCAAACCAATGCGCTAGCTACTGTCCATCCCAACTATGCTACTATCAAACCAATGCGCTAGCTACTGTCCATCCCAACTATGCCACTATCAAACCAATGCGCTAGCTACTGTCCATCCCAACTATGCCACTATCAAACCAATGCGCTAGCTACTGTCCATCCCAACTATGCTACTATCAAACCAATGCGCTAGCTACTGTCCATCCCAACTATGCTACTATCAAACCAATGCGCTAGCTACTGTCCATCCCAACTATGCTACTATCAAACCAATGCGCTAGCTACTGTCCATCCCAACTACTGTATGCCACTATCAAACCAATGCGCTAGCTACTGTCCATCCCAACTATGCCACTATCAAACCAATGCGCTAGCTACTGTCCATCCCAACTATGCTACTATCAAACCAATGCGCTAGCTACTGTCCATCCCAACTATGCTACTATCAAACCAATGCGCTAGCTACTGTCCATCCCAACTATGCTGCTATCAAACCAATGTGCTAGCTACTGTCCATCCCAACTATGCTACTGTCAAACCAATGCGCTAGCTACCGTCCATCCCAACTATGCTACTGTCAAACCAATGCGTTAGCTACTGTCCATCCCAACTATGCTACTATCAAACCAATGCGCTAGCTACTGTCCATCCCAACTATGCTACTATCAAACCAATGCGCTAGCTACTGTCCATCCCAACTATGCTACTATCAAACCAATGCGCTAGCTACTGTCCATCCCAATATCTACTATCAAACCAATGCGCTAGCTACTGTCCATCCCAACTATACTTCTATCAAACCAATGCGCTAGCTACAGTCCATCCCAACTATGCTACTATCAAACCAATGCGCTAGCTACTGTCCATCCCAACTATGCTACTATCAAACCAATGCGCTAGCTACTGTCCATCCCAACTATGCCACTATCAAACCAATGCGCTAGCTACTGTCCATCCCAACTATGCCACTATCAAACCAATGCGCTAGCTACTGTCCATCCCAACTATGCTACTGTCAAACCAATGCGCTAGCTACTGTCCATTCCAACTATACTTCTATCAAACCAATGCGCTAGCTACAGTCCATCCCAACTATGCTACTATCAAACCAATGCGCTAGCTACTGTCCATCCCAACTATGCTACTATCAAACCAATGCGCTAGCTACTGTCCATCCCAACTATGCCACTATCAAACCAATGCGCTAGCTACTGTCCATCCCAACTATGCCACTATCAAACCAATGCGCTAGCTACTGTCCATCCCAACTATGCTACTATCAAACCAATGCGCTAGCTACTGTCCATCCCAACTATGCTACTATCAAACCAATGCGCTAGCTACTGTCCATCCCAACTATGCTGCTATCAAACCAATGTGCTAGCTACTGTCCATCCCAACTATGCTGCTATCAAACCAATGTGCTAGCCACTGTCCATCCTAACTATGCCACTATCAAACCAATGCGCTAGCTACTGTCCATCCCAACTATGCTACTGTCAAACCAATGCGCTAGCTACTGTCCATCCCAACTATGCTATCAAACCAATATAATAGCTACTGTCCATCCCAACTATGCTACTATCAAACCTATGCGCTAGCTACTGTCCATCCCAACTATGCTACTATCAAACCAATGCGCTAGCTACTGTCCATCCCAACTATGCTACTATCAAACCAATGCGCTAGCTACTGTCCATCCCAACTATGCTACTATCAAACCAATGCGCTAGCTACTGTCCATCCCAACTATGCTACTATCAAACCAATGCGCTAGCTACTGTCCATCCCAACTATGCTGCTATCAAACCAATGTGCTAGCTACTGTCCATCCCAACTATGCTGCTATCAAACCAATTTGCTAGCTACTGTCCATCCCAACTATGCTGCTATCAAACCAATGTGCTAGCTACTGTCCATCCTAACTATGCCACTATCAAACCAATGCACTAGCTACTGTCTATCCCAACTATGCCACTGTCAAACCAATGCGCTAGCTACTGTCCATCCCAACTATGCTACTGTCAAACCAATGCGCTAGCTACTGTCCATCCCAACTATGCTACTGTCAAACCAATGCGCTAGCTACTGTCCATTCCAACTATGCTACTATCAAACCAATGCGCTAGCTACAGTCCATCCCAACTATGCTACTATCAAACCAATGCGCTAGCTACTGTCCATCCCAACTATGCTACTATCAAACCAATGCGCTAGCTACTGTCCATCCCAACTATGCCACTATCAAACCAATGCGCTAGCTACTGTCCATCCCAACTATGCCACTATCAAACCAATGCGCTAGCTACTGTCCATCCCAACTATGCTACTATCAAACCAATGCGCTAGCTACTGTCCATCCCAACTATGCTACTATCAAACCAATGCGCTAGCTACTGTCCATCCCAACTATGCTACTATCAAACCAATGCACTAGCTACTGTCCATCCCAACTATGCTACTATCAAACCAATGCGCTAGCTACATTCCATCCCAACTATGCTACTATCAAACCAATGCGCTAGCTACTGTCCATCCCAACTATGCTACTATCAAACCAATGCGCTAGCTACTGTCCATCCCAACTATGATGCTATCAAACCAATGCGCTAGCTACTGTCCATCCCAACTATGCTATCAAACCAATGTGCTAGCTACTGTCCATCCCAACTATGCTATCAAACCAATGTAATAGCTACTGTCCATCCCAACTATGCTACTATCAAACCAATGCGCTAGCTACTGTCCATCCCAACTATGCTACTATCAAACCAATGCGCTAGCTACTGTCCATCCCAACTATGCTACTATCAAACCAATGCGCTAGCTACTGTCCATCCCAACTATGCTACTATCAAACCAATGCGCTAGCTACTGTCCATCCCAACTATGCTACTATCAAACCAATGTGCTAGCTACTGTCCATCCCAACTATGCTGCTATCAAACCAATGTGCTAGCTACTGTCCATCCCAACTATGCTGCTATCAAACCAATGTGCTAGCTACTGTCCATCCTAACTATGCCACTATCAAACCAATGCGCTAGCTACTGTCTATCCCAACTATGCCACTGTCAAACCAATGCGCTAGCTACTGTCCATCCCAACTATGCTACTGTCAAACCAATGCGCTAGCTACTGTCCATCCCAACTATGCTACTGTCAAACCAATGCGCTAGCTACTGTCCATTCCAACTATGCTACTATCAAACCAATGCGCTAGCTACAGTCCATCCCAACTATGCTACTATCAAACCAATGCGCTAGCTACTGTCCATCCCAACTATGCTACTATCAAACCAATGCGCTAGCTACTGTCCATCCCAACTACTGTATGCCACTATCAAACCAATGCTCTAGCTACTGTCCATCCCAACTATGCTGCTATCAAACCAATGTGCTAGCTACTGTCCATCCCAACTATGCTGCTATCAAACCAATGTGCTAGCTACTGTCCATCCCAACTATGCTGCTATCAAACCAATGTGCTAGCTACTGTCCATCCCAACTATGCTGCTATCAAACCAATGTGCTAGCTACTGTCCATCCCAACTATGCTGCTATCAAACCAATGTGCTAGCTACTGTCCATCCTAACTATGCCACTATCAAACCAATGCGCCAGCTACTGTCTATCCCAACTATGCCACTGTCAAACCAATGCGCTAGCTACTGTCCATCCCAACTATGCTACTGTCAAACCAATGCGCTAGCTACTGTCCATTCCAACTATGCTACTATCAAACCAATGCGCTAGCTACAGTCCATCCCAACTATGCTACTATCAAACCAATGCGCTAGCTACTGTCCATCCCAACTATGCTACTATCAAACCAATGCGCTAGCTACTGTCCATCCCAACTACTGTATGCCACTATCAAACCAATGCGCTAGCTACTGTCCATCCCAACTATGCCACTATCAAACCAATGCGCTAGCTACTGTCCATCCCAACTATGCTACTATCAAACCAATGCGCTAGCTACTGTCCATCCCAACTATGCTACTATCAAACCAATGCGCTAGCTACTGTCCATCCCAACTATGCTGCTATCAAACCAATGTGCTAGCTACTGTCCATCCCAACTATGCTACTGTCAAACCAATGCGCTAGCTACTGTCCATCCCAACTATGCTACTGTCAAACCAATGCGTTAGCTACTGTCCATCCCAACTATGCTACTATCAAACCAATGCGCTAGCTACTGTCCATCCCAACTATGCTACTATCAAACCAATGCGCTAGCTACTGTCCATCCCAACTATGCTACTATCAAACCAATGCGCTAGCTACTGTCCATCCCAATATCTACTATCAAACCAATGCGCTAGCTACTGTCCATCCCAACTATGCTACTATCAAACCAATGTGGTAGCTACTGTACATCCTACTGTCAAACCAATGTGCTAGCTACTGTCCATCCCAACTATGCTACTATCAAACCAATGTGCTAGCTACTGTCCATCCCAACTATGCTACTATCAAACCAATGTGCAAGCTACTGTCCATCCATCAAACCAATGTGCTAGCTACTGTCCATCCCAACTATGCTACTGTCAAACCAATGCGCTAGCTACTGTCCATTCCAACTATGCTACTATCAAACCAATGCGCTAGCTACAGTCCATCCCAACTATGCTACTATCAAACCAATGCGCTAGCTACTGTCCATCCCAACTATGCTACTATCAAACCAATGCGCTAGCTACTGTCCATCCCAACTATGCCACTATCAAACCAATGCGCTAGCTACTGTCCATCCCAACTATGCCACTATCAAACCAATGCGCTAGCTACTGTCCATCCCAACTATGCTACTATCAAACCAATGCGCTAGCTACTGTCCATCCCAACTATGCTACTATCAAACCAATGCGCTAGCTACTGTCCATCCCAACTATGCTGCTATCAAACCAATGTGCTAGCTACTGTCCATCCCAACTATGCTGCTATCAAACCAATGTGCTAGCTACTGTCCATCCCAACTATGCTACTGTCAAACCAATGCACTAGCTACTGTCCATCCCAACTATGCTACTATCAAACCAATGTAATAGCTACTGTCCATCCCAACTATGCTACTATCAAACCAATGTGCTAGCTACTGTCCATCCATCAAACCAATGTGCTAGCTACTGTCCATCCCAACTATGCTACTGTCAAACCAATGCGCTAGCTACTGTCCATCCCAACTATGCTACTATCAAACCAATGCGCTAGCTACTGTCCATCCCAACTATGCTACTATCAAACCAATGCGCTAGCTACTGTCCATCCCAATATCTACTATCAAACCAATGCGCTAGCTACTGTCCATCCCAACTATGCTACTATCAAACCAATGTGGTAGCTACTGTACATCCTACTATCAAACCAATGTGCTAGCTACTGTCCATCCCAACTATGCTACTATCAAACCAATGTGCTAGCTACTGTCCATCCCAACTATGCTACTATCAAACCAATGTGCTAGCTACTGTCCATCCATCAAACCAATGTGCTAGCTACTGTCCATCCCAACTATGCTACTGTCAAACCAATGCGCTAGCTACTGTCCATTCCAACTATACTTCTATCAAACCAATGCGCTAGCTACAGTCCATCCCAACTATGCTACTATCAAACCAATGCGCTAGCTACTGTCCATCCCAACTATGCTACTATCAAACCAATGCGCTAGCTACTGTCCATCCCAACTATGCCACTATCAAACCAATGCGCTAGCTACTGTCCATCCCAACTATGCCACTATCAAACCAATGCGCTAGCTACTGTCCATCCCAACTATGCTACTATCAAACCAATGCGCTAGCTACTGTCCATCCCAACTATGCTACTATCAAACCAATGCGCTAGCTACTGTCCATCCCAACTATGCTACTATCAAACCAATGCGCTAGCTACTGTCCATCCCAACTACTGTATGCCACTATCAAACCAATGCGCTAGCTACTGTCCATCCCAACTATGCCACTATCAAACCAATGCGCTAGCTACTGTCCATCCCAACTATGCTACTATCAAACCAATGCGCTAGCTACTGTCCATCCCAACTATGCTACTATCAAACCAATGCGCTAGCTACTGTCCATCCCAACTATGCTGCTATCAAACCAATGTGCTAGCTACTGTCCATCCCAACTATGCTACTGTCAAACCAATGCGCTAGCTACTGTCCATCCCAACTATGCTACTGTCAAACCAATGCGTTAGCTACTGTCCATCCCAACTATGCTACTATCAAACCAATGCGCTAGCTACTGTCCATCCCAACTATGCTACTATCAAACCAATGCGCTAGCTACTGTCCATCCCAACTATGCTACTATCAAACCAATGCGCTAGCTACTGTCCATCCCAATATCTACTATCAAACCAATGCGCTAGCTACTGTCCATCCCAACTATGCTACTATCAAACCAATGTGGTAGCTACTGTACATCCTACTGTCAAACCAATGTGCTAGCTACTGTCCATCCCAACTATGCTACTATCAAACCAATGTGCTAGCTACTGTCCATCCCAACTATGCTACTATCAAACCAATGTGCTAGCTACTGTCCATCCATCAAACCAATGTGCTAGCTACTGTCCATCCCAACTATGCTACTGTCAAACCAATGCGCTAGCTACTGTCCATTCCAACTATGCTACTATCAAACCAATGCGCTAGCTACAGTCCATCCCAACTATGCTACTATCAAACCAATGCGCTAGCTACTGTCCATCCCAACTATGCTACTATCAAACCAATGCGCTAGCTACTGTCCATCCCAACTATGCCACTATCAAACCAATGCGCTAGCTACTGTCCATCCCAACTATGCCACTATCAAACCAATGCGCTAGCTACTGTCCATCCCAACTATGCTACTATCAAACCAATGCGCTAGCTACTGTCCATCCCAACTATGCTACTATCAAACCAATGCGCTAGCTACTGTCCATCCCAACTATGCTGCTATCAAACCAATGTGCTAGCTACTGTCCATCCCAACTATGCTGCTATCAAACCAATGTGCTAGCTACTGTCCATCCCAACTATGCTACTGTCAAACCAATGCACTAGCTACTGTCCATCCCAACTATGCTACTATCAAACCAATGTAATAGCTACTGTCCATCCCAACTATGCTACTATCAAACCAATGTGCTAGCTACTGTCCATCCATCAAACCAATGTGCTAGCTACTGTCCATCCCAACTATGCTACTGTCAAACCAATGCGCTAGCTACTGTCCATCCCAACTATGCTACTATCAAACCAATGCGCTAGCTACTGTCCATCCCAACTATGCTATTATCAAACCAATGCGCTAGCTACTGTCCATCCCAATATCTACTATCAAACCAATGCGCTAGCTACTGTCCATCCCAACTATGCTACTATCAAACCAATGTGGTAGCTACTGTACATCCTACTATCAAACCAATGTGCTAGCTACTGTCCATCCCAACTATGCTACTATCAAACCAATGTGCTAGCTACTGTCCATCCCAACTATGCTACTATCAAACCAATGTGCTAGCTACTGTCCATCCATCAAACCAATGTGCTAGCTACTGTCCATCCCAACTATGCTACTGTCAAACCAATGCGCTAGCTACTGTCCATTCCAACTATGCTACTATCAAACCAATGCGCTAGCTACTGTCCATCCCAACTATGCCACTATCAAACCAATGCGCTAGCTACTGTCCATACCAACTATGCCAGTATCAAACCAATGCGCTAGCTACTGTCCATCCCAACTATGCTACTATCAAACCAATGCGCTAGCTACAGTCCATCCCAACTATGCTACTATCAAACCAATGTGCTAGCTACTGTCCATCCTAACTATGCCACTATCAAACCAATGCACTAGCTACTGTCTATCCCAACTATGCCACTGTCAAACCAATGCGCTAGCTACTGTCCATCCCAACTATGCTACTGTCAAACCAATGCGCTAGCTACTGTCCATCCCAACTATGCTACTGTCAAACCAATGCGCTAGCTACTGTCCATTCCAACTATGCTACTATCAAACCAATGCGCTAGCTACAGTCCATCCCAACTATGCTACTATCAAACCAATGCGCTAGCTACTGTCCATCCCAACTATGCTACTATCAAACCAATGCGCTAGCTACTGTCCATCCCAACTATGCCACTATCAAACCAATGCGCTAGCTACTGTCCATCCCAACTATGCCACTATCAAACCAATGCGCTAGCTACTGTCCATCCCAACTATGCTACTATCAAACCAATGCGCTAGCTACTGTCCATCCCAACTATGCTACTATCAAACCAATGCGCTAGCTACTGTCCATCCCAACTATGCTACTATCAAACCAATGCACTAGCTACTGTCCATCCCAACTATGCTACTATCAAACCAATGCGCTAGCTACATTCCATCCCAACTATGCTACTATCAAACCAATGCGCTAGCTACTGTCCATCCCAACTATGCTACTATCAAACCAATGCGCTAGCTACTGTCCATCCCAACTATGATGCTATCAAACCAATGTGCTAGCTACTGTCCATCCCAACTATGCTTTCAAACCAATGTGCTAGCTACTGTCCATCCCAACTATGCTATCAAACCAATGTAATAGCTACTGTCCATCCCAACTATGCTACTATCAAACCAATGAGCTAGCTACTGTCCATCCCAACTATGCTACTATCAAACCAATGCGCTAGCTACTGTCCATCCCAACTATGCTACTATCAAACCAATGCGCTAGCTACTGTCCATCCCAACTATGCTACTATCAAACCAATGCGCTAGCTACTGTCCATCCCAACTATGCTACTATCAAACCAATGTGCTAGCTACTGTCCATCCCAACTATGCTGCTATCAAACCAATGTGCTAGCTACTGTCCATCCCAACTATGCTGCTATCAAACCAATGTGCTAGCTACTGTCCATCCTAACTATGCCACTATCAAACCAATGCGCTAGCTACTGTCTATCCCAACTATGCCACTGTCAAACCAATGCGCTAGCTACTGTCCATCCCAACTATGCGACTGTCAAACCAATGCGCAAGCTACTGTCCATCCCAACTATGCTACTGTCAAACCAATGCGCTAGCTACTGTCCATTCCAACTATGCTACTATCAAACCAATGCGCTAGCTACAGTCCATCCCAACTATGCTACTATCAAACCAATGCGCTAGCTACTGTCCATCCCAACTATGCTACTATCAAACCAATGCGCTAGCTACTGTCCATCCCAACTACTGTATGCCACTATCAAACCAATGCTCTAGCTACTGTCCATCCCAACTATGCTGCTATCAAACCAATGTGCTAGCTACTGTCCATCCCAACTATGCTGCTATCAAACCAATGTGCTAGCTACTGTCCATCCCAACTATGCTGCTATCAAACCAATGTGCTAGCTACTGTCCATCCCAACTATGCTGCTATCAAACCAATGTGCTAGCTACTGTCCATCCCAACTATGCTGCTATCAAACCAATGTGCTAGCTACTGTCCATCCTAACTATGCCACTATCAAACCAATGCGCCAGCTACTGTCTATCCCAACTATGCCACTGTCAAACCAATGCGCTAGCTACTGTCCATCCCAACTATGCTACTGTCAAACCAATGCGCTAGCTACTGTCCATTCCAACTATGCTACTATCAAACCAATGCGCTAGCTACAGTCCATCCCAACTATGCTACTATCAAACCAATGCGCTAGCTACTGTCCATCCCAACTATGCTACTATCAAACCAATGCGCTAGCTACTGTCCATCCCAACTACTGTATGCCACTATCAAACCAATGCGCTAGCTACTGTCCATCCCAACTATGCCACTATCAAACCAATGCGCTAGCTACTGTCCATCCCAACTATGCTACTATCAAACCAATGCGCTAGCTACTGTCCATCCCAACTATGCTACTATCAAACCAATGCGCTAGCTACTGTCCATCCCAACTATGCTGCTATCAAACCAATGTGCTAGCTACTGTGCATCCCAACTATGCTACTGTCAAACCAATGCGCTAGCTACTGTCTATCCCAACTATGCCACTGTCAAACCAATGCGCTAGCTTCTGTCCATCCCAACTATGCTACTGTCAAACCAATGCGCTAGCTACTGTCCATCCCAACTATGCTACTGTCAAACCAATGCGCTAGCTACTGTCCATCCCAACTATGCCACTATCAAACCAATGCGCTAGCTACTGTCCATCCATCAAACCAATGCGCTAGCTACTGTCCATCCCAATATCTACTATCAAACCAATGCGCTAGCTACTGTCCATCCCAACTATGCTACTATCAAACCAATGTGGTAGCTACTGTACATCCTACTGTCAAACCAATGTGCTAGCTACTGTCCATCCCAACTATGCTACTATCAAACCAATGTGCTAGCTTCTGTCCATCTCAACTATGCTACTATCAAACCAATGTGCTAGCTACTGTCCATCCATCAAACCAATGTGCTAGCTACTGTCCATCCCAACTATGCTACTGTCAAACCAATGCGCTAGCTACTGTCCATTCCAACTATGCTACTATCAAACCAATGCGCTAGCTACAGTCCATCCCAACTATGCTACTATCAAACCAATGCGCTAGCTACTGTCCATCCCAACTATGCTACTATCAAACCAATGCGCTAGCTACTGTCCATCCCAACTATGCCACTATCAAACCAATGCGCTAGCTACTGTCCATCCCAACTATGCTACTATCAAACCAATGCGCTAGCTACTGTCCATCCCAACTATGCTACTATCAAACCAATGCGCTAGCTACTGTCCATCCCAACTATGCTGCTATCAAACCAATGTGCTAGCTACTGTCCATCCCAACTATGCTGCTATCAAACCAATGTGCTAGCTACTGTCCATCCCAACTATGCTACTGTCAAACCAATGCACTAGCTACTGTCCATCCCAACTATGCTACTATCAAACCAATGTAATAGCTACTGTCCATCCCAACTATGCTACTATCAAACCAATGTGCTAGCTACTGTCCATCCATCAAACCAATGTGCTAGCTACTGTCCATCCCAACTATGCTACTGTCAAACCAATGCGCTAGCTACTGTCCATCCCAACTATGCTACTATCAAACCAATGCGCTAGCTACTGTCCATCCCAACTATGCTACTATCAAACCAATGCGCTAGCTACTGTCCATCCCAATATCTACTATCAAACCAATGCGCTAGCTACTGTCCATCCCAACTATGCTACTATCAAACCAATGTGGTAGCTACTGTACATCCTACTATCAAACCAATGTGCTAGCTACTGTCCATCCCAACTATGCTACTATCAAACCAATGTGCTAGCTACTGTCCATCCCAACTATGCTACTATCAAACCAATGTGCTAGCTACTGTCCATCCATCAAACCAATGTGCTAGCTACTGTCCATCCCAACTATGCTACTGTCAAACCAATGCGCTAGCTACTGTCCATTCCAACTATACTTCTATCAAACCAATGCGCTAGCTACAGTCCATCCCAACTATGCTACTATCAAACCAATGCGCTAGCTACTGTCCATCCCAACTATGCTACTATCAAACCAATGCGCTAGCTACTGTCCATCCCAACTATGCCACTATCAAACCAATGCGCTAGCTACTGTCCATCCCAACTATGCCACTATCAAACCAATGCGCTAGCTACTGTCCATCCCAACTATGCTACTATCAAACCAATGCGCTAGCTACTGTCCATCCCAACTATGCTACTATCAAACCAATGCGCTAGCTACTGTCCATCCCAACTATGCTGCTATCAAACCAATGTGCTAGCTACTGTCCATCCCAACTATGCTGCTATCAAACCAATGTGCTAGCCACTGTCCATCCTAACTATGCCACTATCAAACCAATGCGCTAGCTACTGTCCATCCCAACTATGCTACTGTCAAACCAATGCGCTAGCTACTGTCCATCCCAACTATGCTATCAAACCAATATAATAGCTACTGTCCATCCCAACTATGCTACTATCAAACCTATGCGCTAGCTACTGTCCATCCCAACTATGCCACTATCAAACCAATGCACTAGCTACTGTCTATCCCAACTATGCCACTGTCAAACCAATGCGCTAGCTACTGTCCATCCCAACTATGCTACTGTCAAACCAATGCGCTAGCTACTGTCCATCCCAACTATGCTACTGTCAAACCAATGCGCTAGCTACTGTCCATTCCAACTATGCTACTATCAAACCAATGCGCTAGCTACAGTCCATCCCAACTATGCTACTATCAAACCAATGCGCTAGCTACTGTCCATCCCAACTATGCTACTATCAAACCAATGCGCTAGCTACTGTCCATCCCAACTATGCCACTATCAAACCAATGCGCTAGCTACTGTCCATCCCAACTATGCTACTATCAAACCAATGCGCTAGCTACTGTCCATCCCAACTATGCTATCAAACCAATGTGCTAGCTACTGTCCATCCCAACTATGCTATCAAACCAATGTAATAGCTACTGTCCATCCCAACTATGCTACTATCAAACCAATGCGCTAGCTACTGTCCATCCCAACTATGCTACTATCAAACCAATGCGCTAGCTACTGTCCATCCCAACTATGCTACTATCAAACCAATGCGCTAGCTACTGTCCATCCCAACTATGCTACTATCAAACCAATGCGCTAGCTACTGTCCATCCCAACTATGCTACTATCAAACCAATGTGCTAGCTACTGTCCATCCCAACTATGCTACTATCAAACCAATGCGCTAGCTACTGTCCATCCCAACTATGCTGCTATCAAACCAATGTGCTAGCTACTGTCCATCCTAACTATGCCACTATCAAACCAATGCGCTAGCTACTGTCTATCCCAACTATGCCACTGTCAAACCAATGCGCTAGCTACTGTCCATCCCAACTATGCTACTGTCAAACCAATGCGCTAGCTACTGTCCATCCCAACTATGCAACTATCAAACCAATGCGCTAGCTACTGTCCATCCCAATATCTACTATCAAACCAATGCGCTAGCTACTGTCCATCCCAACTATGCTACTATCAAACCAATGTGGTAGCTACTGTACATCCTACTATCAAACCAATGTGCTAGCTACTGTCCATCCCAACTATGCTACTATCAAACCAATGTGCTAGCTACTGTCCATCCCAACTATGCTACTATCAAACCAATGTGCTAGCTACTGTCCATCCATCAAACCAATGTGCTAGCTACTGTCCATCCCAACTATGCTACTGTCAAACCAATGCGCTAGCTACTGTCCATTCCAACTATACTTCTATCAAACCAATGCGCTAGCTACAGTCCATCCCAACTATGCTACTATCAAACCAATGCGCTAGCTACTGTCCATCCCAACTATGCTACTATCAAACCAATGCGCTAGCTACTGTCCATCCCAACTATGCCACTATCAAACCAATGCGCTAGCTACTGTCCATCCCAACTATGCCACTATCAAACCAATGCGCTAGCTACTGTCCATCCCAACTATGCTACTATCAAACCAATGCGCTAGCTACTGTCCATCCCAACTATGCTACTATCAAACCAATGCGCTAGCTACTGTCCATCCCAACTATGCTGCTATCAAACCAATGTGCTAGCTACTGTCCATCCCAACTATGCTGCTATCAAACCAATGTGCTAGCCACTGTCCATCCTAACTATGCCACTATCAAACCAATGCGCTAGCTACTGTCCATCCCAACTATGCTACTGTCAAACCAATGCGCTAGCTACTGTCCATCCCAACTATGCTATCAAACCAATATAATAGCTACTGTCCATCCCAACTATGCTACTATCAAACCTATGCGCTAGCTACTGTCCATCCCAACTATGCTACTATCAAACCAATGCGCTAGCTACTGTCCATCCCAACTATGCTACTATCAAACCAATGCGCTAGCTACTGTCCATTCCAACTATGCTACTATCAAACCAATGCGCTAGCTACAGTCCATCCCAACTATGCTACTATCAAACCAATGTGCTAGCTACTGTCCATCCATCAAACCAATGTGCTAGCTACTGTCCATCCCAACTATGCTACTGTCAAACCAATGCGCTAGCTACTGTCCATTCCAACTATACTTCTATCAAACCAATGCACTAGCTACAGTCCATCCCAACTATGCTACTATCAAACCAATGCGCTAGCTACTGTCCATCCCAACTATGCTACTATCAAACCAATGCGCTAGCTACTGTCCATCCTAACTATGCCACTATCAAACCAATGCGCTAGCTACTGTCCATCCCAACTATGCCACTATCAAACCAATGCGCTAGCTACTGTCCATCCCAACTATGCTACTATCAAACCAATGCGCTAGCTACTGTCCATCCCAACTATGCTACTATCAAACCAATGCGCTAGCTACTGTCCATCCCAACTATGCTACTATCAAACCAATGTGCTAGCTACTGTCCATCCATCAAACCAATGTGCTAGCTACTGTCCATCCCAACTATGCTACTGTCAAACCAATGCGCTAGCTACTGTCCATTCCAACTATGCTACTATCAAACCAATGCGCTAGCTACAGTCCATCCCAACTATGCTACTATCAAACCAATGCGCTAGCTACTGTCCATCCCAACTATGCTACTATCAAACCAATGCGCTAGCTACTGTCCATCCCAACTATGCCACTATCAAACCAATGCGCTAGCTACTGTCCATCCCAACTATGCCACTATCAAACCAATGCGCTAGCTACTGTCCATCCCAACTATGCTACTATCAAACCAATGCGCTAGCTACTGTCCATCCCAACTATGCTACTATCAAACCAATGCGCTAGCTACTGTCCATCCCAACTATGCTGCTATCAAACCAATGTGCTAGCTACTGTCCATCCCAACTATGCTGCTATCAAACCAATGTGCTAGCTACTGTCCATCCCAACTATGCTACTGTCAAACCAATGCACTAGCTACTGTCCATCCCAACTATGCTACTATCAAACCAATGTAATAGCTACTGTCCATCCCAACTATGCTACTATCAAACCAATGTGCTAGCTACTGTCCATCCATCAAACCAATGTGCTAGCTACTGTCCATCCCAACTATGCTACTGTCAAACCAATGCGCTAGCTACTGTCCATCCCAACTATGCTACTATCAAACCAATGCGCTAGCTACTGTCCATCCCAACTATGCTACTATCAAACCAATGCGCTAGCTACTGTCCATCCCAATATCTACTATCAAACCAATGCGCTAGCTACTGTCCATCCCAACTATGCTACTATCAAACCAATGTGGTAGCTACTGTACATCCTACTATCAAACCAATGTGCTAGCTACTGTCCATCCCAACTATGCTACTATCAAACCAATGTGCTAGCTACTGTCCATCCCAACTATGCTACTATCAAACCAATGTGCTAGCTACTGTCCATCCATCAAACCAATGTGCTAGCTACTGTCCATCCCAACTATGCTACTGTCAAACCAATGCGCTAGCTACTGTCCATTCCAACTATACTTCTATCAAACCAATGCGCTAGCTACAGTCCATCCCAACTATGCTACTATCAAACCAATGCGCTAGCTACTGTCCATCCCAACTATGCTACTATCAAACCAATGCGCTAGCTACTGTCCATCCCAACTATGCCACTATCAAACCAATGCGCTAGCTACTGTCCATCCCAACTATGCCACTATCAAACCAATGCGCTAGCTACTGTCCATCCCAACTATGCTACTATCAAACCAATGCGCTAGCTACTGTCCATCCCAACTATGCTACTATCAAACCAATGCGCTAGCTACTGTCCATCCCAACTATGCTGCTATCAAACCAATGTGCTAGCTACTGTCCATCCCAACTATGCTGCTATCAAACCAATGTGCTAGCCACTGTCCATCCTAACTATGCCACTATCAAACCAATGCGCTAGCTACTGTCCATCCCAACTATGCTACTGTCAAACCAATGCGCTAGCTACTGTCCATCCCAACTATGCTATCAAACCAATATAATAGCTACTGTCCATCCCAACTATGCTACTATCAAACCTATGCGCTAGCTACTGTCCATCCCAACTATGCTACTATCAAACCAATGCGCTAGCTACTGTCCATCCCAACTATGCTACTATCAAACCAATGCGCTAGCTACTGTCCATCCCAACTATGCTACTATCAAACCAATGCGCTAGCTACTGTCCATCCCAACTATGCTGCTATCAAACCAATGTGCTAGCTACTGTCCATCCCAACTATGCTGCTATCAAACCAATGTGCTAGCTACTGTCCATCCCAACTATGCTGCTATCAAACCAATGTGCTAGCTACTGTCCATCCTAACTATGCCACTATCAAACCAATGCACTAGCTACTGTCTATCCCAACTATGCCACTGTCAAACCAATGCGCTAGCTACTGTCCATCCCAACTATGCTACTGTCAAACCAATGCGCTAGCTACTGTCCATCCCAACTATGCTACTGTCAAACCAATGCGCTAGCTACTGTCCATTCCAACTATGCTACTATCAAACCAATGCGCTAGCTACAGTCCATCCCAACTATGCTACTATCAAACCAATGCGCTAGCTACTGTCCATCCCAACTATGCTACTATCAAACCAATGCGCTAGCTACTGTCCATCCCAACTATGCCACTATCAAACCAATGCGCTAGCTACTGTCCATCCCAACTATGCCACTATCAAACCAATGCGCTAGCTACTGTCCATCCCAACTATGCTACTATCAAACCAATGCGCTAGCTACTGTCCATCCCAACTATGCTACTATCAAACCAATGCGCTAGCTACTGTCCATCCCAACTATGCTACTATCAAACCAATGCACTAGCTACTGTCCATCCCAACTATGCCACTATCAAACCAATGCACTAGCTACTGTCTATCCCAACTATGCCACTGTCAAACCAATGCGCTAGCTACTGTCCATCCCAACTATGCTACTGTCAAACCAATGCGCTAGCTACTGTCCATTCCAACTATGCTACTATCAAACCAATGCGCTAGCTACAGTCCATCCCAACTATGCTACTATCAAACCAATGCGCTAGCTACTGTCCATCCCAACTATGCTACTATCAAACCAATGCGCTAGCTACTGTCCATCCCAACTATGCCACTATCAAACCAATGCGCTAGCTACTGTCCATCCCAACTATGCCACTATCAAACCAATGCGCTAGCTACTGTCCATCCCAACTATGCTACTATCAAACCAATGCGCTAGCTACTGTCCATCCCAACTATGCTACTATCAAACCAATGCGCTAGCTACTGTCCATCCCAACTATGCTACTATCAAACCAATGCACTAGCTACTGTCCATCCCAACTATGCTACTATCAAACCAATGCGCTAGCTACATTCCATCCCAACTATGCTACTATCAAACCAATGCGCTAGCTACTGTCCATCCCAACTATGCTACTATCAAACCAATGCGCTAGCTACTGTCCATCCCAACTATGATGCTATCAAACCAATGTGCTAGCTACTGTCCATCCCAACTATGCTATCAAACCAATGTGCTAGCTACTGTCCATCCCAACTATGCTATCAAACCAATGTAATAGCTACTGTCCATCCCAACTATGCTACTATCAAACCAATGCGCTAGCTACTGTCCATCCCAACTATGCTACTATCAAACCAATGCGCTAGCTACTGTCCATCCCAACTATGCTACTATCAAACCAATGCGCTAGCTACTGTCCATCCCAACTATGCTACTATCAAACCAATGCGCTAGCTACTGTCCATCCCAACTATGCTACTATCAAACCAATGTGCTAGCTACTGTCCATCCCAACTATGCTGCTATCAAACCAATGTGCTAGCTACTGTCCATCCCAACTATGCTGCTATCAAACCAATGTGCTAGCTACTGTCCATCCTAACTATGCCACTATCAAACCAATGCGCTAGCTACTGTCTATCCCAACTATGCCACTGTCAAACCAATGCGCTAGCTACTGTCCATCCCAACTATGCTACTGTCAAACCAATGCGCTAGCTACTGTCCATCCCAACTATGCAACTATCAAACCAATGCGCTAGCTACTGTCCATCCCAATATCTACTATCAAACCAATGCGCTAGCTACTGTCCATCCCCACTATGCTACTATCAAACCAATGTGGTAGCTACTGTACATCCTACTATCAAACCAATGTGCCAGCTACTGTCCATCCCAACTATGCTACTATCAAACCAATGTGCTAGCTACTGTCCATCCCAACTATGCTACTATCAAACCAATGTGCTAGCTACTGTCCATCCATCAAACCAATGTGCTAGCTACTGTCCATCCCAACTATGCTACTGTCAAACCAATGCGCTAGCTACTGTCCATTCCAACTATACTTCTATCAAACCAATGCGCTAGCTACAGTCCATCCCAACTATGCTACTATCAAACCAATGCGCTAGCTACTGTCCATCCCAACTATGCTACTATCAAACCAATGCGCTAGCTACTGTCCATCCCAACTATGCCACTATCAAACCAATGCGCTAGCTACTGTCCATCCCAACTATGCCACTATCAAACCAATGCGCTAGCTACTGTCCATCCCAACTATGCTACTATCAAACCAATGCGCTAGCTACTGTCCATCCCAACTATGCTACTATCAAACCAATGCGCTAGCTACTGTCCATCCCAACTATGCTGCTATCAAACCAATGTGCTAGCTACTGTCCATCCCAACTATGCTGCTATCAAACCAATGTGCTAGCCACTGTCCATCCTAACTATGCCACTATAAAACCAATGCGCTAGCTACTGTCCATCCCAACTATGCTACTGTCAAACCAATGCGCTAGCTACTGTCCATCCCAACTATGCTATCAAACCAATATAATAGCTACTGTCCATCCCAACTATGCTACTATCAAACCTATGCGCTAGCTACTGTCCATCCCAACTATGCTACTATCAAACCAATGCGCTAGCTACTGTCCATCCCAACTATGCTACTATCAAACCAATGCGCTAGCTACTGTCCATTCCAACTATGCTACTATCAAACCAATGCGCTAGCTACAGTCCATCCCAACTATGCTACTATCAAACCAATGTGCTAGCTACTGTCCATCCATCAAACCAATGTGCTAGCTACTGTCCATCCCAACTATGCTACTGTCAAACCAATGCGCTAGCTACTGTCCATTCCAACTATACTTCTATCAAACCAATGCGCTAGCTACAGTCCATCCCAACTATGCTACTATCAAACCAATGCGCTAGCTACTGTCCATCCCAACTATGCTACTATCAAACCAATGCGCTAGCTACTGTCCATCCCAACTATGCCACTATCAAACCAATGCGCTAGCTACTGTCCATCCCAACTATGCCACTATCAAACCAATGCGCTAGCTACTGTCCATCCCAACTATGCTACTATCAAACCAATGCGCTAGCTACTGTCCATCCCAACTATGCTACTATCAAACCAATGCGCTAGCTACTGTCCATCCCAACTATGCTGCTATCAAACCAATGTGCTAGCTACTGTCCATCCCAACTATGCTGCTATCAAACCAATGTGCTAGCCACTGTCCATCCTAACTATGCCACTATCAAACCAATGCGCTAGCTACTGTCCATCCCAACTATGCTACTGTCAAACCAATGCGCTAGCTACTGTCCATCCCAACTATGCTATCAAACCAATATAATAGCTACTGTCCATCCCAACTATGCTACTATCAAACCTATGCGCTAGCTACTGTCCATCCCAACTATGCTACTATCAAACCAATGCGCTAGCTACTGTCCATCCCAACTATGCTACTATCAAACCAATGCGCTAGCTACTGTCCATCCCAACTATGCTACTATCAAACCAATGCGCTAGCTACTGTCCATCCCAACTATGCTGCTATCAAACCAATGTGCTAGCTACTGTCCATCCCAACTATGCTGCTATCAAACCAATGTGCTAGCTACTGTCCATCCCAACTATGCTGCTATCAAACCAATGTGCTAGCTACTGTCCATCCTAACTATGCCACTATCAAACCAATGCACTAGCTACTGTCTATCCCAACTATGCCACTGTCAAACCAATGCGCTAGCTACTGTCCATCCCAACTATGCTACTGTCAAACCAATGCGCTAGCTACTGTCCATCCCAACTATGCTACTGTCAAACCAATGCGCTAGCTACTGTCCATTCCAACTATGCTACTATCAAACCAATGCGCTAGCTACAGTCCATCCCAACTATGCTACTATCAAACCAATGCGCTAGCTACTGTCCATCCCAACTATGCTACTATCAAACCAATGCGCTAGCTACTGTCCATCCCAACTATGCCACTATCAAACCAATGCGCTAGCTACTGTCCATCCCAACTATGCCACTATCAAACCAATGCGCTAGCTACTGTCCATCCCAACTATGCCACTATCAAACCAATGCGCTAGCTACTGTCCATCCCAACTATGCTACTATCAAACCAATGCGCTAGCTACTGTCCATCCCAACTATGCTACTATCAAACCAATGCACTAGCTACTGTCCATCCCAACTATGCTACTATCAAACCAATGCGCTAGCTACATTCCATCCCAACTATGCTACTATCAAACCAATGCGCTAGCTACTGTCCATCCCAACTATGCTACTATCAAACCAATGCGCTAGCTACTGTCCATCCCAACTATGATGCTATCAAACCAATGTGCTAGCTACTGTCCATCCCAACTATGCTATCAAACCAATGTGCTAGCTACTGTCCAT
This sequence comes from Borostomias antarcticus, assembly GCF_949987555.1. NCBI lineage: Eukaryota > Metazoa > Chordata > Actinopteri > Stomiiformes > Stomiidae > Borostomias > Borostomias antarcticus. Next base: position 4,322,579 of record NC_140248.1, on the reverse strand, counting down.
CCCAACTATGCTATCAAACCAATGTAATAGCTACTGTCCATCCCAACTATGCTACTATCAAACCAATGCGCTAGCTACTGTCCATCCCAACTATGCTACTATCAAACCAATGCGCTAGCTACTGTCCATCCCAACTATGCTACTATCAAACCAATGCGCTAGCTACTGTCCATCCCAACTATGCTACTATCAAACCAATGCGCTAGCTACTGTCCATCCCAACTATGCTACTATCAAACCAATGTGCTAGCTACTGTCCATCCCAACTATGCTGCTATCAAACCAATGTGCTAGCTACTGTCCATCCCAACTATGCCGCTATCAAACCAATGCGCTAGCTACTGTCCATCCTAACTATGCCACTATCAAACCAATGCGCTAGCTACTGTCTATCCCAACTATGCCACTGTCAAACCAATGCGCTAGCTACTGTCCATCCCAACTATGCTACTGTCAAACCAATGCGCTAGCTACTGTCCATCCCAACTATGCTACTGTCAAACCAATGCGCTAGCTACTGTCCATTCCAACTATGCTACTATCAAACCAATGCGCTAGCTACAGTCCATCCCAACTATGCTACTATCAAACCAATGCGCTAGCTACTGTCCATCCCAACTATGCTACTATCAAACCAATGCGCTAGCTACTGTCCATCCCAACTACTGTATGCCACTATCAAACCAATGCTCTAGCTACTGTCCATCCCAACTATGCTGCTATCAAACCAATGTGCTAGCTACTGTCCATCCCAACTATGCTGCTATCAAACCAATGTGCTAGCTACTGTCCATCCCAACTATGCTGCTATCAAACCAATGTGCTAGCTACTGTCCATCCCAACTATGCTGCTATCAAACCAATGTGCTAGCTACTGTCCATCCCAACTATGCTGCTATCAAACCAATGTGCTAGCTACTGTCCATCCTAACTATGCCACTATCAAACCAATGCGCCAGCTACTGTCTATCCCAACTATGCCACTGTCAAACCAATGCGCTAGCTACTGTCCATCCCAACTATGCTACTGTCAAACCAATGCGCTAGCTACTGTCCATTCCAACTATGCTACTATCAAACCAATGCGCTAGCTACAGTCCATCCCAACTATGCTACTATCAAACCAATGCGCTAGCTACTGTCCATCCCAACTATGCTACTATCAAACCAATGCGCTAGCTACTGTCCATCCCAACTACTGTATGCCACTATCAAACCAATGCGCTAGCTACTGTCCATCCCAACTATGCCACTATCAAACCAATGCGCTAGCTACTGTCCATCCCAACTATGCTACTATCAAACCAATGCGCTAGCTACTGTCCATCCCAACTATGCTACTATCAAACCAATGCGCTAGCTACTGTCCATCCCAACTATGCTGCTATCAAACCAATGTGCTAGCTACTGTCCATCCCAACTATGCTACTGTCAAACCAATGCGCTAGCTACTGTCCATCCCAACTATGCTACTGTCAAACCAATGCGTTAGCTACTGTCCATCCCAACTATGCTACTATCAAACCAATGCGCTAGCTACTGTCCATCCCAACTATGCTACTATCAAACCAATGCGCTAGCTACTGTCCATCCCAACTATGCTACTATCAAACCAATGCGCTAGCTACTGTCCATCCCAATATCTACTATCAAACCAATGCGCTAGCTACTGTCCATCCCAACTATGCTACTATCAAACCAATGTGGTAGCTACTGTACATCCTACTGTCAAACCAATGTGCTAGCTACTGTCCATCCCAACTATGCTACTATCAAACCAATGTGCTAGCTACTGTCCATCCCAACTATGCTACTATCAAACCAATGTGCAAGCTACTGTCCATCCATCAAACCAATGTGCTAGCTACTGTCCATCCCAACTATGCTACTGTCAAACCAATGCGCTAGCTACTGTCCATTCCAACTATGCTACTATCAAACCAATGCGCTAGCTACAGTCCATCCCAACTATGCTACTATCAAACCAATGCGCTAGCTACTGTCCATCCCAACTATGCTACTATCAAACCAATGCGCTAGCTACTGTCCATCCCAACTATGCCACTATCAAACCAATGCGCTAGCTACTGTCCATCCCAACTATGCCACTATCAAACCAATGCGCTAGCTACTGTCCATCCCAACTATGCTACTATCAAACCAATGCGCTAGCTACTGTCCATCCCAACTATGCTACTATCAAACCAATGCGCTAGCTACTGTCCATCCCAACTATGCTGCTATCAAACCAATGTGCTAGCTACTGTCCATCCCAACTATGCTGCTATCAAACCAATGTGCTAGCTACTGTCCATCCCAACTATGCTACTGTCAAACCAATGCACTAGCTACTGTCCATCCCAACTATGCTACTATCAAACCAATGTAATAGCTACTGTCCATCCCAACTATGCTACTATCAAACCAATGTGCTAGCTACTGTCCATCCATCAAACCAATGTGCTAGCTACTGTCCATCCCAACTATGCTACTGTCAAACCAATGCGCTAGCTACTGTCCATCCCAACTATGCTACTATCAAACCAATGCGCTAGCTACTGTCCATCCCAACTATGCTACTATCAAACCAATGCGCTAGCTACTGTCCATCCCAATATCTACTATCAAACCAATGCGCTAGCTACTGTCCATCCCAACTATGCTACTATCAAACCAATGTGGTAGCTACTGTACATCCTACTATCAAACCAATGTGCTAGCTACTGTCCATCCCAACTATGCTACTATCAAACCAATGTGCTAGCTACTGTCCATCCCAACTATGCTACTATCAAACCAATGTGCTAGCTACTGTCCATCCATCAAACCAATGTGCTAGCTACTGTCCATCCCAACTATGCTACTGTCAAACCAATGCGCTAGCTACTGTCCATTCCAACTATACTTCTATCAAACCAATGCGCTAGCTACAGTCCATCCCAACTATGCTACTATCAAACCAATGCGCTAGCTACTGTCCATCCCAACTATGCTACTATCAAACCAATGCGCTAGCTACTGTCCATCCCAACTATGCCACTATCAAACCAATGCGCTAGCTACTGTCCATCCCAACTATGCCACTATCAAACCAATGCGCTAGCTACTGTCCATCCCAACTATGCTACTATCAAACCAATGCGCTAGCTACTGTCCATCCCAACTATGCTACTATCAAACCAATGCGCTAGCTACTGTCCATCCCAACTATGCTACTATCAAACCAATGCGCTAGCTACTGTCCATCCCAACTACTGTATGCCACTATCAAACCAATGCGCTAGCTACTGTCCATCCCAACTATGCCACTATCAAACCAATGCGCTAGCTACTGTCCATCCCAACTATGCTACTATCAAACCAATGCGCTAGCTACTGTCCATCCCAACTATGCTACTATCAAACCAATGCGCTAGCTACTGTCCATCCCAACTATGCTGCTATCAAACCAATGTGCTAGCTACTGTCCATCCCAACTATGCTACTGTCAAACCAATGCGCTAGCTACTGTCCATCCCAACTATGCTACTGTCAAACCAATGCGTTAGCTACTGTCCATCCCAACTATGCTACTATCAAACCAATGCGCTAGCTACTGTCCATCCCAACTATGCTACTATCAAACCAATGCGCTAGCTACTGTCCATCCCAACTATGCTACTATCAAACCAATGCGCTAGCTACTGTCCATCCCAATATCTACTATCAAACCAATGCGCTAGCTACTGTCCATCCCAACTATGCTACTATCAAACCAATGTGGTAGCTACTGTACATCCTACTGTCAAACCAATGTGCTAGCTACTGTCCATCCCAACTATGCTACTATCAAACCAATGTGCTAGCTACTGTCCATCCCAACTATGCTACTATCAAACCAATGTGCTAGCTACTGTCCATCCATCAAACCAATGTGCTAGCTACTGTCCATCCCAACTATGCTACTGTCAAACCAATGCGCTAGCTACTGTCCATTCCAACTATGCTACTATCAAACCAATGCGCTAGCTACAGTCCATCCCAACTATGCTACTATCAAACCAATGCGCTAGCTACTGTCCATCCCAACTATGCTACTATCAAACCAATGCGCTAGCTACTGTCCATCCCAACTATGCCACTATCAAACCAATGCGCTAGCTACTGTCCATCCCAACTATGCCACTATCAAACCAATGCGCTAGCTACTGTCCATCCCAACTATGCTACTATCAAACCAATGCGCTAGCTACTGTCCATCCCAACTATGCCACTATCAAACCAATGCGCTAGCTACTGTCCATCCCAACTATGCTACTATCAAACCAATGCGCTAGCTACTGTCCATCCCAACTATGCTACTATCAAACCAATGCGCTAGCTACTGTCCATCCCAACTATGCTGCTATCAAACCAATGTGCTAGCTACTGTCCATCCCAACTATGCTGCTATCAAACCAATGTGCTAGCTACTGTCCATCCCAACTATGCTACTGTCAAACCAATGCACTAGCTACTGTCCATCCCAACTATGCTACTATCAAACCAATGTAATAGCTACTGTCCATCCCAACTATGCTACTATCAAACCAATGTGCTAGCTACTGTCCATCCATCAAACCAATGTGCTAGCTACTGTCCATCCCAACTATGCTACTGTCAAACCAATGCGCTAGCTACTGTCCATCCCAACTATGCTACTATCAAACCAATGCGCTAGCTACTGTCCATCCCAACTATGCTACTATCAAACCAATGCGCTAGCTACTGTCCATCCCAATATCTACTATCAAACCAATGCGCTAGCTACTGTCCATCCCAACTATGCTACTATCAAACCAATGTGGTAGCTACTGTACATCCTACTATCAAACCAATGTGCTAGCTACTGTCCATCCCAACTATGCTACTATCAAACCAATGTGCTAGCTACTGTCCATCCCAACTATGCTACTATCAAACCAATGTGCTAGCTACTGTCCATCCATCAAACCAATGTGCTAGCTACTGTCCATCCCAACTATGCTACTGTCAAACCAATGCGCTAGCTACTGTCCATTCCAACTATACTTCTATCAAACCAATGCGCTAGCTACAGTCCATCCCAACTATGCTACTATCAAACCAATGCGCTAGCTACTGTCCATCCCAACTATGCTACTATCAAACCAATGCGCTAGCTACTGTCCATCCCAACTATGCCACTATCAAACCAATGCGCTAGCTACTGTCCATCCCAACTATGCCACTATCAAACCAATGCGCTAGCTACTGTCCATCCCAACTATGCTACTATCAAACCAATGCGCTAGCTACTGTCCATCCCAACTATGCTACTATCAAACCAATGCGCTAGCTACTGTCCATCCCAACTATGCTACTATCAAACCAATGCGCTAGCTACTGTCCATCCCAACTACTGTATGCCACTATCAAACCAATGCGCTAGCTACTGTCCATCCCAACTATGCCACTATCAAACTAATGCGCTAGCTACTGTCCATCCCAACTATGCTACTATCAAACCAATGCGCTAGCTACTGTCCATCCCAACTATGCTACTATCAAACCAATGCGCTAGCTACTGTCCATCCCAACTATGCTGCTATCAAACCAATGTGCTAGCTACTGTCCATCCCAACTATGCTACTGTCAAACCAATGCGCTAGCTACTGTCCATCCCAACTATGCTACTGTCAAACCAATGCGTTAGCTACTGTCCATCCCAACTATGCTACTATCAAACCAATGCGCTAGCTACTGTCCATCCCAACTATGCTACTATCAAACCAATGCGCTAGCTACTGTCCATCCCAACTATGCTACTATCAAACCAATGCGCTAGCTACTGTCCATCCCAATATCTACTATCAAACCAATGCGCTAGCTACTGTCCATCCCAACTATGCTACTATCAAACCAATGTGCTAGCTACTGTACATCCTACTGTCAAACCAATGTGCTAGCTACTGTCCATCCCAACTATGCTACTATCAAACCAATGTGCTAGCTACTGTCCATCCCAACTATGCTACTATCAAACCAATGTGCTAGCTACTGTCCATCCATCAAACCAATGTGCTAGCTACTGTCCATCCCAACTATGCTACTGTCAAACCAATGCGCTAGCTACTGTCCATTCCAACTATGCTACTATCAAACCAATGCGCTAGCTACAGTCCATCCCAACTATGCTACTATCAAACCAATGCGCTAGCTACTGTCCATCCCAACTATGCTACTATCAAACCAATGCGCTAGCTACTGTCCATCCCAACTATGCCACTATCAAACCAATGCGCTAGCTACTGTCCATCCCAACTATGCCACTATCAAACCAATGCGCTAGCTACTGTCCATCCCAACTATGCTACTATCAAACCAATGCGCTAGCTACTGTCCATCCCAACTATGCTACTATCAAACCAATGCGCTAGCTACTGTCCATCCCAACTATGCTGCTATCAAACCAATGTGCTAGCTACTGTCCATCCCAACTATGCTGCTATCAAACCAATGTGCTAGCTACTGTCCATCCCAACTATGCTACTGTCAAACCAATGCACTAGCTACTGTCCATCCCAACTATGCTACTATCAAACCAATGTAATAGCTACTGTCCATCCCAACTATGCTACTATCAAACCAATGTGCTAGCTACTGTCCATCCATCAAACCAATGTGCTAGCTACTGTCCATCCCAACTATGCTACTGTCAAACCAATGCGCTAGCTACTGTCCATCCCAACTATGCTACTATCAAACCAATGCGCTAGCTACTGTCCATCCCAACTATGCTACTATCAAACCAATGCGCTAGCTACTGTCCATCCCAATATCTACTATCAAACCAATGCGCTAGCTACTGTCCATCCCAACTATGCTACTATCAAACCAATGTGGTAGCTACTGTACATCCTACTATCAAACCAATGTGCTAGCTACTGTCCATCCCAACTATGCTACTATCAAACCAATGTGCTAGCTACTGTCCATCCCAACTATGCTACTATCAAACCAATGTGCTAGCTACTGTCCATCCATCAAACCAATGTGCTAGCTACTGTCCATCCCAACTATGCTACTGTCAAACCAATGCGCTAGCTACTGTCCATTCCAACTATGCTACTATCAAACCAATGCGCTAGCTACTGTCCATCCCAACTATGCCACTATCAAACCAATGCGCTAGCTACTGTCCATACCAACTATGCCAGTATCAAACCAATGCGCTAGCTACTGTCCATCCCAACTATGCTACTATCAAACCAATGCGCTAGCTACAGTCCATCCCAACTATGCTACTATCAAACCAATGCGCTAGCTACTGTCCATCCCAACTATGCTACTATCAAACCAATGCGCTAGCTACTGTCCATCCCAACTATGCCACTATCAAACCAATGCGCTAGCTACTGTCCATCCCAACTATGCCACTATCAAACCAATGCGCTAGCTACTGTCCATCCCAACTATGCTACTATCAAACCAATGCGCTAGCTACTGTCCATCCCAACTATGCTACTATCAAACCAATGCGCTAGCTACTGTCCATCCCAACTATGCTACTATCAAACCAATGCGCTAGCTACTGTCCATCCCAACTACTGTATGCCACTATCAAACCAATGCGCTAGCTACTGTCCATCCCAACTATGCCACTATCAAACCAATGCGCTAGCTACTGTCCATCCCAACTATGCTACTATCAAACCAATGCGCTAGCTACTGTCCATCCCAACTATGCTACTATCAAACCAATGCGCTAGCTACTGTCCATCCCAACTATGCTGCTATCAAACCAATGTGCTAGCTACTGTCCATCCCAACTATGCTACTGTCAAACCAATGCGCTAGCTACTGTCCATCCCAACTATGCTACTATCAAACCAATGCGCTAGCTACTGTCCATCCCAACTACTGTATGCCACTATCAAACCAATGCGCTAGCTACTGTCCATCCCAACTATGCCACTATCAAACTAATGCGCTAGCTACTGTCCATCCCAACTATGCTACTATCAAACCAATGCGCTAGCTACTGTCCATCCCAACTATGCTACTATCAAACCAATGCGCTAGCTACTGTCCATCCCAACTATGCTGCTATCAAACCAATGTGCTAGCTACTGTCCATCCCAACTATGCTACTGTCAAACCAATGCGCTAGCTACTGTCCATCCCAACTATGCTACTGTCAAACCAATGCGTTAGCTACTGTCCATCCCAACTATGCTACTATCAAACCAATGCGCTAGCTACTGTCCATCCCAACTATGCTACTATCAAACCAATGCGCTAGCTACTGTCCATCCCAACTATGCTACTATCAAACCAATGCGCTAGCTACTGTCCATCCCAATATCTACTATCAAACCAATGCGCTAGCTACTGTCCATCCCAACTATGCTACTATCAAACCAATGTGCTAGCTACTGTACATCCTACTGTCAAACCAATGTGCTAGCTACTGTCCATCCCAACTATGCTACTATCAAACCAATGTGCTAGCTACTGTCCATCCCAACTATGCTACTATCAAACCAATGTGCTAGCTACTGTCCATCCATCAAACCAATGTGCTAGCTACTGTCCATCCCAACTATGCTACTGTCAAACCAATGCGCTAGCTACTGTCCATTCCAACTATGCTACTATCAAACCAATGCGCTAGCTACAGTCCATCCCAACTATGCTACTATCAAACCAATGCGCTAGCTACTGTCCATCCCAACTATGCTACTATCAAACCAATGCGCTAGCTACTGTCCATCCCAACTATGCCACTATCAAACCAATGCGCTAGCTACTGTCCATCCCAACTATGCCACTATCAAACCAATGCGCTAGCTACTGTCCATCCCAACTATGCTACTATCAAACCAATGCGCTAGCTACTGTCCATCCCAACTATGCTACTATCAAACCAATGCGCTAGCTACTGTCCATCCCAACTATGCTGCTATCAAACCAATGTGCTAGCTACTGTCCATCCCAACTATGCTGCTATCAAACCAATGTGCTAGCTACTGTCCATCCCAACTATGCTACTGTCAAACCAATGCACTAGCTACTGTCCATCCCAACTATGCTACTATCAAACCAATGTAATAGCTACTGTCCATCCCAACTATGCTACTATCAAACCAATGTGCTAGCTACTGTCCATCCATCAAACCAATGTGCTAGCTACTGTCCATCCCAACTATGCTACTGTCAAACCAATGCGCTAGCTACTGTCCATCCCAACTATGCTACTATCAAACCAATGCGCTAGCTACTGTCCATCCCAACTATGCTACTATCAAACCAATGCGCTAGCTACTGTCCATCCCAATATCTACTATCAAACCAATGCGCTAGCTACTGTCCATCCCAACTATGCTACTATCAAACCAATGTGGTAGCTACTGTACATCCTACTATCAAACCAATGTGCTAGCTACTGTCCATCCCAACTATGCTACTATCAAACCAATGTGCTAGCTACTGTCCATCCCAACTATGCTACTATCAAACCAATGTGCTAGCTACTGTCCATCCATCAAACCAATGTGCTAGCTACTGTCCATCCCAACTATGCTACTGTCAAACCAATGCGCTAGCTACTGTCCATTCCAACTATGCTACTATCAAACCAATGCGCTAGCTACTGTCCATCCCAACTATGCCACTATCAAACCAATGCGCTAGCTACTGTCCATACCAACTATGCCAGTATCAAACCAATGCGCTAGCTACTGTCCATCCCAACTATGCTACTATCAAACCAATGCGCTAGCTACAGTCCATCCCAACTATGCTACTATCAAACCAATGCGCTAGCTACTGTCCATCCCAACTATGCTACTATCAAACCAATGCGCTAGCTACTGTCCATCCCAACTATGCCACTATCAAACCAATGCGCTAGCTACTGTCCATCCCAACTATGCCACTATCAAACCAATGCGCTAGCTACTGTCCATCCCAACTATGCTACTATCAAACCAATGCGCTAGCTACTGTCCATCCCAACTATGCTACTATCAAACCAATGCGCTAGCTACTGTCCATCCCAACTATGCTACTATCAAACCAATGCGCTAGCTACTGTCCATCCCAACTACTGTATGCCACTATCAAACCAATGCGCTAGCTACTGTCCATCCCAACTATGCCACTATCAAACCAATGCGCTAGCTACTGTCCATCCCAACTATGCTACTATCAAACCAATGCGCTAGCTACTGTCCATCCCAACTATGCTACTATCAAACCAATGCGCTAGCTACTGTCCATCCCAACTATGCTGCTATCAAACCAATGTGCTAGCTACTGTCCATCCCAACTATGCTACTGTCAAACCAATGCGCTAGCTACTGTCCATCCCAACTATGCTACTGTCAAACCAATGCGTTAGCTACTGTCCATCCCAACTATGCTACTATCAAACCAATGCGCTAGCTACTGTCCATCCCAACTATGCTACTATCAAACCAATGCGCTAGCTACTGTCCATCCCAACTATGCTACTATCAAACCAATGCGCTAGCTACTGTCCATCCCAATATCTACTATCAAACCAATGCGCTAGCTACTGTCCATCCCAACTATGCTACTATCAAACCAATGTGGTAGCTACTGTACATCCTACTGTCAAACCAATGTGCTAGCTACTGTCCATCCCAACTATGCTACTATCAAACCAATGTGCTAGCTACTGTCCATCCCAACTATGCTACTATCAAACCAATGTGCTAGCTACTGTCCATCCATCAAACCAATGTGCTAGCTACTGTCCATCCCAACTATGCTACTGTCAAACCAATGCGCTAGCTACTGTCCATTCCAACTATGCTACTATCAAACCAATGCGCTAGCTACAGTCCATCCCAACTATGCTACTATCAAACCAATGCGCTAGCTACTGTCCATCCCAACTATGCTACTATCAAACCAATGCGCTAGCTACTGTCCATCCCAACTATGCCACTATCAAACCAATGCGCTAGCTACTGTCCATCCCAACTATGCCACTATCAAACCAATGCGCTAGCTACTGTCCATCCCAACTATGCTACTATCAAACCAATGCGCTAGCTACTGTCCATCCCAACTATGCTACTATCAAACCAATGCGCTAGCTACTGTCCATCCCAACTATGCTGCTATCAAACCAATGTGCTAGCTACTGTCCATCCCAACTATGCTGCTATCAAACCAATGTGCTAGCTACTGTCCATCCCAACTATGCTACTGTCAAACCAATGCACTAGCTACTGTCCATCCCAACTATGCTACTATCAAACCAATGTAATAGCTACTGTCCATCCCAACTATGCTACTATCAAACCAATGTGCTAGCTACTGTCCATCCATCAAACCAATGTGCTAGCTACTGTCCATCCCAACTATGCTACTGTCAAACCAATGCGCTAGCTACTGTCCATCCCAACTATGCTACTATCAAACCAATGCGCTAGCTACTGTCCATCCCAACTATGCTACTATCAAACCAATGCGCTAGCTACTGTCCATCCCAATATCTACTATCAAACCAATGCGCTAGCTACTGTCCATCCCAACTATGCTACTATCAAACCAATGTGGTAGCTACTGTACATCCTACTATCAAACCAATGTGCTAGCTACTGTCCATCCCAACTATGCTACTATCAAACCAATGTGCTAGCTACTGTCCATCCCAACTATGCTACTATCAAACCAATGTGCTAGCTACTGTCCATCCATCAAACCAATGTGCTAGCTACTGTCCATCCCAACTATGCTACTGTCAAACCAATGCGCTAGCTACTGTCCATTCCAACTATGCTACTATCAAACCAATGCGCTAGCTACTGTCCATCCCAACTATGCCACTATCAAACCAATGCGCTAGCTACTGTCCATACCAACTATGCCAGTATCAAACCAATGCGCTAGCTACTGTCCATCCCAACTATGCTACTATCAAACCAATGCGCTAGCTACTGTCCATCCCAACTATGCTACTATCAAACCAATGTGCTAGCTACTGTCCATCCCAACTATGCTGCTATCAAACCAATGTGCTAGCTACTGTCCATCCCAACTATGCTGCTATCCAACCAATGTGCTAGCTACTGTCCATTCTAACTATGCAACTATCAAACCAATGCGCTAGCTTCTGTCCATCCCAACTATGCCACTATCAAACCAATGCGCTAGCTTCTGTCCATCCCAACTATGCTACTGTCAAACCAATGCGCTAGCTACTGTCCATCCCAACTATGCTACTATCAAACCAATGCGCTAGCTACTGTCCATCCCAACTATGCCACTATCAAACCAATGCGCTAGCTACTGTCCATCCCAACTATGCCACTATCAAACCAATGCGCTAGCTACTGTCCATCCCAACTATGCTACTATCAAACCAATGCGCTAGCTACTGTCCATCCCAACTATGCTACTATCAAACCAATGCGCTAGCTACTGTCCATCCCAACTATGCTGCTATCAAACCAATGTGCTAGCTACTGTCCATCCCAACTATGCTGCTATCAAACCAATGTGCTAGCTACTGTCCATCCCAACTATGCTACTGTCAAACCAATGCACTAGCTACTGTCCATCCCAACTATGCTACTATCAAACCAATGTAATAGCTACTGTCCATCCCAACTATGCTACTATCAAACCAATGTGCTAGCTACTGTCCATCCATCAAACCAATGTGCTAGCTACTGTCCATCCCAACTATGCTACTGTCAAACCAATGCGCTAGCTACTGTCCATCCCTACTATGCTACTATCAAACCAATGCGCTAGCTACTGTCCATCCCAACTATGCTACTATCAAACCAATGCGCTAGCTACTGTCCATCCCAATATCTACTATCAAACCAATGCGCTAGCTACTGTCCATCCCAACTATGCTACTATCAAACCAATGTGGTAGCTACTGTACATCCTACTATCAAACCAATGTGCTAGCTACTGTCCATCCCAACTATGCTACTATCAAACCAATGTGCTAGCTACTGTCCATCCCAACTATGCTACTATCAAACCAATGTGCTAGCTACTGTCCATCCATCAAACCAATGTGCTAGCTACTGTCCATCCCAACTATGCTACTGTCAAACCAATGCGCTAGCTACTGTCCATTCCAACTATACTTCTATCAAACCAATGCGCTAGCTACAGTCCATCCCAACTATGCTACTATCAAACCAATGCGCTAGCTACTGTCCATCCCAACTATGCTACTATCAAACCAATGCGCTAGCTACTGTCCATCCCAACTATGCCACTATCAAACATATGCGCTAGCTACTGTCCATCCCAACTATGCCACTATCAAACCAATGCGCTAGCTACTGTCCATCCCAACTATGCTACTATCAAACCAATGCGCTAGCTACTGTCCATCCCAACTATGCTACTATCAAACCAATGCGCTAGCTACTGTCCATCCCAACTATGCTACTATCAAACCAATGCGCTAGCTACTGTCCATCCCAACTACTGTATGCCACTATCAAACCAATGCGCTAGCTACTGTCCATCCCAACTATGCCACTATCAAACCAATGCGCTAGCTACTGTCCATCCCAACTATGCTACTATATAACCAATGCGCTAGCTACTGTCCATCCCAACTATGCTACTATCAAACCAATGCGCTAGCTACTGTCCATCCCAACTATGCTGCTATCAAACCAATGTGCTAGCTACTGTCCATCCCAACTATGCTACTGTCAAACCAATGCGCTAGCTACTGTCCATCCCAACTATGCTACTGTCAAACCAATGCGTTAGCTACTGTCCATCCCAACTATGCTACTATCAAACCAATGCGCTAGCTACTGTCCATCCCAACTATGCTACTATCAAACCAATGCGCTAGCTACTGTCCATCCCAACTATGCTACTATCAAACCAATGCGCTAGCTACTGTCCATCCCAATATCTACTATCAAACCAATGCGCTAGCTACTGTCCATCCCAACTATGCTACTATCAAACCAATGTGGTAGCTACTGTACATCCTACTGTCAAACCAATGTGCTAGCTACTGTCCATCCCAACTATGCTACTATCAAACCAATGTGCTAGCTACTGTCCATCCCAACTATGCTACTATCAAACCAATGTGCTAGCTACTGTCCATCCATCAAACCAATGTGCTAGCTACTGTCCATCCCAACTATGCTACTGTCAAACCAATGCGCTAGCTACTGTCCATTCCAACTATGCTACTATCAAACCAATGCGCTAGCTACAGTCCATCCCAACTATGCTACTATCAAACCAATGCGCTAGCTACTGTCCATCCCAACTATGCTACTATCAAACCAATGCGCTAGCTACTGTCCATCCCAACTATGCCACTATCAAACCAATGGCCTAGCTACTGTCCATCCCAACTATGCCACTATCAAACCAATGCCCTAGCTACTGTCCATCCCAACTATGCTACTATCAAACCAATGCGCTAGCTACTGTCCATCCCAACTATGCTACTATCAAACCAATGCGCTAGCTACTGTCCATCCCAACTATGCTGCTATCAAACCAATGTGCTAGCTACTGTCCATCCCAACTATGCTGCTATCAAACCAATGTGCTAGCTACTGTCCATCCCAACTATGCTACTGTCAAACCAATGCACTAGCTACTGTCCATCCCAACTATGCTACTATCAAACCAATGTAATAGCTACTGTCCATCCCAACTATGCTACTATCAAACCAATGTGCTAGCTACTGTCCATCCATCAAACCAATGTGCTAGCTACTGTCCATCCCAACTATGCTACTGTCAAACCAATGCGCTAGCTACTGTCCATCCCAACTATGCTACTATCAAACCAATGCGCTAGCTACTGTCCATCCCAACTATGCTACTATCAAACCAATGCGCTAGCTACTGTCCATCCCAATATCTACTATCAAACCAATGCGCTAGCTACTGTCCATCCCAACTATGCTACTATCAAACCAATGTGGTAGCTACTGTACATCCTACTATCAAACCAATGTGCTAGCTACTGTCCATCCCAACTATGCTACTATCAAACCAATGTGCTAGCTACTGTCCATCCCAACTATGCTACTATCAAACCAATGTTCTAGCTACTGTCCATCCATCAAACCAATGTGCTAGCTACTGTCCATCCCAACTATGCTACTGTCAAACCAATGCGCTAGCTACTGTCCATTCCAACTATACTTCTATCAAACCAATGCGCTAGCTACAGTCCATCCCAACTATGCTACTATCAAACCAATGCGCTAGCTACTGTCCATCCCAACTATGCTACTATCAAACCAATGCGCTAGCTACTGTCCATCCCAACTATGCCACTATCAAACCAATGCGCTAGCTACTGTCCATCCCAACTATGCCACTATCAAACCAATGCGCTAGCTACTGTCCATCCCAACTATGCTACTATCAAACCAATGCGCTAGCTACTGTCCATCCCAACTATGCTACTATCAAACCAATGCGCTAGCTACTGTCCATCCCAACTATGCTGCTATCAAACCAATGTGCTAGCTACTGTCCATCCCAACTATGCTGCTATCAAACCAATGTGCTAGCCACTGTCCATCCTAACTATGCCACTATCAAACCAATGCGCTAGCTACTGTCCATCCCAACTATGCTACTGTCAAACCAATGCGCTAGCTACTGTCCATCCCAACTATGCTATCAAACCAATGTAATAGCTACTGTCCATCCCAACTATGCTACTATCAAACCTATGCGCTAGCTACTGTCCATCCCAACTATGCTACTATCAAACCAATGCGCTAGCTACTGTCCATCCCAACTATGCTACTATCAAACCAATGCGCTAGCTACTGTCCATCCCAACTATGCTACTATCAAACCAATGCGCTAGCTACTGTCCATCCCAACTATGCTACTATCAAACCAATGCGCTAGCTACTGTCCATCCCAACTATGCTGCTATCAAACCAATGTGCTAGCTACTGTCCATCCCAACTATGCTGCTATCAAACCAATGTGCTAGCTACTGTCCATCCCAACTATGCTGCTATCAAACCAATGTGCTAGCTACTGTCCATCCCAACTATGCTGCTATCAAACCAATTTGCTAGCTACTGTCCATCCTAACTATGCCACTATCAAACCAATGCACTAGCTACTGTCCATCCCAACTATGCTACTGTCAAACCAATGCGCTAGCTACTGTCCATCCCAACTATGCTACTGTCAAACCAATGCGCTAGCTACTGTCCATTCCAACTATGCTACTATCAAACCAATGCGCTAGCTACAGTCCATCCCAACTATGCTACTATCAAACCAATGCGCTAGCTACTGTCCATCCCAACTATGCTACTATTAAACCAATGCGCTAGCTACTGTCCATCCCAACTATGCCACTATCAAACCAATGCGCTAGCTACTGTCCATCCCAACTATGCCACTATCAAACCAATGCGCTAGCTACTGTCCATCCCAACTATGCTACTATCAAACCAATGCGCTAGCTACTGTCCATCCCAACTATGCTACTATCAAACCAATGCACTAGCTACTGTCCATCCCAACTATGCTACTATCAAACCAATGCGCTAGCTACATTCCATCCCAACTATGCTACTATCAAACCAATGCGCTAGCTACTGTCCATCCCAACTATGCTACTATCAAACCAATGCGCTAGCTACTGTCCATCCCAACTATGATGCTATCAAACCAATGTGCTAGCTACTGTCCATCCCAACTATGCTATCAAACCAATGTGCTAGCTACTGTCCATCCCAACTATGCTATCAAACCAATGTGCTAGCTACTGTCCATCCCAACTATGCTACTATCAAACCAATGTGCTAGCTACTGTCCATCCCAACTATGCTATCAAACCAATGTAATAGCTACTGTCCATCCCAACTATGCTACTATCAAACCAATGCGCTAGCTACTGTCCATCCCAACTATGCTACTATCAAACCAATGCGCTAGCTACTGTCCATCCCAACTATGCTACTATCAAACCAATGCGCTAGCTACTGTCCATCCCAACTATGCTACTATCAAACCAATGCGCTAGCTACTGTCCATCCCAACTATGCTACTATCAAACCAATGTGCTAGCTACTGTCCATCCCAACTATGCTGCTATCAAACCAATGTGCTAGCTACTGTCCATCCCAACTATGCTGCTATCAAACCAATGTGCTAGCTACTGTCCATCCTAACTATGCCACTATCAAACCAATGCGCTAGCTACTGTCCATCCCAACTATGCTACTATCAAACCAATGCGCTAGCTACTGTCCATCCCAACTATGCTGCTATCAAACCAATGTGCTAGCTACTGTCCATCCCAACTATGCTACTGTCAAACCAATGCGCTAGCTACTGTCCATCCCAACTATGCTACTGTCAAACCAATGCGTTAGCTACTGTCCATCCCAACTATGCTACTATCAAACCAATGCGCTAGCTACTGTCCATCCCAACTATGCTACTATCAAACCAATGCGCTAGCTACTGTCCATCCCAACTATGCTACTATCAAACCAATGCGCTAGCTACTGTCCATCCCAATATCTACTATCAAACCAATGCGCTAGCTACTGTCCATCCCAACTATGCTACTATCAAACCAATGTGGTAGCTACTGTACATCCTACTGTCAAACCAATGTGCTAGCTACTGTCCATCCCAACTATGCTACTATCAAACCAATGTGCTAGCTACTGTCCATCCCAACTATGCTACTATCAAACCAATGTGCAAGCTACTGTCCATCCATCAAACCAATGTGCTAGCTACTGTCCATCCCAACTATGCTACTGTC
Organism: Borostomias antarcticus; assembly: GCF_949987555.1. Taxonomy (NCBI): domain Eukaryota; kingdom Metazoa; phylum Chordata; class Actinopteri; order Stomiiformes; family Stomiidae; genus Borostomias; species Borostomias antarcticus. Next base: position 4,304,791 of record NC_140248.1, on the reverse strand, counting down.
AAACCAATGCGCTAGCTACTGTCCATTCCAACTATGCTACTATCAAACCAATGCGCTAGCTACAGTCCATCCCAACTATGCTACTATCAAACCAATGCGCTAGCTACTGTCCATCCCAACTATGCTACTATCAAACCAATGCGCTAGCTACTGTCCATCCCAACTATGCCACTATCAAACCAATGCGCTAGCTACTGTCCATCCCAACTATGCCACTATCAAACCAATGCGCTAGCTACTGTCCATCCCAACTATGCTACTATCAAACCAATGCGCTAGCTACTGTCCATCCCAACTATGCTACTATCAAACCAATGCGCTAGCTACTGTCCATCCCAACTATGCTGCTATCAAACCAATGTGCTAGCTACTGTCCATCCCAACTATGCTGCTATCAAACCAATGTGCTAGCTACTGTCCATCCCAACTATGCTACTGTCAAACCAATGCACTAGCTACTGTCCATCCCAACTATGCTACTATCAAACCAATGTAATAGCTACTGTCCATCCCAACTATGCTACTATCAAACCAATGTGCTAGCTACTGTCCATCCATCAAACCAATGTGCTAGCTACTGTCCATCCCAACTATGCTACTGTCAAACCAATGCGCTAGCTACTGTCCATCCCAACTATGCTACTATCAAACCAATGCGCTAGCTACTGTCCATCCCAACTATGCTACTATCAAACCAATGCGCTAGCTACTGTCCATCCCAATATCTACTATCAAACCAATGCGCTAGCTACTGTCCATCCCAACTATGCTACTATCAAACCAATGTGGTAGCTACTGTACATCCTACTATCAAACCAATGTGCTAGCTACTGTCCATCCCAACTATGCTACTATCAAACCAATGTGCTAGCTACTGTCCATCCCAACTATGCTACTATCAAACCAATGTGCTAGCTACTGTCCATCCATCAAACCAATGTGCTAGCTACTGTCCATCCCAACTATGCTACTGTCAAACCAATGCGCTAGCTACTGTCCATTCCAACTATACTTCTATCAAACCAATGCGCTAGCTACAGTCCATCCCAACTATGCTACTATCAAACCAATGCGCTAGCTACTGTCCATCCCAACTATGCTACTATCAAACCAATGCGCTAGCTACTGTCCATCCCAACTACTGTATGCCACTATCAAACCAATGCGCTAGCTACTGTCCATCCCAACTATGCCACTATCAAACCAATGCGCTAGCTACTGTCCATCCCAACTATGCTACTATCAAACCAATGCGCTAGCTACTGTCCATCCCAACTATGCTACTATCAAACCAATGCGCTAGCTACTGTCCATCCCAACTATGCTGCTATCAAACCAATGTGCTAGCTACTGTCCATCCCAACTATGCTACTGTCAAACCAATGCGCTAGCTACTGTCCATCCCAACTATGCTACTGTCAAACCAATGCGTTAGCTACTGTCCATCCCAACTATGCTACTATCAAACCAATGCGCTAGCTACTGTCCATCCCAACTATGCTACTATCAAACCAATGCGCTAGCTACTGTCCATCCCAACTATGCTACTATCAAACCAATGCGCTAGCTACTGTCCATCCCAATATCTACTATCAAACCAATGCGCTAGCTACTGTCCATCCCAACTATGCTACTATCAAACCAATGTGGTAGCTACTGTACATCCTACTGTCAAACCAATGTGCTAGCTACTGTCCATCCCAACTATGCTACTATCAAACCAATGTGCTAGCTACTGTCCATCCCAACTACTGTATGCCACTATCAAACCAATGCGCTAGCTACTGTCCATCCCAACTATGCCACTATCAAACCAATGCGCTAGCTACTGTCCATCCCAACTATGCTACTATCAAACCAATGCGCTAGCTACTGTCCATCCCAACTATGCTACTATCAAACCAATGCGCTAGCTACTGTCCATCCCAACTATGCTGCTATCAAACCAATGTGCTAGCTACTGTCCATCCCAACTATGCTACTGTCAAACCAATGCGCTAGCTACTGTCCATCCCAACTATGCTACTGTCAAACCAATGCGTTAGCTACTGTCCATCCCAACTATGCTACTATCAAACCAATGCGCTAGCTACTGTCCATCCCAACTATGCTACTATCAAACCAATGCGCTAGCTACTGTCCATCCCAACTATGCTACTATCAAACCAATGCGCTAGCTACTGTCCATCCCAATATCTACTATCAAACCAATGCGCTAGCTACTGTCCATCCCAACTATGCTACTATCAAACCAATGTGGTAGCTACTGTACATCCTACTGTCAAACCAATGTGCTAGCTACTGTCCATCCCAACTATGCTACTATCAAACCAATGTGCTAGCTACTGTCCATCCCAACTATGCTACTATCAAACCAATGTGCTAGCTACTGTCCATCCATCAAACCAATGTGCTAGCTACTGTCCATCCCAACTATGCTACTGTCAAACCAATGCGCTAGCTACTGTCCATTCCAACTATGCTACTATCAAACCAATGCGCTAGCTACAGTCCATCCCAACTATGCTACTATCAAACCAATGCGCTAGCTACTGTCCATCCCAACTATGCTACTATCAAACCAATGCGCTAGCTACTGTCCATCCCAACTATGCCACTATCAAACCAATGCGCTAGCTACTGTCCATCCCAACTATGCCACTATCAAACCAATGCGCTAGCTACTGTCCATCCCAACTATGCTACTATCAAACCAATGCGCTAGCTACTGTCCATCCCAACTATGCTACTATCAAACCAATGCGCTAGCTACTGTCCATCCCAACTATGCTGCTATCAAACCAATGTGCTAGCTACTGTCCATCCCAACTATGCTGCTATCAAACCAATGTGCTAGCTACTGTCCATCCCAACTATGCTACTGTCAAACCAATGCACTAGCTACTGTCCATCCCAACTATGCTACTATCAAACCAATGTAATAGCTACTGTCCATCCCAACTATGCTACTATCAAACCAATGTGCTAGCTACTGTCCATCCATCAAACCAATGTGCTAGCTACTGTCCATCCCAACTATGCTACTGTCAAACCAATGCGCTAGCTACTGTCCATCCCAACTATGCTACTATCAAACCAATGCGCTAGCTACTGTCCATCCCAACTATGCTACTATCAAACCAATGCGCTAGCTACTGTCCATCCCAATATCTACTATCAAACCAATGCGCTAGCTACTGTCCATCCCAACTATGCTACTATCAAACCAATGTGGTAGCTACTGTACATCCTACTATCAAACCAATGTGCTAGCTACTGTCCATCCCAACTATGCTACTATCAAACCAATGTGCTAGCTACTGTCCATCCCAACTATGCTACTATCAAACCAATGTGCTAGCTACTGTCCATCCATCAAACCAATGTGCTAGCTACTGTCCATCCCAACTATGCTACTGTCAAACCAATGCGCTAGCTACTGTCCATTCCAACTATGCTACTATCAAACCAATGCGCTAGCTACTGTCCATCCCAACTATGCCACTATCAAACCAATGCGCTAGCTACTGTCCATACCAACTATGCCAGTATCAAACCAATGCGCTAGCTACTGTCCATCCCAACTATGCTACTATCAAACCAATGCGCTAGCTACTGTCCATCCCAACTATGCTACTATCAAACCAATGTGCTAGCTACTGTCCATCCCAACTATGCTGCTATCAAACCAATGTGCTAGCTACTGTCCATCCCAACTATGCTGCTATCCAACCAATGTGCTAGCTACTGTCCATTCTAACTATGCAACTATCAAACCAATGCGCTAGCTTCTGTCCATCCCAACTATGCCACTATCAAACCAATGCGCTAGCTTCTGTCCATCCCAACTATGCTACTGTCAAACCAATGCGCTAGCTACTGTCCATCCCAACTATGCTACTATCAAACCAATGCGCTAGCTACTGTCCATCCCAACTATGCCACTATCAAACCAATGCGCTAGCTACTGTCCATCCCAACTATGCCACTATCAAACCAATGCGCTAGCTACTGTCCATCCCAACTATGCTACTATCAAACCAATGCGCTAGCTACTGTCCATCCCAACTATGCTACTATCAAACCAATGCGCTAGCTACTGTCCATCCCAACTATGCTGCTATCAAACCAATGTGCTAGCTACTGTCCATCCCAACTATGCTGCTATCAAACCAATGTGCTAGCTACTGTCCATCCCAACTATGCTACTGTCAAACCAATGCACTAGCTACTGTCCATCCCAACTATGCTACTATCAAACCAATGTAATAGCTACTGTCCATCCCAACTATGCTACTATCAAACCAATGTGCTAGCTACTGTCCATCCATCAAACCAATGTGCTAGCTACTGTCCATCCCAACTATGCTACTGTCAAACCAATGCGCTAGCTACTGTCCATCCCAACTATGCTACTATCAAACCAATGCGCTAGCTACTGTCCATCCCAACTATGCTACTATCAAACCAATGCGCTAGCTACTGTCCATCCCAATATCTACTATCAAACCAATGCGCTAGCTACTGTCCATCCCAACTATGCTACTATCAAACCAATGTGGTAGCTACTGTACATCCTACTATCAAACCAATGTGCTAGCTACTGTCCATCCCAACTATGCTACTATCAAACCAATGTGCTAGCTACTGTCCATCCCAACTATGCTACTATCAAACCAATGTGCTAGCTACTGTCCATCCATCAAACCAATGTGCTAGCTACTGTCCATCCCAACTATGCTACTGTCAAACCAATGCGCTAGCTACTGTCCATTCCAACTATACTTCTATCAAACCAATGCGCTAGCTACAGTCCATCCCAACTATGCTACTATCAAACCAATGCGCTAGCTACTGTCCATCCCAACTATGCTACTATCAAACCAATGCGCTAGCTACTGTCCATCCCAACTATGCCACTATCAAACATATGCGCTAGCTACTGTCCATCCCAACTATGCCACTATCAAACCAATGCGCTAGCTACTGTCCATCCCAACTATGCTACTATCAAACCAATGCGCTAGCTACTGTCCATCCCAACTATGCTACTATCAAACCAATGCGCTAGCTACTGTCCATCCCAACTATGCTACTATCAAACCAATGCGCTAGCTACTGTCCATCCCAACTACTGTATGCCACTATCAAACCAATGCGCTAGCTACTGTCCATCCCAACTATGCCACTATCAAACCAATGCGCTAGCTACTGTCCATCCCAACTATGCTACTATATAACCAATGCGCTAGCTACTGTCCATCCCAACTATGCTACTATCAAACCAATGCGCTAGCTACTGTCCATCCCAACTATGCTGCTATCAAACCAATGTGCTAGCTACTGTCCATCCCAACTATGCTACTGTCAAACCAATGCGCTAGCTACTGTCCATCCCAACTATGCTACTGTCAAACCAATGCGTTAGCTACTGTCCATCCCAACTATGCTACTATCAAACCAATGCGCTAGCTACTGTCCATCCCAACTATGCTACTATCAAACCAATGCGCTAGCTACTGTCCATCCCAACTATGCTACTATCAAACCAATGCGCTAGCTACTGTCCATCCCAATATCTACTATCAAACCAATGCGCTAGCTACTGTCCATCCCAACTATGCTACTATCAAACCAATGTGGTAGCTACTGTACATCCTACTGTCAAACCAATGTGCTAGCTACTGTCCATCCCAACTATGCTACTATCAAACCAATGTGCTAGCTACTGTCCATCCCAACTATGCTACTATCAAACCAATGTGCTAGCTACTGTCCATCCATCAAACCAATGTGCTAGCTACTGTCCATCCCAACTATGCTACTGTCAAACCAATGCGCTAGCTACTGTCCATTCCAACTATGCTACTATCAAACCAATGCGCTAGCTACAGTCCATCCCAACTATGCTACTATCAAACCAATGCGCTAGCTACTGTCCATCCCAACTATGCTACTATCAAACCAATGCGCTAGCTACTGTCCATCCCAACTATGCCACTATCAAACCAATGGCCTAGCTACTGTCCATCCCAACTATGCCACTATCAAACCAATGCCCTAGCTACTGTCCATCCCAACTATGCTACTATCAAACCAATGCGCTAGCTACTGTCCATCCCAACTATGCTACTATCAAACCAATGCGCTAGCTACTGTCCATCCCAACTATGCTGCTATCAAACCAATGTGCTAGCTACTGTCCATCCCAACTATGCTGCTATCAAACCAATGTGCTAGCTACTGTCCATCCCAACTATGCTACTGTCAAACCAATGCACTAGCTACTGTCCATCCCAACTATGCTACTATCAAACCAATGTAATAGCTACTGTCCATCCCAACTATGCTACTATCAAACCAATGTGCTAGCTACTGTCCATCCATCAAACCAATGTGCTAGCTACTGTCCATCCCAACTATGCTACTGTCAAACCAATGCGCTAGCTACTGTCCATCCCAACTATGCTACTATCAAACCAATGCGCTAGCTACTGTCCATCCCAACTATGCTACTATCAAACCAATGCGCTAGCTACTGTCCATCCCAATATCTACTATCAAACCAATGCGCTAGCTACTGTCCATCCCAACTATGCTACTATCAAACCAATGTGGTAGCTACTGTACATCCTACTATCAAACCAATGTGCTAGCTACTGTCCATCCCAACTATGCTACTATCAAACCAATGTGCTAGCTACTGTCCATCCCAACTATGCTACTATCAAACCAATGTTCTAGCTACTGTCCATCCATCAAACCAATGTGCTAGCTACTGTCCATCCCAACTATGCTACTGTCAAACCAATGCGCTAGCTACTGTCCATTCCAACTATACTTCTATCAAACCAATGCGCTAGCTACAGTCCATCCCAACTATGCTACTATCAAACCAATGCGCTAGCTACTGTCCATCCCAACTATGCTACTATCAAACCAATGCGCTAGCTACTGTCCATCCCAACTATGCCACTATCAAACCAATGCGCTAGCTACTGTCCATCCCAACTATGCCACTATCAAACCAATGCGCTAGCTACTGTCCATCCCAACTATGCTACTATCAAACCAATGCGCTAGCTACTGTCCATCCCAACTATGCTACTATCAAACCAATGCGCTAGCTACTGTCCATCCCAACTATGCTGCTATCAAACCAATGTGCTAGCTACTGTCCATCCCAACTATGCTGCTATCAAACCAATGTGCTAGCCACTGTCCATCCTAACTATGCCACTATCAAACCAATGCGCTAGCTACTGTCCATCCCAACTATGCTACTGTCAAACCAATGCGCTAGCTACTGTCCATCCCAACTATGCTATCAAACCAATGTAATAGCTACTGTCCATCCCAACTATGCTACTATCAAACCTATGCGCTAGCTACTGTCCATCCCAACTATGCTACTATCAAACCAATGCGCTAGCTACTGTCCATCCCAACTATGCTACTATCAAACCAATGCGCTAGCTACTGTCCATCCCAACTATGCTACTATCAAACCAATGCGCTAGCTACTGTCCATCCCAACTATGCTACTATCAAACCAATGCGCTAGCTACTGTCCATCCCAACTATGCTGCTATCAAACCAATGTGCTAGCTACTGTCCATCCCAACTATGCTGCTATCAAACCAATGTGCTAGCTACTGTCCATCCCAACTATGCTGCTATCAAACCAATGTGCTAGCTACTGTCCATCCCAACTATGCTGCTATCAAACCAATTTGCTAGCTACTGTCCATCCTAACTATGCCACTATCAAACCAATGCACTAGCTACTGTCCATCCCAACTATGCTACTGTCAAACCAATGCGCTAGCTACTGTCCATCCCAACTATGCTACTGTCAAACCAATGCGCTAGCTACTGTCCATTCCAACTATGCTACTATCAAACCAATGCGCTAGCTACAGTCCATCCCAACTATGCTACTATCAAACCAATGCGCTAGCTACTGTCCATCCCAACTATGCTACTATTAAACCAATGCGCTAGCTACTGTCCATCCCAACTATGCCACTATCAAACCAATGCGCTAGCTACTGTCCATCCCAACTATGCCACTATCAAACCAATGCGCTAGCTACTGTCCATCCCAACTATGCTACTATCAAACCAATGCGCTAGCTACTGTCCATCCCAACTATGCTACTATCAAACCAATGCACTAGCTACTGTCCATCCCAACTATGCTACTATCAAACCAATGCGCTAGCTACATTCCATCCCAACTATGCTACTATCAAACCAATGCGCTAGCTACTGTCCATCCCAACTATGCTACTATCAAACCAATGCGCTAGCTACTGTCCATCCCAACTATGATGCTATCAAACCAATGTGCTAGCTACTGTCCATCCCAACTATGCTATCAAACCAATGTGCTAGCTACTGTCCATCCCAACTATGCTATCAAACCAATGTGCTAGCTACTGTCCATCCCAACTATGCTACTATCAAACCAATGTGCTAGCTACTGTCCATCCCAACTATGCTATCAAACCAATGTAATAGCTACTGTCCATCCCAACTATGCTACTATCAAACCAATGCGCTAGCTACTGTCCATCCCAACTATGCTACTATCAAACCAATGCGCTAGCTACTGTCCATCCCAACTATGCTACTATCAAACCAATGCGCTAGCTACTGTCCATCCCAACTATGCTACTATCAAACCAATGCGCTAGCTACTGTCCATCCCAACTATGCTACTATCAAACCAATGTGCTAGCTACTGTCCATCCCAACTATGCTGCTATCAAACCAATGTGCTAGCTACTGTCCATCCCAACTATGCTGCTATCAAACCAATGTGCTAGCTACTGTCCATCCTAACTATGCCACTATCAAACCAATGCGCTAGCTACTGTCCATCCCAACTATGCTACTATCAAACCAATGCGCTAGCTACTGTCCATCCCAACTATGCTGCTATCAAACCAATGTGCTAGCTACTGTCCATCCCAACTATGCTACTGTCAAACCAATGCGCTAGCTACTGTCCATCCCAACTATGCTACTGTCAAACCAATGCGTTAGCTACTGTCCATCCCAACTATGCTACTATCAAACCAATGCGCTAGCTACTGTCCATCCCAACTATGCTACTATCAAACCAATGCGCTAGCTACTGTCCATCCCAACTATGCTACTATCAAACCAATGCGCTAGCTACTGTCCATCCCAATATCTACTATCAAACCAATGCGCTAGCTACTGTCCATCCCAACTATGCTACTATCAAACCAATGTGGTAGCTACTGTACATCCTACTGTCAAACCAATGTGCTAGCTACTGTCCATCCCAACTATGCTACTATCAAACCAATGTGCTAGCTACTGTCCATCCCAACTATGCTACTATCAAACCAATGTGCAAGCTACTGTCCATCCATCAAACCAATGTGCTAGCTACTGTCCATCCCAACTATGCTACTGTCAAACCAATGCGCTAGCTACTGTCCATTCCAACTATGCTACTATCAAACCAATGCGCTAGCTACAGTCCATCCCAACTATGCTACTATCAAACCAATGCGCTAGCTACTGTCCATCCCAACTATGCTACTATCAAACCAATGCGCTAGCTACTGTCCATCCCAACTATGCCACTATCAAACCAATGCGCTAGCTACTGTCCATCCCAACTATGCCACTATCAAACCAATGCGCTAGCTACTGTCCATCCCAACTATGCTACTATCAAACCAATGCGCTAGCTACTGTCCATCCCAACTATGCTACTATCAAACCAATGCGCTAGCTACTGTCCATCCCAACTATGCTGCTATCAAACCAATGTGCTAGCTACTGTCCATCCCAACTATGCTGCTATCAAACCAATGTGCTAGCTACTGTCCATCCCAACTATGCTACTGTCAAACCAATGCACTAGCTACTGTCCATCCCAACTATGCTACTATCAAACCAATGTAATAGCTACTGTCCATCCCAACTATGCTACTATCAAACCAATGTGCTAGCTACTGTCCATCCATCAAACCAATGTGCTAGCTACTGTCCATCCCAACTATGCTACTGTCAAACCAATGCGCTAGCTACTGTCCATCCCAACTATGCTACTATCAAACCAATGCGCTAGCTACTGTCCATCCCAACTATGCTACTATCAAACCAATGCGCTAGCTACTGTCCATCCCAATATCTACTATCAAACCAATGCGCTAGCTACTGTCCATCCCAACTATGCTACTATCAAACCAATGTGGTAGCTACTGTACATCCTACTATCAAACCAATGTGCTAGCTACTGTCCATCCCAACTATGCTACTATCAAACCAATGTGCTAGCTACTGTCCATCCCAACTATGCTACTATCAAACCAATGTGCTAGCTACTGTCCATCCATCAAACCAATGTGCTAGCTACTGTCCATCCCAACTATGCTACTGTCAAACCAATGCGCTAGCTACTGTCCATTCCAACTATACTTCTATCAAACCAATGCGCTAGCTACAGTCCATCCCAACTATGCTACTATCAAACCAATGCGCTAGCTACTGTCCATCCCAACTATGCTACTATCAAACCAATGCGCTAGCTACTGTCCATCCCAACTATGCCACTATCAAACCAATGCGCTAGCTACTGTCCATCCCAACTATGCCACTATCAAACCAATGCGCTAGCTACTGTCCATCCCAACTATGCTACTATCAAACCAATGCGCTAGCTACTGTCCATACCAACTATGCTACTATCAAACCAATGCGCTAGCTACTGTCCATCCCAACTATGCTACTATCAAACCAATGCGCTAGCTACTGTCCATCCCAACTACTGTATGCCACTATCAAACCAATGCGCTAGCTACTGTCCATCCCAACTATGCCACTATCAAACCAATGCGCTAGCTACTGTCCATCCCAACTATGCTACTATATAACCAATGCGCTAGCTACTGTCCATCCCAACTATGCTACTATCAAACCAATGCGCTAGCTACTGTCCATCCCAACTATGCTGCTATCAAACCAATGTGCTAGCTACTGTCCATCCCAACTATGCTACTGTCAAACCAATGCGCTAGCTACTGTCCATCCCAACTATGCTACTGTCAAACCAATGCGTTAGCTACTGTCCATCCCAACTATGCTACTATCAAACCAATGCGCTAGCTACTGTCCATCCCAACTATGCTACTATCAAACCAATGCGCTAGCTACTGTCCATCCCAACTATGCTACTATCAAACCAATGCGCTAGCTACTGTCCATCCCAATATCTACTATCAAACCAATGCGCTAGCTACTGTCCATCCCAACTATGCTACTATCAAACCAATGTGGTAGCTACTGTACATCCTACTGTCAAACCAATGTGCTAGCTACTGTCCATCCCAACTATGCTACTATCAAACCAATGTGCTAGCTACTGTCCATCCCAACTATGCTACTATCAAACCAATGTGCTAGCTACTGTCCATCCATCAAACCAATGTGCTAGCTACTGTCCATCCCAACTATGCTACTGTCAAACCAATGCGCTAGCTACTGTCCATTCCAACTATGCTACTATCAAACCAATGCGCTAGCTACAGTCCATCCCAACTATGCTACTATCAAACCAATGCGCTAGCTACTGTCCATCCCAACTATGCTACTATCAAACCAATGCGCTAGCTACTGTCCATCCCAACTATGCCACTATCAAACCAATGGCCTAGCTACTGTCCATCCCAACTATGCCACTATCAAACCAATGCCCTAGCTACTGTCCATCCCAACTATGCTACTATCAAACCAATGCGCTAGCTACTGTCCATCCCAACTATGCTACTATCAAACCAATGCGCTAGCTACTGTCCATCCCAACTATGCTGCTATCAAACCAATGTGCTAGCTACTGTCCATCCCAACTATGCTGCTATCAAACCAATGTGCTAGCTACTGTCCATCCCAACTATGCTACTGTCAAACCAATGCACTAGCTACTGTCCATCCCAACTATGCTACTATCAAACCAATGTAATAGCTACTGTCCATCCCAACTATGCTACTATCAAACCAATGTGCTAGCTACTGTCCATCCATCAAACCAATGTGCTAGCTACTGTCCATCCCAACTATGCTACTGTCAAACCAATGCGCTAGCTACTGTCCATCCCAACTATGCTACTATCAAACCAATGCGCTAGCTACTGTCCATCCCAACTATGCTACTATCAAACCAATGCGCTAGCTACTGTCCATCCCAATATCTACTATCAAACCAATGCGCTAGCTACTGTCCATCCCAACTATGCTACTATCAAACCAATGTGGTAGCTACTGTACATCCTACTATCAAACCAATGTGCTAGCTACTGTCCATCCCAACTATGCTACTATCAAACCAATGTGCTAGCTACTGTCCATCCCAACTATGCTACTATCAAACCAATGTGCTAGCTACTGTCCATCCATCAAACCAATGTGCTAGCTACTGTCCATCCCAACTATGCTACTGTCAAACCAATGCGCTAGCTACTGTCCATTCCAACTATACTTCTATCAAACCAATGCGCTAGCTACAGTCCATCCCAACTATGCTACTATCAAACCAATGCGCTAGCTACTGTCCATCCCAACTATGCTACTATCAAACCAATGCGCTAGCTACTGTCCATCCCAACTATGCCACTATCAAACATATGCGCTAGCTACTGTCCATCCCAACTATGCCACTATCAAACCAATGCGCTAGCTACTGTCCATCCCAACTATGCTACTATCAAACCAATGCGCTAGCTACTGTCCATCCCAACTATGCTACTATCAAACCAATGCGCTAGCTACTGTCCATCCCAACTATGCTACTATCAAACCAATGCGCTAGCTACTGTCCATCCCAACTACTGTATGCCACTATCAAACCAATGCGCTAGCTACTGTCCATCCCAACTATGCCACTATCAAACCAATGCGCTAGCTACTGTCCATCCCAACTATGCTACTATATAACCAATGCGCTAGCTACTGTCCATCCCAACTATGCTACTATCAAACCAATGCGCTAGCTACTGTCCATCCCAACTATGCTGCTATCAAACCAATGTGCTAGCTACTGTCCATCCCAACTATGCTACTGTCAAACCAATGCGCTAGCTACTGTCCATCCCAACTATGCTACTGTCAAACCAATGCGTTAGCTACTGTCCATCCCAACTATGCTACTATCAAACCAATGCGCTAGCTACTGTCCATCCCAACTATGCTACTATCAAACCAATGCGCTAGCTACTGTCCATCCCAACTATGCTACTATCAAACCAATGCGCTAGCTACTGTCCATCCCAATATCTACTATCAAACCAATGCGCTAGCTACTGTCCATCCCAACTATGCTACTATCAAACCAATGTGGTAGCTACTGTACATCCTACTGTCAAACCAATGTGCTAGCTACTGTCCATCCCAACTATGCTACTATCAAACCAATGTGCTAGCTACTGTCCATCCCAACTATGCTACTATCAAACCAATGTGCTAGCTACTGTCCATCCATCAAACCAATGTGCTAGCTACTGTCCATCCCAACTATGCTACTGTCAAACCAATGCGCTAGCTACTGTCCATTCCAACTATGCTACTATCAAACCAATGCGCTAGCTACAGTCCATCCCAACTATGCTACTATCAAACCAATGCGCTAGCTACTGTCCATCCCAACTATGCTACTATCAAACCAATGCGCTAGCTACTGTCCATCCCAACTATGCCACTATCAAACCAATGGCCTAGCTACTGTCCATCCCAACTATGCCACTATCAAACCAATGCCCTAGCTACTGTCCATCCCAACTATGCTACTATCAAACCAATGCGCTAGCTACTGTCCATCCCAACTATGCTACTATCAAACCAATGCGCTAGCTACTGTCCATCCCAACTATGCTGCTATCAAACCAATGTGCTAGCTACTGTCCATCCCAACTATGCTGCTATCAAACCAATGTGCTAGCTACTGTCCATCCCAACTATGCTACTGTCAAACCAATGCACTAGCTACTGTCCATCCCAACTATGCTACTATCAAACCAATGTAATAGCTACTGTCCATCCCAACTATGCTACTATCAAACCAATGTGCTAGCTACTGTCCATCCATCAAACCAATGTGCTAGCTACTGTCCATCCCAACTATGCTACTGTCAAACCAATGCGCTAGCTACTGTCCATCCCAACTATGCTACTATCAAACCAATGCGCTAGCTACTGTCCATCCCAACTATGCTACTATCAAACCAATGCGCTAGCTACTGTCCATCCCAATATCTACTATCAAACCAATGCGCTAGCTACTGTCCATCCCAACTATGCTACTATCAAACCAATGTGGTAGCTACTGTACATCCTACTATCAAACCAATGTGCTAGCTACTGTCCATCCCAACTATGCTACTATCAAACCAATGTGCTAGCTACTGTCCATCCCAACTATGCTACTATCAAACCAATGTTCTAGCTACTGTCCATCCATCAAACCAATGTGCTAGCTACTGTCCATCCCAACTATGCTACTGTCAAACCAATGCGCTAGCTACTGTCCATTCCAACTATACTTCTATCAAACCAATGCGCTAGCTACAGTCCATCCCAACTATGCTACTATCAAACCAATGCGCTAGCTACTGTCCATCCCAACTATGCTACTATCAAACCAATGCGCTAGCTACTGTCCATCCCAACTATGCCACTATCAAACCAATGCGCTAGCTACTGTCCATCCCAACTATGCCACTATCAAACCAATGCGCTAGCTACTGTCCATCCCAACTATGCTACTATCAAACCAATGCGCTAGCTACTGTCCATCCCAACTATGCTACTATCAAACCAATGCGCTAGCTACTGTCCATCCCAACTATGCTGCTATCAAACCAATGTGCTAGCTACTGTCCATCCCAACTATGCTGCTATCAAACCAATGTGCTAGCCACTGTCCATCCTAACTATGCCACTATCAAACCAATGCGCTAGCTACTGTCCATCCCAACTATGCTACTGTCAAACCAATGCGCTAGCTACTGTCCATCCCAACTATGCTATCAAACCAATGTAATAGCTACTGTCCATCCCTACTATGCTACTATCAAACCTATGCGCTAGCTACTGTCCATCCCAACTATGCTACTATCAAACCAATGCGCTAGCTACTGTCCATCCCAACTATGCTACTATCAAACCAATGCGCTAGCTACTGTCCATCCCAACTATGCTACTATCAAACCAATGCGCTAGCTACTGTCCATCCCAACTATGCTACTATCAAACCAATGCGCTAGCTACTGTCCATCCCAACTATGCTGCTATCAAACCAATGTGCTAGCTACTGTCCATCCCAACTATGCTGCTATCAAACCAATGTGCTAGCTACTGTCCATCCCAACTATGCTGCTATCAAACCAATGTGCTAGCTACTGTCCATCCCAACTATGCTGCTATCAAACCAATTTGCTAGCTACTGTCCATCCTAACTATGCCACTATCAAACCAATGCACTAGCTACTGTCCATCCCAACTATGCTACTGTCAAACCAATGCGCTAGCTACTGTCCATCCCAACTATGCTACTGTCAAACCAATGCGCTAGCTACTGTCCATTCCAACTATGCTACTATCAAACCAATGCGCTAGCTACAGTCCATCCCAACTATGCTACTATCAAACCAATGCGCTAGCTACTGTCCATCCCAACTATGCTACTATTAAACCAATGCGCTAGCTACTGTCCATCCCAACTATGCCACTATCAAACCAATGCGCTAGCTACTGTCCATCCCAACTATGCCACTATCAAACCAATGCGCTAGCTACTGTCCATCCCAACTATGCTACTATCAAACCAATGCGCTAGCTACTGTCCATCCCAACTATGCTACTATCAAACCAATGCACTAGCTACTGTCCATCCCAACTATGCTACTATCAAACCAATGCGCTAGCTACATTCCATCCCAACTATGCTACTATCAAACCAATGCGCTAGCTACTGTCCATCCCAACTATGCTACTATCAAACCAATGCGCTAGCTACTGTCCATCCCAACTATGATGCTATCAAACCAATGTGCTAGCTACTGTCCATCCCAACTATGCTATCAAACCAATGTGCTAGCTACTGTCCATCCCAACTATGCTATCAAACCAATGTGCTAGCTACTGTCCATCCCAACTATGCTACTATCAAACCAATGTGCTAGCTACTGTCCATCCCAACTATGCTATCAAACCAATGTAATAGCTACTGTCCATCCCAACTATGCTACTATCAAACCAATGCGCTAGCTACTGTCCATCCCAACTATGCTACTATCAAACCAATGCGCTAGCTACTGTCCATCCCAACTATGCTACTATCAAACCAATGCGCTAGCTACTGTCCATCCCAACTATGCTACTATCAAACCAATGCGCTAGCTACTGTCCATCCCAACTATGCTACTATCAAACCAATGTGCTAGCTACTGTCCATCCCAACTATGCTGCTATCAAACCAATGTGCTAGCTACTGTCCATCCCAACTATGCTGCTATCAAACCAATGTGCTAGCTACTGTCCATCCTAACTATGCCACTATCAAACCAATGCGCTAGCTACTGTCCATCCCAACTATGCTACTATCAAACCAATGCGCTAGCTACTGTCCATCCCAACTATGCTGCTATCAAACCAATGTGCTAGCTACTGTCCATCCCAACTATGCTACTGTCAAACCAATGCGCTAGCTACTGTCCATCCCAACTATGCTACTGTCAAACCAATGCGTTAGCTACTGTCCATCCCAACTATGCTACTATCAAACCAATGCGCTAGCTACTGTCCATCCCAACTATGCTACTATCAAACCAATGCGCTAGCTACTGTCCATCCCAACTATGCTACTATCAAACCAATGCGCTAGCTACTGTCCATCCCAATATCTACTATCAAACCAATGCGCTAGCTACTGTCCATCCCAACTATGCTACTATCAAACCAATGTGGTAGCTACTGTACATCCTACTGTCAAACCAATGTGCTAGCTACTGTCCATCCCAACTATGCTACTATCAAACCAATGTGCTAGCTACTGTCCATCCCAACTATGCTACTATCAAACCAATGTGCAAGCTACTGTCCATCCATCAAACCAATGTGCTAGCTACTGTCCATCCCAACTATGCTACTGTCAAACCAATGCGCTAGCTACTGTCCATTCCAACTATGCTACTATCAAACCAATGCGCTAGCTACAGTCCATCCCAACTATGCTACTATCAAACCAATGCGCTAGCTACTGTCCATCCCAACTATGCTACTATCAAACCAATGCGCTAGCTACTGTCCATCCCAACTATGCCACTATCAAACCAATGCGCTAGCTACTGTCCATCCCAACTATGCCACTATCAAACCAATGCGCTAGCTACTGTCCATCCCAACTATGCTACTATCAAACCAATGCGCTAGCTACTGTCCATCCCAACTATGCTACTATCAAACCAATGCGCTAGCTACTGTCCATCCCAACTATGCTGCTATCAAACCAATGTGCTAGCTACTGTCCATCCCAACTATGCTGCTATCAAACCAATGTGCTAGCTACTGTCCATCCCAACTATGCTACTGTCAAACCAATGCACTAGCTACTGTCCATCCCAACTATGCTACTATCAAACCAATGTAATAGCTACAGTCCATCCCAACTATGCTACTATCAAACCAATGTGCTAGCTACTGTCCATCCATCAAACCAATGTGCTAGCTACTGTCCATCCCAACTATGCTACTGTCAAACCAATGCGCTAGCTACTGTCCATCCCAACTATGCTACTATCAAACCAATGCGCTAGCTACTGTCCATCCCAACTATGCTACTATCAAACCAATGCGCTAGCTACTGTCCATCCCAATATCTACTATCAAACCAATGCGCTAGCTACTGTCCATCCCAACTATGCTACTATCAAACCAATGTGGTAGCTACTGTACATCCTACTATCAAACCAATGTGCTAGCTACTGTCCATCCCAACTATGCTACTATCAAACCAATGTGCTAGCTACTGTCCATCCCAACTATGCTACTATCAAACCAATGTGCTAGCTACTGTCCATCCATCAAACCAATGTGCTAGCTACTGTCCATCCCAACTATGCTACTGTCAAACCAATGCGCTAGCTACTGTCCATTCCAACTATACTTCTATCAAACCAATGCGCTAGCTACAGTCCATCCCAACTATGCTACTATCAAACCAATGCGCTAGCTACTGTCCATCCCAACTATGCTACTATCAAACCAATGCGCTAGCTACTGTCCATCCCAACTACTGTATGCCACTATCAAACCAATGCGCTAGCTACTGTCCATCCCAACTATGCCACTATCAAACCAATGCGCTAGCTACTGTCCATCCCAACTATGCTACTATATAACCAATGCGCTAGCTACTGTCCATCCCAACTATGCTACTATCAAACCAATGCGCTAGCTACTGTCCATCCCAACTATGCTGCTATCAAACCAATGTGCTAGCTACTGTCCATCCCAACTATGCTACTGTCAAACCAATGCGCTAGCTACTGTCCATCCCAACTATGCTACTGTCAAACCAATGCGTTAGCTACTGTCCATCCCAACTATGCTACTATCAAACCAATGCGCTAGCTACTGTCCATCCCAACTATGCTACTATCAAACCAATGCGCTAGCTACTGTCCATCCCAACTATGCTACTATCAAACCAATGCGCTAGCTACTGTCCATCCCAATATCTACTATCAAACCAATGCGCTAGCTACTGTCCATCCCAACTATGCTACTATCAAACCAATGTGGTAGCTACTGTACATCCTACTGTCAAACCAATGTGCTAGCTACTGTCCATCCCAACTATGCTACTATCAAACCAATGTGCTAGCTACTGTCCATCCCAACTATGCTACTATCAAACCAATGTGCTAGCTACTGTCCATCCATCAAACCAATGTGCTAGCTACTGTCCATCCCAACTATGCTACTGTCAAACCAATGCGCTAGCTACTGTCCATTCCAACTATGCTACTATCAAACCAATGCGCTAGCTACAGTCCATCCCAACTATGCTACTATCAAACCAATGCGCTAGCTACTGTCCATCCCAACTATGCTACTATCAAACCAATGCGCTAGCTACTGTCCATCCCAACTATGCCACTATCAAACCAATGGCCTAGCTACTGTCCATCCCAACTATGCCACTATCAAACCAATGCCCTAGCTACTGTCCATCCCAACTATGCTACTATCAAACCAATGCGCTAGCTACTGTCCATCCCAACTATGCTACTATCAAACCAATGCGCTAGCTACTGTCCATCCCAACTATGCTGCTATCAAACCAATGTGCTAGCTACTGTCCATCCCAACTATGCTGCTATCAAACCAATGTGCTAGCTACTGTCCATCCCAACTATGCTACTGTCAAACCAATGCACTAGCTACTGTCCATCCCAACTATGCTACTATCAAACCAATGTAATAGCTACTGTCCATCCCAACTATGCTACTATCAAACCAATGTGCTAGCTACTGTCCATCCATCAAACCAATGTGCTAGCTACTGTCCATCCCAACTATGCTACTGTCAAACCAATGCGCTAGCTACTGTCCATCCCAACTATGCTACTATCAAACCAATGCGCTAGCTACTGTCCATCCCAACTATGCTACTATCAAACCAATGCGCTAGCTACTGTCCATCCCAATATCTACTATCAAACCAATGCGCTAGCTACTGTCCATCCCAACTATGCTACTATCAAACCAATGTGGTAGCTACTGTACATCCTACTATCAAACCAATGTGCTAGCTACTGTCCATCCCAACTATGCTACTATCAAACCAATGTGCTAGCTACTGTCCATCCCAACTATGCTACTATCAAACCAATGTTCTAGCTACTGTCCATCCATCAAACCAATGTGCTAGCTACTGTCCATCCCAACTATGCTACTGTCAAACCAATGCGCTAGCTACTGTCCATTCCAACTATACTTCTATCAAACCAATGCGCTAGCTACAGTCCATCCCAACTATGCTACTATCAAACCAATGCGCTAGCTACTGTCCATCCCAACTATGCTACTATCAAACCAATGCGCTAGCTACTGTCCATCCCAACTATGCCACTATCAAACCAATGCGCTAGCTACTGTCCATCCCAACTATGCCACTATCAAACCAATGCGCTAGCTACTGTCCATCCCAACTATGCTACTATCAAACCAATGCGCTAGCTACTGTCCATCCCAACTATGCTACTATCAAACCAATGCGCTAGCTACTGTCCATCCCAACTATGCTGCTATCAAACCAATGTGCTAGCTACTGTCCATCCCAACTATGCTGCTATCAAACCAATGTGCTAGCCACTGTCCATCCTAACTATGCCACTATCAAACCAATGCGCTAGCTACTGTCCATCCCAACTATGCTACTGTCAAACCAATGCGCTAGCTACTGTCCATCCCAACTATGCTATCAAACCAATGTAATAGCTACTGTCCATCCCAACTATGCTACTATCAAACCTATGCGCTAGCTACTGTCCATCCCAACTATGCTACTATCAAACCAATGCGCTAGCTACTGTCCATCCCAACTATGCTACTATCAAACCAATGCGCTAGCTACTGTCCATCCCAACTATGCTACTATCAAACCAATGCGCTAGCTACTGTCCATCCCAACTATGCTACTATCAAACCAATGCGCTAGCTACTGTCCATCCCAACTATGCTGCTATCAAACCAATGTGCTAGCTACTGTCCATCCCAACTATGCTGCTATCAAACCAATGTGCTAGCTACTGTCCATCCCAACTATGCTGCTATCAAACCAATGTGCTAGCTACTGTCCATCCCAACTATGCTGCTATCAAACCAATTTGCTAGCTACTGTCCATCCTAACTATGCCACTATCAAACCAATGCACTAGCTACTGTCCATCCCAACTATGCTACTGTCAAACCAATGCGCTAGCTACTGTCCATCCCAACTATGCTACTGTCAAACCAATGCGCTAGCTACTGTCCATTCCAACTATGCTACTATCAAACCAATGCGCTAGCTACAGTCCATCCCAACTATGCTACTATCAAACCAATGCGCTAGCTACTGTCCATCCCAACTATGCTACTATCAAACCAATGCGCTAGCTACTGTCCATCCCAACTATGCCACTATCAAACCAATGCGCTAGCTACTGTCCATCCCAACTATGCCACTATCAAACCAATGCGCTAGCTACTGTCCATCCCAACTATGCTACTA
The DNA here is from genome assembly GCF_949987555.1 of Borostomias antarcticus. Classification (NCBI taxonomy): domain Eukaryota; kingdom Metazoa; phylum Chordata; class Actinopteri; order Stomiiformes; family Stomiidae; genus Borostomias; species Borostomias antarcticus. The sequence continues at coordinate 4,283,478 of NC_140248.1, read as the reverse complement.
TCAAACCAATGCGCTAGCTACTGTCCATCCCAACTATGCTACTATCAAACCAATGCACTAGCTACTGTCCATCCCAACTATGCTACTATCAAACCAATGCGCTAGCTACATTCCATCCCAACTATGCTACTATCAAACCAATGCGCTAGCTACTGTCCATCCCAACTATGCTACTATCAAACCAATGCGCTAGCTACTGTCCATCCCAACTATGATGCTATCAAACCAATGTGCTAGCTACTGTCCATCCCAACTATGCTATCAAACCAATGTGCTAGCTACTGTCCATCCCAACTATGCTATCAAACCAATGTGCTAGCTACTGTCCATCCCAACTATGCTACTATCAAACCAATGTGCTAGCTACTGTCCATCCCAACTATGCTATCAAACCAATGTAATAGCTACTGTCCATCCCAACTATGCTACTATCAAACCAATGCGCTAGCTACTGTCCATCCCAACTATGCTACTATCAAACCAATGCGCTAGCTACTGTCCATCCCAACTATGCTACTATCAAACCAATGCGCTAGCTACTGTCCATCCCAACTATGCTACTATCAAACCAATGCGCTAGCTACTGTCCATCCCAATATCTACTATCAAACCAATGCGCTAGCTACTGTCCATCCCAACTATGCTACTATCAAACCAATGTGGTAGCTACTGTACATCCTACTATCAAACCAATGTGCTAGCTACTGTCCATCCCAACTATGCTACTATCAAACCAATGTGCTAGCTACTGTCCATCCCAACTATGCTACTATCAAACCAATGTTCTAGCTACTGTCCATCCATCAAACCAATGTGCTAGCTACTGTCCATCCCAACTATGCTACTGTCAAACCAATGCGCTAGCTACTGTCCATTCCAACTATACTTCTATCAAACCAATGCGCTAGCTACAGTCCATCCCAACTATGCTACTATCAAACCAATGCGCTAGCTACTGTCCATCCCAACTATGCTACTATCAAACCAATGCGCTAGCTACTGTCCATCCCAACTATGCCACTATCAAACCAATGCGCTAGCTACTGTCCATCCCAACTATGCCACTATCAAACCAATGCGCTAGCTACTGTCCATCCCAACTATGCTACTATCAAACCAATGCGCTAGCTACTGTCCATCCCAACTATGCTACTATCAAACCAATGCGCTAGCTACTGTCCATCCCAACTATGCTGCTATCAAACCAATGTGCTAGCTACTGTCCATCCCAACTATGCTGCTATCAAACCAATGTGCTAGCCACTGTCCATCCTAACTATGCCACTATCAAACCAATGCGCTAGCTACTGTCCATCCCAACTATGCTACTGTCAAACCAATGCGCTAGCTACTGTCCATCCCAACTATGCTATCAAACCAATGTAATAGCTACTGTCCATCCCAACTATGCTACTATCAAACCTATGCGCTAGCTACTGTCCATCCCAACTATGCTACTATCAAACCAATGCGCTAGCTACTGTCCATCCCAACTATGCTACTATCAAACCAATGCGCTAGCTACTGTCCATCCCAACTATGCTACTATCAAACCAATGCGCTAGCTACTGTCCATCCCAACTATGCTACTATCAAACCAATGCGCTAGCTACTGTCCATCCCAACTATGCTGCTATCAAACCAATGTGCTAGCTACTGTCCATCCCAACTATGCTGCTATCAAACCAATGTGCTAGCTACTGTCCATCCCAACTATGCTGCTATCAAACCAATGTGCTAGCTACTGTCCATCCCAACTATGCTGCTATCAAACCAATTTGCTAGCTACTGTCCATCCTAACTATGCCACTATCAAACCAATGCACTAGCTACTGTCCATCCCAACTATGCTACTGTCAAACCAATGCGCTAGCTACTGTCCATCCCAACTATGCTACTGTCAAACCAATGCGCTAGCTACTGTCCATTCCAACTATGCTACTATCAAACCAATGCGCTAGCTACAGTCCATCCCAACTATGCTACTATCAAACCAATGCGCTAGCTACTGTCCATCCCAACTATGCTACTATCAAACCAATGCGCTAGCTACTGTCCATCCCAACTATGCCACTATCAAACCAATGCGCTAGCTACTGTCCATCCCAACTATGCCACTATCAAACCAATGCGCTAGCTACTGTCCATCCCAACTATGCTACTATCAAACCAATGCGCTAGCTACTGTCCATCCCAACTATGCTACTATCAAACCAATGCACTAGCTACTGTCCATCCCAACTATGCTACTATCAAACCAATGCGCTAGCTACATTCCATCCCAACTATGCTACTATCAAACCAATGCGCTAGCTACTGTCCATCCCAACTATGCTACTATCAAACCAATGCGCTAGCTACTGTCCATCCCAACTATGATGCTATCAAACCAATGTGCTAGCTACTGTCCATCCCAACTATGCTATCAAACCAATGTGCTAGCTACTGTCCATCCCAACTATGCTATCAAACCAATGTGCTAGCTACTGTCCATCCCAACTATGCTACTATCAAACCAATGTGCTAGCTACTGTCCATCCCAACTATGCTATCAAACCAATGTAATAGCTACTGTCCATCCCAACTATGCTACTATCAAACCAATGCGCTAGCTACTGTCCATCCCAACTATGCTACTATCAAACCAATGCGCTAGCTACTGTCCATCCCAACTATGCTACTATCAAACCAATGCGCTAGCTACTGTCCATCCCAACTATGCTACTATCAAACCAATGCGCTAGCTACTGTCCATCCCAACTATGCTACTATCAAACCAATGTGCTAGCTACTGTCCATCCCAACTATGCTGCTATCAAACCAATGTGCTAGCTACTGTCCATCCCAACTATGCTGCTATCAAACCAATGTGCTAGCTACTGTCCATCCTAACTATGCCACTATCAAACCAATGCGCTAGCTACTGTCCATCCCAACTATGCTACTATCAAACCAATGCGCTAGCTACTGTCCATCCCAACTATGCCACTATCAAACCAATGCGCTAGCTACTGTCCATCCCAACTATGCCACTATCAAACCAATGCGCTAGCTACTGTCCATCCCAACTATGCTACTGTCAAACCAATGCGCTAGCTACTGTCCATCCCAACTATGCTATCAAACCAATGTAATAGCTACTGTCCATCCCAACTATGCTACTATCAAACCTATGCGCTAGCTACTGTCCATCCCAACTATGCTACTATCAAACCAATGCGCTAGCTACTGTCCATCCCAACTATGCTACTATCAAACCAATGCGCTAGCTACTGTCCATCCCAACTATGCTACTATCAAACCAATGCGCTAGCTACTGTCCATCCCAACTATGCTACTATCAAACCAATGCGCTAGCTACTGTCCATCCCAACTATGCTGCTATCAAACCAATGTGCTAGCTACTGTCCATCCCAACTATGCTGCTATCAAACCAATGTGCTAGCTACTGTCCATCCCAACTATGCTGCTATCAAACCAATGTGCTAGCTACTGTCCATCCTAACTATGCCACTATCAAACCAATGCACTAGCTACTGTCCATCCCAACTATGCTACTGTCAAACCAATGCGCTAGCTACTGTCCATCCCAACTATGCTACTGTCAAACCAATGCGCTAGCTACTGTCCATTCCAACTATGCTACTATCAAACCAATGCGCTAGCTACAGTCCATCCCAACTATGCTACTATCAAACCAATGCGCTAGCTACTGTCCATCCCAACTATGCTACTATCAAACCAATGCGCTAGCTACTGTCCATCCCAACTATGCCACTATCAAACCAATGCAATAGCTACTGTCCATCACAACTATGCCACTATCAAACCAATGCGCTAGCTACTGTCCATCCCAACTATGCTACTATCAAACCAATGCGCTAGCTACTGTCCATCCCAACTATGCTACTATCAAACCAATGCACTAGCTACTGTCCATCCCAACTATGCTACTATCAAACCAATGCGCTAGCTACATTCCATCCCAACTATGCTACTATCAAACCAATGCGCTAGCTACTGTCCATCCCAACTATGCTACTATCAAACCAATGCGCTAGCTACTGTCCATCCCAACTATGATGCTATCAAACCAATGTGCTAGCTACTGTCCATCCCAACTATGCTATCAAACCAATGTGCTAGCTACTGTCCATCCCAACTATGCTATCAAACCAATGTGCTAGCTACTGTCCATCCCAACTATGCTACTATCAAACCAATGTGCTAGCTACTGTCCATCCCAACTATGCTATCAAACCAATGTAATAGCTACTGTCCATCCCAACTATGCTACTATCAAACCAATGCGCTAGCTACTGTCCATCCCAACTATGCTACTATCAAACCAATGCGCTAGCTACTGTCCATCCCAACTATGCTACTATCAAACCAATGCGCTAGCTACTGTCCATCCCAACTATGCTACTATCAAACCAATGCGCTAGCTACTGTCCATCCCAACTATGCTACTATCAAACCAATGTGCTAGCTACTGTCCATCCCAACTATGCTGCTATCAAACCAATGTGCTAGCTACTGTCCATCCCAACTATGCTGCTATCAAACCAATGTGCTAGCTACTGTCCATCCTAACTATGCCACTATCAAACCAATGCGCTAGCTACTGTCTATCCCAACTATGCCACTGTCAAACCAATGCGCTAGCTACTGTCCATCCCAACTATGCTACTGTCAAACCAATGCGCTAGCTACTGTCCATCCCAACTATGCTACTGTCAAACCAATGCGCTAGCTACTGTCCATCCCAACTATGCTACTATCAAACCAATGCGCTAGCTACTGTCCATCCCAACTATGCTACTATCAAACCAATGCGCTAGCTACTGTCCATCCCAATATCTACTATCAAACCAATGCGCTAGCTACTGTCCATCCCAACTATGCTACTATCAAACCAATGTGCTAGCTACTGTCCATCCATCAAACCAATGTGCTAGCTACTGTCCATCCCAACTATGCTACTGTCAAACCAATGCGCTAGCTACTGTCCATTCCAACTATACTTCTATCAAACCAATGCGCTAGCTACAGTCCATCCCAACTATGCTACTATCAAACCAATGCGCTAGCTACTGTCCATCCCAACTATGCTACTATCAAACCAATGCGCTAGCTACTGTCCATCCCAACTATGCCACTATCAAACCAATGCGCTAGCTACTGTCCATCCCAACTATGCTACTATCAAACCAATGCGCTAGCTACTGTCCATCCCAACTATGCTACTATCAAACCAATGCGCTAGCTACTGTCCATCCCAACTATGCTACTATCAAACCAATGTGCTAGCTACTGTCCATCCCAACTATGCTGCTATCAAACCAATGTGCTAGCTACTGTCCATCCCAACTATGCTGCTATCAAACCAATGTGCTAGCTACTGTCCATCCTAACTATGCCACTATCAAACCAATGCGCTAGCTACTGTCCATCCCAACTATGCTACTATCAAACCAATGCGCTAGCTACTGTCCATCCCAACTATGCTGCTATCAAACCAATGTGCTAGCTACTGTCCATCCCAACTATGCTACTGTCAAACCAATGCGCTAGCTACTGTCCATCCCAACTATGCTACTGTCAAACCAATGCGTTAGCTACTGTCCATCCCAACTATGCTACTATCAAACCAATGCGCTAGCTACTGTCCATCCCAACTATGCTACTATCAAACCAATGCGCTAGCTACTGTCCATCCCAACTATGCTACTATCAAACCAATGCGCTAGCTACTGTCCATCCCAATATCTACTATCAAACCAATGCGCTAGCTACTGTCCATCCCAACTATGCTACTATCAAACCAATGTGGTAGCTACTGTACATCCTACTGTCAAACCAATGTGCTAGCTACTGTCCATCCCAACTATGCTACTATCAAACCAATGTGCTAGCTACTGTCCATCCCAACTATGCTACTATCAAACCAATGTGCAAGCTACTGTCCATCCATCAAACCAATGTGCTAGCTACTGTCCATCCCAACTATGCTACTGTCAAACCAATGCGCTAGCTACTGTCCATTCCAACTATGCTACTATCAAACCAATGCGCTAGCTACAGTCCATCCCAACTATGCTACTATCAAACCAATGCGCTAGCTACTGTCCATCCCAACTATGCTACTATCAAACCAATGCGCTAGCTACTGTCCATCCCAACTATGCCACTATCAAACCAATGCGCTAGCTACTGTCCATCCCAACTATGCCACTATCAAACCAATGCGCTAGCTACTGTCCATCCCAACTATGCTACTATCAAACCAATGCGCTAGCTACTGTCCATCCCAACTATGCTACTATCAAACCAATGCGCTAGCTACTGTCCATCCCAACTATGCTGCTATCAAACCAATGTGCTAGCTACTGTCCATCCCAACTATGCTGCTATCAAACCAATGTGCTAGCTACTGTCCATCCCAACTATGCTACTGTCAAACCAATGCACTAGCTACTGTCCATCCCAACTATGCTACTATCAAACCAATGTAATAGCTACTGTCCATCCCAACTATGCTACTATCAAACCAATGTGCTAGCTACTGTCCATCCATCAAACCAATGTGCTAGCTACTGTCCATCCCAACTATGCTACTGTCAAACCAATGCGCTAGCTACTGTCCATCCCAACTATGCTACTATCAAACCAATGCGCTAGCTACTGTCCATCCCAACTATGCTACTATCAAACCAATGCGCTAGCTACTGTCCATCCCAATATCTACTATCAAACCAATGCGCTAGCTACTGTCCATCCCAACTATGCTACTATCAAACCAATGTGGTAGCTACTGTACATCCTACTATCAAACCAATGTGCTAGCTACTGTCCATCCCAACTATGCTACTATCAAACCAATGTGCTAGCTACTGTCCATCCCAACTATGCTACTATCAAACCAATGTGCTAGCTACTGTCCATCCATCAAACCAATGTGCTAGCTACTGTCCATCCCAACTATGCTACTGTCAAACCAATGCGCTAGCTACTGTCCATTCCAACTATACTTCTATCAAACCAATGCGCTAGCTACAGTCCATCCCAACTATGCTACTATCAAACCAATGCGCTAGCTACTGTCCATCCCAACTATGCTACTATCAAACCAATGCGCTAGCTACTGTCCATCCCAACTACTGTATGCCACTATCAAACCAATGCGCTAGCTACTGTCCATCCCAACTATGCCACTATCAAACCAATGCGCTAGCTACTGTCCATCCCAACTATGCTACTATATAACCAATGCGCTAGCTACTGTCCATCCCAACTATGCTACTATCAAACCAATGCGCTAGCTACTGTCCATCCCAACTATGCTGCTATCAAACCAATGTGCTAGCTACTGTCCATCCCAACTATGCTACTGTCAAACCAATGCGCTAGCTACTGTCCATCCCAACTATGCTACTGTCAAACCAATGCGTTAGCTACTGTCCATCCCAACTATGCTACTATCAAACCAATGCGCTAGCTACTGTCCATCCCAACTATGCTACTATCAAACCAATGCGCTAGCTACTGTCCATCCCAACTATGCTACTATCAAACCAATGCGCTAGCTACTGTCCATCCCAATATCTACTATCAAACCAATGCGCTAGCTACTGTCCATCCCAACTATGCTACTATCAAACCAATGTGGTAGCTACTGTACATCCTACTGTCAAACCAATGTGCTAGCTACTGTCCATCCCAACTATGCTACTATCAAACCAATGTGCTAGCTACTGTCCATCCCAACTATGCTACTATCAAACCAATGTGCTAGCTACTGTCCATCCATCAAACCAATGTGCTAGCTACTGTCCATCCCAACTATGCTACTGTCAAACCAATGCGCTAGCTACTGTCCATTCCAACTATGCTACTATCAAACCAATGCGCTAGCTACAGTCCATCCCAACTATGCTACTATCAAACCAATGCGCTAGCTACTGTCCATCCCAACTATGCTACTATCAAACCAATGCGCTAGCTACTGTCCATCCCAACTATGCCACTATCAAACCAATGGCCTAGCTACTGTCCATCCCAACTATGCCACTATCAAACCAATGCCCTAGCTACTGTCCATCCCAACTATGCTACTATCAAACCAATGCGCTAGCTACTGTCCATCCCAACTATGCTACTATCAAACCAATGCGCTAGCTACTGTCCATCCCAACTATGCTGCTATCAAACCAATGTGCTAGCTACTGTCCATCCCAACTATGCTGCTATCAAACCAATGTGCTAGCTACTGTCCATCCCAACTATGCTACTGTCAAACCAATGCACTAGCTACTGTCCATCCCAACTATGCTACTATCAAACCAATGTAATAGCTACTGTCCATCCCAACTATGCTACTATCAAACCAATGTGCTAGCTACTGTCCATCCATCAAACCAATGTGCTAGCTACTGTCCATCCCAACTATGCTACTGTCAAACCAATGCGCTAGCTACTGTCCATCCCAACTATGCTACTATCAAACCAATGCGCTAGCTACTGTCCATCCCAACTATGCTACTATCAAACCAATGCGCTAGCTACTGTCCATCCCAATATCTACTATCAAACCAATGCGCTAGCTACTGTCCATCCCAACTATGCTACTATCAAACCAATGTGGTAGCTACTGTACATCCTACTATCAAACCAATGTGCTAGCTACTGTCCATCCCAACTATGCTACTATCAAACCAATGTGCTAGCTACTGTCCATCCCAACTATGCTACTATCAAACCAATGTTCTAGCTACTGTCCATCCATCAAACCAATGTGCTAGCTACTGTCCATCCCAACTATGCTACTGTCAAACCAATGCGCTAGCTACTGTCCATTCCAACTATACTTCTATCAAACCAATGCGCTAGCTACAGTCCATCCCAACTATGCTACTATCAAACCAATGCGCTAGCTACTGTCCATCCCAACTATGCTACTATCAAACCAATGCGCTAGCTACTGTCCATCCCAACTATGCCACTATCAAACCAATGCGCTAGCTACTGTCCATCCCAACTATGCCACTATCAAACCAATGCGCTAGCTACTGTCCATCCCAACTATGCTACTATCAAACCAATGCGCTAGCTACTGTCCATCCCAACTATGCTACTATCAAACCAATGCGCTAGCTACTGTCCATCCCAACTATGCTGCTATCAAACCAATGTGCTAGCTACTGTCCATCCCAACTATGCTGCTATCAAACCAATGTGCTAGCCACTGTCCATCCTAACTATGCCACTATCAAACCAATGCGCTAGCTACTGTCCATCCCAACTATGCTACTGTCAAACCAATGCGCTAGCTACTGTCCATCCCAACTATGCTATCAAACCAATGTAATAGCTACTGTCCATCCCAACTATGCTACTATCAAACCTATGCGCTAGCTACTGTCCATCCCAACTATGCTACTATCAAACCAATGCGCTAGCTACTGTCCATCCCAACTATGCTACTATCAAACCAATGCGCTAGCTACTGTCCATCCCAACTATGCTACTATCAAACCAATGCGCTAGCTACTGTCCATCCCAACTATGCTACTATCAAACCAATGCGCTAGCTACTGTCCATCCCAACTATGCTGCTATCAAACCAATGTGCTAGCTACTGTCCATCCCAACTATGCTGCTATCAAACCAATGTGCTAGCTACTGTCCATCCCAACTATGCTGCTATCAAACCAATGTGCTAGCTACTGTCCATCCCAACTATGCTGCTATCAAACCAATTTGCTAGCTACTGTCCATCCTAACTATGCCACTATCAAACCAATGCACTAGCTACTGTCCATCCCAACTATGCTACTGTCAAACCAATGCGCTAGCTACTGTCCATCCCAACTATGCTACTGTCAAACCAATGCGCTAGCTACTGTCCATTCCAACTATGCTACTATCAAACCAATGCGCTAGCTACAGTCCATCCCAACTATGCTACTATCAAACCAATGCGCTAGCTACTGTCCATCCCAACTATGCTACTATCAAACCAATGCGCTAGCTACTGTCCATCCCAACTATGCCACTATCAAACCAATGCGCTAGCTACTGTCCATCCCAACTATGCCACTATCAAACCAATGCGCTAGCTACTGTCCATCCCAACTATGCTACTATCAAACCAATGCGCTAGCTACTGTCCATCCCAACTATGCTACTATCAAACCAATGCACTAGCTACTGTCCATCCCAACTATGCTACTATCAAACCAATGCGCTAGCTACATTCCATCCCAACTATGCTACTATCAAACCAATGCGCTAGCTACTGTCCATCCCAACTATGCTACTATCAAACCAATGCGCTAGCTACTGTCCATCCCAACTATGATGCTATCAAACCAATGTGCTAGCTACTGTCCATCCCAACTATGCTATCAAACCAATGTGCTAGCTACTGTCCATCCCAACTATGCTATCAAACCAATGTGCTAGCTACTGTCCATCCCAACTATGCTACTATCAAACCAATGTGCTAGCTACTGTCCATCCCAACTATGCTATCAAACCAATGTAATAGCTACTGTCCATCCCAACTATGCTACTATCAAACCAATGCGCTAGCTACTGTCCATCCCAACTATGCTACTATCAAACCAATGCGCTAGCTACTGTCCATCCCAACTATGCTACTATCAAACCAATGCGCTAGCTACTGTCCATCCCAACTATGCTACTATCAAACCAATGCGCTAGCTACTGTCCATCCCAATATCTACTATCAAACCAATGCGCTAGCTACTGTCCATCCCAACTATGCTACTATCAAACCAATGTGGTAGCTACTGTACATCCTACTATCAAACCAATGTGCTAGCTACTGTCCATCCCAACTATGCTACTATCAAACCAATGTGCTAGCTACTGTCCATCCCAACTATGCTACTATCAAACCAATGTTCTAGCTACTGTCCATCCATCAAACCAATGTGCTAGCTACTGTCCATCCCAACTATGCTACTGTCAAACCAATGCGCTAGCTACTGTCCATTCCAACTATACTTCTATCAAACCAATGCGCTAGCTACAGTCCATCCCAACTATGCTACTATCAAACCAATGCGCTAGCTACTGTCCATCCCAACTATGCTACTATCAAACCAATGCGCTAGCTACTGTCCATCCCAACTATGCCACTATCAAACCAATGCGCTAGCTACTGTCCATCCCAACTATGCCACTATCAAACCAATGCGCTAGCTACTGTCCATCCCAACTATGCTACTATCAAACCAATGCGCTAGCTACTGTCCATCCCAACTATGCTACTATCAAACCAATGCGCTAGCTACTGTCCATCCCAACTATGCTGCTATCAAACCAATGTGCTAGCTACTGTCCATCCCAACTATGCTGCTATCAAACCAATGTGCTAGCCACTGTCCATCCTAACTATGCCACTATCAAACCAATGCGCTAGCTACTGTCCATCCCAACTATGCTACTGTCAAACCAATGCGCTAGCTACTGTCCATCCCAACTATGCTATCAAACCAATGTAATAGCTACTGTCCATCCCAACTATGCTACTATCAAACCTATGCGCTAGCTACTGTCCATCCCAACTATGCTACTATCAAACCAATGCGCTAGCTACTGTCCATCCCAACTATGCTACTATCAAACCAATGCGCTAGCTACTGTCCATCCCAACTATGCTACTATCAAACCAATGCGCTAGCTACTGTCCATCCCAACTATGCTACTATCAAACCAATGCGCTAGCTACTGTCCATCCCAACTATGCTGCTATCAAACCAATGTGCTAGCTACTGTCCATCCCAACTATGCTGCTATCAAACCAATGTGCTAGCTACTGTCCATCCCAACTATGCTGCTATCAAACCAATGTGCTAGCTACTGTCCATCCCAACTATGCTGCTATCAAACCAATTTGCTAGCTACTGTCCATCCTAACTATGCCACTATCAAACCAATGCACTAGCTACTGTCCATCCCAACTATGCTACTGTCAAACCAATGCGCTAGCTACTGTCCATCCCAACTATGCTACTGTCAAACCAATGCGCTAGCTACTGTCCATTCCAACTATGCTACTATCAAACCAATGCGCTAGCTACAGTCCATCCCAACTATGCTACTATCAAACCAATGCGCTAGCTACTGTCCATCCCAACTATGCTACTATCAAACCAATGCGCTAGCTACTGTCCATCCCAACTATGCCACTATCAAACCAATGCGCTAGCTACTGTCCATCCCAACTATGCCACTATCAAACCAATGCGCTAGCTACTGTCCATCCCAACTATGCTACTATCAAACCAATGCGCTAGCTACTGTCCATCCCAACTATGCTACTATCAAACCAATGCACTAGCTACTGTCCATCCCAACTATGCTACTATCAAACCAATGCGCTAGCTACATTCCATCCCAACTATGCTACTATCAAACCAATGCGCTAGCTACTGTCCATCCCAACTATGCTACTATCAAACCAATGCGCTAGCTACTGTCCATCCCAACTATGATGCTATCAAACCAATGTGCTAGCTACTGTCCATCCCAACTATGCTATCAAACCAATGTGCTAGCTACTGTCCATCCCAACTATGCTATCAAACCAATGTGCTAGCTACTGTCCATCCCAACTATGCTACTATCAAACCAATGTGCTAGCTACTGTCCATCCCAACTATGCTATCAAACCAATGTAATAGCTACTGTCCATCCCAACTATGCTACTATCAAACCAATGCGCTAGCTACTGTCCATCCCAACTATGCTACTATCAAACCAATGCGCTAGCTACTGTCCATCCCAACTATGCTACTATCAAACCAATGCGCTAGCTACTGTCCATCCCAACTATGCTACTATCAAACCAATGCGCTAGCTACTGTCCATCCCAACTATGCTACTATCAAACCAATGTGCTAGCTACTGTCCATCCCAACTATGCTGCTATCAAACCAATGTGCTAGCTACTGTCCATCCCAACTATGCTGCTATCAAACCAATGTGCTAGCTACTGTCCATCCTAACTATGCCACTATCAAACCAATGCGCTAGCTACTGTCCATCCCAACTATGCTACTATCAAACCAATGCGCTAGCTACTGTCCATCCCAACTATGCCACTATCAAACCAATGCGCTAGCTACTGTCCATCCCAACTATGCCACTATCAAACCAATGCGCTAGCTACTGTCCATCCCAACTATGCTACTGTCAAACCAATGCGCTAGCTACTGTCCATCCCAACTATGCTATCAAACCAATGTAATAGCTACTGTCCATCCCAACTATGCTACTATCAAACCTATGCGCTAGCTACTGTCCATCCCAACTATGCTACTATCAAACCAATGCGCTAGCTACTGTCCATCCCAACTATGCTACTATCAAACCAATGCGCTAGCTACTGTCCATCCCAACTATGCTACTATCAAACCAATGCGCTAGCTACTGTCCATCCCAACTATGCTACTATCAAACCAATGCGCTAGCTACTGTCCATCCCAACTATGCTGCTATCAAACCAATGTGCTAGCTACTGTCCATCCCAACTATGCTGCTATCAAACCAATGTGCTAGCTACTGTCCATCCCAACTATGCTGCTATCAAACCAATGTGCTAGCTACTGTCCATCCTAACTATGCCACTATCAAACCAATGCACTAGCTACTGTCCATCCCAACTATGTTACTGTCAAACCAATGCGCTAGCTACTGTCCATCCCAACTATGCTACTGTCAAACCAATGCGCTAGCTACTGTCCATTCCAACTATGCTACTATCAAACCAATGCGCTAGCTACAGTCCATCCCAACTATGCTACTATCAAACCAATGCGCTAGCTACTGTCCATCCCAACTATGCTACTATCAAACCAATGCGCTAGCTACTGTCCATCCCAACTATGCCACTATCAAACCAATGCAATAGCTACTGTCCATCACAACTATGCCACTATCAAACCAATGCGCTAGCTACTGTCCATCCCAACTATGCTACTATCAAACCAATGCGCTAGCTACTGTCCATCCCAACTATGCTACTATCAAACCAATGCACTAGCTACTGTCCATCCCAACTATGCTACTATCAAACCAATGCGCTAGCTACATTCCATCCCAACTATGCTACTATCAAACCAATGCGCTAGCTACTGTCCATCCCAACTATGCTACTATCAAACCAATGCGCTAGCTACTGTCCATCCCAACTATGATGCTATCAAACCAATGTGCTAGCTACTGTCCATCCCAACTATGCTATCAAACCAATGTGCTAGCTACTGTCCATCCCAACTATGCTATCAAACCAATGTGCTAGCTACTGTCCATCCCAACTATGCTACTATCAAACCAATGTGCTAGCTACTGTCCATCCCAACTATGCTATCAAACCAATGTAATAGCTACTGTCCATCCCAACTATGCTACTATCAAACCAATGCGCTAGCTACTGTCCATCCCAACTATGCTACTATCAAACCAATGCGCTAGCTACTGTCCATCCCAACTATGCTACTATCAAACCAATGCGCTAGCTACTGTCCATCCCAACTATGCTACTATCAAACCAATGCGCTAGCTACTGTCCATCCCAACTATGCTACTATCAAACCAATGTGCTAGCTACTGTCCATCCCAACTATGCTGCTATCAAACCAATGTGCTAGCTACTGTCCATCCCAACTATGCTGCTATCAAACCAATGTGCTAGCTACTGTCCATCCTAACTATGCCACTATCAAACCAATGCGCTAGCTACTGTCTATCCCAACTATGCCACTGTCAAACCAATGCGCTAGCTACTGTCCATCCCAACTATGCTACTGTCAAACCAATGCGCTAGCTACTGTCCATCCCAACTATGCTACTGTCAAACCAATGCGCTAGCTACTGTCCATCCCAACTATGCTACTATCAAACCAATGCGCTAGCTACTGTCCATCCCAACTATGCTACTATCAAACCAATGCGCTAGCTACTGTCCATCCCAATATCTACTATCAAACCAATGCGCTAGCTACTGTCCATCCCAACTATGCTACTATCAAACCAATGTGCTAGCTACTGTCCATCCATCAAACCAATGTGCTAGCTACTGTCCATCCCAACTATGCTACTGTCAAACCAATGCGCTAGCTACTGTCCATTCCAACTATACTTCTATCAAACCAATGCGCTAGCTACAGTCCATCCCAACTATGCTACTATCAAACCAATGCGCTAGCTACTGTCCATCCCAACTATGCTACTATCAAACCAATGCGCTAGCTACAGTCCATCCCAACTATGCCACTATCAAACCAATGCGCTAGCTACTGTCCATCCCAACTATGCTGCTATCAAACCAATGTGCTAGCTACTGTCCATCCCAACTATGCTGCTATCAAACCAATGTGTTAGCCACTGTCCA
This sequence comes from Borostomias antarcticus, assembly GCF_949987555.1. Taxonomy (NCBI): domain Eukaryota; kingdom Metazoa; phylum Chordata; class Actinopteri; order Stomiiformes; family Stomiidae; genus Borostomias; species Borostomias antarcticus. The sequence continues at coordinate 4,268,051 of NC_140248.1, read as the reverse complement.
TCCTAACTATGCCGCTATCAAACCAATGCGCTAGCTACTGTCCATCCCAACTAAGCTACTGTCAAACCAATGCGCTAGCTACTGTCCATCCCAACTATGCTATCAAACCAATGTAATAGCTACTGTCCATCCCAACTATGCTACTATCAAACCTATGCGCTAGCTACTGTCCATCCCAACTATGCTACTATCAAACCAATGCGCTAGCTACTGTCCATCCCAACTATGCTACTATCAAACCAATGCGCTAGCTACTGTCCATCCCAACTATGCTGCTATCAAACCAATGTGCTAGCTACTGTCCATCCTAACTATGCCACTATCAAACCAATGCGCTAGCTACTGTCTATCCCAACTATGCCACTGTCAAACCAATGCGCTAGCTACTGTCCATCCCAACTATGCTACTGTCAAACCAATGCGCTAGCTACTGTCCATCCCAACTATGCTACTGTCAAACCAATGCGCTAGCTACTGTCCATTCCAACTATGCTACTATCAAACCAATGCGCTAGCTACAGTCCATCCCAACTATGCTACTATCAAACCAATGCGCTAGCTACTGTCCATCCCAACTATGCTACTATCAAACCAATGCGCTAGCTACTGTCCATCCCAACTACTGTATGCCACTATCAAACCAATGCTCTAGCTACTGTCCATCCCAACTATGCTGCTATCAAACCAATGTGCTAGCTACTGTCCATCCCAACTATGCTGCTATCAAACCAATGTGCTAGCTACTGTCCATCCCAACTATGCTGCTATCAAACCAATGTGCTAGCTACTGTCCATCCCAACTATGCTGCTATCAAACCAATGTGCTAGCTACTGTCCATCCTAACTATGCCACTATCAAACCAATGCACTAGCTACTGTCCATCCCAACTATGCTACTGTCAAACCAATGCGCTAGCTACTGTCCATCCCAACTATGCTACTGTCAAACCAATGCGCTAGCTACTGTCCATTCCAACTATGCTACTATCAAACCAATGCGCTAGCTACAGTCCATCCCAACTATGCTACTATCAAACCAATGCGCTAGCTACTGTCCATCCCAACTATGCTACTATCAAACCAATGCGCTAGCTACTGTCCATCCCAACTATGCTGCTATCAAACCAATGTGCTAGCTACTGTCCATCCCAACTATGCTGCTATCAAACCAATGTGCTAGCTACTGTCCATCCCAACTATGCTGCTATCAAACCAATGTGCTAGCTACTGTCCATCCTAACTATGCCACTATCAAACCAATGCACTAGCTACTGTCCATCCCAACTATGTTACTGTCAAACCAATGCGCTAGCTACTGTCCATCCCAACTATGCTACTGTCAAACCAATGCGCTAGCTACTGTCCATTCCAACTATGCTACTATCAAACCAATGCGCTAGCTACAGTCCATCCCAACTATGCTACTATCAAACCAATGCGCTAGCTACTGTCCATCCCAACTATGCTACTATCAAACCAATGCGCTAGCTACTGTCCATCCCAACTATGCCACTATCAAACCAATGCAATAGCTACTGTCCATCACAACTATGCCACTATCAAACCAATGCGCTAGCTACTGTCCATCCCAACTATGCTACTATCAAACCAATGCGCTAGCTACTGTCCATCCCAACTATGCTACTATCAAACCAATGCACTAGCTACTGTCCATCCCAACTATGCTACTATCAAACCAATGCGCTAGCTACATTCCATCCCAACTATGCTACTATCAAACCAATGCGCTAGCTACTGTCCATCCCAACTATGCTACTATCAAACCAATGCGCTAGCTACTGTCCATCCCAACTATGATGCTATCAAACCAATGTGCTAGCTACTGTCCATCCCAACTATGCTATCAAACCAATGTGCTAGCTACTGTCCATCCCAACTATGCTATCAAACCAATGTGCTAGCTACTGTCCATCCCAACTATGCTACTATCAAACCAATGTGCTAGCTACTGTCCATCCCAACTATGCTATCAAACCAATGTAATAGCTACTGTCCATCCCAACTATGCTACTATCAAACCAATGCGCTAGCTACTGTCCATCCCAACTATGCTACTATCAAACCAATGCGCTAGCTACTGTCCATCCCAACTATGCTACTATCAAACCAATGCGCTAGCTACTGTCCATCCCAACTATGCTACTATCAAACCAATGCGCTAGCTACTGTCCATCCCAACTATGCTACTATCAAACCAATGTGCTAGCTACTGTCCATCCCAACTATGCTGCTATCAAACCAATGTGCTAGCTACTGTCCATCCCAACTATGCTGCTATCAAACCAATGTGCTAGCTACTGTCCATCCTAACTATGCCACTATCAAACCAATGCGCTAGCTACTGTCTATCCCAACTATGCCACTGTCAAACCAATGCGCTAGCTACTGTCCATCCCAACTATGCTACTGTCAAACCAATGCGCTAGCTACTGTCCATCCCAACTATGCTACTGTCAAACCAATGCGCTAGCTACTGTCCATCCCAACTATGCTACTATCAAACCAATGCGCTAGCTACTGTCCATCCCAACTATGCTACTATCAAACCAATGCGCTAGCTACTGTCCATCCCAATATCTACTATCAAACCAATGCGCTAGCTACTGTCCATCCCAACTATGCTACTATCAAACCAATGTGCTAGCTACTGTCCATCCATCAAACCAATGTGCTAGCTACTGTCCATCCCAACTATGCTACTGTCAAACCAATGCGCTAGCTACTGTCCATTCCAACTATACTTCTATCAAACCAATGCGCTAGCTACAGTCCATCCCAACTATGCTACTATCAAACCAATGCGCTAGCTACTGTCCATCCCAACTATGCTACTATCAAACCAATGCGCTAGCTACAGTCCATCCCAACTATGCCACTATCAAACCAATGCGCTAGCTACTGTCCATCCCAACTATGCTGCTATCAAACCAATGTGCTAGCTACTGTCCATCCCAACTATGCTGCTATCAAACCAATGTGTTAGCCACTGTCCATCCTAACTATGCCGCTATCAAACCAATGCGCTAGCTACTGTCCATCCCAACTAAGCTACTGTCAAACCAATGCGCTAGCTACTGTCCATCCCAACTATGCTATCAAACCAATGTAATAGCTACTGTCCATCCCAACTATGCTACTATCAAACCTATGCGCTAGCTACTGTCCATCCCAACTATGCTACTATCAAACCAATGCGCTAGCTACTGTCCATCCCAACTATGCTACTATCAAACCAATGCGCTAGCTACTGTCCATCCCAACTATGCTGCTATCAAACCAATGTGCTAGCTACTGTCCATCCTAACTATGCCACTATCAAACCAATGCGCTAGCTACTGTCTATCCCAACTATGCCACTGTCAAACCAATGCGCTAGCTACTGTCCATCCCAACTATGCTACTGTCAAACCAATGCGCTAGCTACTGTCCATCCCAACTATGCTACTGTCAAACCAATGCGCTAGCTACTGTCCATTCCAACTATGCTACTATCAAACCAATGCGCTAGCTACAGTCCATCCCAACTATGCTACTATCAAACCAATGCGCTAGCTACTGTCCATCCCAACTATGCTACTATCAAACCAATGCGCTAGCTACTGTCCATCCCAACTACTGTATGCCACTATCAAACCAATGCTCTAGCTACTGTCCATCCCAACTATGCTGCTATCAAACCAATGTGCTAGCTACTGTCCATCCCAACTATGCTGCTATCAAACCAATGTGCTAGCTACTGTCCATCCCAACTATGCTGCTATCAAACCAATGTGCTAGCTACTGTCCATCCCAACTATGCTGCTATCAAACCAATGTGCTAGCTACTGTCCATCCTAACTATGCCACTATCAAACCAATGCACTAGCTACTGTCCATCCCAACTATGCTACTGTCAAACCAATGCGCTAGCTACTGTCCATCCCAACTATGCTACTGTCAAACCAATGCGCTAGCTACTGTCCATTCCAACTATGCTACTATCAAACCAATGCGCTAGCTACAGTCCATCCCAACTATGCTACTATCAAACCAATGCGCTAGCTACTGTCCATCCCAACTATGCTACTATCAAACCAATGCGCTAGCTACTGTCCATCCCAACTATGCCACTATCAAACCAATGCGCTAGCTACTGTCCATCCCAACTATGCCACTATCAAACCAATGCGCTAGCTACTGTCCATCCCAACTATGCTACTATCAAACCAATGCGCTAGCTACTGTCCATCCCAACTATGCTACTATCAAACCAATGCGCTAGCTACATTCCATCCCAACTATGCTACTATCAAACCAATGCGCTAGCTACTGTCCATCCCAACTATGCTACTATCAAACCAATGCGCTAGCTACTGTCCATCCCAACTATGATGCTATCAAACCAATGTGCTAGCTACTGTCCATCCCAACTATGCTATCAAACCAATGTGCTAGCTACTGTCCATCCCAACTATGCTATCAAACCAATGTGCTAGCTACTGTCCATCCCAACTATGCTACTATCAAACCAATGTGCTAGCTACTGTCCATCCCAACTATGCTATCAAACCAATGTAATAGCTACTGTCCATCCCAACTATGCTACTATCAAACCAATGCGCTAGCTACTGTCCATCCCAACTATGCTACTATCAAACCAATGCGCTAGCTACTGTCCATCCCAACTATGCTACTATCAAACCAATGCGCTAGCTACTGTCCATCCCAACTATGCTACTATCAAACCAATGCGCTAGCTACTGTCCATCCCAACTATGCTACTATCAAACCAATGTGCTAGCTACTGTCCATCCCAACTATGCTGCTATCAAACCAATGTGCTAGCTACTGTCCATCCCAACTATGCTGCTATCAAACCAATGTGCTAGCTACTGTCCATCCTTACTATGCCACTATCAAACCAATGCGCTAGCTACTGTCTATCCCAACTATGCCACTGTCAAACCAATGCGCTAGCTACTGTCCATCCCAACTATGCCACTATCAAACCAATGCGCTAGCTACTGTCCATCCCAACTATGCTACTATCAAACCAATGCGCTAGCTACTGTCCATCCCAACTATGCTACTATCAAACCAATGCGCTAGCTACTGTCCATCCCAACTATGCTACTATCAAACCAATGCACTAGCTACTGTCCATCCCAACTATGCTACTATCAAACCAATGCGCTAGCTACATTCCATCCCAACTATGCTACTATCAAACCAATGCGCTAGCTACTGTCCATCCCAACTATGCTACTATCAAACCAATGCGCTAGCTACTGTCCATCCCAACTATGATGCTATCAAACCAATGTGCTAGCTACTGTCCATCCCAACTATGCTATCAAACCAATGTGCTAGCTACTGTCCATCCCAACTATGCTATCAAACCAATGTGCTAGCTACTGTCCATCCCAACTATGCTACTATCAAACCAATGTGCTAGCTACTGTCCATCCCAACTATGCTATCAAACCAATGTAATAGCTACTGTCCATCCCAACTATGCTACTATCAAACCAATGCGCTAGCTACTGTCCATCCCAACTATGCTACTATCAAACCAATGCGCTAGCTACTGTCCATCCCAACTATGCTACTATCAAACCAATGCGCTAGCTACTGTCCATCCCAACTATGCTACTATCAAACCAATGCGCTAGCTACTGTCCATCCCAACTATGCTACTATCAAACCAATGTGCTAGCTACTGTCCATCCCAACTATGCTGCTATCAAACCAATGTGCTAGCTACTGTCCATCCCAACTATGCTGCTATCAAACCAATGTGCTAGCTACTGTCCATCCTAACTATGCCACTATCAAACCAATGCGCTAGCTACTGTCTATCCCAACTATGCCACTGTCAAACCAATGCGCTAGCTACTGTCCATCCCAACTATGCTACTGTCAAACCAATGCGCTAGCTACTGTCCATCCCAACTATGCTACTGTCAAACCAATGCGCTAGCTACTGTCCATCCCAACTATGCTACTATCAAACCAATGCGCTAGCTACTGTCCATCCCAACTATGCTACTATCAAACCAATGCGCTAGCTACTGTCCATCCCAATATCTACTATCAAACCAATGCACTAGCTACTGTCCATCCCAACTATGCTACTATCAAACCAATGTGCTAGCTACTGTCCATCCATCAAACCAATGTGCTAGCTACTGTCCATCCCAACTATGCTACTGTCAAACCAATGCGCTAGCTACTGTCCATTCCAACTATACTTCTATCAAACCAATGCGCTAGCTACAGTCCATCCCAACTATGCTACTATCAAACCAATGCGCTAGCTACTGTCCATCCCAACTATGCTACTATCAAACCAATGCGCTAGCTACAGTCCATCCCAACTATGCCACTATCAAACCAATGCGCTAGCTACTGTCCATCCCAACTATGCCACTATCAAACCAATGCGCTAGCTACTGTCCATCCCAACTATGCTACTATCAAACCAATGCGCTAGCTACTGTCCATCCCAACTATGCTACTATCAAACCAATGCGCTAGCTACTGTCCATCCCAACTATGCTGCTATCAAACCAATGTGCTAGCTACTGTCCATCCCAACTATGCTGCTATCAAACCAATGTGCTAGCCACTGTCCATCCTAACTATGCCGCTATCAAACCAATGTGCTAGCTACTGTCCATCCCAACTAAGCTACTGTCAAACCAATGCGCTAGCTACTGTCCATCCCAACTATGCTATCAAACCAATGTAATAGCTACTGTCCATCCCAACTATGCTACTATCAAACCTATGCGCTAGCTACTGTCCATCCCAACTATGCTACTATCAAACCAATGCGCTAGCTACTGTCCATCCCAACTATGCTACTATCAAACCAATGCGCTAGCTACTGTCCATCCCAACTATGCTACTATCAAACCAATGCGCTAGCTACTGTCCATCCCAACTATGCTGCTATCAAACCAATGTGCTAGCTACTGTCCATCCTAACTATGCCACTATCAAACCAATGCGCTAGCTACTGTCTATCCCAACTATGCCACTGTCAAACCAATGCGCTAGCTACTGTCCATCCCAACTATGCTACTGTCAAACCAATGCGCTAGCTACTGTCCATCCCAACTATGCTACTGTCAAACCAATGCGCTAGCTACTGTCCATTCCAACTATGCTACTATCAAACCAATGCGCTAGCTACAGTCCATCCCAACTATGCTACTATCAAACCAATGCGCTAGCTACTGTCCATCCCAACTATGCTACTATCAAACCAATGCGCTAGCTACTGTCCATCCCAACTACTGTATGCCACTATCAAACCAATGCTCTAGCTACTGTCCATCCCAACTATGCTGCTATCAAACCAATGTGCTAGCTACTGTCCATCCCAACTATGCTGCTATCAAACCAATGTGCTAGCTACTGTCCATCCCAACTATGCTGCTATCAAACCAATGTGCTAGCTACTGTCCATCCCAACTATGCTGCTATCAAACCAATGTGCTAGCTACTGTCCATCCTAACTATGCCACTATCAAACCAATGCACTAGCTACTGTCCATCCCAACTATGCTACTGTCAAACCAATGCGCTAGCTACTGTCCATCCCAACTATGCTACTGTCAAACCAATGCGCTAGCTACTGTCCATTCCAACTATGCTACTATCAAACCAATGCGCTAGCTACAGTCCATCCCAACTATGCTACTATCAAACCAATGCGCTAGCTACTGTCCATCCCAACTATGCTACTATCAAACCAATGCGCTAGCTACTGTCCATCCCAACTATGCCACTATCAAACCAATGCGCTAGCTACTGTCCATCCCAACTATGCCACTATCAAACCAATGCGCTAGCTACTGTCCATCCCAACTATGCTACTATCAAACCAATGCGCTAGCTACTGTCCATCCCAACTATGCTACTATCAAACCAATGCGCTAGCTACTGTCCATCCCAACTATGCTACTATCAAACCAATGCACTAGCTACTGTCCATCCCAACTATGCTACTATCAAACCAATGCGCTAGCTACATTCCATCCCAACTATGCTACTATCAAACCAATGCGCTAGCTACTGTCCATCCCAACTATGCTACTATCAAACCAATGCGCTAGCTACTGTCCATCCCAACTATGATGCTATCAAACCAATGTGCTAGCTACTGTCCATCCCAACTATGCTATCAAACCAATGTGCTAGCTACTGTCCATCCCAACTATGCTATCAAACCAATGTGCTAGCTACTGTCCATCCCAACTATGCTACTATCAAACCAATGTGCTAGCTACTGTCCATCCCAACTATGCTATCAAACCAATGTAATAGCTACTGTCCATCCCAACTATGCCACTATCAAACCAATGCGCTAGCTACTGTCCATCCCAACTATGCCACTATCAAACCAATGCGCTAGCTACTGTCCATCCCAACTATGCTACTATCAAACCAATGCGCTAGCTACTGTCCATCCCAACTATGCTACTATCAAACCAATGCGCTAGCTACTGTCCATCCCAACTATGCTACTATCAAACCAATGCGCTAGCTACTGTCCATCCCAACTATGCTACTATCAAACCAATGCGCTAGCTACTGTCCATCCCAACTATGCTACTATCAAACCAATGCGCTAGCTACTGTCCATCCCAACTATGCTACTATCAAACCAATGCGCTAGCTACTGTCCATCCCAACTATGCTACTATCAAACCAATGCGCTAGGTACTGTCCATCCCAACTATGCTGCTATCAAACCAATGTGCTAGCTACTGTCCATCCCAACTATGCTGCTATCAAACCAATGTGCTAGCTACTGTCCATCCTAACTATGCCACTATCAAACCAATGCGCTAGCTACTGTCTATCCCAACTATGCCACTGTCAAACCAATGCGCTAGCTACTGTCCATCCCAACTATGCTACTGTCAAACCAATGCGCTAGCTACTGTCCATCCCAACTATGCTACTGTCAAACCAATGCGCTAGCTACTGTCCATCCCAACTATGCTACTATCAAACCAATGCGCTAGCTACTGTCCATCCCAACTATGCTACTATCAAACCAATGCGCTAGCTACTGTCCATCCCAATATCTACTATCAAACCAATGCGCTAGCTACTGTCCATCCCAACTATGCTACTATCAAACCAATGTGCTAGCTACTGTCCATCCATCAAACCAATGTGCTAGCTACTGTCCATCCCAACTATGCTACTGTCAAACCAATGCGCTAGCTACTGTCCATTCCAACTATACTTCTATCAAACCAATGCGCTAGCTACAGTCCATCCCAACTATGCTACTATCAAACCAATGCGCTAGCTACTGTCCATCCCAACTATGCTACTATCAAACCAATGCGCTAGCTACAGTCCATCCCAACTATGCCACTATCAAACCAATGCGCTAGCTACTGTCCATCCCAACTATGCCACTATCAAACCAATGCGCTAGCTACTGTCCATCCCAACTATGCTACTATCAAACCAATGCGCTAGCTACTGTCCATCCCAACTATGCTACTATCAAACCAATGCGCTAGCTACTGTCCATCCCAACTATGCTGCTATCAAACCAATGTGCTAGCTACTGTCCATCCCAACTATGCTGCTATCAAACCAATGTGCTAGCCACTGTCCATCCTAACTATGCCGCTATCAAACCAATGCGCTAGCTACTGTCCATCCCAACTAAGCTACTGTCAAACCAATGCGCTAGCTACTGTCCATCCCAACTATGCTATCAAACCAATGTAATAGCTACTGTCCATCCCAACTATGCTACTATCAAACCTATGCGCTAGCTACTGTCCATCCCAACTATGCTACTATCAAACCAATGCGCTAGCTACTGTCCATCCCAACTATGCTACTATCAAACCAATGCGCTAGCTACTGTCCATCCCAACTATGCTACTATCAAACCAATGCGCTAGCTACTGTCCATCCCAACTATGCTACTATCAAACCAATGCGCTAGCTACTGTCCATCCCAACTATGCTACTATCAAACCAATGCGCTAGCTACTGTCCATCCCAACTATGATGCTATCAAACCAATGTGCTAGCTACTGTCCATCCCAACTATGCTATCAAACCAATGTGCTAGCTACTGTCCATCCCAACTATGCTATCAAACCAATGTAATAGCTACTGTCCATCCCAACTATGCTACTATCAAACCAATGCGCTAGCTACTGTCCATCCCAACTATGCTACTATCAAACCAATGCGCTAGCTACTGTCCATCCCAACTATGCTACTATCAAACCAATGCGCTAGCTACTGTCCATCCCAACTATGCTACTATCAAACCAATGCGCTAGCTACTGTCCATCCCAACTATGCTACTATCAAACCAATGTGCTAGCTACTGTCCATCCCAACTATGCTGCTATCAAACCAATGTGCTAGCTACTGTCCATCCCAACTATGCTGCTATCAAACCAATGTGCTAGCTACTGTCCATCCTAACTATGCCACTATCAAACCAATGCGCTAGCTACTGTCTATCCCAACTATGCCACTGTCAAACCAATGCGCTAGCTACTGTCCATCCCAACTATGCTACTGTCAAACCAATGCGCTAGCTACTGTCCATCCCAACTATGCTACTGTCAAACCAATGCGCTAGCTACTGTCCATTCCAACTATGCTACTATCAAACCAATGCGCTAGCTACAGTCCATCCCAACTATGCTACTATCAAACCAATGCGCTAGCTACTGTCCATCCCAACTATGCTACTATCAAACCAATGCGCTAGCTACTGTCCATCCCAACTACTGTATGCCACTATCAAACCAATGCTCTAGCTACTGTCCATCCCAACTATGCTGCTATCAAACCAATGTGCTAGCTACTGTCCATCCCAACTATGCTGCTATCAAACCAATGTGCTAGCTACTGTCTATCCCAACTATGCTGCTATCAAACCAATGTGCTAGCTACTGTCCATCCCAACTATGCTGCTATCAAACCAATGTGCTAGCTACTGTCCATCCCAACTATGCTGCTATCAAACCAATGTGCTAGCTACTGTCCATCCTAACTATGCCACTATCAAACCAATGCGCCAGCTACTGTCTATCCCAACTATGCCACTGTCAAACCAATGCGCTAGCTACTGTCCATCCCAACTATGCTACTGTCAAACCAATGCGCTAGCTACTGTCCATTCCAACTATGCTACTATCAAACCAATGCGCTAGCTACAGTCCATCCCAACTATGCTACTATCAAACCAATGCGCTAGCTACTGTCCATCCCAACTATGCTACTATCAAACCAATGCGCTAGCTACTGTCCATCCCAACTACTGTATGCCACTATCAAACCAATGCGCTAGCTACTGTCCATCCCAACTATGCCACTATCAAACCAATGCGCTAGCTACTGTCCATCCCAACTATGCTACTATCAAACCAATGCGCTAGCTACTGTCCATCCCAACTATGCTACTATCAAACCAATGTGCTAGCTACTGTCCATCCCAACTATGCTGCTATCAAACCAATCTGCTAGCTACTGTCCATCCCAACTATGCTGCTATCAAACCAATGTGCTAGCTACTGTCCATCCTAACTATGCCACTATCAAACCAATGCGCTAGCTACTGTCTATCCCAACTATGCCACTGTCAAACCAATGCGCTAGCTACTGTCCATCCCAACTATGCTACTGTCAAACCAATGCGCTAGCTACTGTCCATCCCAACTATGCTACTGTCAAACCAATGCGCTAGCTACTGTCCATTCCAACTATGCTACTATCAAACCAATGCGCTAGCTACAGTCCATCCCAACTATGCTACTATCAAACCAATGCGCTAGCTACTGTCCATCCCAACTATGCTACTATCAAACCAATGCGCTAGCTACTGTCCATCCCAACTACTGTATGCCACTATCAAACCAATGCTCTAGCTACTGTCCATCCCAACTATGCTGCTATCAAACCAATGTGCTAGCTACTGTCCATCCCAACTATGCTGCTATCAAACCAATGTGCTAGCTACTGTCCATCCCAACTATGCTGCTATCAAACCAATGTGCTAGCTACTGTCCATCCCAACTATGCTGCTATCAAACCAATGTGCTAGCTACTGTCCATCCCAACTATGCTGCTATCAAACCAATGTGCTAGCTACTGTCCATCCCAACTATGCTGCTATCAAACCAATGTGCTAGCTACTGTCCATCCTAACTATGCCACTATCAAACCAATGCGCCAGCTACTGTCTATCCCAACTATGCCACTGTCAAACCAATGCGCTAGCTACTGTCCATCCCAACTATGCTACTGTCAAACCAATGCGCTAGCTACTGTCCATTCCAACTATGCTACTATCAAACCAATGCGCTAGCTACAGTCCATCCCAACTATGCTACTATCAAACCAATGCGCTAGCTACTGTCCATCCCAACTATGCTACTATCAAACCAATGCGCTAGCTACTGTCCATCCCAACTACTGTATGCCACTATCAAACCAATGCGCTAGCTACTGTCCATCCCAACTATGCCACTATCAAACCAATGCGCTAGCTACTGTCCATCCCAACTATGCTACTATCAAACCAATGCGCTAGCTACTGTCCATCCCAACTATGCTACTATCAAACCAATGCGCTAGCTACTGTCCATCCCAACTATGCTGCTATCAAACCAATGTGCTAGCTACTGTCCATCCCAACTATGCTACTGTCAAACCAATGCGCTAGCTACTGTCCATCCCAACTATGCTACTGTCAAACCAATGCGTTAGCTACTGTCCATCCCAACTATGCTACTATCAAACCAATGCGCTAGCTACTGTCCATCCCAACTATGCTACTATCAAACCAATGCGCTAGCTACTGTCCATCCCAACTATGCTACTATCAAACCAATGCGCTAGCTACTGTCCATCCCAATATCTACTATCAAACCAATGCGCTAGCTACTGTCCATCCCAACTATGCTACTATCAAACCAATGTGGTAGCTACTGTACATCCTACTGTCAAACCAATGTGCTAGCTACTGTCCATCCCAACTATGCTACTATCAAACCAATGTGCTAGCTACTGTCCATCCCAACTATGCTACTATCAAACCAATGTGCTAGCTACTGTCCATCCATCAAACCAATGTGCTAGGTACTGTCCATCCCAACTATGCTACTGTCAAACCAATGCGCTAGCTACTGTCCATTCCAACTATGCTACTATCAAACCAATGCGCTAGCTACAGTCCATCCCAACTATGCTACTATCAAACCAATGCGCTAGCTACTGTCCATCCCAACTATGCTACTATCAAACCAATGCGCTAGCTACTGTCCATCCCAACTATGCCACTATCAAACCAATGTGCTAGCTACTGTCCATCCCAACTATGCCACTATCAAACCAATGCGCTAGCTACTGTCCATCCCAACTATGCTACTATCAAACCAATGCGCTAGCTACTGTCCATCCCAACTATGCTACTATCAAACCAATGCGCTAGCTACTGTCCATCCCAACTATGCTGCTATCAAACCAATGTGCTAGCTACTGTCCATCCCAACTATGCTGCTATCAAACCAATGTGCTAGCTACTGTCCATCCCAACTATGCTACTGTCAAACCAATGCACTAGCTACTGTCCATCCCAACTATGCTACTATCAAACCAATGCGCTAGCTACTGTCCATCCCAACTATGCTACTATCAAACCAATGCGCTAGCTACTGTCCATCCCAACTATGCTGCTATCAAACCAATGTGCTAGCTACTGTCCATCCCAACTATGCTGCTATCAAACCAATGTGCTAGCTACTGTCCATCCTAACTATGCCACTATCAAACCAATGCGCCAGCTACTGTCTATCCCAACTATGCCACTGTCAAACCAATGCGCTAGCTACTGTCCATCCCAACTATGCTACTGTCAAACCAATGCGCTAGCTACTGTCCATTCCAACTATGCTACTATCAAACCAATGCGCTAGCTACAGTCCATCCCAACTATGCTACTATCAAACCAATGCGCTAGCTACTGTCCATCCCAACTATGCTACTATCAAACCAATGCGCTAGCTACTGTCCATCCCAACTACTGTATGCCACTATCAAACCAATGCGCTAGCTACTGTCCATCCCAACTATGCCACTATCAAACCAATGCGCTAGCTACTGTCCATCCCAACTATGCTACTATCAAACCAATGCGCTAGCTACTGTCCATCCCAACTATGCTACTATCAAACCAATGTGCTAGCTACTGTCCATCCCAACTATGCTGCTATCAAACCAATGTGCTAGCTACTGTCCATCCCAACTATGCTGCTATCAAACCAATGTGCTAGCTACTGTCCATCCTAACTATGCCACTATCAAACCAATGCGCTAGCTACTGTCTATCCCAACTATGCCACTGTCAAACCAATGCGCTAGCTACTGTCCATCCCAACTATGCTACTGTCAAACCAATGCGCTAGCTACTGTCCATCCCAACTATGCTACTGTCAAACCAATGCGCTAGCTACTGTCCATTCCAACTATGCTACTATCAAACCAATGCGCTAGCTACAGTCCATCCCAACTATGCTACTATCAAACCAATGCGCTAGCTACTGTCCATCCCAACTATGCTACTATCAAACCAATGCGCTAGCTACTGTCCATCCCAACTACTGTATGCCACTATCAAACCAATGCTCTAGCTACTGTCCATCCCAACTATGCTGCTATCAAACCAATGTGCTAGCTACTGTCCATCCCAACTATGCTGCTATCAAACCAATGTGCTAGCTACTGTCCATCCCAACTATGCTGCTATCAAACCAATGTGCTAGCTACTGTCCATCCCAACTATGCTGCTATCAAACCAATGTGCTAGCTACTGTCCATCCCAACTATGCTGCTATCAAACCAATGTGCTAGCTACTGTCCATCCTAACTATGCCACTATCAAACCAATGCGCCAGCTACTGTCTATCCCAACTATGCCACTGTCAAACCAATGCGCTAGCTACTGTCCATCCCAACTATGCTACTGTCAAACCAATGCGCTAGCTACTGTCCATTCCAACTATGCTACTATCAAACCAATGCGCTAGCTACAGTCCATCCCAACTATGCTACTATCAAACCAATGCGCTAGCTACTGTCCATCCCAACTATGCTACTATCAAACCAATGCGCTAGCTACTGTCCATCCCAACTACTGTATGCCACTATCAAACCAATGCGCTAGCTACTGTCCATCCCAACTATGCCACTATCAAACCAATGCGCTAGCTACTGTCCATCCCAACTATGCTACTATCAAACCAATGCGCTAGCTACTGTCCATCCCAACTATGCTACTATCAAACCAATGCGCTAGCTACTGTCCATCCCAACTATGCTGCTATCAAACCAATGTGCTAGCTACTGTCCATCCCAACTATGCTACTGTCAAACCAATGCGCTAGCTACTGTCCATCCCAACTATGCTACTGTCAAACCAATGCGTTAGCTACTGTCCATCCCAACTATGCTACTATCAAACCAATGCGCTAGCTACTGTCCATCCCAACTATGCTACTATCAAACCAATGCGCTAGCTACTGTCCATCCCAACTATGCTACTATCAAACCAATGCGCTAGCTACTGTCCATCCCAATATCTACTATCAAACCAATGCGCTAGCTACTGTCCATCCCAACTATGCTACTATCAAACCAATGTGGTAGCTACTGTACATCCTACTGTCAAACCAATGTGCTAGCTTCTGTCCATCCAAACTATGCTACTATCAAACCAATGTGCTAGCTACTGTCCATCCCAACTATGCTACTATCAAACCAATGTGCTAGCTACTGTCCATCCATCAAACCAATGTGCTAGGTACTGTCCATCCCAACTATGCTACTGTCAAACCAATGCGCTAGCTACTGTCCATTCCAACTATGCTACTATCAAACCAATGCGCTAGCTACAGTCCATCCCAACTATGCTACTATCAAACCAATGCGCTAGCTACTGTCCATCCCAACTATGCTACTATCAAACCAATGCGCTAGCTACTGTCCATCCCAACTATGCCACTATCAAACCAATGTGCTAGCTACTGTCCATCCCAACTATGCCACTATCAAACCAATGCGCTAGCTACTGTCCATCCCAACTATGCTACTATCAAACCAATGCGCTAGCTACTGTCCATCCCAACTATGCTACTATCAAACCAATGCGCTAGCTACTGTCCATCCCAACTATGCTGCTATCAAACCAATGTGCTAGCTACTGTCCATCCCAACTATGCTGCTATCAAACCAATGTGCTAGCTACTGTCCATCCCAACTATGCTACTGTCAAACCAATGCACTAGCTACTGTCCATCCCAACTATGCTATCAAACCAATGTAATAGCTACTGTCCATCCCAACTATGCTACTATCAAACCAATGTGCTAGCTACTGTCCATCCATCAAACCAATGTGCTAGCTACTGTCCATCCCAACTATGCTACTGTCAAACCAATGCGCTAGCTACTGTCCATCCCAACTATGCTACTATCAAACCAATGCGCTAGCTACTGTCCATCCCAACTATGCTACTATCAAACCAATGCGCTAGCTACTGTCCATCCCAATATCTACTATCAAACCAATGCGCTAGCTACTGTCCATCCCAACTATGCTACTATCAAACCAATGTGGTAGCTACTGTACATCCTACTATCAAACCAATGTGCTAGCTACTGTCCATCCCAACTATGCTACTATCAAACCAATGTGCTAGCTACTGTCCATCCCAACTATGCTACTATCAAACCAATGTGCTAGCTACTGTCCATCCATCAAACCAATGTGCTAGCTACTGTCCATCCCAACTATGCTACTGTCAAACCAATGCGCTAGCTACTGTCCATTCCAACTATACTTCTATCAAACCAATGCGCTAGCTACAGTACATCCCAACTATGCTACTATCAAACCAATGCGCTAGCTACTGTCCATCCCAACTATGCTACTATCAAACCAATGCGCTAGCTACAGTCCATCCCAACTATGCCACTATCAAACCAATGCGCTAGCTACTGTCCATCCCAACTATGCCACTATCAAACCAATGCGCTAGCTACTGTCCATCCCAACTATGCTACTATCAAACCAATGCGCTAGCTACTGTCCATCCCAACTATGCTACTATCAAACCAATGCGCTAGCTACTGTCCATCCCAACTATGCTGCTATCAAACCAATGTGCTAGCTACTGTCCATCCCAACTATGCTGCTATCAAACCAATGTGCTAGCCACTGTCCATCCTAACTATGCCGCTATCAAACCAATGCGCTAGCTACTGTCCATCCCAACTAAGCTACTGTCAAACCAATGCGCTAGCTACTGTCCATCCCAACTATGCTATCAAACCAATGTAATAGCTACTGTCCATCCCAACTATGCTACTATCAAACCTATGCGCTAGCTACTGTCCATCCCAACTATGCTACTATCAAACCAATGCGCTAGCTACTGTCCATCCCAACTATGCTACTATCAAACCAATGCGCTAGCTACTGTCCATCCCAACTATGCTACTATCAAACCAATGCGCTAGCTACTGTCCATCCCAACTATGCTACTATCAAACCAATGCGCTAGCTACTGTCCATCCCAACTATGCTGCTATCAAACCAATGTGCTAGCTACTGTCCATCCCAACTATGCTGCTATCAAACCAATGTGCTAGCTACTGTCCATCCCAACTATGCTGCTATCAAACCAATGTGCTAGCTACTGTCCATCCTAACTATGCCACTATCAAACCAATGCGCTAGCTACTGTCTATCCCAACTATGCCACTGTCAAACCAATGCGCTAGCTACTGTCCATCCCAACTATGCTACTGTCAAACCAATGCGCTAGCTACTGTCCATCCCAACTATGCTACTGTCAAACCAATGCGCTAGCTACTGTCCATTCCAACTATGCTACTATCAAACCAATGCGCTAGCTACAGTCCATCCCAACTATGCTACTATCAAACCAATGCGCTAGCTACTGTCCATCCCAACTATGCTACTATCAAACCAATGCGCTAGCTACTGTCCATCCCAACTATGCTGCTATCAAACCAATGTGCTAGCTACTGTCCATCCCAACTATGCTGCTATCAAACCAATGTGCTAGCCACTGTCCATCCTAACTATGCTGCTATCAAACCAATGCGCTAGCTACTGTCCATCCCAACTATGCTACTGTAAAACCAATGCGCTAGCTACTGTCCATCCCAACTATGCTATCAAACCAATGTAATAGCTACTGTCCATCCCAACTATGCTACTATCAAACCTATGCGCTAGCTACTGTCCATCCCAACTATGCTACTATCAAACCAATGCGCTAGCTACTGTCCATCCCAACTATGCTACTATCAAACCAATGTGCTAGGTACTGTCCATCCCAACTATGCTACTGTCAAACCAATGCGCTAGCTACTGTCCATTCCAACTATGCTACTATCAAACCAATGCGCTAGCTACAGTCCATCCCAACTATGCTACTATCAAACCAATGCGCTAGCTACTGTCCATCCCAACTATGCTACTATCAAACCAATGCGCTAGCTACTGTCCATCCCAACTATGCCACTATCAAACCAATGTGCTAGCTACTGTCCATCCCAACTATGCCACTATCAAACCAATGCGCTAGCTACTGTCCATCCCAACTATGCTACTATCAAACCAATGCGCTAGCTACTGTCCATCCCAACTATGCTACTATCAAACCAATGCGCTAGCTACTGTCCATCCCAACTATGCTGCTATCAAACCAATGTGCTAGCTACTGTCCATCCCAACTATGCTGCTATCAAACCAATGTGCTAGCTACTGTCCATCCCAACTATGCTACTGTCAAACCAATGCACTAGCTACTGTCCATCCCAACTATGCTACTATCAAACCAATGCGCTAGCTACTGTCCATCCCAACTATGCTACTATCAAACCAATGCGCTAGCTACTGTCCATCCCAACTATGCTGCTATCAAACCAATGTGCTAGCTACTGTCCATCCCAACTATGCTGCTATCAAACCAATGTGCTAGCTACTGTCCATCCTAACTATGCCACTATCAAACCAATGCGCCAGCTACTGTCTATCCCAACTATGCCACTGTCAAACCAATGCGCTAGCTACTGTCCATCCCAACTATGCTACTGTCAAACCAATGCGCTAGCTACTGTCCATTCCAACTATGCTACTATCAAACCAATGCGCTAGCTACAGTCCATCCCAACTATGCTACTATCAAACCAATGCGCTAGCTACTGTCCATCCCAACTATGCTACTATCAAACCAATGCGCTAGCTACTGTCCATCCCAACTACTGTATGCCACTATCAAACCAATGCGCTAGCTACTGTCCATCCCAACTATGCCACTATCAAACCAATGCGCTAGCTACTGTCCATCCCAACTATGCTACTATCAAACCAATGCGCTAGCTACTGTCCATCCCAACTATGCTACTATCAAACCAATGTGCTAGCTACTGTCCATCCCAACTATGCTGCTATCAAACCAATGTGCTAGCTACTGTCCATCCCAACTATGCTGCTATCAAACCAATGTGCTAGCTACTGTCCATCCTAACTATGCCACTATCAAACCAATGCGCTAGCTACTGTCTATCCCAACTATGCCACTGTCAAACCAATGCGCTAGCTACTGTCCATCCCAACTATGCTACTGTCAAACCAATGCGCTAGCTACTGTCCATCCCAACTATGCTACTGTCAAACCAATGCGCTAGCTACTGTCCATTCCAACTATGCTACTATCAAACCAATGCGCTAGCTACAGTCCATCCCAACTATGCTACTATCAAACCAATGCGCTAGCTACTGTCCATCCCAACTATGCTACTATCAAACCAATGCGCTAGCTACTGTCCATCCCAACTACTGTATGCCACTATCAAACCAATGCTCTAGCTACTGTCCATCCCAACTATGCTGCTATCAAACCAATGTGCTAGCTACTGTCCATCCCAACTATGCTGCTATCAAACCAATGTGCTAGCTACTGTCCATCCCAACTATGCTGCTATCAAACCAATGTGCTAGCTACTGTCCATCCCAACTATGCTGCTATCAAACCAATGTGCTAGCTACTGTCCATCCCAACTATGCTGCTATCAAACCAATGTGCTAGCTACTGTCCATCCTAACTATGCCACTATCAAACCAATGCGCCAGCTACTGTCTATCCCAACTATGCCACTGTCAAACCAATGCGCTAGCTACTGTCCATCCCAACTATGCTACTGTCAAACCAATGCGCTAGCTACTGTCCATTCCAACTATGCTACTATCAAACCAATGCGCTAGCTACAGTCCATCCCAACTATGCTACTATCAAACCAATGCGCTAGCTACTGTCCATCCCAACTATGCTACTATCAAACCAATGCGCTAGCTACTGTCCATCCCAACTACTGTATGCCACTATCAAACCAATGCGCTAGCTACTGTCCATCCCAACTATGCCACTATCAAACCAATGCGCTAGCTACTGTCCATCCCAACTATGCTACTATCAAACCAATGCGCTAGCTACTGTCCATCCCAACTATGCTACTATCAAACCAATGCGCTAGCTACTGTCCATCCCAACTATGCTGCTATCAAACCAATGTGCTAGCTACTGTCCATCCCAACTATGCTACTGTCAAACCAATGCGCTAGCTACTGTCCATCCCAACTATGCTACTGTCAAACCAATGCGTTAGCTACTGTCCATCCCAACTATGCTACTATCAAACCAATGCGCTAGCTACTGTCCATCCCAACTATGCTACTATCAAACCAATGCGCTAGCTACTGTCCATCCCAACTATGCTACTATCAAACCAATGCGCTAGCTACTGTCCATCCCAATATCTACTATCAAACCAATGCGCTAGCTACTGTCCATCCCAACTATGCTACTATCAAACCAATGTGGTAGCTACTGTACATCCTACTGTCAAACCAATGTGCTAGCTTCTGTCCATCCCAACTATGCTACTATCAAACCAATGTGCTAGCTACTGTCCATCCCAACTATGCTACTATCAAACCAATGTGCTAGCTACTGTCCATCCATCAAACCAATGTGCTAGGTACTGTCCATCCCAACTATGCTACTGTCAAACCAATGCGCTAGCTACTGTCCATTCCAACTATGCTACTATCAAACCAATGCGCTAGCTACAGTCCATCCCAACTATGCTACTATCAAACCAATGCGCTAGCTACTGTCCATCCCAACTATGCTACTATCAAACCAATGCGCTAGCTACTGTCCATCCCAACTATGCCACTATCAAACCAATGTGCTAGCTACTGTCCATCCCAACTATGCCACTATCAAACCAATGCGCTAGCTACTGTCCATCCCAACTATGCTACTATCAAACCAATGCGCTAGCTACTGTCCATCCCAACTATGCTACTATCAAACCAATGCGCTAGCTACTGTCCATCCCAACTATGCTGCTATCAAACCAATGTGCTAGCTACTGTCCATCCCAACTATGCTGCTATCAAACCAATGTGCTAGCTACTGTCCATCCCAACTATGCTACTGTCAAACCAATGCACTAGCTACTGTCCATCCCAACTATGCTATCAAACCAATGTAATAGCTACTGTCCATCCCAACTATGCTACTATCAAACCAATGTGCTAGCTACTGTCCATCCATCAAACCAATGTGCTAGCTACTGTCCATCCCAACTATGCTACTGTCAAACCAATGCGCTAGCTACTGTCCATCCCAACTATGCTACTATCAAACCAATGCGCTAGCTACTGTCCATCCCAACTATGCTACTATCAAACCAATGCGCTAGCTACTGTCCATCCCAATATCTACTATCAAACCAATGCGCTAGCTACTGTCCATCCCAACTATGCTACTATCAAACCAATGTGGTAGCTACTGTACATCCTACTATCAAACCAATGTGCTAGCTACTGTCCATCCCAACTATGCTACTATCAAACCAATGTGCTAGCTACTGTCCATCCCAACTATGCTACTATCAAACCAATGTGCTAGCTACTGTCCATCCATCAAACCAATGTGCTAGCTACTGTCCATCCCAACTATGCTACTGTCAAACCAATGCGCTAGCTACTGTCCATTCCAACTATACTTCTATCAAACCAATGCGCTAGCTACAGTACATCCCAACTATGCTACTATCAAACCAATGCGCTAGCTACTGTCCATCCCAACTATGCTACTATCAAACCAATGCGCTAGCTACAGTCCATCCCAACTATGCCACTATCAAACCAATGCGCTAGCTACTGTCCATCCCAACTATGCCACTATCAAACCAATGCGCTAGCTACTGTCCATCCCAACTATGCTACTATCAAACCAATGCGCTAGCTACTGTCCATCCCAACTATGCTACTATCAAACCAATGCGCTAGCTACTGTCCATCCCAACTATGCTGCTATCAAACCAATGTGCTAGCTACTGTCCATCCCAACTATGCTGCTATCAAACCAATGTGCTAGCCACTGTCCATCCTAACTATGCCGCTATCAAACCAATGCGCTAGCTACTGTCCATCCCAACTAAGCTACTGTCAAACCAATGCGCTAGCTACTGTCCATCCCAACTATGCTATCAAACCAATGTAATAGCTACTGTCCATCCCAACTATGCTACTATCAAACCTATGCGCTAGCTACTGTCCATCCCAACTATGCTACTATCAAACCAATGCGCTAGCTACTGTCCATCCCAACTATGCTACTATCAAACCAATGCGCTAGCTACTGTCCATCCCAACTATGCTACTATCAAACCAATGCGCTAGCTACTGTCCATCCCAACTATGCTACTATCAAACCAATGCGCTAGCTACTGTCCATCCCAACTATGCTGCTATCAAACCAATGTGCTAGCTACTGTCCATCCCAACTATGCTGCTATCAAACCAATGTGCTAGCTACTGTCCATCCCAACTATGCTGCTATCAAACCAATGTGCTAGCTACTGTCCATCCTAACTATGCCACTATCAAACCAATGCGCTAGCTACTGTCTATCCCAACTATGCCACTGTCAAACCAATGCGCTAGCTACTGTCCATCCCAACTATGCTACTGTCAAACCAATGCGCTAGCTACTGTCCATCCCAACTATGCTACTGTCAAACCAATGCGCTAGCTACTGTCCATTCCAACTATGCTACTATCAAACCAATGCGCTAGCTACAGTCCATCCCAACTATGCTACTATCAAACCAATGCGCTAGCTACTGTCCATCCCAACTATGCTACTATCAAACCAATGCGCTAGCTACTGTCCATCCCAACTATGCTGCTATCAAACCAATGTGCTAGCTACTGTCCATCCCAACTATGCTGCTATCAAACCAATGTGCTAGCCACTGTCCATCCTAACTATGCTGCTATCAAACCAATGCGCTAGCTACTGTCCATCCCAACTATGCTACTGTAAAACCAATGCGCTAGCTACTGTCCATCCCAACTATGCTATCAAACCAATGTAATAGCTACTGTCCATCCCAACTATGCTACTATCAAACCTATGCGCTAGCTACTGTCCATCCCAACTATGCTACTATCAAACCAATGCGCTAGCTACTGTCCATCCCAACTATGCTACTATCAAACCAATGCGCTAGCTACTGTCCATCCCAACTATGCTACTATCAAACCAATGCGCTAGCTACTGTCCATCCCAACTATGCTGCTATCAAACCAATGTGCTAGCTACTGTCCATCCCAACTATGCTGCTATCAAACCAATGTGCTAGCTACTGTCCATCCCAACTATGCTGCTATCAAACCAATGTGCTAGCTACTGTCCATCCTAACTATGCCACTATCAAACCAATGCGCTAGCTACTGTCTATCCCAACTATGCCACTGTCAAACCAATGCGCTAGCTACTGTCCATCCCAACTATGCTACTGTCAAACCAATGCGCTAGCTACTGTCCATCCCAACTATGCTACTGTCAAACCAATGCGCTAGCTACTGTCCATTCCAACTATGCTACTATCAAACCAATGCGCTAGCTACAGTCCATCCCAACTATGCTACTATCAAACCAATGCGCTAGCTACTGTCCATCCCAACTATGCTACTATCAAACCAATGCGCTAGCTACTGTCCATCCCAACTATGCTGCTATCAAACCAATGTGCTAGCTACTGTCCATCCCAACTATGCTGCTATCAAACCAATGTGCTAGCCACTGTCCATCCTAACTATGCTGCTATCAAACCAATGCGCTAGCTACTGTCCATCCCAACTATGCTACTGTAAAACCAATGCGCTAGCTACTGTCCATCCCAACTATGCTATCAAACCAATGTAATAGCTACTGTCCATCCCAACTATGCTACTATCAAACCTATGCGCTAGCTACTGTCCATCCCAACTATGCTACTATCAAACCAATGCGCTAGCTACTGTCCATCCCAACTATGCTACTATCAAACCAATGCGCTAGCTACTGTCCATCGCAACTATGCTACTATCAAACCAATGCGCTAGCTACTGTCCATCCCAACTATGCTGCTATCAAACCAATGTGCTAGCTACTGTCCATCCCAACTATGCTGCTATCAAACCAATGTGCTAGCTACTGTCCATCCCAACTATGCTGCTATCAAACCAATGTGCTAGCTACTGTCCATCCTAACTATGCCACTATCAAACCAATGCGCTAGCTACTGTCTATCCCAACTATGCCACTGTCAAACCAATGCGCTAGCTACTGTCCATCCCAACTATGCTACTGTCAAACCAATGCGCTAGCTACTGTCCATCCCAACTATGCTACTGTCAAACCAATGCGCTAGCTACTGTCCATTCCAACTATGCTACTATCAAACCAATGCGCTAGCTACAGTCCATCCCAACTATGCTACTATCAAACCAATGCGCTAGCTACTGTCCATCCCAACTATGCTACTATCAAACCAATGCGCTAGCTACTGTCCATCCCAACTATGCTACTATCAAACCAATGTGCTAGCTACTGTCCATCCCAACTATGCTACAATCAAACCTATGCGCTAGCTACTGTCCATCCCAACTATGCTACTATCAAACCAATGCGCTAGCTACTGTCCATCCCAACTATGCTACTATCAAACCAATGCGCTAGCTTCTGTCCATCCCAACTATGCTACTATCAAACCAATGCGCTAGCTACTGTCCATCCCAATATCTACTATCAAACCAATGCGCTAGCTACTGTCCATCCCAACTATGCTACTATCAAACCAATGTGGTAGCTACTGTACATCCTACTATCAAACCAATGTGCTAGCTACTGTCCATCCCAACTATGCTACTATCAAACCAATGTGCTAGCTACTGTCCATCCCAACTATGCTACTATCAAACCAATGTGCTAGCTACTGTCCATCCATCAAACCAATGTGCTAGCTACTGTCCATCCCAACTATGCTACTGTCAAACCAATGCGCTAGCTACTGTCCATTCCAACTATACTTCTATCAAACCAATGCGCTAGCTACAGTCCATCCCAACTATGCTACTATCAAACCAATGCGCTAGCTACTGTCCATCCCAACTATGCTACTATCAAACCAATGCGCTAGCTACTGTCCATCCCAACTATGCCACTATCAAACCAATGCGCTAGCTACTGTCCATCCCAACTATGCCACTATCAAACCAATGCGCTAGCTACTGTCCATCCCAACTATGCTACTATCAAACCAATGCGCTAGCTACTGTCCATCCCAACTATGCTACTATCAAACCAATGCGCTAGCTACTGTCCATCCCAACTATGCTGCTATCAAACCAATGTGCTAGCTACTGTCCATCCCAACTATGCTGCTATCAAACCAATGTGCTAGCCACTGTCCATCCTAACTATGCCACTATCAAACCAATGCGCTAGCTACTGTCCATCCCAACTATGCTACTGTCAAACCAATGCGCTAGCTACTGTCCATCCCAACTATGCCACTATCAAACCAATGCGCTAGCTACTGTCCATCCCAACTATGCCACTATCAAACCAATGCGCTAGCTACTGTCCATCCAAACTATGCTACTATTTTGGTCACGCACGCGGAAGTAGTCTAAGTTTGCTGCGCTCGCCAGCTCTCCCAAAGTGTATTGTTTTATACAGTTTTCCTCACTTGTATACCATATCTCCGCGTTTAAAACTGCGCACTAACATTGGTGGTACACAATAATTCGATTTTTGGATCCGACGCCTGGACATCGAGCCCCAAGTCTAGATCAAACAGCTACGCTGCCGCAGCTAGCCGCGGCTCGCCAGCCCTAACCAGCTCCTGACTGGGATAGCCTATTAGCCCACAGGGGACAGCCGTCCCCTGCCTCTCCAGTACCAACCCAACACACCGGAGGCCGTGCCTTGCTCCCAGTAGATCGCGTGAGTATTACCAGCACTACTAGGTAAGTAGCCCCCACTCTCCCTGCTAGCACTGCTAGTTAGCAGCACCACTCCCCCTGCTAGCACGGCTAAGTAAATAGCCCTACCTCCCCGTTAGCATTACTACATAAATAGCACTCCCTCTCCCCGCTAGCAATTGAGTTTTATCCACCTGCATACTATACCTCCGTTCTCAAAGTCGCGCATTAATATTGGTGGTACCTGAGAGTCTGACGTCCGGATCTCGAGGTCTGTTGTCCCCTGGTTTTCGTTCGTTCCACAGTTTGCTGAGCGGGATTTACAAGCCAGCAGCTGTGCCTTGCTTTTAGCAAGTAGATTTAGTTTGTAGTCTTCTGGTTTTGTTTGTTTACAGTTTGCTGAGCGGGATTTACAAGCCAGCAGCTGAGCCTTGCTTTTAGCAAGTAGATTTAGTTTGTAGTCTTCTGGTTTTGTTTGTTTACAGTTTGCTGAGCGGGATTTACAAGCCAGCAGCTGAGCCTTGCTTTTAGCAAGTAGATTTAGTTTGTAGTCTTCTGGTTTTGTTTGTTTACAGTTTGCTGAGCGGGATTTACAAGCCAGCAGCTGAGCCTTGCTTTTAGCAAGTAGATTTAGTTTGTAGTCTTCTGGTTTTGTTTGTTTACAGTTTGCTGAGCGGGATTTACAAGCCAGCAGCTGAGCCTTGCTTTTAGCAAGTAGATTTAGTTTGTAGTCTTCTGGTTTTGTTTGTTTACAGTTTGCTGAGCGGGATTTACAAGCCAGCAGCTGAACCTTGCTTTTAGCAAGTAGATTGGGTTGGTTGTCCTCTGGTTTTCGTCGGGCTTACAGCTTGCTGAGCGTTGTTTTGCTCAAGCCAGCAGCTGAGCCCTGCTCTTAGCAAATAGATTGGCGGTTTTATCCTCTTATTTTAATTCCGCAATTATTTTAACGAGTCTTGCGATGGCTCTACACCCTCCCGCCTCTAACTGCTCGGGTTGCCTCCAGCGTAGCCAAATAATCTCAGAGTTGGAAGGTAGGATCTCTACTCTACACTCTGTAAATCATGTCGAACATTACCTGAACTCAGTGCTACCCGACCCAGATGTCGACGTCCAGCCTCCCACTGTTCCACCGTCGGCGACATCCGGGGGTGGAGATGTGGATTTTAGTTTCCTCCTGAGTGAGAAATCCTGGCCCAGACTCGGAGCCAGACCCAAGCATTCAAGCCCCACCCCTTGGACCGTTGCTAGGCGGAAACGAGGAAGGGAAACCTCCAGGGTCCCCTCCCAACCCTCTGACGACGACACCCTCCTACTGAGGAATAGCTTTACCTTACTGGCCGAGCCTGAATCCAAGAGGTCCAAGGATACTAGCATCAGCTCCTCGTTCAGGCTCTCTGCTACTGGGGCCCATCTCACACCCCGCCCTACTCAGTACCGTACCCATACTCCGCAGCCCACCCACACCTCTCTGGTTGGTGAGCGGCAAAATAGCCAGGCTTATAAGCCTGCTCCCCGGCCTAAGCATAGCCCAGTCCACCGTGGGGACCCACGGCCCCCACCCTCTACCACTTGGCCTTCAGGTGTGAGGCAGCAAAGGAAGTCCCCTAAGCCCAGTGGGCCCGCCACTGATCCCGCCCCACCATCTGTGCTCGTCATCGGATCCTCCATGGTGCGCCATGTAGTGATCCCGAAAGCCCAGACCTGCTGCTTCCCAGGAGCTAAGGTCTCGGACATCAGGACTGTTGTCCCATCACTCCTCGCAGAAAATCCCCTGGCCTCATCCATTATCATCCATGTCGGAACAAATGACATCAAGCTCCAGCAGTCTGAGCGGCTGAAGGAGGATTTCAAGGACCTGATCTCCACTGCTCAGGCGTCAGGAAAGA
The DNA here is from genome assembly GCF_949987555.1 of Borostomias antarcticus. NCBI lineage: Eukaryota > Metazoa > Chordata > Actinopteri > Stomiiformes > Stomiidae > Borostomias > Borostomias antarcticus. The sequence goes on along the minus strand of NC_140248.1, from coordinate 4,239,741 downwards.
CCTGCATCATCTCTGGCCCGTTCTCCTCCCCCCGATATGGTGAGGCCAAATATAGTAGGATCCGTCAGCTCCACATCTGGCTGAAAGGCTACTGCTGCCAGTTGAAGCTTCCCTTCATAGATAATTTCACCACTTTCTTAAACCGCTCGGACCTCTTCGCCAGGGACGGCCTTCATCCTAGTAGGTCAGGTGCCCATCTGCTCAGTATGAATATGGACCTGACGCTGAGATCTTCCAGCGTCTGATGTGGGGTTAGCCCGACCCGTCTCAACCACCCTACTGCCAAACATAAACCTCCTGTACCCGCGGGTCGGGCTACACCAGCTCCATCTCACCAGCGCCCCATCACCATAGACCTTGATTCCCTGCCCCTCACTGAGACCTGGCATAGTGACGTCTATATTTTTATAAACAAATTCTGCCCACCTGAATATGCCATTCAGCGAATTATCTCCCACCGCACCTCTAGTACCATAATGAAACAGTCAGGTGGATCTAATATAAAAAACCTGATATCAGTTCCAGTGAATATACCATCCAGGCCTACTAGTCAGGCGAGCCAGCCATTTTTTCCGGAAGCTATTTCAATGGCGATTCTAAATGTCAGGTCACTACCAAGCATAACTTTTCTCATTAATGATCTTATATGTGAACGCAAACTAGACTGTATGTTCCTAACTGAAACCTGGCTAAATATAAATGGATCAGCAGCCCTCATTGAAGCCTCTCCCCCTAACTACAGCTTTTTTCAATCTATCAGAAGTGGGAAAAAAGGTGGAGGAACAGCCACCATAGCTAAAGATGCCCTCAGCTGCAGGACCATCTCCTTTGATGATTTCGCCTCTTTTGAATACCACGCTATTGTCCTAAAAAGCCAGCCCCCAGTTCTGGCAGTAACCGTGTATAGGCCTCCCAAACAATGCTCTGCCTTCTCTACAGAATTTTCAGAACTCCTGTCCATCATCCATACAAATTATGATAAGATTATCATCATTGGAGATTTCAACATACACGTAGACACTGAGGCGGACTCGAAAGCTAGGGACTTTATCAACCTCCTAAACTCCATGGATTTTACCCAACATATCTCTGAGCCAACTCACAACCGTGGCCACACCCTTGATCTAGTGATTACTAAGGGCCTGACTATCACTGTTTCCTCTATTAGCGACCTCGCCCTGTCCGACCATTTCTGTATCTTCTTCACTGCATTAGTTCCTAAAGTCAAAAATAATACTGAGCGCTTTATAAAGAAACGTTATCTTACCTCCGCAGTAGCCGATAGTTTTAGAGAAATAATGACCACAAACTATTTATCAACTCCAGAAGTGGGGCCATTAGGAACTATTGAAGACCTGGCAACCACCTTTAACACCAGAGTAAGGGCAGCCTTGGATTCTGTAGCACCTATTAAACTGAAAAGGATCACAACCAATAATAAAGCCCCATGGCGAAATGAGGAAACATATCAACTAAAGAGAACCTGCAGAAGTTCTGAGCGTATATGGCGAAAAACCAAGTTACAGGTCCACCATGATATTCTCAAAGATCATCTCTCTGCTTTTAATAAAGCAATAAGAAATGCAAGGAAAGACCACTTCTCAAAATTGATATCTATCAACCGAAATAATTCAAGAGTGCTCTTCTCAACAATCGATAGCCTAATAAACCCTGCCGTAAAAACACCTGATAACCTGCTCTCTACCTCCAAATGTGAGGAATTTGCAGCTTACTTCAGAGATAAGATTATGAATATTAGAAGGAATATCACTCAGGAAAGGCCATGCATCCCGTTCACAGATCCTCTCCCTCCATGTAATGGACATATGAGCCTGTTTACACTGATGGACACAGAAATGTTGAGAAAAGTAGTATCCAAACTCAAAACCTCCACATGCCTGCTGGATCCCATCCCCACCGATTTTTTCAAAACTATTTTTGACTCTGTATCCTATGACATTTTATCCATTGTTAATGACTCCCTATCTACAGGTGTCTTCCCACCAATACTTAAAACTGCTCTGGTGAGACCCGTACTAAAGAAAAACAACTTAGACACTTCAGTTTTTAGCAATTTTAGACCAATCTCCAACCTTCCATTTTTGAGTAAAATTCTGGAAAAAATTGTTTTCGCACAGATTAATGATTTCCTAGCTACAAGTTGTATCCTTGACCTTTTCCAGTCCGGCTTCCGTGCCCACCATAGCACAGAGACGGCATTAGTCAAAGTTGTAAATGACCTCAGAATTAATGCTGACTCCAAAGAGCTCTCTGTTCTCGTCCTCCTGGACCTGAGTGCAGCCTTTGATACTATAGATCATGCAATCCTCATCGAAAGACTGGAAAAGTGGGTTGGCCTCTCTGGTCCAGTCCTAAATTGGCTTAAGACCTATCTAACCGGTCGTGATTTCTTCGTTGCCCTCGGTGAATATAGCTCAAGAAAGATCCCTATGACCTGTGGGGTGCCCCAAGGATCGATCCTAGGACCTCTACTCTTCAGCCTGTATATGCTGCCCCTTGGCAGTGTCATCAGGAGGCACAATATTAGCTACCATAGCTACGCAGATGATACTCAACTTTATATTTCCGTAACACCCAGTAACTACAGTTTGGTTGACTGCCTTGTCAAGTGTATTATAGATATAAATGTATGGATGTCACATAATTTCCTCCAACTAAACCAGGACAAAACAGAAGTACTGATCATTGGAGAAAAAGCAGAAAGAGAGAAACTAGCTGCACACCTAAAAACTCTGGAAATTGACACCAATTGCCAGGCTAAAAACTTAGGTGTCATACTTGACTCAGATCTTAACTTCGAAAACCACATCAAGAATATTACAAAGACATCCTTTTACCACCTAAGGAACATTGCCAAGGTGCAACCCTTTCTCTCTCAGGCTGACACCGAAAGATTAATGCATGCTTTCATCACAAGCAGGCTGGACTACTGCAATGCTCTACTATCAGGCCTACCAAAGAAAGCAATCTCTAAGCTACAAATAATACAGAATGCTGCAGCAAGAGTCCTCACTAAGACTAGACGAAGGGCACACATCACACCAGCGCTAAAATCACTACACTGGTTACCAGTCAACTCTAGAATAGACTTTAAAATACTATTACTAGTCTATAAATCTCTCCACAGTCACTCACCAGAGTATATTTCAGACATGCTTGTTAAGTACATGCCAAACAGACCACTTAGATCCTCAGGCACTGAACTTTTAACAGTTCCAAAAGCCAGGACCAAGAAACATGGAGAGGCAGCTTTTAGTTTCTATGCCCCCAACCTCTGGAACACCCTACCGGAGTGCCTAAGAAGGGCTGAAACAACGGAGGTGTTCAAGCGAGACCTCAAGACGTACCTTTTCGACCTAGCCTACAATCACTAGCTAAGACCCTGAGATTCAGAAAGGCAGCCTCAAACCTACCTGTGAACCCTCTGTATACACTGATACTTGTCCTGCTATGCAATGTATGTATATCATGTAGCGTACAGAAGCTGGTTATCCTGAAACAGGCTTGTTCTGACTGTTGTGTTGCTTCAATGGCTCAGTGTGCTACTAACCGTTTTTCTGTCTCCCCTAGTGTCTCTCTCTCTCCCTCCTATCCTCTAACCAGGTCCAGTGTCAGCTGCGGAGCTGTGGATATCGTAGTATTTAGTACACACACACACATGTACACACAAGACACACATCAGTCCACATCCGGCTTTGGCCTGGACCTGATGCTCTTAGCCTTTCTTGCTCTTAGCCTTTCTTGCTCCGAAAACTTAATTTAAACTTAATTTACTATTATTTATTGTTCTTTAAATGTTCTTAGCCATTAGACAAATATATTCCAGGAGCCTGCCCCAGGTCGCCTGTTTCAATATCTGTGTGGTCTGAATGACTCTATGTGCTACTAACCCTGCTCTGCCTTCCCTCTCCCTGGTGCCTCTCTCTCTCCCTCCTATCTTCTAACCAGGTTCAGTGGATGCCCCACTGTCACCAGCAGACCTCACGAAGTCCGATAGATACCCTCTGTGTCTATTGTGGATGATGTAGCATGTCCGTAGAATATTCTCTCCCCTATGATGTTTTTAGCCTCTCTCACTCTGAAATGTAATTCAATGCAATGTATTGCTTCATAAATGTTCTTAGCCGGTAGACAAACATACTCCTGGAGCTTGCTCGATCGCCTTGTTGAGAGGGGTCAGGGAAGAATTTTTACAGCTCACTTATCTGGCCCCCGGGTGATTACTGTTTTTTTGCTTCCCTCTGGAATATGTAGAGAGTGGGTCGTATGCCCACCTCCCTTGTTCTCTGTAAAGCGCATTGTGTTGCCTCTGGGTATGAAATGCGCTATATAAATAAAGCTTTGATTGATTGATTGATTGACTATCAAACCAATGCACTAGCTACTGTCCATCCCAACTATGCAACTATCAAACCAATGCGCTAGCTACTGTCCATCCCAACTATGCTACTATCAAACCAATGCGCTAGCTACTGTCCATCCCAACTATGCTACTATCAAACCAATGCGCTAGCTACTGTCCATCCCAACTATGCTACTATCAAACCAATGCACTAGCTACTGTCCATCCCAACTATGCTACTATCAAACCAATGCGCTAGCTACTGTCCATCCCAACTATGCTGCTATCAAACCAATGTGCTAGCTACTGTCCATCCCAACTATGCTACTATCAAACCAATGTGCTAGCTACTGTCCATCCATCAAACCAATGTGCTAGCTACTGTCCATCCCAACTATGCTACTATCAAACCAATGCGCTAGCTACTGTCCATCCCAACTATGCTACTATCAAACCAATGCGCTAGCTACTGTCCATCCCAACTATGCTACTATCAAACCAATGCGCTAGCTACTGTCCATCCCAACTATGCTACTATCAAACCAATGCGCTAGCTACTGTCCATCCCAACTATGCTACTATCAAAACAATGCGCTAGCTACTGTCCATCCCAACTTTGCTACTATCAAACCAATGCGCTAGCTACTGTCCATCCCAACTATGCTACTATCAAACCAATGCGCTAGCTACTGTCCATCCCAACTATGCTACTATCAAACCAATGCGCTAGCTACTGTCCATCCCAACTATGCTACTATCAAACCAATGTGCTAGCTACTGTCCATCCCAACTATGCTACTATCAAACCAATGTGCTAGCTAATGTCCATCCATCAAACCAATGTGCTAGCTACTGTCCATCCCAACTATGCTACTATCAAACCAATGCGCTAGCTACTGTCCATCCCAACTATGCTACTATCAAACCAATGCGCTAGCTACTGTCCATCCCAACTATGCTACTATCAAACCAATGCGCTAGCTACTGTCCATCCCAACTATGCTACTATCAAAACAATGCGCTACCTACTGTCCATCCCAACTATGCTACTATCAAACCAATGCGCTAGCTACTGTCCATCCCAACTATGCTACTATCAAACCAATGCGCTAGCTACATTCCATCCCAACTATGCTACTATCAAACCAATGCGCTAGCTACTGTCCATCCCAACTATGCTACTATCAAACCAATGCGCTAGCTACTGTCCATCCCAACTATGATGCTATCAAACCAATGTGCTAGCTACTGTCCATCCCAACTATGCTATCAAACCAATGTGCTAGCTACTGTCCATCCCAACTATGCTATCAAACCAATGTAATAGCTACTGTCCATCCCAACTATGCTACTATCAAACCAATGCGCTAGCTACTGTCCATCCCAACTATGCTACTATCAAACCAATGCGCTAGCTACTGTCCATCCCAACTATGCTACTATCAAACCAATGTGCTAGCTACTGTCCATCCCAACTATGCTGCTATCAAACCAATGTGCTAGCTACTGTCCATCCCAACTATGCTGCTATCAAACCAATGTGCTAGCTACTGTCCATCCTAACTATGCCACTATCAAACCAATGCGCTAGCTACTGTCCATCCCAACTATGCTACTATCAAACCAATGCGCTAGCTACTGTCCATCCCAACTATGCTACTATCAAACCAATGCGCTAGCTACTGTCCATCCCAACTATGCTGCTATCAAACCAATGTGCTAGCTACTGTCCATCCCAACTATGCTACTATCAAACCAATGTGCTAGCTACTGTCCATCCATCAAACCAATGTGCTAGCTACTGTCCATCCCAACTATGCTACTATCAAACCAATGCGCTAGCTACTGTCCATCCCAACTATGCTACTATCAAACCAATGCGCTAGCTACTGTCCATCCCAACTATGCTACTATCAAACCAATGCGCTAGCTACTGTCCATCCCAATATCTACTATCAAACCAATGCGCTAGCTACTGTCCATCCCAACTATGCTACTATCAAACCAATGTGGTAGCTACTGTACATCCTACTGTCAAACCAATGCGCTAGCTACTGTCCATCCCAACTATGCTACTATCAAACCAATGCGCTAGCTACTGTCCATCCCAACTATGCTACTATCAAACCAATGCGCTAGCTACTGTCCATCCCAACTATGCTACTATCAAACCAATGCGCTAGCTACTGTCCATCCCAACTATGCTGCTATCAAACCAATGCACTAGCTACTGTCCATCCCAACTATGCTGCTATCAAACCAATGTGCTAGCTACTGTCCATCCCAACTATGCTATCAAACCAATGTGCTAGCTACTGTCCATCCCAACTATGCTATCAAACCAATGTAATAGCTACTGTCCATCCCAACTATGCTACTATCAAACCAATGCGCTAGCTACTGTCCATCCCAACTATGCTACTATCAAACCAATGCGCTAGCTACTGTCCATCCCAACTATGCTACTATCAAACCAATGTGCTAGCTACTGTCCATCCCAACTATGCTACTATCAAACCAATGCGCTAGCTACTGTCCATCCCAACTATGCTACTATCAAACCAATGCGCTAGCTACTGTCCATCCCAACTATGCTACTATCAAACCAATGCGCTAGCTACTGTCCATCCCAACTATGCTACTATCAAACCAATGCGCTAGCTACTGTCCATCCCAACTATGCTACTATCAAACCAATGCGCTAGCTACTGTCCATCCCAACTATGCTACTATCAAACCAATGCGCTAGCTACTGTCCATCCCAACTATGCTGCTATCAAACCAATGTGCTAGCTACTGTCCATCCCAACTATGCTGCTATCAAACCAATGTGCTAGCCACTGTCCATCCTAACTATGCCACTATCAAACCAATGCGCTAGCTACTGTCCATCCCAACTATGCTACTGTCAAACCAATGCGCTAGCTACTGTCCATCCCAACTATGCTATCAAACCAATGTAATAGCTACTGTCCATCCCAACTATGCTACTATCAAACCTATGCGCTAGCTACTGTCCATCCCAACTATGCTACTATCAAACCAATGCGCTAGCTACTGTCCATCCCAACTATGCTACTATCAAACCAATGCGCTAGCTACTGTCCATCCCAACTATGCTACTATCAAACCAATGCGCTAGCTACTGTCCATCCCAACTATGCTGCTATCAAACCAATGTGCTAGCTACTGTCCATCCCAACTATGCTGCTATCAAACCAATGTGCTAGCTACTGTCCATCCCAACTATGCTGCTATCAAACCAATGTGCTAGCTACTGTCCATCCTAACTATGCCACTATCAAACCAATGCACTAGCTACTGTCTATCCCAACTATGCCACTGTCAAACCAATGCGCTAGCTACTGTCCATCCCAACTATGCTACTGTCAAACCAATGCGCTAGCTACTGTCCATCCCAACTATGCTACTGTCAAACCAATGCGCTAGCTACTGTCCATTCCAACTATGCTACTATCAAACCAATGCGCTAGCTACAGTCCATCCCAACTATGCTACTATCAAACCAATGCGCTAGCTACTGTCCATCCCAACTATGCTACTATCAAACCAATGCGCTAGCTACTGTCCATCCCAACTATGCCACTATCAAACCAATGCGCTAGCTACTGTCCATCCCAACTATGCTACTATCAAACCAATGTGGTAGCTACTGTACATCCTACTATCAAACCAATGTGCTAGCTACTGTCCATCCCAACTATGCTACTATCAAACCAATGTGCTAGCTACTGTCCATCCATCAAACCAATGTGCTAGCTACTGTCCATCCCAGCTATGCTACTGTCAAACCAATGCGCTAGCTACTGTCCATCCCAACTATGCCACTATCAAACCAATGCGCTAGCTACTGTCCATCCCAACTATGCCACTATCAAACCAATGCGCTAGCTACTGTCCATCCCAACTATGCTACTATCAAACCAATGCGCTAGCTACTGTCCATCCCAACTATGCTACTATCAAACCAATGCGCTAGCTACTGTCCATCCCAACTATGCTGCTATCAAACCAATGTGCTAGCTATTGTCCATCCCAACTATGCTGCTATCAAACCAATGTGCTAGCTACTGTCCATCCCAACTATGCTACTGTCAAACCAATGCACTAGCTACTGTCCATCCCAACTATGCTATCAAACCAATGTAATAGCTACTGTCCATCCCAACTATGCTACTATCAAACCAATGTGCTAGCTACTGTCCATCCATCAAACCAATGTGCTAGCTACTGTCCATCCCAACTATGCTACTGTCAAACCAATGCGCTAGCTACTGTCCATCCCAACTATGCTACTATCAAACCAATGCGCTAGCTACTGTCCATTCCAACTATGCTACTATCAAACCAATGCGCTAGCTACTGTCCATCCCAATATCTACTATCAAACCAATGCGCTAGCTACTGTCCATCCCAACTATGCTACTATCAAACCAATGTGGTAGCTACTGTACATCCTACTATCAAACCAATGTGCTAGCTACTGTCCATCCCAACTATGCTACTATCAAACCAATGTGCTAGCTACTGTCCATCCCAACTATGCTACTATCAAACCAATGTGCTAGCTACTGTCCATCCATCAAACCAATGTGCTAGCTACTGTCCATCCCAACTATGCTACTGTCAAACCAATGCGCTAGCAACTGTCCATTCCAACTATACTTCTATCAAACCAATGCGCTAGCTACAGTCCATCCCAACTATGCTACTATCAAACCAATGCGCTAGCTACTGTCCATCCCAACTATGCTACTATCAAACCAATGCGCTAGCTACTGTCCATCCCAACTATGCCACTATCAAACCAATGCGCTAGCTACTGTCCATCCCAACTATGCCACTATCAAACCAATGCGCTAGCTACTGTCCATCCCAACTATGCTACTATCAAACCAATGCGCTAGCTACTGTCCATCCCAACTATGCTACTATCAAACCAATGCGCTAGCTACTGTCCATCCCAACTATGCTGCTATCAAACCAATGTGCTAGCTACTGTCCATCCCAACTATGCTGCTATCAAACCAATGTGCTAGCCACTGTCCATCCTAACTATGCCACTATCAAACCAATGCGCTAGCTACTGTCCATCCCAACTATGCTACTGTCAAACCAATGCGCTAGCTACTGTCCATCCCAACTATGCTATCAAACCAATGTAATAGCTACTGTCCATCCCAACTATGCTACTATCAAACCTATGCGCTAGCTACTGTCCATCCCAACTATGCTACTATCAAACCAATGCGCTAGCTACTGTCCATCCCAACTATGCTACTATCAAACCAATGCGCTAGCTACTGTCCATCCCAACTATGCTACTATCAAACCAATGCGCTAGCTACTGTCCATCCCAACTATGCTACTATCAAACCAATGCGCTAGCTACTGTCCATCCCAACTATGCTGCTATCAAACCAATGTGCTAGCTACTGTCCATCCCAACTATGCTGCTATCAAACCAATGTGCTAGCTACTGTCCATCCCAACTATGCTGCTATCAAACCAATGTGCTAGCTACTGTCCATCCTAACTATGCCACTATCAAACCAATGCACTAGCTACTGTCTATCCCAACTATGCCACTGTCAAACCAATGCGCTAGCTACTGTCCATCCCAACTATGCTACTGTCAAACCAATGCGCTAGCTACTGTCCATCCCAACTATGCTACTGTCAAACCAATGCGCTAGCTACTGTCCATTCCAACTATGCTACTATCAAACCAATGCGCTAGCTACAGTCCATCCCAACTATGCTACTATCAAACCAATGCGCTAGCTACTGTCCATCCCAACTATGCTACTATCAAACCAATGCGCTAGCTACTGTCCATCCCAACTATGCCACTATCAAACCAATGCGCTAGCTACTGTCCATCCCAACTATGCCACTATCAAACCAATGCGCTAGCTACTGTCCATCCCAACTATGCTACTATCAAACCAATGCGCTAGCTACTGTCCATCCCAACTATGCTACTATCAAACCAATGCGCTAGCTACTGTCCATCCCAACTATGCTACTATCAAACCAATGCACTAGCTACTGTCCATCCCAACTATGCTACTATCAAACCAATGCGCTAGCTACATTCCATCCCAACTATGCTACTATCAAACCAATAGCTACTGTCCATCCCAACTATGCTACTATCAAACCAATGCGCTAGCTACTGTCCATCCCAACTATGATGCTATCAAACCAATGTGCTAGCTACTGTCCATCCCAACTATGCTATCAAACCAATGTGCTAGCTACTGTCCATCCCAACTATGCTATCAAACCAATGTAATAGCTACTGTCCATCCCAACTATGCTACTATCAAACCAATGCGCTAGCTACTGTCCATCCCAACTATGCTACTATCAAACCAATGCGCTAGCTACTGTCCATCCCAACTATGCTACTATCAAACCAATGCGCTAGCTACTGTCCATCCCAACTATGCTACTATCAAACCAATGCGCTAGCTACTGTCCATCCCAACTATGCTACTATCAAACCAATGTGCTAGCTACTGTCCATCCCAACTATGCTGCTATCAAACCAATGTGCTAGCTACTGTCCATCCCAACTATGCTGCTATCAAACCAATGTGCTAGCTACTGTCCATCCCAACTATGCTGCTATCAAACCAATGTGCTAGCTACTGTCCATCCTAACTATGCCACTATCAAACCAATGCGCTAGCTACTGTCTATCCCAACTATGCCACTGTCAAACCAATGCGCTAGCTACTGTCCATCCCAACTATGCTACTGTCAAACCAATGCGCTAGCTACTGTCCATCCCAACTATGCTACTGTCAAACCAATGCGCTAGCTACTGTCCATTCCAACTATGCTACTATCAAACCAATGCGCTAGCTACAGTCCATCCCAACTATGCTACTATCAAACCAATGCGCTAGCTACTGTCCATCCCAACTATGCTACTATCAAACCAATGCGCTAGCTACTGTCCATCCAAACTACTGTATGCCACTATCAAACCAATGCGCTAGCTACTGTCCATCCCAACTATGCCACTATCAAACCAATGTGCTAGCTACTGTCCATCCCAACTATGCTACTATCAAACCAATGCGCTAGCTACTGTCCATCCCAACTATGCTACTATCAAACCAATGCGCTAGCTACTGTCCATCCCAACTATGCAACTATCAAACCAATGCGCTAGCTACTGTCCATCCCAACTATGCTACTATCAAACCAATGCGCTAGCTACTGTCCATCCCAACTATGCTGCTATCAAACCAATGTGCTAGCTACTGTCCATCCCAACTATGCTACTATCAAACCAATGTGCTAGCTACTGTCCATCCATCAAACCAATGTGCTAGCTACTGTCCATCCCAACTTTGCTACTATCAAACCAATGCGCTAGCTACTGTCCATCCCAACTATGCTACTATCAAACCAATGCGCTAGCTACTGTCCATCCCAACTATGCTACTATCAAACCAATGCGCTAGCTACTGTCCATCCCAACTATGCTACTATCAAACCAATGCGCAAGCTACTGTCCATCCCAACTATGCTACTATCAAAACAATGCGCTAGCTACTGTCCATCCCAACTATGCTACTATCAAACCAATGCGCTAGCTACTGTCCATCCCAACTATGCTACTATCAAACCAATGCGCTAGCTACTGTCCATCCCAACTATGCTACTATCAAACCAATACGCTAGCTACTGTCCATCCCAACTATGCTACTATCAAACCAATGTGCTAGCTACTGTCCATCCCAACTATGCTACTATCAAACCAATGTGCTAGCTAATGTCCATCCATCAAACCAATGTGCTAGCTACTGTCCATCCCAACTATGCTACTATCAAACCAATGCGCTAGCTACTGTCCATCCCAACTATGCTACTATCAAACCAATGCGCTAGCTACTGTCCATCCCAACTATGCTACTATCAAACCAATGCGCTAGCTACTGTCCATCCCAACTATGCTACTATCAAACCAATGCGCTAGCTACTGTCCATCCCAACTATGCTACTATCAAAACAATGCGCTAGCTACTGTCCATCCCAACTATGCTACTATCAAACCAATGCGCTAGCTACTGTCCATCCCAACTATGCTACTATCAAACCAATGCGCTAGCTACATTCCATCCCAACTATGCTACTATCAAACCAATGTGCTAGCTACTGTCCATCCCAACTATGCTGCTATCAAACCAATGTGCTAGCTACTGTCCATCCCAACTATGCTGCTATCAAACCAATGTGCTAGCTACTGTCCATCCCAACTATGCTGCTATCAAACCAATGTGCTAGCTACTGTCCATCCTAACTATGCCACTATCAAACCAATGCGCTAGCTACTGTCTATCCCAACTATGCCACTGTCAAACCAATGCGCTAGCTACTGTCCATCCCAACTATGCTACTGTCAAACCAATGCGCTAGCTACTGTCCATCCCAACTATGCTACTGTCAAACCAATGCGCTAGCTACTGTCCATTCCAACTATGCTACTATCAAACCAATGCGCTAGCTACAGTCCATCCCAACTATGCTACTATCAAACCAATGCGCTAGCTACTGTCCATCCCAACTATGCTACTATCAAACCAATGCGCTAGCTACTGTCCATCCAAACTACTGTATGCCACTATCAAACCAATGCGCTAGCTACTGTCCATCCCAACTATGCCACTATCAAACCAATGTGCTAGCTACTGTCCATCCCAACTATGCTACTATCAAACCAATGCGCTAGCTACTGTCCATCCCAACTATGCTACTATCAAACCAATGCGCTAGCTACTGTCCATCCCAACTATGCAACTATCAAACCAATGCGCTAGCTACTGTCCATCCCAACTATGCTACTATCAAACCAATGCGCTAGCTACTGTCCATCCCAACTATGCTACTATCAAACCAATGCGCTAGCTACTGTCCATCCCAACTATGCTACTATCAAACCAATGCGCTAGCTACTGTCCATCCCAACTATGCTACTATCAAACCAATGCGCTAGCTACTGTCCATCCCAACTATGCTGCTATCAAACCAATGTGCTAGCTACTGTCCATCCCAACTATGCTACTATCAAACCAATGTGCTAGCTACTGTCCATCCATCAAACCAATGTGCTAGCTACTGTCCATCCCAACTTTGCTACTATCAAACCAATGCGCTAGCTACTGTCCATCCCAACTATGCTACTATCAAACCAATGCGCTAGCTACTGTCCATCCCAACTATGCTACTATCAAACCAATGCGCTAGCTACTGTCCATCCCAACTATGCTACTATCAAACCAATGCGCTAGCTACTGTCCATCCCAACTATGCTACTATCAAAACAATGCGCTAGCTACTGTCCATCCCAACTATGCTACTATCAAACCAATGCGCTAGCTACTGTCCATCCCAACTATGCTACTATCAAACCAATGCGCTAGCTACTGTCCATCCCAACTATGCTACTATCAAACCAATACGCTAGCTACTGTCCATCCCAACTATGCTACTATCAAACCAATGTGCTAGCTACTGTCCATCCCAACTATGCTACTATCAAACCAATGTGCTAGCTAATGTCCATCCATCAAACCAATGTGCTAGCTACTGTCCATCCCAACTATGCTACTATCAAACCAATGCGCTAGCTACTGTCCATCCCAACTATGCTACTATCAAACCAATGCGCTAGCTACTGTCCATCCCAACTATGCTACTATCAAACCAATGCGCTAGCTACTGTCCATCCCAACTATGCTACTATCAAACCAATGCGCTAGCTACTGTCCATCCCAACTATGCTACTATCAAAACAATGCGCTAGCTACTGTCCATCCCAACTATGCTACTATCAAACCAATGCGCTAGCTACTGTCCATCCCAACTATGCTACTATCAAACCAATGCGCTGGCTACATTCCATCCCAACTATGCTACTATCAAACCAATGCGCTAGCTACTGTCCATCCCAACTATGCTACTATCAAACCAATGCGCTAGCTACTGTCCATCCCAACTATGATGCTATCAAACCAATGTGCTAGCTACTGTCCATCCCAACTATGCTATCAAACCAATGTGCTAGCTACTGTCCATCCCAACTATGCTATCAAACCAATGTAATAGCTACTGTCCATCCCAACTATGCTACTATCAAACCAATGCGCTAGCTACTGTCCATCCCAACAATGCTACTATCAAACCAATGCGCTAGCTACTGTCCATCCCAACTATGCTACTATCAAACCAATGCGCTAGCTACTGTCCATCCCAACTATGCTACTATCAAACCAATGCGCTAGCTACTGTCCATCCCAACTATGCTACTATCAAACCAATGTGCTAGCTACTGTCCATCCCAACTATGCTGCTATCAAACCAATGTGCTAGCTACTGTCCATCCCAACTATGCTGCTATCAAACCAATGTGCTAGCTACTGTCCATCCTAACTATGCCACTATCAAACCAATGCGCTAGCTACTGTCTATCCCAACTATGCCACTGTCAAACCAATGCGCTAGCTACTGTCCATCCCAACTATGCTACTGTCAAACCAATGCACTAGCTACTGTCCATCCCAACTATGCTACTGTCAAACCAATGCGCTAGCTACTGTCCATTCCAACTATGCAACTATCAAACCAATGCGCTAGCTACAGTCCATCCCAACTATGCTACTATCAAACCAATGCGCTAGCTACTGTCCATCCCAACTATGCTACTATCAAACCAATGCGCTAGCTACTGTCCATCCAAACTACTGTATGCCACTATCAAACCAATGCGCTAGCTACTGTCCATCCCAACTATGCCACTATCAAACCAATGCGCTAGCTACTGTCCATCCCAACTATGCTACTATCAAACCAATGCGCTAGCTACTGTCCATCCCAACTATGCTACTATCAAACCAATGCGCTAGCTACTGTCCATCCCAACTATGCTGCTATCAAACCAATGTGCTAGCTACTGTCCATCCCAACTATGCTGCTATCAAACCAATGTGCTAGCTACTGTCCATCCCAACTATGCTGCTATCAAACCAATGTGCTAGCTACTGTCCATCCCAACTATGCCACTATCAAACCAATGCGCTAGCTACTGTCCATCCAAACTATGCTACTATCAAACCAATGCACTAGCTACTGTCCATCCCAACTATGCAACTATCAAACCAATGCGCTAGCTACTGTCCATCCCAACTATGCTACTATCAAACCAATGCGCTAGCTACTGTCCATCCCAACTATGCTACTATCAAACCAATGCGCTAGCTACTGTCCATCCCAACTATGCTACTATCAAACCAATGCGCTAGCTACTGACCATCCCAACTATGCTACTATCAAACCAATGCGCTAGCTACTGTCCATCCCAACTATGCTGCTATCAAACCAATGTGCTAGCTACTGTCCATCCCAACTATGCTACTATCAAACCAATGTGCTAGCTACTGTCCATCCATCAAACCAATGTGCTAGCTACTGTCCATCCCAACTATGCTACTATCAAACCAATGCGCTAGCTACTGTCCATCCCAACTATGCTACTATCAAACCAATGCGCTAGCTACTGTCCATCCCAATATCTACTATCAAACCAATGCGCTAGCTACTGTCCATCCCAACTATGCTACTATCAAACCAATGTGGTAGCTACTGTACATCCTACTGTCAAACCAATGTGCTAGCTACTGTCCATCCCAACTATGCTACTATCAAACCAATGTGCTAGCAACTGTCCATCCCAACTATGCTACTATCAAACCAATGTGCTAGCTACTGTCCATCCATCAAACCAATGTGCTAGCTACTGTCCATCCCAGCTATGCTACTGTCAAACCAATGCGCTAGCTACTGTCCATCCCAACTATGCTACTATCAAACCAATGCGCTAGCTACTGTCCATCCCAACTATGCTACTATCAAACCAATGCGCTAGCTACTGTCCATCCCAATATCTACTATCAAACCAATGCGCTAGCTACTGTCCATCCCAACTATGCTACTATCAAACAAATGTGGTAGCTACTGTACATCCTACTATCAAACCAATGTGCTAGCTACTGTCCATCCCAACTATGCTACTATCAAACCAATGTGCTAGCTACTGTCCATCCCAACTATGCTACTATCAAACCAATGCACTAGCTACTGTCCATCCCAACTATGCAACTATCAAACCAATGCGCTAGCTACTGTCCATCCCAACTATGCTACTATCAAACCAATGCGCTAGCTACTGTCCATCCCAACTATGCTACTATCAAACCAATGCGCTAGCTACTGTCCATCCCAACTATGCTACTATCAAACCAATGCGCTAGCTACTGTCCATCCCAACTATGCTACTATCAAACCAATGCGCTAGCTACTGTCCATCCCAACTATGCTGCTATCAAACCAATGTGCTAGCTACTGTCCATCCCAACTATGCTACTATCAAACCAATGTGCTAGCTACTGTCCATCCCAACTATGCTACTATCAAACCAATGCGCTAGCTACTATCCATCCCAACTATGCTACTATCAAACCAATGCGCTAGCTACTGTCCATCCCAACTATGCTACTATCAAACCAATGCGCTAGCTACTGTCCATCCCAACTATGCTACTATCAAACCAATGCGCTAGCTACTGTCCATCCCAACTATGCTACTATCAAAACAATGCGCTAGCTACTGTCCATCCCAACTATTCTACTATCAAACCAATGCGCTAGCTACTGTCCATCCCAACTATGCTACTATCAAACCAATGCGCTAGCTACTGTCCATCCCAACTATGCTACTATCAAACCAATGCGCTAGCTACTGTCCATCCCAACTATGCTACTATCAAACCAATGTGCTAGCTACTGTCCATCCCAACTATGCTACTATCAAACCAATGTGCTAGCTACTGTCCATCCCAACTATGCTACTATCAAACCAATGCGCTAGCTACTGTCCATCCCAACTATGCTACTATCAAACCAATGCGCTAGCTACTGTCCATCCCAACTATGCTACTATCAACCCATTGCGCTAGCTACTGTCCATCCCAACTATGCTACTATCAAAACAATGCGCTAGCTACTGTCCATCCCAACTATGCTACTATCAAACCAATGCGCTAGCTACTGTCCATCCCAACTATGATGCTATCAAACCAATGTGCTAGCTACTGTCCATCCCAACTATGCTATCAAACCAATGTGCTAGCTACTGTCCATCCCAACTATGCTATCAAACCAATGTAATAGCTACTGTCCATCCCAACTATGCTACTATCAAACCAATGCGCTAGCTACTGTCCATCCCAACTATGCTACTATCAAACCAATGCGCTAGCTACTGTCCATCCCAACTATGCTACTATCAAACCAATGCGCTAGCTACTGTCCATCCCAACTATGCTACTATCAAACCAATGCGCTAGCTACTGTCCATCCCAACTATGCTACTATCAAACCAATGTGCTAGCTACTGTCCATCCCAACTATGCTGCTATCAAACCAATGTGCTAGCTACTGTCCATCCCAACTATGCTGCTATCAAACCAATGTGCTAGCTACTGTCCATCCTAACTATGCCACTATCAAACCAATGCGCTAGCTACTGTCTATCCCAACTATGCCACTGTCAAACCAATGCGCTAGCTACTGTCCATCCCAACTATGCTACTGTCAAACCAATGCGCTAGCTACTGTCCATCCCAACTATGCTACTGTCAAACCAATGCGCTAGCTACTGTCCATTCCAACTATGCAACTATCAAACCAATGCGCTAGCTACAGTCCATCCCAATATCTACTATCAAACCAATGCGCTAGCTACTGTCCATCCCAACTATGCTACTATCAAACCAATGTGGTAGCTACTGTACATCCTACTGTCAAACCAATGTGCTAGCTACTGTCCATCCCAACTATGCTACTATCAAACCAATGTGCTAGCTACTGTCCATCCCAACTATGCTACTATCAAACCAATGTGCTAGCTACTGTCCATCCATCAAACCAATGTGCTAGCTACTGTCCATCCCAGCTATGCTACTGTCAAACCAATGCGCTAGCTACTGTCCATCCCAACTATGCTACTATCAAACCAATGCGCTAGCTACTGTCCATCCCAACTATGCTACTATCAAACCAATGCGCTAGCTACTGTCCATCCCAACTATGCTACTATCAAACCAATGCGCTAGCTACTGTCCATCCAAACTACTGTATGCCACTATCAAACCAATGCGCTAGCTACTGTCCATCCCAACTATGCCACTATCAAACCAATGCGCTAGCTACTGTCCATCCCAACTATGCTACTATCAAACCAATGCGCTAGCTACTGTCCATCCCAACTATGCTACTATCAAACCAATGCGCTAGCTACTGTCCATCCCAACTATGCTGCTATCAAACCAATGTGCTAGCTACTGTCCATCCCAACTATGCTGCTATCAAACCAATGTGCTAGCTACTGTCCATCCCAACTATGCTGCTATCAAACCAATGTGCTAGCTACTGTCCATCCCAACTATGCCACTATCAAACCAATGCGCTAGCTACTGTCCATCCAAACTATGCTACTATCAAACCAATGCACTAGCTACTGTCCATCCCAACTATGCAACTATCAAACCAATGCGCTAGCTACTGTCCATCCCAACTATGCTACTATCAAACCAATGCGCTAGCTACTGTCCATCCCAACTATGCTACTATCAAACCAATGCGCTAGCTACTGTCCATCCCAACTATGCTACTATCAAACCAATGCGCTAGCTACTGTCCATCCCAACTATGCTACTATCAAACCAATGCGCTAGCTACTGTCCATCCCAACTAAGCTGCTATCAAACCAATGTGCTAGCTACTGTCCATCCCAACTATGCTACTATCAAACCAATGTGCTAGCTACTGTCCATCCATCAAACCAATGTGCTAGCTACTGTCCATCCCAACTATGCTACTATCAAACCAATGCGCTAGCTACTGTCCATCCCAACTATGCTACTATCAAACCAATGCGCTAGCTACTGTCCATCCCAACTATGCTACTATCAAACCAATGCGCTAGCTACAGTCCATCCCAATATCTACTATCAAACCAATGCGCTAGCTACTGTCCATCCCAACTATGCTACTATCAAACCAATGTGGTAGCTACTGTACATCCTACTGTCAAACCAATGTGCTAGCTACTGTCCATCCCAACTATGCTACTATCAAACCAATGTGCTAGCTACTGTCCATCCCAACTATGCTACTATCAAACCAATGTGCTAGCTACTGTCCATCCATCAAACCAATGTGCTAGCTACTGTCCATCCCAGCTATGCTACTGTCAAACCAATGCGCTAGCTACTGTCCATCCCAACTATGCTACTATCAAACCAATGCGCTAGCTACTGTCCATCCCAACTATGCTACTATCAAACCAATGCGCTAGCTACTGTCCATCCCAATATCTACTATCAAACCAATACGCTAGCTACTGTCCATCCCAACTATGCTACTATCAAACCAATGTGGTAGCTACTGTACATCCTACTATCAAACCAATGTGCTAGCTACTGTCCATCCCAACTATGCTACTATCAAACCAATGTGCTAGCTACTGTCCATCCCAACTATGCTACTATCAAACCAATGTGCTAGCTACTGTCCATCCATCAAACCAATGTGCTAGCTACTGTCCATCCCAGCTATGCTACTGTCAAACCAATGCGCTAGCTACTGTCCATCCCAACTATGCTACTATCAAACCAATGCGCTAGCTACTGTCCATCCCAACTATGCTACTATCAAACCAATGCGCTAGCTACTGTCCATCCCAATATCTACTATCAAACCAATGCGCTAGCTACTGTCCATCCCAACTATGCTACTATCAAACAAATGTGGTAGCTACTGTACATCCTACTATCAAACCAATGTGCTAGCTACTGTCCATCCCAACTATGCTACTATCAAACCAATGTGCTAGCTACTGTCCATCCCAACTATGCTACTATCAAACCAATGCACTAGCTACTGTCCATCCCAACTATGCAACTATCAAACCAATGCGCTAGCTACTGTCCATCCCAACTATGCTACTATCAAACCAATGCGCTAGCTACTGTCCATCCCAACTATGCTACTATCAAACCAATGCGCTAGCTACTGTCCATCCCAACTATGCTACTATCAAACCAATGCGCTAGCTACTGTCCATCCCAACTATGCTACTATCAAACCAATGCGCTAGCTACTGTCCATCCCAACTATGCTGCTATCAAACCAATGTGCTAGCTACTGTCCATCCCAACTATGCTACTATCAAACCAATGTGCTAGCTACTGTCCATCCCAACTATGCTACTATCAAACCAATGCGCTAGCTACTATCCATCCCAACTATGCTACTATCAAACCAATGCGCTAGCTACTGTCCATCCCAACTATGCTACTATCAAACCAATGCGCTAGCTACTGTCCATCCCAACTATGCTACTATCAAACCAATGCGCTAGCTACTGTCCATCCCAACTATGCTACTATCAAAACAATGCGCTAGCTACTGTCCATCCCAACTATTCTACTATCAAACCAATGCGCTAGCTACTGTCCATCCCAACTATGCTACTATCAAACCAATGCGCTAGCTACTGTCCATCCCAACTATGCTACTATCAAACCAATGCGCTAGCTACTGTCCATCCCAACTATGCTACTATCAAACCAATGTGCTAGCTACTGTCCATCCCAACTATGCTACTATCAAACCAATGTGCTAGCTACTGTCCATCCCAACTATGCTACTATCAAACCAATGCGCTAGCTACTGTCCATCCCAACTATGCTACTATCAAACCAATGCGCTAGCTACTGTCCATCCCAACTATGCTACTATCAACCCATTGCGCTAGCTACTGTCCATCCCAACTATGCTACTATCAAAACAATGCGCTAGCTACTGTCCATCCCAACTATGCTACTATCAAACCAATGCGCTAGCTACTGTCCATCCCAACTATGATGCTATCAAACCAATGTGCTAGCTACTGTCCATCCCAACTATGCTATCAAACCAATGTGCTAGCTACTGTCCATCCCAACTATGCTATCAAACCAATGTAATAGCTACTGTCCATCCCAACTATGCTACTATCAAACCAATGCGCTAGCTACTGTCCATCCCAACTATGCTACTATCAAACCAATGCGCTAGCTACTGTCCATCCCAACTATGCTACTATCAAACCAATGCGCTAGCTACTGTCCATCCCAACTATGCTACTATCAAACCAATGCGCTAGCTACTGTCCATCCCAACTATGCTACTATCAAACCAATGTGCTAGCTACTGTCCATCCCAACTATGCTGCTATCAAACCAATGTGCTAGCTACTGTCCATCCCAACTATGCTGCTATCAAACCAATGTGCTAGCTACTGTCCATCCTAACTATGCCACTATCAAACCAATGCGCTAGCTACTGTCTATCCCAACTATGCCACTGTCAAACCAATGCGCTAGCTACTGTCCATCCCAACTATGCTACTGTCAAACCAATGCGCTAGCTACTGTCCATCCCAACTATGCTACTGTCAAACCAATGCGCTAGCTACTGTCCATTCCAACTATGCAACTATCAAACCAATGCGCTAGCTACAGTCCATCCCAATATCTACTATCAAACCAATGCGCTAGCTACTGTCCATCCCAACTATGCTACTATCAAACCAATGTGGTAGCTACTGTACATCCTACTGTCAAACCAATGTGCTAGCTACTGTCCATCCCAACTATGCTACTATCAAACCAATGTGCTAGCTACTGTCCATCCCAACTATGCTACTATCAAACCAATGTGCTAGCTACTGTCCATCCATCAAACCAATGTGCTAGCTACTGTCCATCCCAGCTATGCTACTGTCAAACCAATGCGCTAGCTACTGTCCATCCCAACTATGCTACTATCAAACCAATGCGCTAGCTACTGTCCATCCCAACTATGCTACTATCAAACCAATGCGCTAGCTACTGTCCATCCCAACTATGCTACTATCAAACCAATGCGCTAGCTACTGTCCATCCAAACTACTGTATGCCACTATCAAACCAATGCGCTAGCTACTGTCCATCCCAACTATGCCACTATCAAACCAATGCGCTAGCTACTGTCCATCCCAACTATGCTACTATCAAACCAATGCGCTAGCTACTGTCCATCCCAACTATGCTACTATCAAACCAATGCGCTAGCTACTGTCCATCCCAACTATGCTGCTATCAAACCAATGTGCTAGCTACTGTCCATCCCAACTATGCTGCTATCAAACCAATGTGCTAGCTACTGTCCATCCCAACTATGCTGCTATCAAACCAATGTGCTAGCTACTGTCCATCCCAACTATGCCACTATCAAACCAATGCGCTAGCTACTGTCCATCCAAACTATGCTACTATCAAACCAATGCACTAGCTACTGTCCATCCCAACTATGCAACTATCAAACCAATGCGCTAGCTACTGTCCATCCCAACTATGCTACTATCAAACCAATGCGCTAGCTACTGTCCATCCCAACTATGCTACTATCAAACCAATGCGCTAGCTACTGTCCATCCCAACTATGCTACTATCAAACCAATGCGCTAGCTACTGTCCATCCCAACTATGCTACTATCAAACCAATGCGCTAGCTACTGTCCATCCCAACTAAGCTGCTATCAAACCAATGTGCTAGCTACTGTCCATCCCAACTATGCTACTATCAAACCAATGTGCTAGCTACTGTCCATCCATCAAACCAATGTGCTAGCTACTGTCCATCCCAACTATGCTACTATCAAACCAATGCGCTAGCTACTGTCCATCCCAACTATGCTACTATCAAACCAATGCGCTAGCTACTGTCCATCCCAACTATGCTACTATCAAACCAATGCGCTAGCTACAGTCCATCCCAATATCTACTATCAAACCAATGCGCTAGCTACTGTCCATCCCAACTATGCTACTATCAAACCAATGTGGTAGCTACTGTACATCCTACTGTCAAACCAATGTGCTAGCTACTGTCCATCCCAACTATGCTACTATCAAACCAATGTGCTAGCTACTGTCCATCCCAACTATGCTACTATCAAACCAATGTGCTAGCTACTGTCCATCCATCAAACCAATGTGCTAGCTACTGTCCATCCCAGCTATGCTACTGTCAAACCAATGCGCTAGCTACTGTCCATCCCAACTATGCTACTATCAAACCAATGCGCTAGCTACTGTCCATCCCAACTATGCTACTATCAAACCAATGCGCTAGCTACTGTCCATCCCAATATCTACTATCAAACCAATACGCTAGCTACTGTCCATCCCAACTATGCTACTATCAAACCAATGTGGTAGCTACTGTACATCCTACTATCAAACCAATGTGCTAGCTACTGTCCATCCCAACTATGCTACTATCAAACCAATGTGCTAGCTACTGTCCATCCCAACTATGCTACTATCAAACCAATGTGCTAGCTACTGTCCATCCATCAAACCAATGTGCTAGCTACTGTCCATCCCAACTATGCTACTGTCAAACCAATGCGCTAGCTACTGTCCATTCCAACTATGCTACTATCAAACCAATGCGCTAGCTACAGTCCATCCCAACTATGCTACTATCAAACCAATGTGCTAGCTACTGTCCATCCATCAAACCAATGTGCTAGCTACTGTCCATCCCAACTATGCTACTGTCAAACCAATGCGCTAGCTACTGTCCATTCCAACTATACTTCTATCAAACCAATGCGCTAGCTACAGTCCATCCCAACTATGCTACTATCAAACCAATGCGCTAGCTACTGTCCATCCCAACTATGCTACTATCAAACCAATGCGCTAGCTACTGTCCATCCCAACTATGCCACTATCAAACCAATGCGCTAGCTACTGTCCATCCCAACTATGCCACTATCAAACCAATGCGCTAGCTACTGTCCATCCCAACTATGCTACTATCAAACCAATGCGCTAGCTACTGTCCATCCCAACTATGCTACTATCAAACCAATGCGCTAGCTACTGTCCATCCCAACTATGCTGCTATCAAACCAATGTGCTAGCTACTGTCCATCCCAACTATGCTGCTATCAAACCAATGTGCTAGCCACTGTCCATCCTAACTATGCCACTATCAAACCAATGCGCTAGCTACTGTCCATCCCAACTATGCTACTGTCAAACCAATGCGCTAGCTACTGTCCATCCCAACTATGCTATCAAACCAATGTAATAGCTACTGTCCATGCCAACTATGCTACTATCAAACCTATGCGCTAGCTACTGTCCATCCCAACTATGCTACTATCAAACCAATGCGCTAGCTACTGTCCATCCCAACTATGCTACTATCAAACCAATGCGCTAGCTACTGTCCATCCCAACTATGCTACTATCAAACCAATGCGCTAGCTACTGTCCATCCCAACTATGCTACTATCAAACCAATGCGCTAGCTACTGTCCATCCCAACTATGCTGCTATCAAACCAATGTGCTAGCTACTGTCCATCCCAACTATGCTGCTATCAAACCAATGTGCTAGCTACTGTCCATCCCAACTATGCCGCTATCAAACCAATGTGCTAGCTACTGTCCATCCTAACTATGCCACTATCAAACCAATGCACTAGCTACTGTCTATCCCAACTATGCCACTGTCAAACCAATGCGCTAGCTACTGTCTATCCCAACTATGCTACTGTCAAACCAATGCGCTAGCTACTGTCCATCCCAACTATGCTACTGTCAAACCAATGCGCTAGCTACTGTCCATTCCAACTATACTACTATCAAACCAATGCGCTAGCTACAGTCCATCCCAACTATGCTACTATCAAACCAATGCGCTAGCTACTGTCCATCCCAACTATGCTACTATCAAACCAATGCGCTAGCTACTGTCCATCCCAACTATGCCACTATCAAACCAATGCGCTAGCTACTGTCCATCCCAACTATGCCACTATCAAACCAATGCGCTAGCTACTGTCCATCCCAACTATGCTACTATCAAACCAATGCGCTAGCTACTGTCCATCCCAACTATGCTACTATCAAACCAATGCGCTAGCTACTGTCCATCCCAACTATGCTACTATCAAACCAATGCGCTAGCTACTGTCCATCCCAACTATGCTACTATCAAACCAATGCGCTAGCTACATTCCATCCCAACTATGCTACTATCAAACCAATGCGCTAGCTACTGTCCATCCCAACTATGCTACTATCAAACCAATGCGCTAGCTACTGTCCATCCCAACTATGATGCTATCAAACCAATGTGCTAGCTACTGTCCATCCCAACTATGCTATCAAACCAATGTGCTAGCTACTGTCCATCCCAACTATGCTATCAAACCAATGTAATAGCTACTGTCCATCCCAACTATGCTACTATCAAACCAATGCGCTAGCTACTGTCCATCCCAACTATGCTACTATCAAACCAATGCGCTAGCTACTGTCCATCCCAACTATGCTACTATCAAACCAATGCGCTAGCTACTGTCCATCCCAACTATGCTACTATCAAACCAATGCGCTAGCTACTGTCCATCCCAACTATGCTACTATCAAACCAATGTGCTAGCTACTGTCCATCCCAACTATGCTGCTATCAAACCAATGTGCTAGCTACTGTCCATCCCAACTATGCTGCTATCAAACCAATGTGCTAGCTACTGTCCATCCCAACTATGCTGCTATCAAACCAATGTGCTAGCTACTGTCCATCCTAACTATGCCACTATCAAACCAATGCGCTAGCTACTGTCTATCCCAACTATGCCACTGTCAAACCAATGCGCTAGCTACTGTCCATCCCAACTATGCTACTGTCAAACCAATGCGCTAGCTACTGTCCATCCCAACTATGCTACTGTCAAACCAATGCGCTAGCTACTGTCCATTCCAACTATGCTACTATCAAACCAATGCGCTAGCTACAGTCCATCCCAACTATGCAACTATCAAACCAATGCGCTAGCTACTGTCCATCCCAACTATGCTACTATCAAACCAATGCGCTAGCTACTGTCCATACAAACTACTGTATGCCACTATCAAACCAATGCGCTAGCTACTGTCCATCCCAACTATGCCACTATCAAACCAATGCGCTAGCTACTGTCCATCCCAACTATGCTACTATCAAACCAATGCGCTAGCTACTGTCCATCCCAACTATGCTACTATCAAACCAATGCGCCAGCTACTGTCCATCCCAACTATGCTGCTATCAAACCAATGTGCTAGCTACTGTCCATCCCAACTATGCTGCTATCAAACCAATGTGCTAGCTACTGTCCATCCCAACTATGCTGCTATCAAACCAATGTGCTAGCTACTGTCCATCCCAACTATGCCACTATCAAACCAATGCGCTAGCTACTTTCCATCCAAACTATGCTACTATCAAACCAATGCACTAGCTACTGTCCATCCCAACTATGCAACTATCAAACCAATGCGCTAGCTACTGTCCATCCCAACTATGCTGCTATCAAACCAATGTGCTAGCTACTGTCCATCCCAACTATGCTACTATCAAACGAATGTGCTAGCTACTGTCCATCCATCAAACCAATGTGCTAGCTACTGTCCATCCCAACTATGCTACTATCAAACCAATGCGCTAGCTACTGTCCATCCCAACTATGCTACTATCAAACCAATGCGCTAGCTACTGTCCATCCCAACTATGCTACTATCAAACCAATGCGCTAGCTACTGTCCATCCCAACTATGCTACTATCAAACCAATGCGCTAGCTACTGTCCATCCCAACTATGCTACTATCAAAACAATGCGCTAGCTACTGTCCATCCCAACTATGCTACTATCAAACCAATGCGCTAGCTACTGTCCATCCCAACTATGCTACTATCAAACCAATGCGCTAGCTACTGTCCATCCCAACTATGCTACTATCAAACCAATGCGCTAGCTACTGTCCATCCCAACTATGCTACTATCAAACCAATGTGCTAGCTACTGTCCATCCCAACTATGCTACTATCAAACCAATGTGCTAGCTAATGTCCATCCATCAAACCAATGTGCTAGCTACTGTCCATCCCAACTATGCTACTATCAAACCAATGCGCTAGCTACTGTCCATCCCAACTATGCTACTATCAAACCAATGCGCTAGCTACTGTCCATCCCAACTATGCTACTATCAAACCAATGCGCTAGCTACTGTCCATCCCAACTATGCTACTATCAAACCAATGCGCTAGCTACTGTCCATCCCAACTATGCTACTATCAAAACAATGCGCTAGCTACTGTCCATCCCAACTATGCTACTATCAAACCAATGCGCTAGCTACTGTCCATCCCAACTATGCTACTATCAAACCAATGCGCTAGCCACATTCCATCCCAACTATGCTACTATCAAACCAATGCGCTAGCTACTGTCCATCCCAACTATGCTACTATCAAACCAATGCGCTAGCTACTGTCCATCCCAACTATGATGCTATCAAACCAATGTGCTAGCTACTGTCCATCCCAACTATGCTATCAAACCAATGTGCTAGCTACTGTCCATCCCAACTATGCTATCAAACCAATGTAATAGCTACTGTCCATCCCAACTATGCTACTATCAAACCAATGCGCTAGCTACTGTCCATCCCAACTATGCTACTATCAAACCAATGCGCTAGCTACTGTCCATCCCAACTATGCTACTATCAAACCAATGCGCTAGCTACTGTCCATCCCAACTATGCTACTATCAAACCAATGTGCTAGCTACTGTCCATCCCAACTATGCTGCTATCAAACCAATGTGCTAGCTACTGTCCATCCCAACTATGCTGCTATCAAACCAATGTGCTAGCTACTGTCCATCCTAACTATGCCACTATCAAACCAATGCGCTAGCTACTGTCTATCCCAACTATGCCACTGTCAAACCAATGCGCTAGCTACTGTCCATCCCAACTATGCTACTGTCAAACCAATGCGCTAGCTACTGTCCATCCCAACTATGCTACTGTCAAACCAATGCGCTAGCTACTGTCCATTCCAACTATGCAACTATCAAACCAATGCGCTAGCTACAGTCCATCCCAACTATGCTACTATCAAACCAATGCGCTAGCTACTGTCCATCCCAACTATGCTACTATCAAACCAATGCACTAGCTACTGTCCATCCAAACTACTGTATGCCACTATCAAACCAATGCGCTAGCTACTGTCCATCCCAACTATGCCACTATCAAACCAATGCGCTAGCTACTGTCCATCCCAACTATGCTACTATCAAACCAATGCGCTAGCTACTGTCCATCCCAACTATGCTACTATCAAACCAATGCGCTAGCTACTGTCCATCCCAACTATGCTGCTATCAAACCAATGTGCTAGCTACTGTCCATCCCAACTATGCTGCTATCAAACCAATGTGCTAGCTACTGTCCATCCCAACTATGCTGCTATCAAACCAATGTGCTAGCTACTGTCCATCCCAACTATGCCACTATCAAACCAATGCGCTAGCTACTGTCCATCCAAACTATGCTACTATCAAACCAATGCACTAGCTACTGTCCATCCCAACTATGCAACTATCAAACCAATGCGCTAGCTACTGTCCATCCCAACTATGCTACTATCAAACCAATGCGCTAGCTACTGTCCATCCCAACTATGCTACTATCAAACCAATGCGCTAGCTACTGTCCATCCCAACTATGCTACTATCAAACCAATGCGCTAGCTACTGTCCATCCCAACTATGCTACTATCAAACCAATGCGCTAGCTACTGTCCATCCCAACTAAGCTGCTATCAAACCAATGTGCTAGCTACAGTCCATCCCAACTATGCTACTATCAAACCAATGTGCTAGCTACTGTCCATCCATCAAACCAATGTGCTAGCTACTGTCCATCCCAACTATGCTACTATCAAACCAATGCGCTAGCTACTGTCCATCCCAACTATGCTACTATCAAACCAATGCGCTAGCTACTGTCCATCCCAACTATGCTACTATCAAACCAATGCGCTAGCTACTGTCCATCCCAATATCTACTATCAAACCAATGCGCTAGCTACTGTCCATCCCAACTATGCTACTATCAAACCAATGTGGTAGCTACTGTACATCCTACTGTCAAACCAATGTGCTAGCTACTGTCCATCCCAGCTATGCTACTATCAAACCAATGCGCTAGCTACTGTCCATCCCAACTATGCTACTATCAAACCAATGCGCTAGCTACTGTCCATCCCAATATCTACTATCAAACCAATACGCTAGCTACTGTCCATCCCAACTATGCTACTATCAAACCAATGTGGTAGCTACTGTACATCCTACTATCAAACCAATGTGCTAGCTACTGTCCATCCCAACTATGCTACTATCAAACCAATGTGCTAGCTACTGTCCATCCCAACTATGCTACTATCAAACCAATGTGCTAGCTACTGTCCATCCATCAAACCAATGTGCTAGCTACTGTCCATCCCAACTATGCTACTGTCAAACCAATGCGCTAGCTACTGTCCATCCCAACTACGCTACTTTCAAACCAATGCGCTAGCTACTGTCCATTCCAACTATACTTCTATCAAACCAATGCGCTAGCTACAGTCCATCCCAACTATGCTACTATCAAACCAATGCGCTAGCTACTGTCCATCCCAACTATGCTACTATCAAACCAATGCGCTAGCTACTGTCCATCCCAACTATGCCACTATCAAACCAATGCGCTAGCTACTGTCCATCCCAACTATGCCACTATCAAACCAATGCGCTAGCTACTGTCCATCCCAACTATGCTACTATCAAACCAATGCGCTAGCTACTGTCCATCCCAACTATGCTACTATCAAACCAATGCGCTAGCTACTGTCCATCCCAACTATGCTGCTATCAAACCAATGTGCTAGCTACTGTCCATCCCAACTATGCTGCTATCAAACCAATGTGCTAGCCACTGTCCATCCTAACTATGCCACTATCAAACCAATGCGCTAGCTACTGTCCATCCCAACTATGCTACTGTCAAACCAATGCGCTAGCTACTGTCCATCCCAACTATGCTATCAAACCAATGTAATAGCTACTGTCCATGCCAACTATGCTACTCTCAAACCTATGCGCTAGCTACTGTCCATCTCAACTATGCTACTATCAAACCAATGCGCTAGCTACTGTCCATCCCAACTATGCTACTATCAAACCAATGCGCTAGCTACTGTCCATCCCAACTATGCTACTATCAAACCAATGCGCTAGCTACTGTCCATCCCAACTATGCTACTATCAAACCAATGCGCTAGCTACTGTCCATCCCAACTATGCTGCTATCAAACCAATGTGCTAGCTACTGTCCATCCCAACTATGCTGCTATCAAACCAATGTGCTAGCTACTGTCCATCCCAACTATGCCGCTATCAAACCAATGTGCTAGCTACTGTCCATCCTAACTATGCCACTATCAAACCAATGCACTAGCTACTGTCTATCCCAACTATGCCACTGTCAAACCAATGCGCTAGCTACTGTCCATCCCAACTATGCTACTGTCAAACCAATGCGCTAGCTACTGTCCATCCCAACTATGCTACTGTCAAACCAATGCGCTAGCTACTGTCCATTCCAACTATGCTACTATCAAACCAATGCGCTAGCTACAGTCCATCCCAACTATGCTACTATCAAACCAATGCGCTAGCTACTGTCCATCCCAACTATGCTACTATCAAACCAATGCGCTAGCTACTGTCCATCCCAACTATGCCACTATCAAACCAATGCGCTAGCTACTGTCCATCCCAACTATGCCACTATCAAACCAATGCGCTAGCTACTGTCCATCCCAACTATGCTACTATCAAACCAATGCGCTAGCTACTGTCCATCCCAACTATGCTACTATCAAACCAATGCGCTAGCTACTGTCCATCCCAACTATGCTACTATCAAACCAATGCGCTAGCTACTGTCCATCCCAACTATGCTACTATCAAACCAATGCGCTAGCTACATTCCATCCCAACTATGCTACTATCAAACCAATGCGCTAGCTACT
This sequence comes from Borostomias antarcticus, assembly GCF_949987555.1. Lineage (NCBI taxonomy): Eukaryota > Metazoa > Chordata > Actinopteri > Stomiiformes > Stomiidae > Borostomias > Borostomias antarcticus. The sequence continues at coordinate 4,208,256 of NC_140248.1, read as the reverse complement.
GTCCATCCCAACTATGCTACTATCAAACCAATGCGCTAGCTACTGTCCATCCCAACTATGATGCTATCAAACCAATGTGCTAGCTACTGTCCATCCCAACTATGCTATCAAACCAATGTGCTAGCTACTGTCCATCCCAACTATGCTATCAAACCAATGTAATAGCTACTGTCCATCCCAACTATGCTACTATCAAACCAATGCGCTAGCTACTGTCCATCCCAACTATGCTACTATCAAACCAATGCGCTAGCTACTGTCCATCCCAACTATGCTACTATCAAACCAATGCGCTAGCTACTGTCCATCCCAACTATGCTACTATCAAACCAATGCGCTAGCTACTGTCCATCCCAACTATGCTACTATCAAACCAATGTGCTAGCTACTGTCCATCCCAACTATGCTGCTATCAAACCAATGTGCTAGCTACTGTCCATCCCAACTATGCTGCTATCAAACCAATGTGCTAGCTACTGTCCATCCCAACTATGCTGCTATCAAACCAATGTGCTAGCTAATGTCCATCCTAACTATGCCACTATCAAACCAATGCGCTAGCTACTGTCTATCCCAACTATGCCACTGTCAAACCAATGCGCTAGCTACTGTCCATCCCAACTATGCTACTGTCAAACCAATGCGCTAGCTACTGTCCATCCCAACTATGCTACTGTCAAACCAATGCGCTAGCTACTGTCCATTCCAACTATGCTACTATCAAACCAATGCGCTAGCTACAGTCCATCCCAACTATGCTACTATCAAACCAATGCGCTAGCTACTGTCCATCCCAACTATGCTACTATCAAACCAATGCGCTAGCTACTGTCCATCCAAACTACTGTATGCCACTATCAAACCAATGCGCTAGCTACTGTCCATCCCAACTATGCCACTATCAAACCAATGCGCTAGCTACTGTCCATCCCAACTATGCTACTATCAAACCAATGCGCTAGCTACTGTCCATCCCAACTATGCTACTATCAAACCAATGCGCTAGCTACTGTCCATCCCAACTATGCTGCTATCAAACCAATGTGCTAGCTACTGTCCATCCCAACTATGCTGCTATCAAACCAATGTGCTAGCTACTGTCCATCCCAACTATGCTGCTATCAAACCAATGTGCTAGCTACTGTCCATCCCAACTATGCTACTATCAAACCAATGTGCTAGCTACTGTCCATCCATCAAACCAATGTGCTAGCTACTGTCCATCCCAACTATGCTACTATCAAACCAATGCGCTAGCTACTGTCCATCCCAACTATGCTACTATCAAACCAATGCGCTAGCTACTGTCCATCCCAACTATGCTACTATCAAACCAATGCGCTAGCTACTGTCCATCCCAACTATGCCACTATCAAACCAATGCGCTAGCTACTGTCCATCCCAACTATGCCACTATCAAACCAATGCGCTAGCTACTGTCCATCCCAACTATGCTACTATCAAACCAATGCGCTAGCTACTGTCCATCCCAACTATGCTACTATCAAACCAATGCGCTAGCTACTGTCCATCCCAACTATGCTACTATCAAACCAATGCGCTAGCTACTGTCCATCCCAACTATGCTACTATCAAACCAATGCGCTAGCTACATTCCATCCCAACTATGCTACTATCAAACCAATGCGCTAGCTACTGTCCATCCCAACTATGCTACTATCAAACCAATGCGCTAGCTACTGTCCATCCATCAAACCAATGTGCTAGCTACTGTCCATCCCAACTATGCTACTATCAAACCAATGCGCTAGCTACTGTCCATCCCAACTATGCTACTATCAAACCAATGCGCTAGCTACTGTCCATCCCAACTATGCTACTATCAAACCAATGCGCTAGCTACTGTCCATCCCAACTATGCCACTATCAAACCAATGCGCTAGCTACTGTCCATCCCAACTATGCCACTATCAAACCAATGCGCTAGCTACTGTCCATCCCAACTATGCTACTATCAAACCAATGCGCTAGCTACTGTCCATCCCAACTATGCTACTATCAAACCAATGCGCTAGCTACTGTCCATCCCAACTATGCTACTATCAAACCAATGCGCTAGCTACTGTCCATCCCAACTATGCTACTATCAAACCAATGCGCTAGCTACATTCCATCCCAACTATGCTACTATCAAACCAATGCGCTAGCTACTGTCCATCCCAACTATGCTACTATCAAACCAATGCGCTAGCTACTGTCCATCCCAACTATGATGCTATCAAACCAATGTGCTAGCTACTGTCCATCCCAACTATGCTATCAAACCAATGTGCTAGCTACTGTCCATCCCAACTATGCTATCAAACCAATGTAATAGCTACTGTCCATCCCAACTATGCTACTATCAAACCAATGCGCTAGCTACTGTCCATCCCAACTATGCTACTATCAAACCAATGCGCTAGCTACTGTCCATCCCAACTATGCTACTATCAAACCAATGCGCTAGCTACTGTCCATCCCAACTATGCTACTATCAAACCAATGCGCTAGCTACTGTCCATCCCAACTATGCTACTATCAAACCAATGTGCTAGCTACTGTCCATCCCAACTATGCTGCTATCAAACCAATGTGCTAGCTACTGTCCATCCCAACTATGCTGCTATCAAACCAATGTGCTAGCTACTGTCCATCCCAACTATGCTGCTATCAAACCAATGTGCTAGCTAATGTCCATCCTAACTATGCCACTATCAAACCAATGCGCTAGCTACTGTCTATCCCAACTATGCCACTGTCAAACCAATGCGCTAGCTACTGTCCATCCCAACTATGCTACTGTCAAACCAATGCGCTAGCTACTGTCCATCCCAACTATGCTACTGTCAAACCAATGCGCTAGCTACTGTCCATTCCAACTATGCTACTATCAAACCAATGCGCTAGCTACAGTCCATCCCAACTATGCTACTATCAAACCAATGCGCTAGCTACTGTCCATCCCAACTATGCTACTATCAAACCAATGCGCTAGCTACTGTCCATCCAAACTACTGTATGCCACTATCAAACCAATGCGCTAGCTACTGTCCATCCCAACTATGCCACTATCAAACCAATGCGCTAGCTACTGTCCATCCCAACTATGCTACTATCAAACCAATGCGCTAGCTACTGTCCATCCCAACTATGCTACTATCAAACCAATGCGCTAGCTACTGTCCATCCCAACTATGCTGCTATCAAACCAATGTGCTAGCTACTGTCCATCCCAACTATGCTGCTATCAAACCAATGTGCTAGCTACTGTCCATCCCAACTATGCTGCTATCAAACCAATGTGCTAGCTACTGTCCATCCCAACTATGCCACTATCAAACCAATGCGCTAGCTACTGTCCATCCAAACTATGCTACTATCAAACCAATGCACTAGCTACTGTCCATCCCAACTATGCAACTATCAAACCAATGCGCTAGCTACTGTCCATCCCAACTATGCCACTATCAAACCAATGCGCTAGCTACTGTCCATCCCAACTATGCTACTATCAAACCAATGCGCTAGCTACTGTCCATCCCAACTATGCTACTATCAAACCAATGCGCTAGCTACTGTCCATCCCAACTATGCTACTATCAAACCAATGCGCTAGCTACTGTCCATCCCAACTATGCTGCTATCAAACCAATGTGCTAGCTACTGTCCATCCCAACTATGCTACTATCAAACCAATGTGCTAGCTACTGTCCATCCATCAAACCAATGTGCTAGCTACTGTCCATCCCAACTATGCTACTATCAAACCAATGCGCTAGCTACTGTCCATCCCAACTATGCTACTATCAAACCAATGCGCTAGCTACTGTCCATCCCAACTATGCTACTATCAAACCAATGCGCTAGCTACTGTCCATCCCAACTATGCTACTATCAAACCAATGCGCTAGCTACTGTCCATCCCAACTATGCTACTATCAAAACAATGCGCTAGCTACTGTCCATCCCAACTATGCTACTATCAAACCAATGCGCTAGCTACTGTCCATCCCAACTATTCTACTATCAAACCAATGCGCTAGCTACTGTCCATCCCAACTATGCTACTATCAAACCAATGCGCTAGCTACTGTCCATCCCAACTATGCTACTATCAAACCAATGTGCTAGCTACTGTCCATCCCAACTATGCTACTATCAAACCAATGTGCTAGCTAATGTCCATCCATCAAACCAATGTGCTAGCTACTGTCCATCCCAACTATGCTACTATCAAACCAATGCGCTAGCTACTGTCCATCCCAACTATGCTACTATCAAACCAATGCGCTAGCTACTGTCCATCCCAACTATGCTACTATCAAACCAATGCGCTAGCTACTGTCCATCCCAACTATGCTACTATCAAACCAATGCGCTAGCTACTGTCCATCCCAACTATGCTACTATCAAACCAATGCGCTAGCTACTGTCCATCCCAACTATGCTACTATCAAAACAATGCGCTAGCTACTGTCCATCCCAACTATGCTACTATCAAACCAATGCGCTAGCTACTGTCCATCCCAACTATGCTACTATCAAACCAATGTGCTAGCTACATTCCATCCCAACTATGCTACTATCAAACCAATGCGCTACCTACTGTCCATCCCAACTATGCTACTATCAAACCAATGCGCTAGCTACTGTCCATCCCAACTATGATGCTATCAAACCAATGTGCTAGCTACTGTCCATCCCAACTATGCTATCAAACCAATGTGCTAGCTACTGTCCATCCCAACTATGCTATCAAACCAATGTAATAGCTACTGTCCATCCCAACTATGCTACTATCAAACCAATGCGCTAGCTACTGTCCATCCCAACTATGCTACTATCAAACCAATGCGCTAGCTACTGTCCATCCCAACTATGCTGCTATCAAACCAATGTGCTAGCTACTGTCCATCCCAACTATGCTGCTATCAAACCAATGTGCTAGCTACTGTCCATCCTAACTATGCCACTATCAAACCAATGCGCTAGCTACTGTCTATCCCAACTATGCCACTGTCAAACCAATGCGCTAGCTACTGTCCATCCCAACTATGCTACTGTCAAACCAATGCGCTAGCTACTGTCCATCCCAACTATGCTACTGTCAAACCAATGTGCTAGCTACTGTCCATTCCAACTATGCAACTATCAAACCAATGCGCTTGCTACAGTCCATCCCAACTATGCTACTATCAAACCAATGCGCTAGCTACTGTCCATCCCAACTATGCTACTATCAAACCAATGCGCTAGCTACTGTCCATCCAAACTACTGTATGCCACTATCAAACCAATGCGCTAGCTACTGTCCATCCCAACTATGCCACTATCAAACCAATGCGCTAGCTACTGTCCATCCCAACTATGCTACTATCAAACCAATGCGCTAGCTACTGTCCATCCAAACTACTGTATGCCACTATCAAACCAATGCGCTAGCTACTGTCCATCCCAACTATGCCACTATCAAACCAATGCGCTAGCTACTGTCCATCCCAACTATGCTACTATCAAACCAATGCGCTAGCTACTGTCCATCCCAACTATGCTACTATCAAACCAATGCGCTAGCTACTGTCCATCCCAACTATGCTGCTATCAAACCAATGTGCTAGCTACTGTCCATCCCAACTATGCTGCTATCAAACCAATGTGCTAGCTACTGTCCATCCCAACTATGCTGCTATCAAACCAATGTGCTAGCTACTGTCCATCCCAACTATGCCACTATCAAACCAATGCGCTAGCTACTGTCCATCCAAACTATGCTACTATCAAACCAATGCACTAGCTACTGTCCATCCCAACTATGCAACTATCAAACCAATGCGCTAGCTACTGTCCATCCCAACTATGCTACTATCAAACCAATGCGCTAGCTACTGTCCATCCCAACTATGCTACTATCAAACCAATGCGCTAGCTACTGTCCATCCCAACTATGCTACTATCAAACCAATGCGCTAGCTACTGTCCATCCCAACTATGCTACTATCAAACCAATGCGCTAGCTACTGTCCATCCCAACTATGCTGCTATCAAACCAATGTGCTAGCTACTGTCCATCCCAACTATGCTACTATCAAACCAATGTGCTAGCTACTGTCCATCCATCAAACCAATGTGCTAGCTACTGTCCATCCCAACTATGCTACTATCAAACCAATGCGCTAGCTACTGTCCATCCCAACTATGCTACTATCAAACCAATGCGCTAGCTACTGTCCATCCCAACTATGCTACTATCAAACCAATGCGCTAGCTACTGTCCATCCCAATATCTACTATCAAACCAATGCGCTAGCTACTGTCCATCCCAACTATGCTACTATCAAACCAATGTGGTAGCTACTGTACATCCTACTGTCAAACCAATGCGCTAGCTACTGTCCATCCCAACTATGCTACTATCAAACCAATGCGCTAGCTACTGTCCATCCCAACTATGCTACTATCAAACCAATGCGCTAGCTACTGTCCATCCCAACTATGCTACTATCAAACCAATGCGCTAGCTACTGTCCATCCCAACTATGCTGCTATCAAACCAATGCGCTAGCTACTGTCCATCCCAACTATGCTGCTATCAAACCAATGTGATAGCTACTGTCCATCCCAACTATGCTGCTATCAAACCAATGTGCTAGCTACTGTCCATCCTAACTATGCCACTATCAAACCAATGCGCTAGCTACTGTCTATCCCAACTATGCCACTGTCAAACCAATGCGCTAGCTACTGTCCATCCCAACTATGCTACTGTCAAACCAATGCGCTAGCTACTGTCCATCCAAACTACTGTATGCCACTATCAAACCAATGCGCTAGCTACTGTCCATCCCAACTATGCCACTATCAAACCAATGCGCTAGCTACTGTCCATCCCAACTATGCTACTATCAAACCAATGCGCTAGCTACTGTCCATCCAAACTACTGTATGCCACTATCAAACCAATGCGCTAGCTACTGTCCATCCCAACTATGCCACTATCAAACCAATGCGCTAGCTACTGTCCATCCCAACTATGCTACTATCAAACCAATGCGCTAGCTACTGTCCATCCCAACTATGCTACTATCAAACCAATGCGCTAGCTACTGTCCATCCCAACTATGCTGCTATCAAACCAATGTGCTAGCTACTGTCCATCCCAACTATGCTGCTATCAAACCAATGTGCTAGCTCCTGTCCATCCCAACTATGCTGCTATCAAACCAATGTGCTAGCTACTGTCCATCCCAACTATGCCACTATCAAACCAATGCGCTAGCTACTGTCCATCCAAACTATGCTACTATCAAACCAATGCACTAGCTACTGTCCATCCCAACTATGCAACTATCAAACCAATGCGCTAGCTACTGTCCATCCCAACTATGCTACTATCAAACCAATGCGCTAGCTACTGTCCATCCCAACTATGCTACTATCAAACCAATGCGCTAGCTACTGTCCATCCCAACTATGCTACTATCAAACCAATGCGCTAGCTACTGTCCATCCCAACTATGCTACTATCAAACCAATGCGCTAGCTACTGTCCATCCCAACTATGCTGCTATCAAACCAATGTGCTAGCTACTGTCCATCCCAACTATGCTACTATCAAACCAATGTGCTAGCTACTGTCCATCCATCAAACCAATGTGCTAGCTACTGTCCATCCCAACTATGCTACTATCAAACCAATGCGCTAGCTACTGTCCATCCCAACTATGCTACTATCAAACCAATGCGCTAGCTACTGTCCATCCCAACTATGCTACTATCAAACCAATGCGCTAGCTACTGTCCATCCCAATATCTACTATCAAACCAATGCGCTAGCTACTGTCCATCCCAACTATGCTACTATCAAACCAATGTGGTAGCTACTGTACATCCTACTGTCAAACCAATGCGCTAGCTACTGTCCATCCCAACTATGCTACTATCAAACCAATGCGCTAGCTACTGTCCATCCCAACTATGCTACTATCAAACCAATGCGCTAGCTACTGTCCATCCCAACTATGCTACTATCAAACCAATGCGCTAGCTACTGTCCATCCCAACTATGCTGCTATCAAACCAATGCGCTAGCTACTGTCCATCCCAACTATGCTGCTATCAAACCAATGTGATAGCTACTGTCCATCCCAACTATGCTGCTATCAAACCAATGTGCTAGCTACTGTCCATCCCAACTATGCTGCTATCAAACCAATGTGCTAGCTACTGTCCATCCCAACTATGCTGCTATCAAACCAATGCGCTAGCTACTGTCTATCCCAACTATGCCACTGTCAAACCAATGCGCTAGCTACTGTCCATCCCAACTATGCTACTGTCAAACCAATGCACTAGCTACTGTCCATCCCAACTATGCTACTGTCAAACCAATGCGCTAGCTACTGTCCATTCCAACTATGCTACTATCAAACCAATGCGCTAGCTACAGTCCATCCCAACTATGCTACTATCAAACCAATGCGCTAGCTACTGTCCATCCCAACTATGCTACTATCAAACCAATGCGCTAGCTACTGTCCATCCCAACTATGCTACTATCAAACCAATGTGCTAGCTACTGTCCATCCCAACTATGCTACAATCAAACCTATGCGCTAGCTACTGTCCATCCCAACTATGCTACTATCAAACCAATGCGCTAGCTACTGTCCATCCCAACTATGCTACTATCAAACCAATGCGCTAGCTTCTGTCCATCCCAACTATGCTACTATCAAACCAATGCGCTAGCTACTGTCCATCCCAATATCTACTATCAAACCAATGCGCTAGCTACTGTCCATCCCAACTATGCTACTATCAAACCAATGTGGTAGCTACTGTACATCCTACTATCAAACCAATGTGCTAGCTACTGTCCATCCCAACTATGCTACTATCAAACCAATGTGCTAGCTACTGTCCATCCCAACTATGCTACTATCAAACCAATGTGCTAGCTACTGTCCATCCATCAAACCAATGTGCTAGCTACTGTCCATCCCAACTATGCTACTGTCAAACCAATGCACTAGCTACTGTCCATTCCAACTATACTTCTATCAAACCAATGCGCTAGCTACAGTCCATCCCAACTATGCTACTATCAAACCAATGCGCTAGCTACTGTCCATCCCAACTATGCTACTATCAAACCAATGCGCTAGCTACTGTCCATCCCAACTATGCCACTATCAAACCAATGCGCTAGCTACTGTCCATCCCAACTATGCCACTATCAAACCAATGCGCTAGCTACTGTCCATCCCAACTATGCTACTATCAAACCAATGCGCTAGCTACTGTCCATCCCAACTATGCTACTATCAAACCAATGCGCTAGCTACTGTCCATCCCAACTATGCTGCTATCAAACCAATGTGCTAGCTACTGTCCATCCCAACTATGCTGCTATCAAACCAATGTGCTAGCCACTGTCCATCCTAACTATGCCACTATCAAACCAATGCGCTAGCTACTGTCCATCCCAACTATGCTACTGTCAAACCAATGCGCTAGCTACTGTCCATCCCAACTATGCCACTATCAAACCAATGCGCTAGCTACTGTCCATCCCAACTATGCCACTATCAAACCAATGCGCTAGCTACTGTCCATCCCAACTATGCTACTATCAAACCAATGCGCTAGCTACTGTCCATCCCAACTATGCTACTATCAAACCAATGCGCTAGCTACTGTCCATCCCAACTATGCTACTATCAAACCAATGCACTAGCTACTGTCCATCCCAACTATGCTACTATCAAACCAATGCGCTAGCTACTGTCCATCCCAACTATGCTGCTATCAAACCAATGTGCTAGCTACTGTCCATCCCAACTATGCTACTATCAAACCAATGTGCTAGCTACTGTCCATCCATCAAACCAATGTGCTAGCTACTGTCCATCCCAACTATGCTACTGTCAAACCAATGCGCTAGCTACTGTCCATTCCAACTATACTTCTATCAAACCAATGCGCTAGCTACAGTCCATCCCAACTATGCTACTATCAAACCAATGCGCTAGCTACTGTCCATCCCAACTATGCTGCTATCAAACCAATGTGCTAGCTACTGTCCATCCCAACTATGCTGCTATCAAACCAATGTGCTAGCTACTGTCCATCCCAACTATGCTGCTATCAAACCAATGTGCTAGCTACTGTCCATCCCAACTATGCCACTATCAAACCAATGCGCTAGCTACTGTCCATCCAAACTATGCTACTATCAAACCAATGCACTAGCTACTGTCCATCCCAACTATGCAACTATCAAACCAATGCGCTAGCTACTGTCCATCCCAACTATGCTACTATCAAACCAATGCGCTAGCTACTGTCCATCCCAACTATGCTACTATCAAACCAATGCGCTAGCTACTGTCCATCCCAACTATGCTACTATCAAACCAATGTGCTAGCTACTGTCCATCCCAACTATGCCACTATCAAACCAATGCGCTAGCTACTGTCCATCCCAACTATGCTACTATCAAACCAATGCGCTAGCTACTGTCCATCCCAACTATGCTACTATCAAACCAATGCGCTAGCTACTGTCCATCCCAACTATGCTGCTATCAAACCAATGTGCTAGCTACTGTCCATCCCAACTATGCTGCTATCAAACCAATGTGCTAGCTACTGTCCATCCCAACTATGCTGCTATCAAACCAATGTGCTAGCTACTGTCCATCCCAACTATGCCACTATCAAACCAATGCGCTAGCTACTGTCCATCCAAACTATGCTACTATCAAACCAATGCACTAGCTACTGTCCATCCCAACTATGCAACTATCAAACCAATGCGCTAGCTACTGTCCATCCCAACTATGCTACTATCAAACCAATGCGCTAGCTACTGTCCATCCCAACTATGCTACTATCAAACCAATGCGCTAGCTACTGTCCATCCCAACTATGCTACTATCAAACCAATGCGCTAGCTACTGTCCATCCCAACTATGCTACTATCAAACCAATGCGCTAGCTACTGTCCATCCCAACTATGCTGCTATCAAACCAATGTGCTAGCTACTGTCCATCCCAACTATGCTACTATCAAACCAATGTGCTAGCTACTGTCCATCCATCAAACCAATGTGCTAGCTACTGTCCATCCCAACTATGCTACTATCAAACCAATGCGCTAGCTACTGTCCATCCCAACTATGCTACTATCAAACCAATGCGCTAGCTACTGTCCATCCCAACTATGCTACTATCAAACCAATGCGCTAGCTACTGTCCATCCCAATATCTACTATCAAACCAATGCGCTAGCTACTGTCCATCCCAACTATGCTACTATCAAACCAATGTGGTAGCTACTGTACATCCTACTGTCAAACCAATGCGCTAGCTACTGTCCATCCCAACTATGCTACTATCAAACCAATGCGCTAGCTACTGTCCATCCCAACTATGCTACTATCAAACCAATGCGCTAGCTACTGTCCATCCCAACTATGCTACTATCAAACCAATGCGCTAGCTACTGTCCATCCCAACTATGCTGCTATCAAACCAATGTGCTAGCTACTGTCCATCCCAACTATGCTGCTATCAAACCAATGTGATAGCTACTGTCCATCCCAACTATGCTGCTATCAAACCAATGTGCTAGCTACTGTCCATCCTAACTATGCCACTATCAAACCAATGCGCTAGCTACTGTCTATCCCAACTATGCCACTGTCAAACCAATGCGCTAGCTACTGTCCATCCCAACTATGCTACTGTCAAACCAATGCACTAGCTACTGTCCATCCCAACTATGCTACTGTCAAACCAATGCGCTAGCTACTGTCCATTCCAACTATGCTACTATCAAACCAATGCGCTAGCTACAGTCCATCCCAACTATGCTACTATCAAACCAATGCGCTAGCTACTGTCCATCCCAACTATGCTACTATCAAACCAATGCGCTAGCTACTGTCCATCCCAACTATGCTACTATCAAACCAATGTGCTAGCTACTGTCCATCCCAACTATGCTACAATCAAACCTATGCGCTAGCTACTGTCCATCCCAACTATGCTACTATCAAACCAATGCGCTAGCTACTGTCCATCCCAACTATGCTACTATCAAACCAATGCGCTAGCTTCTGTCCATCCCAACTATGCTACTATCAAACCAATGCGCTAGCTACTGTCCATCCCAATATCTACTATCAAACCAATGCGCTAGCTACTGTCCATCCCAACTATGCTACTATCAAACCAATGTGGTAGCTACTGTACATCCTACTATCAAACCAATGTGCTAGCTACTGTCCATCCCAACTATGCTGCTATCAAACCAATGTGCTAGCTACTGTCCATCCCAACTATGCTACTATCAAACCAATGTGCTAGCTACTGTCCATCCATCAAACCAATGTGCTAGCTACTGTCCATCCCAACTATGCTACTGTCAAACCAATGCGCTAGCTACTGTCCATTCCAACTATACTTCTATCAAACCAATGCGCTAGCTACAGTCCATCCCAACTATGCTACTATCAAACCAATGCGCTAGCTACTGTCCATCCCAACTATGCTACTATCAAACCAATGCGCTAGCTACTGTCCATCCCAACTATGCCACTATCAAACCAATGCGCTAGCTACTGTCCATCCCAACTATGCCACTATCAAACCAATGCGCTAGCTACTGTCCATACCAACTATGCTACTATCAAACCAATGCGCTAGCTACTGTCCATCCCAACTATGCTACTATCAAACCAATGCGCTAGCTACTGTCCATCCCAACTATGCTGCTATCAAACCAATGTGCTAGCTACTGTCCATCCCAACTATGCTGCTATCAAACCAATGTGCTAGCCATTGTCCATCCTAACTATGCCACTATCAAACCAATGCGCTAGCTACTGTCCATCCCAACTATGCTACTGTCAAACCAATGCGCTAGCTACTGTCCATCCCAACTATGCCACTATCAAACCAATGCGCTAGCTACTGTCCATCCCAACTATGCCACTATCAAACCAATGCGCTAGCTACTGTCCATCCAAACTATGCTACTATCAAACCAATGCACTAGCTACTGTCCATCCCAACTATGCAACTATCAAACCAATGCGCTAGCTACTGTCCATCCCAACTATGCTACTATCAAACCAATGCGCTAGCTACTGTCCATCCCAACTATGCTACTATCAAACCAATGCGCTAGCTACTGTCCATCCCAACTATGCTACTATCAAACCAATGCACTAGCTACTGTCCATCCCAACTATGCTACTATCAAACCAATGCGCTAGCTACTGTCCATCCCAACTATGCTGCTATCAAACCAATGTGCTAGCTACTGTCCATCCCAACTATGCTACTATCAAACCAATGTGCTAGCTACTGTCCATCCATCAAACCAATGTGCTAGCTACTGTCCATCCCAACTATGCTACTATCAAACCAATGCGCTAGCTACTGTCCATCCCAACTATGCTACTATCAAACCAATGCGCTAGCTACTGTCCATCCCAACTATGCTACTATCAAACCAATGCGCTAGCTACTGTCCATCCCAACTATGCTACTATCAAACCAATGCGCTAGCTACTGTCCATCCCAACTATGCTACTATCAAAACAATGCGCTAGCTACTGTCCATCCCAACTATGCTACTATCAAACCAATGCGCTAGCTACTGTCCATCCCAACTATGCTGCTATCAAACCAATGTGCTAGCTACTGTCCATCCCAACTATGCTGCTATCAAACCAATGTGCTAGCTACTGTCCATCCTAACTATGCCACTATCAAACCAATGCGCTAGCTACTGTCTATCCCAACTATGCCACTGTCAAACCAATGCGCTAGCTACTGTCCATCCCAACTATGCTACTGTCAAACCAATGCGCTAGCTACTGTCCATCCCAACTATGCTACTGTCAAACCAATGTGCTAGCTACTGTCCATTCCAACTATGCAACTATCAAACCAATGCGCTTGCTACAGTCCATCCCAACTATGCTACTATCAAACCAATGCGCTAGCTACTGTCCATCCCAACTATGCTACTATCAAACCAATGCGCTAGCTACTGTCCATCCAAACTACTGTATGCCACTATCAAACCAATGCGCTAGCTACTGTCCATCCCAACTATGCCACTATCAAACCAATGCGCTAGCTACTGTCCATCCCAACTATGCTACTATCAAACCAATGCGCTAGCTACTGTCCATCCAAACTACTGTATGCCACTATCAAACCAATGCGCTAGCTACTGTCCATCCCAACTATGCCACTATCAAACCAATGCGCTAGCTACTGTCCATCCCAACTATGCTACTATCAAACCAATGCGCTAGCTACTGTCCATCCCAACTATGCTACTATCAAACCAATGCGCTAGCTACTGTCCATCCCAACTATGCTGCTATCAAACCAATGTGCTAGCTACTGTCCATCCCAACTATGCTGCTATCAAACCAATGTGCTAGCTACTGTCCATCCCAACTATGCTGCTATCAAACCAATGTGCTAGCTACTGTCCATCCCAACTATGCCACTATCAAACCAATGCGCTAGCTACTGTCCATCCAAACTATGCTACTATCAAACCAATGCACTAGCTACTGTCCATCCCAACTATGCAACTATCAAACCAATGCGCTAGCTACTGTCCATCCCAACTATGCTACTATCAAACCAATGCGCTAGCTACTGTCCATCCCAACTATGCTACTATCAAACCAATGCGCTAGCTACTGTCCATCCCAACTATGCTACTATCAAACCAATGCGCTAGCTACTGTCCATCCCAACTATGCTACTATCAAACCAATGCGCTAGCTACTGTCCATCCCAACTATGCTGCTATCAAACCAATGTGCTAGCTACTGTCCATCCCAACTATGCTACTATCAAACCAATGTGCTAGCTACTGTCCATCCATCAAACCAATGTGCTAGCTACTGTCCATCCCAACTATGCTACTATCAAACCAATGCGCTAGCTACTGTCCATCCCAACTATGCCACTATCAAACCAATGCGCTAGCTACTGTCCATCCCAACTATGCCACTATCAAACCAATGCGCTAGCTACTGTCCATACCAACTATGCTACTATCAAACCAATGCGCTAGCTACTGTCCATCCCAACTATGCTACTATCAAACCAATGCGCTAGCTACTGTCCATCCCAACTATGCTGCTATCAAACCAATGTGCTAGCTACTGTCCATCCCAACTATGCTGCTATCAAACCAATGTGCTAGCCATTGTCCATCCTAACTATGCCACTATCAAACCAATGCGCTAGCTACTGTCCATCCCAACTATGCTACTGTCAAACCAATGCGCTAGCTACTGTCCATCCCAACTATGCCACTATCAAACCAATGCGCTAGCTACTGTCCATCCCAACTATGCCACTATCAAACCAATGCGCTAGCTACTGTCCATCCAAACTATGCTACTATCAAACCAATGCACTAGCTACTGTCCATCCCAACTATGCAACTATCAAACCAATGCGCTAGCTACTGTCCATCCCAACTATGCTACTATCAAACCAATGCGCTAGCTACTGTCCATCCCAACTATGCTACTATCAAACCAATGCGCTAGCTACTGTCCATCCCAACTATGCTACTATCAAACCAATGCACTAGCTACTGTCCATCCCAACTATGCTACTATCAAACCAATGCGCTAGCTACTGTCCATCCCAACTATGCTGCTATCAAACCAATGTGCTAGCTACTGTCCATCCCAACTATGCTACTATCAAACCAATGTGCTAGCTACTGTCCATCCATCAAACCAATGTGCTAGCTACTGTCCATCCCAACTATGCTACTATCAAACCAATGCGCTAGCTACTGTCCATCCCAACTATGCTACTATCAAACCAATGCGCTAGCTACTGTCCATCCCAACTATGCTACTATCAAACCAATGCGCTAGCTACTGTCCATCCCAACTATGCTACTATCAAACCAATGCGCTAGCTACTGTCCATCCCAACTATGCTACTATCAAAACAATGCGCTAGCTACTGTCCATCCCAACTATGCTACTATCAAACCAATGCGCTAGCTACTGTCCATCCCAACTATGCTACTATCAAACCAATGCGCTAGCTACTGTCCATCCCAACTATGCTACTATCAAACCAATGCGCTAGCTACTGTCCATCCCAACTATGCTACTATCAAACCAATGTGCTAGCTACTGTCCATCCCAACTATGCTACTATCAAACCAATGTGCTAGCTAATGTCCATCCATCAAACCAATGTGCTAGCTACTGTCCATCCCAACTATGCTACTATCAAACCAATGCGCTAGCTACTGTCCATCCCAACTATGCTACTATCAAACCAATGCGCTAGCTACTGTCCATCCCAACTATGCTACTATCAAACCAATGCGCTAGCTACTGTCCATCCCAACTATGCTACTATCAAACCAATGCGCTAGCTACTGTCCATCCCAACTATGCTACTATCAAAACAATGCGCTACCTACTGTCCATCCCAACTATGCTACTATCAAACCAATGCGCTAGCTACTGTCCATCCCAACTATGCTACTATCAAACCAATGCGCTAGCTACATTCCATCCCAACTATGCTACTATCAAACCAATGCGCTAGCTACTGTCCATCCCAACTATGCTACTATCAAACCAATGTGCTAGCTACTGTCCATCCCAACTATGATGCTATCAAACCAATGTGCTAGCTACTGTCCATCCCAACTATGCTATCAAACCAATGTGCTAGCTACTGTCCATCTCAACTATGCTATCAAACCAATGTAATAGCTACTGTCCATCCCAACTATGCTACTATCAAACCAATGCGCTAGCTACTGTCCATCCCAACTATGCTACTATCAAACCAATGCGCTAGCTACTGTCCATCCCAACTATGCTACTATCAAACCAATGCGCTAGCTACTGTCCATCCCAACTATGCTACTATCAAACCAATGCGCTAGCTACTGTCCATCCCAACTATGCTACTATCAAACCAATGTGCTAGCTACTGTCCATCCCAACTATGCTGCTATCAAACCAATGTGCTAGCTACTGTCCATCCCAACTATGCTGCTATCAAACCAATGTGCTAGCTACTGTCCATCCTAACTATGCCACTATCAAACCAATGCGCTAGCTACTGTCTATCCCAACTATGCCACTGTCAAACCAATGCGCTAGCTACTGTCCATCCCAACTATGCTACTGTCAAACCAATGCGCTAGCTACTGTCCATCCCAACTATGCTACTGTCAAACCAATGCGCTAGCTACTGTCCATTCCAACTATGCAACTATCAAACCAATGCGCTAGCTACAGTCCATCCCAACTATGCTACTATCAAACCAATGCGCTAGCTACTGTCCATCCCAACTATGCTACTATCAAACCAATGCGCTAGCTACTGTCCATCCAAACTACTGTATGCCACTATCAAACCAATGCGCTAGCTACTGTCCATCCCAACTATGCCACTATCAAACCAATGCGCTAGCTACTGTCCATCCCAACTATGCTACTATCAAACCAATGCGCTAGCTACTGTCCATCCAAACTACTGTATGCCACTATCAAACCAATGCGCTAGCTACTGTTTATCCCAACTATGCCACTATCAAACCAATGCGCTAGCTACTGTCCATCCCAACTATGCTACTATCAAACCAATGCGCTAGCTACTGTCCATCCCAACTATGCTACTATCAAACCAATGCGCTAGCTACTGTCCATCCCAACTATGCTGCTATCAAACCAATGTGCTAGCTACTGTCCATCCCAACTATGCTGCTATCAAACCAATGTGCTAGCTACTGTCCATCCCAACTATGCTGCTATCAAACCAATGTGCTAGCTACTGTCCATCCCAACTATGCCACTATCAAACCAATGCACTAGCTACTGTCCATCCAAACTATGCCACTATCAAACCAATGCACTAGCTACTGTCCATCCTAACTATGCAACTATCAAACCAATGCGCTAGCTACTGTCCATCCCAACTATGCTACTATCAAACCAATGCGCTAGCTACTGTCCATCCCAACTATGCTACTATCAAACCAATGCGCTAGCTACTGTCCATCCCAACTATGCTACTATCAAACCAATGCGCTAGCTACTGTCCATCCCAACTATGCTACTATCAAACCAATGCGCTAGCTACTGTCCATCCCAACTATGCTGCTATCAAACCAATGTGCTAGCTACTGTCCATCCCAACTATGCTACTATCAAACCAATGTGCTAGCTACTGTCCATCCATCAAACCAATGTGCTAGCTACTGTCCATCCCAACTATGCTACTATCAAACCAATGCGCTAGCTACTGTCCATCCCAACTATGCTACTATCAAACCAATGCGCTAGCTACTGTCCATCCCAACTATGCTACTATCAAACCAATGCGCTAGCTACTGTCCATCCCAATATCTACTATCAAACCAATGCGCTAGCTACTGTCCATCCCAACTATGCTACTATCAAACCAATGTGGTAGCTACTGTACATCCTACTGTCAAACCAATGTGCTAGCTACTGTCCATCCCAACTATGCTACTATCAAACCAATGTGCTAGCTACTGTCCATCCCAACTATGCTACTATCAAACCAATGTGCTAGCTACTGTCCATCCATCAAACCAATGTGCTAGCTACTGTCCATCCCAGCTATGCTACTGTCAAACCAATGCGCTAGCTACTGTCCATCCCAACTATGCTACTATCAAACCAATGCGCTAGCTACTGTCCATCCCAACTATGCTACTCTCAAACCAATGCGCTAGCTACTGTCCATCCCAATATCTACTATCAAACCAATGCGCTAGCTACTGTCCATCCCAACTATGCTACTATCAAACCAATGTGGTAGCTACTGTACATCCTACTATCAAACCAATGTGCTAGCTACTGTCCATCCCAACTATGCTACTATCAAAGCAATGCGCTAGCTACTGTCCATCCCAATATCTACTATCAAACCAATGCGCTAGCTACTGTCCATCCCAACTATGCTACTATCAAACCAATGTGGTAGCTACTGTACATCCTACTATCAAACCAATGTGCTAGCTACTGTCCATCCCAACTATGCTACTATCAAACCAATGTGCTAGCTACTGTCCATCCATCAAACCAATGTGCTAGCTACTGTCCATCCCAGCTATGCTACTGTCAAACCAATGCGCTAGCTACTGTCCATCCCAACTATGCCACTATCAAACCAATGCGCTAGCTACTGTCCATCCCAACTATGCCACTATCAAACCAATGCGCTAGCTACTGTCCATCCCAACTATGCTACTATCAAACCAATGCGCTAGCTACTGTCCATCCCAACTATGCTACTATCAAACCAATGCGCTAGCTACTGTCCATCCCAACTATGCTGCTATCAAACCAATGTGCTAGCTATTGTCCATCCCAACTATGCTGCTATCAAACCAATGTGCTAGCTACTGTCCATCCCAACTATGCTACTGTCAAACCAATGCACTAGCTACTGTCCATCCCAACTATGCTATCAAACCAATGTAATAGCTACTGTCCATCCCAACTATGCTACTATCAAACCAATGTGCTAGCTACTGTCCATCCATCAAACCAATGTGCTAGCTACTGTCCATCCCAACTATGCTACTGTCAAACCAATGCGCTAGCTACTGTCCATCCCAACTATGCTACTATCAAACCAATGCGCTAGCTACTGTCCATCCCAACTATGCTACTATCAAACCAATGCGCTAGCTACTGTCCATCCCAATATCTACTATCAAACCAATGCGCTAGCTACTGTCCATCCCAACTATGCTACTATCAAACCAATGTGGTAGCTACTGTACATCCTACTATCAAACGAATGTGCTAGCTACTGTCCATCCCAACTATGCTACTATCAAACCAATGTGCTAGCTACTGTCCATCCCAACTATGCTACTATCAAACCAATGTGCTAGCTACTGTCCATCCATCAAACCAATGTGCTAGCTACTGTCCATCCCAACTATGCTACTGTCAAACCAATGCGCTAGCTACTGTCCATTCCAACTATACTTCTATCAAACCAATGCGCTAGCTACAGTCCATCCCAACTATGCTACTATCAAACCAATGCGCTAGCTACTGTCCATCCCAACTATGCTACTATCAAACCAATGCGCTAGCTACTGTCCATCCCAACTATGCCACTATCAAACCAATGCGCTAGCTACTGTCCATCCCAACTATGCCACTATCAAACCAATGCGCTAGCTACTGTCCATCCCAACTATGCTACTATCAAACCAATGCGCTAGCTACTGTCCATCCCAACTATGCTACTATCAAACCAATGCGCTAGCTACTGTCCATCCCAACTATGCTGCTATCAAACCAATGTGCTAGCTACTGTCCATCCCAACTATGCTGCTATCAAACCAATGTGCTAGCCACTGTCCATCCTAACTATGCCACTATCAAACCAATGCGCTAGCTACTGTCCATCCCAACTATGCTACTGTCAAACCAATGCGCTAGCTACTGTCCATCCCAACTATGCTATCAAACCAATGTAATAGCTACTGTCCATCCCAACTATGCTACTATCAAACCTATGCGCTAGCTACTGTCCATCCCAACTATGCTACTATCAAACCAATGCGCTAGCTACTGTCCATCCCAACTATGCTACTATCAAACCAATGCGCTAGCTACTGTCCATCCCAACTATGCTACTATCAAACCAATGCGCTAGCTACTGTCCATCCCAACTATGCTACTATCAAACCAATGCGCTAGCTACTGTCCATCCCAACTATGCTGCTATCAAACCAATGTGCTAGCTACTGTCCATCCCAACTATGCTGCTATCAAACCAATGTGCTAGCTACTGTCCATCCCAACTATGCTGCTATCAAACCAATGTGCTAGCTACTGTCCATCCTAACTATGCCACTATCAAACCAATGCACCAGCTACTGTCTATCCCAACTATGCCACTGTCAAACCAATGCGCTAGCTACTGTCCATCCCAACTATGCTACTGTCAAACCAATGCGCTAGCTACTGTCCATCCCAACTATGCTACTGTCAAACCAATGCGCTAGCTACTGTCCATTCCAACTATGCTACTATCAAACCAATGCGCTAGCTACAGTCCATCCCAACTATGCTACTATCAAACCAATGCGCTAGCTACTGTCCATCCCAACTATGCTACTATCAAACCAATGCGCTAGCTACTGTCCATCCCAACTATGCTACTATCAAACCAATGCGCTAGCTACTGTCCATCCCAACTATGCTACTATCAAACCAATGCGCTAGCTACTGTCCATCCCAATATCTACTATCAAACCAATGCGCTAGCTACTGTCCATCCCAACTATGCTACTATCAAACCAATGTGGTAGCTACTGTACATCCTACTGTCAAACCAATGTGCTAGCTACTGTCCATCCCAACTATGCTACTATCAAACCAATGTGCTAGCTACTGTCCATCCCAACTATGCTACTATCAAACCAATGTGCTAGCTACTGTCCATCCATCAAACCAATGTGCTAGCTACTGTCCATCCCAGCTATGCTACTGTCAAACCAATGCGCTAGCTACTGTCCATCCCAACTATGCTACTATCAAACCAATGCGCTAGCTACTGTCCATCCCAACTATGCTACTATCAAACCAATGCGCTAGCTACTGTCCATCCCAATATCTACTATCAAACCAATGCGCTAGCTACTGTCCATCCCAACTATGCTACTATCAAACCAATGTGGTAGCTACTGTACATCCTACTATCAAACCAATGTGCTAGCTACTGTCCATCCCAACTATGCTACTATCAAAGCAATGCGCTAGCTACTGTCCATCCCAATATCTACTATCAAACCAATGCGCTAGCTACTGTCCATCCCAACTATGCTACTATCAAACCAATGTGGTAGCTACTGTACATCCTACTATCAAACCAATGTGCTAGCTACTGTCCATCCCAACTATGCTACTATCAAACCAATGTGCTAGCTACTGTCCATCCATCAAACCAATGTGCTAGCTACTGTCCATCCCAGCTATGCTACTATCAAACCAATGCGCTAGCTACTGTCCATCCCAACTATGCTGCTATCAAACCAATGTGCTAGCTATTGTCCATCCCAACTATGCTGCTATCAAACCAATGTGCTAGCTACTGTCCATCCCAACTATGCTACTGTCAAACCAATGCACTAGCTACTGTCCATCCCAACTATGCTATCAAACCAATGTAATAGCTACTGTCCATCCCAACTATGCTACTATCAAACCAATGTGCTAGCTACTGTCCATCCATCAAACCAATGTGCTAGCTACTGTCCATCCCAACTATGCTACTGTCAAACCAATGCGCTAGCTACTGTCCATCCCAACTATGCTACTATCAAACCAATGCGCTAGCTACTGTCCATCCCAACTATGCTACTATCAAACCAATGCGCTAGCTACTGTCCATCCCAATATCTACTATCAAACCAATGCGCTAGCTACTGTCCATCCCAACTATGCTACTATCAAACCAATGTGGTAGCTACTGTACATCCTACTATCAAACGAATGTGCTAGCTACTGTCCATCCCAACTATGCTACTATCAAACCAATGTGCTAGCTACTGTCCATCCCAACTATGCTACTATCAAACCAATGTGCTAGCTACTGTCCATCCATCAAACCAATGTGCTAGCTACTGTCCATCCCAACTATGCTACTGTCAAACCAATGCGCTAGCTACTGTCCATTCCAACTATACTTCTATCAAACCAATGCGCTAGCTACAGTCCATCCCAACTATGCTACTATCAAACCAATGCGCTAGCTACTGTCCATCCCAACTATGCTACTATCAAACCAATGCGCTAGCTACTGTCCATCCCAACTATGCCACTATCAAACCAATGCGCTAGCTACTGTCCATCCCAACTATGCCACTATCAAACCAATGCGCTAGCTACTGTCCATCCCAACTATGCTACTATCAAACCAATGCGCTAGCTACTGTCCATCCCAACTATGCTACTATCAAACCAATGCGCTAGCTACTGTCCATCCCAACTATGCTGCTATCAAACCAATGTGCTAGCTACTGTCCATCCCAACTATGCTGCTATCAAACCAATGTGCTAGCCACTGTCCATCCTAACTATGCCACTATCAAACCAATGCGCTAGCTACTGTCCATCCCAACTATGCTACTGTCAAACCAATGCGCTAGCTACTGTCCATCCCAACTATGCTATCAAACCAATGTAATAGCTACTGTCCATCCCAACTATGCTACTATCAAACCTATGCGCTAGCTACTGTCCATCCCAACTATGCTACTATCAAACCAATGCGCTAGCTACTGTCCATCCCAACTATGCTACTATCAAACCAATGCGCTAGCTACTGTCCATCCCAACTATGCTACTATCAAACCAATGCGCTAGCTACTGTCCATCCCAACTATGCTACTATCAAACCAATGCGCTAGCTACTGTCCATCCCAACTATGCTGCTATCAAACCAATGTGCTAGCTACTGTCCATCCCAACTATGCTGCTATCAAACCAATGTGCTAGCTACTGTCCATCCCAACTATGCTGCTATCAAACCAATGTGCTAGCTACTGTCCATCCTAACTATGCCACTATCAAACCAATGCACTAGCTACTGTCTATCCCAACTATGCCACTGTCAAACCAATGCGCTAGCTACTGTCCATCCCAACTATGCTACTGTCAAACCAATGCGCTAGCTACTGTCCATCCCAACTATGCTACTGTCAAACCAATGCGCTAGCTACTGTCCATTCCAACTATGCTACTATCAAACCAATGCGCTAGCTACAGTCCATCCCAACTATGCTACTATCAAACCAATGCGCTAGCTACTGTCCATCCCAACTATGCTACTATCAAACCAATGCGCTAGCTACTGTCCATCCCAACTATGCTACTATCAAACCAATGCGCTAGCTACTGTCCATCCCAACTATGCTACTATCAAACCAATGCGCTAGCTACTGTCCATCCCAATATCTACTATCAAACCAATGCGCTAGCTACTGTCCATCCCAACTATGCTACTATCAAACCAATGTGGTAGCTACTGTACATCCTACTGTCAAACCAATGTGCTAGCTACTGTCCATCCCAACTATGCTACTATCAAACCAATGTGCTAGCTACTGTCCATCCCAACTATGCTACTATCAAACCAATGTGCTAGCTACTGTCCATCCATCAAACCAATGTGCTAGCTACTGTCCATCCCAGCTATGCTACTGTCAAACCAATGCGCTAGCTACTGTCCATCCCAACTATGCTACTATCAAACCAATGCGCTAGCTACTGTCCATCCCAACTATGCTACTATCAAACCAATGCGCTAGCTACTGTCCATCCCAATATCTACTATCAAACCAATGCGCTAGCTACTGTCCATCCCAACTATGCTACTATCAAACCAATGTGGTAGCTACTGTACATCCTACTATCAAACCAATGTGCTAGCTACTGTCCATCCCAACTATGCTACTATCAAAGCAATGCGCTAGCTACTGTCCATCCCAATATCTACTATCAAACCAATGCGCTAGCTACTGTCCATCCCAACTATGCTACTATCAAACCAATGTGGTAGCTACTGTACATCCTACTATCAAACCAATGTGCTAGCTACTGTCCATCCCAACTATGCTACTATCATACCAATGTGCTAGCTACTGTCCATCCATCAAACCAATGTGCTAGCTACTGTCCATCCCAGCTATGCTACTGTCAAACCAATGCGCTAGCTACTGTCCATCCCAACTATGCCACTATCAAACCAATGCGCTAGCTACTGTCCATCCCAACTATGCCACTATCAAACCAATGCGCTAGCTACTGTCCATCCCAACTATGCTACTATCAAACCAATGCGCTAGCTACTGTCCATCCCAACTATGCTACTATCAAACCAATGCGCTAGCTACTGTCCATCCCAACTATGCTGCTATCAAACCAATGTGCTAGCTATTGTCCATCCCAACTATGCTGCTATCAAACCAATGTGCTAGCTACTGTCCATCCCAACTATGCTACTGTCAAACCAATGCACTAGCTACTGTCCATCCCAACTATGCTATCAAACCAATGTAATAGCTACTGTCCATCCCAACTATGCTACTATCAAACCAATGTGCTAGCTACTGTCCATCCATCAAACCAATGTGCTAGCTACTGTCCATCCCAACTATGCTACTGTCAAACCAATGCGCTAGCTACTGTCCATCCCAACTATGCTACTATCAAACCAATGCGCTAGCTACTGTCCATCCCAACTATGCTACTATCAAACCAATGCGCTAGCTACTGTCCATCCCAATATCTACTATCAAACCAATGCGCTAGCTACTGTCCATCCCAACTATGCTACTATCAAACCAATGTGGTAGCTACTGTACATCCTACTATCAAACGAATGTGCTAGCTACTGTCCATCCCAACTATGCTACTATCAAACCAATGTGCTAGCTACTGTCCATCCCAACTATGCTACTATCAAACCAATGTGCTAGCTACTGTCCATCCATCAAACCAATGTGCTAGCTACTGTCCATCCCAACTATGCTACTGTCAAACCAATGCGCTAGCTACTGTCCATTCCAACTATACTTCTATCAAACCAATGCGCTAGCTACAGTCCATCCCAACTATGCTACTATCAAACCAATGCGCTAGCTACTGTCCATCCCAACTATGCTACTATCAAACCAATGCGCTAGCTACTGTCCATCCCAACTATGCCACTATCAAACCAATGCGCTAGCTACTGTCCATCCCAACTATGCCACTATCAAACCAATGCGCTAGCTACTGTCCATCCCAACTATGCTACTATCAAACCAATGCGCTAGCTACTGTCCATCCCAACTATGCTACTATCAAACCAATGCGCTAGCTACTGTCCATCCCAACTATGCTGCTATCAAACCAATGTGCTAGCTACTGTCCATCCCAACTATGCTACTATCAAACCTATGTGCTAGCTACTGTCCATCCCAACTATGCTGCTATCAAACCAATGTGCTAGCTACTGTCCATCCCAACTATGCTGCTATCAAACCAATGTGCTAGCTACTGTCCATCCTAACTATGCCACTATCAAACCAATGCACTAGCTACTGTCTATCCCAACTATGCCACTGTCAAACCAATGCGCTAGCTACTGTCCATCCCAACTATGCTACTGTCAAACCAATGCGCTAGCTACTGTCCATCCCAACTATGCTACTGTCAAACCAATGCGCTAGCTACTGTCCATTCCAACTATGCTACTATCAAACCAATGCGCTAGCTACAGTCCATCCCAACTATGCTACTATCAAACCAATGCGCTAGCTACTGTCCATCCCAACTATGCTACTATCAAACCAATGCGCTAGCTACTGTCCATCCCAACTATGCTTCTATCAAACCAATGCGCTAGCTACTGTCCATCCCAACTATGCTACTATCAAACCAATGCGCTAGCTACTGTCCATCCCAATATCTACTATCAAACCAATGCGCTAGCTACTGTCCATCCCAACTATGCTACTATCAAACCAATGTGGTAGCTACTGTACATCCTACTGTCAAACCAATGTGCTAGCTACTGTCCATCCCAACTATGCTACTATCAAACCAATGCGCTAGCTACAGTCCATCCCAACTATGCTACTATCAAACCAATGCGCTAGCTACTGTCCATCCCAACTATGCTACTATCAAACCAATGCGCTAGCTACTGTCCATCCCAACTATGCTACTATCAAACCAATGCGCTAGCTACTGTCCATCCCAACTATGCTACTATCAAACCAATGCGCTAGCTACTGTCCATCCCAATATCTACTATCAAACCAATGCGCTAGCTACTGTCCATCCCAACTATGCTACTATCAAACCAATGTGGTAGCTACTGTACATCCTACTGTCAAACCAATGTGCTAGCTACTGTCCATCCCAACTATGCTACTATCAAACCAATGTGCTAGCTACTGTCCATCCCAACTATGCTACTATCAAACCAATGTGCTAGCTACTGTCCATCCATCAAACCAATGTGCTAGCTACTGTCCATCCCAGCTATGCTACTGTCAAACCAATGCGCTAGCTACTGTCCATCCCAACTATGCTACTATCAAACCAATGCGCTAGCTACTGTCCATCCCAACTATGCTACTATCAAACCAATGCGCTAGCTACTGTCCATCCCAATATCTACTATCAAACCAATGCGCTAGCTACTGTCCATCCCAACTATGCTACTATCAAACCAATGTGGTAGCTACTGTACATCCTACTATCAAACCAATGTGCTAGCTACTGTCCATCCCAACTATGCTACTATCAAAGCAATGCGCTAGCTACTGTCCATCCCAATATCTACTATCAAACCAATGCGCTAGCTACTGTCCATCCCAACTATGCTACTATCAAACCAATGTGGTAGCTACTGTACATCCTACTATCAAACCAATGTGCTAGCTACTGTCCATCCCAACTATGCTACTATCATACCAATGTGCTAGCTACTGTCCATCCATCAAACCAATGTGCTAGCTACTGTCCATCCCAGCTATGCTACTGTCAAACCAATGCGCTAGCTACTGTCCATCCCAACTATGCCACTATCAAACCAATGCGCTAGCTACTGTCCATCCCAACTATGCCACTATCAAACCAATGCGCTAGCTACTGTCCATCCCAACTATGCTACTATCAAACCAATGCGCTAGCTACTGTCCATCCCAACTATGCTACTATCAAACCAATGCGCTAGCTACTGTCCATCCCAACTATGCTGCTATCAAACCAATGTGCTAGCTATTGTCCATCCCAACTATGCTGCTATCAAACCAATGTGCTAGCTACTGTCCATCCCAACTATGCTACTGTCAAACCAATGCACTAGCTACTGTCCATCCCAACTATGCTATCAAACCAATGTAATAGCTACTGTCCATCCCAACTATGCTACTATCAAACCAATGTGCTAGCTACTGTCCATCCATCAAACCAATGTGCTAGCTACTGTCCATCCCAACTATGCTACTGTCAAACCAATGCGCTAGCTACTGTCCATCCCAACTATGCTACTATCAAACCAATGCGCTAGCTACTGTCCATCCCAACTATGCTACTATCAAACCAATGCGCTAGCTACTGTCCATCCCAATATCTACTATCAAACCAATGCGCTAGCTACTGTCCATCCCAACTATGCTACTATCAAACCAATGTGGTAGCTACTGTACATCCTACTATCAAACGAATGTGCTAGCTACTGTCCATCCCAACTATGCTACTATCAAACCAATGTGCTAGCTACTGTCCATCCCAACTATGCTACTATCAAACCAATGTGCTAGCTACTGTCCATCCATCAAACCAATGTGCTAGCTACTGTCCATCCCAACTATGCTACTGTCAAACAAATGCGCTAGCTACTGTCCATTCCAACTATACTTCTATCAAACCAATGCGCTAGCTACAGTCCATCCCAACTATGCTACTATCAAACCAATGCGCTAGCTACTGTCCATCCCAACTATGCTACTATCAAACCAATGCGCTAGCTACTGTCCATCCCAACTATGCCACTATCAAACCAATGCGCTAGCTACTGTCCATCCCAACTATGCCACTATCAAACCAATGCGCTAGCTACTGTCCATCCCAACTATGCTACTATCAAACCAATGCGCTAGCTACTGTCCATCCCAACTATGCTACTATCAAACCAATGCGCTAGCTACTGTCCATCCCAACTATGCTGCTATCAAACCAATGTGCTAGCTACTGTCCATCCCAACTATGCTACTATCAAACCTATGTGCTAGCTACTGTCCATCCCAACTATGCTGCTATCAAACCAATGTGCTAGCTACTGTCCATCCCAACTATGCTGCTATCAAACCAATGTGCTAGCTACTGTCCATCCTAACTATGCCACTATCAAACCAATGCACTAGCTACTGTCTATCCCAACTATGCCACTGTCAAACCAATGCGCTAGCTACTGTCCATCCCAACTATGCTACTGTCAAACCAATGCGCTAGCTACTGTCCATCCCAACTATGCTACTGTCAAACCAATGCGCTAGCTACTGTCCATTCCAACTATGCTACTATCAAACCAATGCGCTAGCTACAGTCCATCCCAACTATGCTACTATCAAACCAATGCGCTAGCTACTGTCCATCCCAACTATGCTACTATCAAACCAATGCGCTAGCTACTGTCCATCCCAACTATGCTACTATCAAACCAATGCGCTAGCTACTGTCCATCCCAACTATGCTACTATCAAACCAATGCGCTAGCTACTGTCCATCCCAATATCTACTATCAAACCAATGCGCTAGCTACTGTCCATCCCAACTATGCTACTATCAAACCAATGTGGTAGCTACTGTACATCCTACTGTCAAACCAATGTGCTAGCTACTGTCCATCCCAACTATGCTACTATCAAACCAATGTGCTAGCTACTGTCCATCCCAACTATGCTACTATCAAACCAATGTGCTAGCTACTGTCCATCCATCAAACCAATGTGCTAGCTACTGTCCATCCCAGCTATGCTACTGTCAAACCAATGCGCTAGCTACTGTCCATCCCAACTATGCTACTATCAAACCAATGCGCTAGCTACTGTCCATCCCAACTATGCTACTATCAAACCAATGCGCTAGCTACTGTCCATCCCAATATCTACTATCAAACCAATGCGCTAGCTACTGTCCATCCCAACTATGCTACTATCAAACCAATGTGGTAGCTACTGTACATCCTACTATCAAACCAATGTGCTAGCTACTGTCCATCCCAACTATGCTACTATCAAAGCAATGCGCTAGCTACTGTCCATCCCAATATCTACTATCAAACCAATGCGCTAGCTACTGTCCATCCCAACTATGCTACTATCAAACCAATGTGGTAGCTACTGTACATCCTACTATCAAACCAATGTGCTAGCTACTGTCCATCCCAACTATGCTACTATCAAACCAATGTGCTAGCTACTGTCCATCCATCAAACCAATGTGCTAGCTACTGTCCATCCCAGCTATGCTACTGTCAAACCAATGCGCTAGCTACTGTCCATCCCAACTATGCCACTATCAAACCAATGCGCTAGCTACAGTCCATCCCAACTATGCTACTATCAAACCAATGCGCTAGCTACTGTCCATCCCAACTATGCTACTATCAAACCAATGCGCTAGCTACTGTCCATCCCAACTATGCTACTATCAAACCAATGCGCTAGCTACTGTCCATCCCAACTATGCTACTATCAAACCAATGCGCTAGCTACTGTCCATCCCAATATCTACTATCAAACCAATGCGCTAGCTACTGTCCATCCCAACTATGCTACTATCAAACCAATGTGGTAGCTACTGTACATCCTACTGTCAAACCAATGTGCTAGCTACTGTCCATCCCAACTATGCTACTATCAAACCAATGTGCTAGCTACTGTCCATCCCAACTATGCTACTATCAAACCAATGTGCTAGCTACTGTCCATCCATCAAACCAATGTGCTAGCTACTGTCCATCCCAGCTATGCTACTGTCAAACCAATGCGCTAGCTACTGTCCATCCCAACTATGCTACTATCAAACCAATGCGCTAGCTACTGTCCATCCCAACTATGCTACTATCAAACCAATGCGCTAGCTACTGTCCATCCCAATATCTACTATCAAACCAATGCGCTAGCTACTGTCCATCCCAACTATGCTACTATCAAACCAATGTGGTAGCTACTGTACATCCTACTATCAAACCAATGTGCTAGCTACTGTCCATCCCAACTATGCTACTATCAAAGCAATGCGCTAGCTACTGTCCATCCCAATATCTACTATCAAACCAATGCGCTAGCTACTGTCCATCCCAACTATGCTACTATCAAACCAATGTGGTAGCTACTGTACATCCTACTATCAAACCAATGTGCTAGCTACTGTCCATCCCAACTATGCTACTATCATACCAATGTGCTAGCTACTGTCCATCCATCAAACCAATGTGCTAGCTACTGTCCATCCCAGCTATGCTACTGTCAAACCAATGCGCTAGCTACTGTCCATCCCAACTATGCCACTATCAAACCAATGCGCTAGCTACTGTCCATCCCAACTATGCCACTATCAAACCAATGCGCTAGCTACTGTCCATCCCAACTATGCTACTATCAAACCAATGCGCTAGCTACTGTCCATCCCAACTATGCTGCTATCAAACCAATGTGCTAGCTATTGTCCATCCCAACTATGCTGCTATCAAACCAATGTGCTAGCTACTGTCCATCCCAACTATGCTACTGTCAAACCAATGCACTAGCTACTGTCCATCCCAACTATGCTATCAAACCAATGTAATAGCTACTGTCCATCCCAACTATGCTACTATCAAACCAATGTGCTAGCTACTGTCCATCCATCAAACCAATGTGCTAGCTACTGTCCATCCCAACTATGCTACTGTCAAACCAATGCGCTAGCTACTGTCCATCCCAACTATGCTACTATCAAACCAATGCGCTAGCTACTGTCCATCCCAACTATGCTACTATCAAACCAATGCGCTAGCTACTGTCCATCCCAATATCTACTATCAAACCAATGCGCTAGCTACTGTCCATCCCAACTATGCTACTATCAAACCAATGTGGTAGCTACTGTACATCCTACTATCAAACGAATGTGCTAGCTACTGTCCATCCCAACTATGCTACTATCAAACCAATGTGCTAGCTACTGTCCATCCCAACTATGCTACTATCAAACCAATGTGCTAGCTACTGTCCATCCATCAAACCAATGTGCTAGCTACTGTCCATCCCAACTATGCTACTGTCAAACCAATGCGCTAGCTACTGTCCATTCCAACTATACTTCTATCAAACCAATGCGCTAGCTACAGTCCATCCCAACTATGCTACTATCAAACCAATGCGCTAGCTACTGTCCATCCCAACTATGCTACTATCAAACCAATGCGCTAGCTACTGTCCATCCCAACTATGCCACTATCAAACCAATGCGCTAGCTACTGTCCATCCCAACTATGCCACTATCAAACCAATGCGCTAGCTACTGTCCATCCCAACTATGCTACTATCAAACCAATGCGCTAGCTACTGTCCATCCCAACTATGCTACTATCAAACCAATGCGCTAGCTACTGTCCATCCCAACTATGCTGCTATCAAACCAATGTGCTAGCTACTGTCCATCCCAACTATGCTACTATCAAACCTATGTGCTAGCTACTGTCCATCCCAACTATGCTGCTATCAAACCAATGTGCTAGCTACTGTCCATCCCAACTATGCTGCTATCAAACCAATGTGCTAGCTACTGTCCATCCTAACTATGCCACTATCAAACCAATGCACTAGCTACTGTCTATCCCAACTATGCCACTGTCAAACCAATGCGCTAGCTACTGTCCATCCCAACTATGCTACTGTCAAACCAATGCGCTAGCTACTGTCCATCCCAACTATGCTACTGTCAAACCAATGCGCTAGCTACTGTCCATTCCAACTATGCTACTATCAAACCAATGCGCTAGCTACAGTCCATCCCAACTATGCTACTATCAAACCAATGCGCTAGCTACTGTCCATCCCAACTATGCTACTATCAAACCAATGCGCTAGCTACTGTCCATCCCAACTATGCTACTATCAAACCAATGCGCTAGCTACTGTCCATCCCAACTATGCTACTATCAAACCAATGCGCTAGCTACTGTCCATCCCAATATCTACTATCAAACCAATGCGCTAGCTACTGTCCATCCCAACTATGCTACTATCAAACCAATGTGGTAGCTACTGTACATCCTACTGTCAAACCAATGTGCTAGCTACTGTCCATCCCAACTATGCTACTATCAAACCAATGTGCTAGCTACTGTCCATCCCAACTATGCTACTATCAAACCAATGTGCTAGCTACTGTCCATCCATCAAACCAATGTGCTAGCTACTGTCCATCCCAGCTATGCTACTGTCAAACCAATGCGCTAGCTACTGTCCATCCCAACTATGCTACTATCAAACCAATGCGCTAGCTACTGTCCATCCCAACTATGCTACTATCAAACCAATGCGCTAGCTACTGTCCATCCCAATATCTACTATCAAACCAATGCGCTAGCTACTGTCCATCCCAACTATGCTACTATCAAACCAATGTGGTAGCTACTGTACATCCTACTATCAAACCAATGTGCTAGCTACTGTCCATCCCAACTATGCTACTATCAAAGCAATGCGCTAGCTACTGTCCATCCCAATATCTACTATCAAACCAATGCGCTAGCTACTGTCCATCCCAACTATGCTACTATCAAACCAATGTGGTAGCTACTGTACATCCTACTATCAAACCAATGTGCTAGCTACTGTCCATCCCAACTATGCTACTATCAAACCAATGTGCTAGCTACTGTCCATCCATCAAACCAATGTGCTAGCTACTGTCCATCCCAGCTATGCTACTGTCAAACCAATGCGCTAGCTACTGTCCATCCCAACTATGCCACTATCAAACCAATGCGCTAGCTACTGTCCATCCCAACTATGCCACTATCAAACCAATGCGCTAGCTACTGTCCATCCCAACTATGCTACTATCAAACCAATGCGCTAGCTACTGTCCATCCCAACTATGCTACTATCAAACCAATGCGCTAGCTACTGTCCATCCCAACTATGCTGCTATCAAACCAATGTGCTAGCTATTGTCCATCCCAACTATGCTGCTATCAAACCAATGTGCTAGCTACTGTCCATCCCAACTATGCTACTGTCAAACCAATGCACTAGCTACTGTCCATCCCAACTATGCTATCAAACCAATGTAATAGCTACTGTCCATCCCAACTATGCTACTATCAAACCAATGTGCTAGCTACTGTCCATCCATCAAAC
This sequence comes from Borostomias antarcticus, assembly GCF_949987555.1. Lineage (NCBI taxonomy): Eukaryota > Metazoa > Chordata > Actinopteri > Stomiiformes > Stomiidae > Borostomias > Borostomias antarcticus. The sequence continues at coordinate 4,174,250 of NC_140248.1, read as the reverse complement.
CAATGTGCTAGCTACTGTCCATCCCAACTATGCTACTGTCAAACCAATGCGCTAGCTACTGTCCATCCCAACTATGCTACTATCAAACCAATGCGCTAGCTACTGTCCATCCCAACTATGCTACTATCAAACCAATGCGCTAGCTACTGTCCATCCCAATATCTACTATCAAACCAATGCGCTAGCTACTGTCCATCCCAACTATGCTACTATCAAACCAATGTGGTAGCTACTGTACATCCTACTATCAAACGAATGTGCTAGCTACTGTCCATCCCAACTATGCTACTATCAAACCAATGTGCTAGCTACTGTCCATCCCAACTATGCTACTATCAAACCAATGTGCTAGCTACTGTCCATCCATCAAACCAATGTGCTAGCTACTGTCCATCCCAACTATGCTACTGTCAAACCAATGCGCTAGCTACTGTCCATTCCAACTATACTTCTATCAAACCAATGCGCTAGCTACAGTCCATCCCAACTATGCTACTATCAAACCAATGCGCTAGCTACTGTCCATCCCAACTATGCTACTATCAAACCAATGCGCTAGCTACTGTCCATCCCAACTATGCCACTATCAAACCAATGCGCTAGCTACTGTCCATCCCAACTATGCCACTATCAAACCAATGCGCTAGCTACTGTCCATCCCAACTATGCTACTATCAAACCAATGCGCTAGCTACTGTCCATCCCAACTATGCTACTATCAAACCAATGCGCTAGCTACTGTCCATCCCAACTATGCTGCTATCAAACCAATGTGCTAGCTACTGTCCATCCCAACTATGCTGCTATCAAACCAATGTGCTAGCCACTGTCCATCCTAACTATGCCACTATCAAACCAATGCGCTAGCTACTGTCCATCCCAACTATGCTACTGTCAAACCAATGCGCTAGCTACTGTCCATCCCAACTATGCTATCAAACCAATGTAATAGCTACTGTCCATCCCAACTATGCTACTATCAAACCTATGCGCTAGCTACTGTCCATCCCAACTATGCTACTATCAAACCAATGCGCTAGCTACTGTCCATCCCAACTATGCTACTATCAAACCAATGCGCTAGCTACTGTCCATCCCAACTATGCTACTATCAAACCAATGCGCTAGCTACTGTCCATCCCAACTATGCTACTATCAAACCAATGCGCTAGCTACTGTCCATCCCAACTATGCTGCTATCAAACCAATGTGCTAGCTACTGTCCATCCCAACTATGCTGCTATCAAACCAATGTGCTAGCTACTGTCCATCCCAACTATGCTGCTATCAAACCAATGTGCTAGCTACTGTCCATCCTAACTATGCCACTATCAAACCAATGCACTAGCTACTGTCTATCCCAACTATGCCACTGTCAAACCAATGCGCTAGCTACTGTCCATCCCAACTATGCTACTGTCAAACCAATGCGCTAGCTACTGTCCATCCCAACTATGCTACTGTCAAACCAATGCGCTAGCTACTGTCCATTCCAACTATGCTACTATCAAACCAATGCGCTAGCTACAGTCCATCCCAACTATGCTACTATCAAACCAATGCGCTAGCTACTGTCCATCCCAACTATGCTACTATCAAACCAATGCGCTAGCTACTGTCCATCCCAACTATGCCACTATCAAACCAATGCGCTAGCTACTGTCCATCCCAACTATGCTACTATCAAACCAATGTGGTAGCTACTGTACATCCTACTATCAAACCAATGTGCTAGCTACTGTCCATCCCAACTATGCTACTATCAAACCAATGTGCTAGCTACTGTCCATCCATCAAACCAATGTGCTAGCTACTGTCCATCCCAGCTATGCTACTGTCAAACCAATGCGCTAGCTACTGTCCATCCCAACTATGCCACTATCAAACCAATGCGCTAGCTACTGTCCATCCCAACTATGCCACTATCAAACCAATGCGCTAGCTACTGTCCATCCCAACTATGCTACTATCAAACCAATGCGCTAGCTACTGTCCATCCCAACTATGCTACTATCAAACCAATGCGCTAGCTACTGTCCATCCCAACTATGCTGCTATCAAACCAATGTGCTAGCTATTGTCCATCCCAACTATGCTGCTATCAAACCAATGTGCTAGCTACTGTCCATCCCAACTATGCTACTGTCAAACCAATGCACTAGCTACTGTCCATCCCAACTATGCTATCAAACCAATGTAATAGCTACTGTCCATCCCAACTATGCTACTATCAAACCAATGTGCTAGCAATGTCCATCCATCAAACCAATGTGCTAGCTACTGTCCATCCCAACTATGCTACTGTCAAACCAATGCGCTAGCTACTGTCCATCCCAACTATGCTACTATCAAACCAATGCGCTAGCTACTGTCCATCCCAACTATGCTACTATCAAACCAATGCGCTAGCTACTGTCCATCCCAATATCTACTATCAAACCAATGCGCTAGCTACTGTCCATCCCAACTATGCTACTATCAAACCAATGTGGTAGCTACTGTACATCCTACTATCAAACCAATGTGCTAGCTACTGTCCATCCCAACTATGCTACTATCAAACCAATGTGCTAGCTACTGTCCATCCCAACTATGCTACTATCAAACCAATGTGCTAGCTACTGTCCATCCATCAAACCAATGTGCTAGCTACTGTCCATCCCAACTATGCTACTGTCAAACCAATGCGCTAGCTACTGTCCATTCCAACTATACTTCTATCAAACCAATGCGCTAGCTACAGTCCATCCCAACTATGCTACTATCAAACCAATGCGCTAGCTACTGTCCATCCCAACTATGCTACTATCAAACCAATGCGCTAGCTACTGTCCATCCCAACTATGCCACTATCAAACCAATGCGCTAGCTACTGTCCATCCCAACTATGCCACTATCAAACCAATGCGCTAGCTACTGTCCATCCCAACTATGCTACTATCAAACCAATGCGCTAGCTACTGTCCATCCCAACTATGCTACTATCAAACCAATGCGCTAGCTACTGTCCATCCCAACTATGCTGCTATCAAACCAATGTGCTAGCTACTGTCCATCCCAACTATGCTGCTATCAAACCAATGTGCTAGCCACTGTCCATCCTAACTATGCCACTATCAAACCAATGCGCTAGCTACTGTCCATCCCAACTATGCTACTGTCAAACCAATGCGCTAGCTACTGTCCATCCCAACTATGCTATCAAACCAATGTAATAGCTACTGTCCATCCCAACTATGCTACTATCAAACCTATGCGCTAGCTACTGTCCATCCCAACTATGCTACTATCAAACCAATGCGCTAGCTACTGTCCATCCCAACTATGCTACTATCAAACCAATGCGCTAGCTACTGTCCATCCCAACTATGCTACTATCAAACCAATGCGCTAGCTACTGTCCATCCCAACTATGCTACTATCAAACCAATGCGCTAGCTACTGTCCATCCCAACTATGCTGCTATCAAACCAATGTGCTAGCTACTGTCCATCCCAACTATGCTGCTATCAAACCAATGTGCTAGCTACTGTCCATCCCAACTATGCTGCTATCAAACCAATGTGCTAGCTACTGTCCATCCCAACTATGCTGCTATCAAACCAATGTGCTAGCTACTGTCCATCCCAACTATGCTGCTATCAAACCAATGTGCTAGCTACTGTCCATCCTAACTATGCCACTATCAAACCAATGCACTAGCTACTGTCTATCCCAACTATGCCACTGTCAAACCAATGCGCTAGCTACTGTCCATCCCAACTATGCTACTGTCAAACCAATGCGCTAGCTACTGTCCATCCCAACTATGCTACTGTCAAACCAATGCGCTAGCTACTGTCCATTCCAACTATGCTACTATCAAACCAATGCGCTAGCTACAGTCCATCCCAACTATGCTACTATCAAACCAATGCGCTAGCTACTGTCCATCCCAACTATGCTACTATCAAACCAATGCGCTAGCTACTGTCCATCCCAACTATGCCACTATCAAACCAATGCGCTAGCTACTGTCCATCCCAACTATGCCACTATCAAACCAATGCGCTAGCTACTGTCCATCCCAACTATGCTACTATCAAACCAATGCGCTAGCTACTGTCCATCCCAACTATGCTACTATCAAACCAATGCGCTAGCTACTGTCCATCCCAACTATGCTACTATCAAACCAATGCACTAGCTACTGTCCATCCCAACTATGCTACTATCAAACCAATGCGCTAGCTACATTCCATCCCAACTATGCTACTATCAAACCAATAGCTACTGTCCATCCCAACTATGCTACTATCAAACCAATGCGCTAGCTACTGTCCATCCCAACTATGATGCTATCAAACCAATGTGCTAGCTACTGTCCATCCCAACTATGCTATCAAACCAATGTGCTAGCTACTGTCCATCCCAACTATGCTATCAAACCAATGTAATAGCTACTGTCCATCCCAACTATGCTACTATCAAACCAATGCGCTAGCTACTGTCCATCCCAACTATGCTACTATCAAACCAATGCGCTAGCTACTGTCCATCCCAACTATGCTACTATCAAACCAATGCGCTAGCTACTGTCCATCCCAACTATGCTACTATCAAACCAATGCGCTAGCTACTGTCCATCCCAACTATGCTACTATCAAACCAATGTGCTAGCTACTGTCCATCCCAACTATGCTGCTATCAAACCAATGTGCTAGCTACTGTCCATCCCAACTATGCTGCTATCAAACCAATGTGCTAGCTACTGTCCATCCCAACTATGCTGCTATCAAACCAATGTGCTAGCTACTGTCCATCCTAACTATGCCACTATCAAACCAATGCGCTAGCTACTGTCTATCCCAACTATGCCACTGTCAAACCAATGCGCTAGCTACTGTCCATCCCAACTATGCTACTGTCAAACCAATGCGCTAGCTACTGTCCATCCCAACTATGCTACTGTCAAACCAATGCGCTAGCTACTGTCCATTCCAACTATGCTACTATCAAACCAATGCGCTAGCTACAGTCCATCCCAACTATGCTACTATCAAACCAATGCGCTAGCTACTGTCCATCCCAACTATGCTACTATCAAACCAATGCGCTAGCTACTGTCCATCCAAACTACTGTATGCCACTATCAAACCAATGCGCTAGCTACTGTCCATCCCAACTATGCCACTATCAAACCAATGCGCTAGCTACTGTCCATCCCAACTATGCTACTATCAAACCAATGCGCTAGCTACTGTCCATCCCAACTATGCTACTATCAAACCAATGCGCTAGCTACTGTCCATCCCAACTATGCAACTATCAAACCAATGCGCTAGCTACTGTCCATCCCAACTATGCTACTATCAAACCAATGCGCTAGCTACTGTCCATCCCAACTATGCTACTATCAAACCAATGCGCTAGCTACTGTCCATCCCAACTATGCTACTATCAAACCAATGCGCTAGCTACTGTCCATCCCAACTATGCTACTATCAAACCAATGCGCTAGCTACTGTCCATCCCAACTATGCTGCTATCAAACCAATGTGCTAGCTACTGTCCATCCCAACTATGCTACTATCAAACCAATGTGCTAGCTACTGTCCATCCATCAAACCAATGTGCTAGCTACTGTCCATCCCAACTTTGCTACTATCAAACCAATGCGCTAGCTACTGTCCATCCCAACTATGCTACTATCAAACCAATGCGCTAGCTACTGTCCATCCCAACTATGCTACTATCAAACCAATGCGCTAGCTACTGTCCATCCCAACTATGCTACTATCAAACCAATGCGCTAGCTACTGTCCATCCCAACTATGCTACTATCAAAACAATGCGCTAGCTACTGTCCATCCCAACTATGCTACTATCAAACCAATGCGCTAGCTACTGTCCATCCCAACTATGCTACTATCAAACCAATGCGCTAGCTACTGTCCATCCCAACTATGCTACTATCAAACCAATGCGCTAGCTACTGTCCATCCCAACTATGCTACTATCAAACCAATGTGCTAGCTACTGTCCATCCCAACTATGCTACTATCAAACCAATGTGCTAGCTAATGTCCATCCATCAAACCAATGTGCTAGCTACTGTCCATCCCAACTATGCTACTATCAAACCAATGCGCTAGCTACTGTCCATCCCAACTATGCTACTATCAAACCAATGCCCTAGCTACTGTCCATCCCAACTATGCTACTATCAAACCAATGCGCTAGCTACTGTCCATCCCAACTATGCTACTATCAAACCAATGCGCTAGCTACTGTCCATCCCAACTATGCTACTATCAAAACAATGCGCTAGCTACTGTCCATCCCAACTATGCTACTATCAAACCAATGCGCTAGCTACTGTCCATCCCAACTATGCTACTATCAAACCAATGCGCTAGCTACATTCCATCCCAACTATGCTACTATCAAACCAATGCGCTAGCTACTGTCCATCCCAACTATGCTACTATCAAACCAATGCGCTAGCTACTGTCCATCCCAACTATGATGCTATCAAACCAATGTGCTAGCTACTGTCCATCCCAACTATGCTATCAAACCAATGTGCTAGCTACTGTCCATCCCAACTATGCTACTATCAAACCAATGTAATAGCTACTGTCCATCCCAACTATGCTACTATCAAACCAATGCGCTAGCTACTGTCCATCCCAACTATGCTACTATCAAACCAATGCGCTAGCTACTGTCCATCCCAACTATGCTACTATCAAACCAATGCGCTAGCTACTGTCCATCCCAACTATGCTACTATCAAACCAATGCGCTAGCTACTGTCCATCCCAACTATGCTACTATCAAACCAATGCGCTAGCTACTGTCCATCCCAACTATGCTACTATCAAACCAATGCGCTAGCTACTGTCCATCCCAACTATGCTACTATCAAACCAATGTGCTAGCTACTGTCCATCCCAACTATGCTGCTATCAAACCAATGTGCTAGCTACTGTCCATCCCAACTATGCTGCTATCAAACCAATGTGCTAGCTACTGTCCATCCTAACTATGCCACTATCAAACCAATGCGCTAGCTACTGTCTATCCCAACTATGCCACTGTCAAACCAATGCGCTAGCTACTGTCCATCCCAACTATGCTACTGTCAAACCAATGCGCTAGCTACTGTCCATCCCAACTATGCTACTGTCAAACCAATGCGCTAGCTACTGTCCATTCCAACTATGCAACTATCAAACCAATGCGCTAGCTACAGTCCATCCCAACTATGCTACTATCAAACCAATGCGCTAGCTACTGTCCATCCCAACTATGCTACTATCAAACCAATGCGCTAGCTACTGTCCATCCAAACTACTGTATGCCACTATCAAACCAATGCGCTAGCTACTGTCCATCCCAACTATGCCACTATCAAACCAATGCGCTAGCTACTGTCCATCCCAACTATGCTACTATCAAACCAATGCGCTAGCTACTGTCCATCCCAACTATGCTACTATCAAACCAATGCGCTAGCTACTGTCCATCCCAACTATGCTGCTATCAAACCAATGTGCTAGCTACTGTCCATCCCAACTATGCTGCTATCAAACCAATGTGCTAGCTACTGTCCATCCCAACTATGCTGCTATCAAACCAATGTGCTAGCTACTGTCCATCCCAACTATGCCACTATCAAACCAATGCGCTAGCTACTGTCCATCCAAACTATGCTACTATCAAACCAATGCACTAGCTACTGTCCATCCCAACTATGCAACTATCAAACCAATGCGCTAGCTACTGTCCATCCCAACTATGCTACTATCAAACCAATGCGCTAGCTACTGTCCATCCCAACTATGCTACTATCAAACCAATGCGCTAGCTACTGTCCATCCCAACTATGCTACTATCAAACCAATGCGCTAGCTACTGACCATCCCAACTATGCTACTATCAAACCAATGCGCTAGCTACTGTCCATCCCAACTATGCTGCTATCAAACCAATGTGCTAGCTACTGTCCATCCCAACTATGCTACTATCAAACCAATGTGCTAGCTACTGTCCATCCATCAAACCAATGTGCTAGCTACTGTCCATCCCAACTATGCTACTATCAAACCAATGCGCTAGCTACTGTCCATCCCAACTATGCTACTATCAAACCAATGCGCTAGCTACTGTCCATCCCAATATCTACTATCAAACCAATGCGCTAGCTACTGTCCATCCCAACTATGCTACTATCAAACCAATGTGGTAGCTACTGTACATCCTACTGTCAAACCAATGTGCTAGCTACTGTCCATCCCAACTATGCTACTATCAAACCAATGTGCTAGCTACTGTCCATCCCAACTATGCTACTATCAAACCAATGTGCTAGCTACTGTCCATCCATCAAACCAATGTGCTAGCTACTGTCCATCCCAGCTATGCTACTGTCAAACCAATGCGCTAGCTACTGTCCATCCCAACTATGCTACTATCAAACCAATGCGCTAGCTACTGTCCATCCCAACTATGCTACTATCAAACCAATGCGCTAGCTACTGTCCATCCCAATATCTACTATCAAACCAATGCGCTAGCTACTGTCCATCCCAACTATGCTACTATCAAACCAATGTGGTAGCTACTGTACATCCTACTATCAAACCAATGTGCTAGCTACTGTCCATCCCAACTATGCTACTATCAAACCAATGTGCTAGCTACTGTCCATCCCAACTATGCTACTATCAAACCAATGCACTAGCTACTGTCCATCCCAACTATGCAACTATCAAACCAATGCGCTAGCTACTGTCCATCCCAACTATGCTACTATCAAACCAATGCGCTAGCTACTGTCCATCCCAACTATGCTACTATCAAACCAATGCGCTAGCTACTGTCCATCCCAACTATGCTACTATCAAACCAATGCGCTAGCTACTGTCCATCCCAACTATGCTACTATCAAACCAATGCGCTAGCTACTGTCCATCCCAACTATGCTGCTATCAAACCAATGTGCTAGCTACTGTCCATCCCAACTATGCTACTATCAAACCAATGTGCTAGCTACTGTCCATCCCAACTATGCTACTATCAAACCAATGCGCTAGCTACTATCCATCCCAACTATGCTACTATCAAACCAATGCGCTAGCTACTGTCCATCCCAACTATGCTACTATCAAACCAATGCGCTAGCTACTGTCCATCCCAACTATGCTACTATCAAACCAATGTGGTAGCTACTGTACATCCTACTGTCAAACCAATGTGCTAGCTACTGTCCATCCCAACTATGCTACTATCAAACCAATGTGCTAGCTACTGTCCATCCCAACTATGCTACTATCAAACCAATGTGCTAGCTACTGTCCATCCATCAAACCAATGTGCTAGCTACTGTCCATCCCAGCTATGCTACTGTCAAACCAATGCGCTAGCTACTGTCCATCCCAACTATGCTACTATCAAACCAATGCGCTAGCTACTGTCCATCCCAACTATGCTACTATCAAACCAATGCGCTAGCTACTGTCCATCCCAACTATGCTACTATCAAACCAATGCGCTAGCTACTGTCCATCCAAACTACTGTATGCCACTATCAAACCAATGCGCTAGCTACTGTCCATCCCAACTATGCCACTATCAAACCAATGCGCTAGCTACTGTCCATCCCAACTATGCTACTATCAAACCAATGCGCTAGCTACTGTCCATCCCAACTATGCTACTATCAAACCAATGCGCTAGCTACTGTCCATCCCAACTATGCTGCTATCAAACCAATGTGCTAGCTACTGTCCATCCCAACTATGCTGCTATCAAACCAATGTGCTAGCTACTGTCCATCCCAACTATGCTGCTATCAAACCAATGTGCTAGCTACTGTCCATCCCAACTATGCCACTATCAAACCAATGCGCTAGCTACTGTCCATCCAAACTATGCTACTATCAAACCAATGCACTAGCTACTGTCCATCCCAACTATGCAACTATCAAACCAATGCGCTAGCTACTGTCCATCCCAACTATGCTACTATCAAACCAATGCGCTAGCTACTGTCCATCCCAACTATGCTACTATCAAACCAATGCGCTAGCTACTGTCCATCCCAACTATGCTACTATCAAACCAATGCGCTAGCTACTGTCCATCCCAACTATGCTACTATCAAACCAATGCGCTAGCTACTGTCCATCCCAACTAAGCTGCTATCAAACCAATGTGCTAGCTACTGTCCATCCCAACTATGCTACTATCAAACCAATGTGCTAGCTACTGTCCATCCATCAAACCAATGTGCTAGCTACTGTCCATCCCAACTATGCTACTATCAAACCAATGCGCTAGCTACTGTCCATCCCAACTATGCTACTATCAAACCAATGCGCTAGCTACTGTCCATCCCAACTATGCTACTATCAAACCAATGCGCTAGCTACTGTCCATCCCAATATCTACTATCAAACCAATGCGCTAGCTACTGTCCATCCCAACTATGCTACTATCAAACCAATGTGGTAGCTACTGTACATCCTACTGTCAAACCAATGTGCTAGCTACTGTCCATCCCAACTATGCTACTATCAAACCAATGTGCTAGCTACTGTCCATCCCAACTATGCTACTATCAAACCAATGTGCTAGCTACTGTCCATCCATCAAACCAATGTGCTAGCTACTGTCCATCCCAGCTATGCTACTGTCAAACCAATGCGCTAGCTACTGTCCATCCCAACTATGCTACTATCAAACCAATGCGCTAGCTACTGTCCATCCCAACTATGCTACTATCAAACCAATGCGCTAGCTACTGTCCATCCCAATATCTACTATCAAACCAATACGCTAGCTACTGTCCATCCCAACTATGCTACTATCAAACCAATGTGGTAGCTACTGTACATCCTACTATCAAACCAATGTGCTAGCTACTGTCCATCCCAACTATGCTACTATCAAACCAATGTGCTAGCTACTGTCCATCCCAACTATGCTACTATCAAACCAATGTGCTAGCTACTGTCCATCCATCAAACCAATGTGCTAGCTACTGTCCATCCCAACTATGCTACTGTCAAACCAATGCGCTAGCTACTGTCCATTCCAACTATGCTACTATCAAACCAATGCGCTAGCTACAGTCCATCCCAACTATGCTACTATCAAACCAATGTGCTAGCTACTGTCCATCCATCAAACCAATGTGCTAGCTACTGTCCATCCCAACTATGCTACTGTCAAACCAATGCGCTAGCTACTGTCCATCCCAACTATGCTACTATCAAACCAATGCGCTAGCTACTGTACATCCTACTATCAAACCAATGTGCTAGCTACTGTCCATCCCAACTATGCTACTATCAAACCAATGTGCTAGCTAATGTCCATCCATCAAACCAATGTGCTAGCTACTGTCCATCCCAACTATGCTACTATCAAACCAATGCGCTAGCTACTGTCCATCCCAACTATGCTACTATCAAACCAATGCGCTAGCTACTGTCCATCCCAACTATGCTACTATCAACCCATTGCGCTAGCTACTGTCCATCCCAACTATGCTACTATCAAAACAATGCGCTAGCTACTGTCCATCCCAACTATGCTACTATCAAACCAATGCGCTAGCTACTGTCCATCCCAACTATGCTACTATCAAACCAATGCGCTAGCTACATTCCATCCCAACTATGCTACTATCAAACCAATGCGCTAGCTACTGTCCATCCCAACTATGCTACTATCAAACCAATGCGCTAGCTACTGTCCATCCCAACTATGATGCTATCAAACCAATGTGCTAGCTACTGTCCATCCCAACTATGCTATCAAACCAATGTGCTAGCTACTGTCCATCCCAACTATGCTATCAAACCAATGTAATAGCTACTGTCCATCCCAACTATGCTACTATCAAACCAATGCGCTAGCTACTGTCCATCCCAACTATGCTACTATCAAACCAATGCGCTAGCTACTGTCCATCCCAACTATGCTACTATCAAACCAATGCGCTAGCTACTGTCCATCCCAACTATGCTACTATCAAACCAATGCGCTAGCTACTGTCCATCCCAACTATGCTACTATCAAACCAATGTGCTAGCTACTGTCCATCCCAACTATGCTGCTATCAAACCAATGTGCTAGCTACTGTCCATCCCAACTATGCTGCTATCAAACCAATGTGCTAGCTACTGTCCATCCTAACTATGCCACTATCAAACCAATGCGCTAGCTACTGTCTATCCCAACTATGCCACTGTCAAACCAATGCGCTAGCTACTGTCCATCCCAACTATGCTACTGTCAAACCAATGCGCTAGCTACTGTCCATCCCAACTATGCTACTGTCAAACCAATGCGCTAGCTACTGTCCATTCCAACTATGCAACTATCAAACCAATGCGCTAGCTACAGTCCATCCCAATATCTACTATCAAACCAATGCGCTAGCTACTGTCCATCCCAACTATGCTACTATCAAACCAATGTGGTAGCTACTGTACATCCTACTGTCAAACCAATGTGCTAGCTACTGTCCATCCCAACTATGCTACTATCAAACCAATGTGCTAGCTACTGTCCATCCCAACTATGCTACTATCAAACCAATGTGCTAGCTACTGTCCATCCATCAAACCAATGTGCTAGCTACTGTCCATCCCAGCTATGCTACTGTCAAACCAATGCGCTAGCTACTGTCCATCCCAACTATGCTACTATCAAACCAATGCGCTAGCTACTGTCCATCCCAACTATGCTACTATCAAACCAATGCGCTAGCTACTGTCCATCCCAACTATGCTACTATCAAACCAATGCGCTAGCTACTGTCCATCCAAACTACTGTATGCCACTATCAAACCAATGCGCTAGCTACTGTCCATCCCAACTATGCCACTATCAAACCAATGCGCTAGCTACTGTCCATCCCAACTATGCTACTATCAAACCAATGCGCTAGCTACTGTCCATCCCAACTATGCTACTATCAAACCAATGCGCTAGCTACTGTCCATCCCAACTATGCTGCTATCAAACCAATGTGCTAGCTACTGTCCATCCCAACTATGCTGCTATCAAACCAATGTGCTAGCTACTGTCCATCCCAACTATGCTGCTATCAAACCAATGTGCTAGCTACTGTCCATCCCAACTATGCCACTATCAAACCAATGCGCTAGCTACTGTCCATCCAAACTATGCTACTATCAAACCAATGCACTAGCTACTGTCCATCCCAACTATGCAACTATCAAACCAATGCGCTAGCTACTGTCCATCCCAACTATGCTACTATCAAACCAATGCGCTAGCTACTGTCCATCCCAACTATGCTACTATCAAACCAATGCGCTAGCTACTGTCCATCCCAACTATGCTACTATCAAACCAATGCGCTAGCTACTGTCCATCCCAACTATGCTACTATCAAACCAATGCGCTAGCTACTGTCCATCCCAACTAAGCTGCTATCAAACCAATGTGCTAGCTACTGTCCATCCCAACTATGCTACTATCAAACCAATGTGCTAGCTACTGTCCATCCATCAAACCAATGTGCTAGCTACTGTCCATCCCAACTATGCTACTATCAAACCAATGCGCTAGCTACTGTCCATCCCAACTATGCTACTATCAAACCAATGCGCTAGCTACTGTCCATCCCAACTATGCTACTATCAAACCAATGCGCTAGCTACTGTCCATCCCAATATCTACTATCAAACCAATGCGCTAGCTACTGTCCATCCCAACTATGCTACTATCAAACCAATGTGGTAGCTACTGTACATCCTACTGTCAAACCAATGTGCTAGCTACTGTCCATCCCAACTATGCTACTATCAAACCAATGTGCTAGCTACTGTCCATCCCAACTATGCTACTATCAAACCAATGTGCTAGCTACTGTCCATCCATCAAACCAATGTGCTAGCTACTGTCCATCCCAGCTATGCTACTGTCAAACCAATGCGCTAGCTACTGTCCATCCCAACTATGCTACTATCAAACCAATGCGCTAGCTACTGTCCATCCCAACTATGCTACTATCAAACCAATGCGCTAGCTACTGTCCATCCCAATATCTACTATCAAACCAATACGCTAGCTACTGTCCATCCCAACTATGCTACTATCAAACCAATGTGGTAGCTACTGTACATCCTACTATCAAACCAATGTGCTAGCTACTGTCCATCCCAACTATGCTACTATCAAACCAATGTGCTAGCTACTGTCCATCCCAACTATGCTACTATCAAACCAATGTGCTAGCTACTGTCCATCCATCAAACCAATGTGCTAGCTACTGTCCATCCCAACTATGCTACTGTCAAACCAATGCGCTAGCTACTGTCCATTCCAACTATGCTACTATCAAACCAATGCGCTAGCTACAGTCCATCCCAACTATGCTACTATCAAACCAATGTGCTAGCTACTGTCCATCCATCAAACCAATGTGCTAGCTACTGTCCATCCCAACTATGCTACTGTCAAACCAATGCGCTAGCTACTGTCCATTCCAACTATACTTCTATCAAACCAATGCGCTAGCTACAGTCCATCCCAACTATGCTACTATCAAACCAATGCGCTAGCTACTGTCCATCCCAACTATGCTACTATCAAACCAATGCGCTAGCTACTGTCCATCCCAACTATGCCACTATCAAACCAATGCGCTAGCTACTGTCCATCCCAACTATGCCACTATCAAACCAATGCGCTAGCTACTGTCCATCCCAACTATGCTACTATCAAACCAATGCGCTAGCTACTGTCCATCCCAACTATGCTACTATCAAACCAATGCGCTAGCTACTGTCCATCCCAACTATGCTGCTATCAAACCAATGTGCTAGCTACTGTCCATCCCAACTATGCTGCTATCAAACCAATGTGCTAGCCACTGTCCATCCTAACTATGCCACTATCAAACCAATGCGCTAGCTACTGTCCATCCCAACTATGCTACTGTCAAACCAATGCGCTAGCTACTGTCCATCCCAACTATGCTATCAAACCAATGTAATAGCTACTGTCCATGCCAACTATGCTACTATCAAACCTATGCGCTAGCTACTGTCCATCCCAACTATGCTACTATCAAACCAATGCGCTAGCTACTGTCCATCCCAACTATGCTACTATCAAACCAATGCGCTAGCTACTGTCCATCCCAACTATGCTACTATCAAACCAATGCGCTAGCTACTGTCCATCCCAACTATGCTACTATCAAACCAATGCGCTAGCTACTGTCCATCCCAACTATGCTGCTATCAAACCAATGTGCTAGCTACTGTCCATCCCAACTATGCTGCTATCAAACCAATGTGCTAGCTACTGTCCATCCCAACTATGCCGCTATCAAACCAATGTGCTAGCTACTGTCCATCCTAACTATGCCACTATCAAACCAATGCACTAGCTACTGTCTATCCCAACTATGCCACTGTCAAACCAATGCGCTAGCTACTGTCCATCCCAACTATGCTACTGTCAAACCAATGCGCTAGCTACTGTCCATCCCAACTATGCTACTGTCAAACCAATGCGCTAGCTACTGTCCATTCCAACTATGCTACTATCAAACCAATGCGCTAGCTACAGTCCATCCCAACTATGCTACTATCAAACCAATGCGCTAGCTACTGTCCATCCCAACTATGCTACTATCAAACCAATGCGCTAGCTACTGTCCATCCCAACTATGCCACTATCAAACCAATGCGCTAGCTACTGTCCATCCCAACTATGCCACTATCAAACCAATGCGCTAGCTACTGTCCATCCCAACTATGCTACTATCAAACCAATGCGCTAGCTACTGTCCATCCCAACTATGCTACTATCAAACCAATGCGCTAGCTACTGTCCATCCCAACTATGCTACTATCAAACCAATGCGCTAGCTACTGTCCATCCCAACTATGCTACTATCAAACCAATGCGCTAGCTACATTCCATCCCAACTATGCTACTATCAAACCAATGCGCTAGCTACTGTCCATCCCAACTATGCTACTATCAAACCAATGCGCTAGCTACTGTCCATCCCAACTATGATGCTATCAAACCAATGTGCTAGCTACTGTCCATCCCAACTATGCTATCAAACCAATGTGCTAGCTACTGTCCATCCCAACTATGCTATCAAACCAATGTAATAGCTACTGTCCATCCCAACTATGCTACTATCAAACCAATGCGCTAGCTACTGTCCATCCCAACTATGCTACTATCAAACCAATGCGCTAGCTACTGTCCATCCCAACTATGCTACTATCAAACCAATGCGCTAGCTACTGTCCATCCCAACTATGCTACTATCAAACCAATGCGCTAGCTACTGTCCATCCCAACTATGCTACTATCAAACCAATGTGCTAGCTACTGTCCATCCCAACTATGCTGCTATCAAACCAATGTGCTAGCTACTGTCCATCCCAACTATGCTGCTATCAAACCAATGTGCTAGCTACTGTCCATCCCAACTATGCTGCTATCAAACCAATGTGCTAGCTACTGTCCATCCTAACTATGCCACTATCAAACCAATGCGCTAGCTACTGTCTATCCCAACTATGCCACTGTCAAACCAATGCGCTAGCTACTGTCCATCCCAACTATGCTACTGTCAAACCAATGCGCTAGCTACTGTCCATCCCAACTATGCTACTGTCAAACCAATGCGCTAGCTACTGTCCATTCCAACTATGCTACTATCAAACCAATGCGCTAGCTACAGTCCATCCCAACTATGCTACTATCAAACCAATGCGCTAGCTACTGTCCATCCCAACTATGCTACTATCAAACCAATGCGCTAGCTACTGTCCATCCAAACTACTGTATGCCACTATCAAACCAATGCGCTAGCTACTGTCCATCCCAACTATGCCACTATCAAACCAATGCGCTAGCTACTGTCCATCCCAACTATGCTACTATCAAACCAATGCGCTAGCTACTGTCCATCCCAACTATGCTACTATCAAACCAATGCGCCAGCTACTGTCCATCCCAACTATGCTGCTATCAAACCAATGTGCTAGCTACTGTCCATCCCAACTATGCTGCTATCAAACCAATGTGCTAGCTACTGTCCATCCCAACTATGCTGCTATCAAACCAATGTGCTAGCTACTGTCCATCCCAACTATGCCACTATCAAACCAATGCGCTAGCTACTTTCCATCCAAACTATGCTACTATCAAACCAATGCACTAGCTACTGTCCATCCCAACTATGCAACTATCAAACCAATGCGCTAGCTACTGTCCATCCCAACTATGCTACTATCAAACCAATGCGCTAGCTACTGTCCATCCCAACTATGCTACTATCAAACCAATGCGCTAGCTACTGTCCATCCCAACTATGCTACTATCAAACCAATGCGCTAGCTACTGTCCATCCCAACTATGCTACTATCAAACCAATGCGCTAGCTACTGTCCATCCCAACTATGCTGCTATCAAACCAATGTGCTAGCTACTGTCCATCCCAACTATGCTACTATCAAACCAATGTGCTAGCTACTGTCCATCCATCAAACCAATGTGCTAGCTACTGTCCATCCCAACTATGCTACTATCAAACCAATGCGCTAGCTACTGTCCATCCCAACTATGCTACTATCAAACCAATGCGCTAGCTACTGTCCATCCCAACTATGCTACTATCAAACCAATGCGCTAGCTACTGTCCATCCCAACTATGCTTCTATCAAACCAATGCGCTAGCTACTGTCCATCCCAACTATGCTACTGTCAAACCAATGCGCTAGCTACTGTCCATCCCAACTATGCTACTATCAAACCAATGCGCTAGCTACTGTCCATCCAAACTACTGTATGCCACTATCAAACCAATGCGCTAGCTACTGTCCATCCCAACTATGCCACTATCAAACCAATGCGCTAGCTACTGTCCATCCCAACTATGCTACTATCAAACCAATGCGCTAGCTACTGTCCATCCCAACTATGCTACTATCAAACCAATGCGCCAGCTACTGTCCATCCCAACTATGCTGCTATCAAACCAATGTGCTAGCTACTGTCCATCCCAACTATGCTGCTATCAAACCAATGTGCTAGCTACTGTCCATCCCAACTATGCTGCTATCAAACCAATGTGCTAGCTACTGTCCATCCCAACTATGCCACTATCAAACCAATGCGCTAGCTACTTTCCATCCAAACTATGCTACTATCAAACCAATGCACTAGCTACTGTCCATCCCAACTATGCAACTATCAAACCAATGCGCTAGCTACTGTCCATCCCAACTATGCTACTATCAAACCAATGCGCTAGCTACTGTCCATCCCAACTATGCTACTATCAAACCAATGCGCTAGCTACTGTCCATCCCAACTATGCTACTATCAAACCAATGCGCTAGCTACTGTCCATCCCAACTATGCTACTATCAAACCAATGCGCTAGCTACTGTCCATCCCAACTATGCTGCTATCAAACCAATGTGCTAGCTACTGTCCATCCCAACTATGCTACTATCAAACCAATGTGCTAGCTACTGTCCATCCATCAAACCAATGTGCTAGCTACTGTCCATCCCAACTATGCTACTATCAAACCAATGCGCTAGCTACTGTCCATCCCAACTATGCTACTATCAAACCAATGCGCTAGCTACTGTCCATCCCAACTATGCTACTATCAAACCAATGCGCTAGCTACTGTCCATCCCAACTATGCTTCTATCAAACCAATGCGCTAGCTACTGTCCATCCCAACTATGCTACTATCAAACCAATGCGCTAGCTACTGTCCATCCCAACTATGCTACTATCAAACCAATGTGCTAGCTACTGTCCATCCCAACTATGCTGCTATCAAACCAATGTGCTAGCTACTGTCCATCCCAACTATGCTGCTATCAAACCAATGTGCTAGCTACTGTCCATCCCAACTATGCTGCTATGAAACCAATGTGCTAGCTACTGTCCAACCTAACTATGCCACTATCAAACCAATGAGCTAGCTACTGTCTATCCCAACTATGCCACTGTCAAACCAATGCGCTAGCTACTGTCCATCCCAACTATGCTACTGTCAAACCAATGCGCTAGCTACTGTCCATCCCAACTATGCTACTGTCAAACCAATGCGCTAGCTACTGTCCATTCCAACTATGCTACTATCAAACCAATGTGCTAGCTACAGTCCATCCCAACTATGCTACTATCAAACCAATGCGCTAGCTACTGTCCATCCCAACTATGCTAATATCAAACCAATGCGCTAGCTACTGTCCATCCCAACTACTGTATGCCACTATCAAACCAATGCGCTAGCTACTGTCCATCCCAACTATGCCACTATCAAACCAATGCGCTAGCTACTGTCCATCCCAACTATGCTACTATCAAACCAATGCGCTAGCTACTGTCTATCCCAACTATGCCACTGTCAAACCAATGCGCTAGCTACTGTCTATCCCAACTATGCCACTGTCAAACCAATGCGCTAGCTACTGTCCATCCTAACTATGCCACTATCAAACCAATGCGCTAGCTACTGTCTATCCCAACTATGCCACTGTCAAACCAATGCGCTAGCTACTGTCCATCCCAACTATGCTACTGTCAAACCAATGTGCTAGCTACTGTCCATCCCAACTATGCTGCTATCAAACCAATGCGCTAGCTACTGTCCATCCCAACTATGCTACTGTCAAACCAATGCGCTAGCTACTGTCCATTCCAACTATGCTACTATCAAACTAATGCGCTAGCTACAGTCCATCCCAACTATGCTACTATCAAACCAATGCGCTAGCTACTGTCCATCCCAACTATGCTACTATCAAACCAATGCGCTAGCTACTGTCCATCCCAACTATGATGCTATCAAACCAATGTGCTAGCTACTGTCCATCCCAACTATGCTATCAAACCAATGTGCTAGCTACTATCCATCCCAACTATGCTATCAAACCAATGTAATAGCTACTGTCCATCCCAACTATGCTACTATCAAACCAATGCGCTAGCTACTGTCCATCCCAACTATGCTACTATCAAACCACTGCGCTAGCTACTGTCCATCCCAACTATGCTACTATCAAACCAATGCGCTAGCTACTGTCCATCCCAACTATGCTACTATCAAACCAATGTGCTAGCTACTGTCCATCCCAACTATGCTGCTATCAAACCAATGTGCTAGCTACTGTCCATCTCAACTATGCTGCTATCAAACCAATGTGCTAGCTACTGTCCATCCCAACTATGCTGCTATGAAACCAATGTGCTAGCTACTGTCCAACCTAACTATGCCACTATCAAACCAATGCGCTAGCTACTGTCTATCCCAACTATGCCACTGTCAAACCAATGCGCTAGCTACTGTCCATCCCAACTATGCTACTGTCAAACCAATGCGCTAGCTACTGTCCATCCCAACTATGCTACTGTCAAACCAATGCGCTAGCTACTGTCCATTCCAACTATGCTACTATCAAACCAATGCGCTAGCTACAGTCCATCCCAACTATGCTACTATCAAACCAATGCGCTAGCTACTGTCCATCCCAACTATGCTACTATCAAACCAATGCGCTAGCTACTGTCCATCCCAACTACTGTATGCCACTATCAAACCAATGCGCTAGCTACTGTCCATCCCAACTATGCCACTATCAAACCAATGCGCTAGCTACTGTCCATCCCAACTATGCTACTATCAAACCAATGCGCTAGCTACTGTCTATCCCAACTATGCCACTGTCAAACCAATGCGCTAGCTACTGTCCATCCCAACTATGCTACTGTCAAACCAATGCGCTAGCTACTGTCCATCCCAACTATGCTACTGTCAAACCAATGCGCTAGCTACTGTCCATTCCAACTATGCTACTATCAAACCAATGCGCTAGCTACAGTCCATCCCAACTATGCTACTATCAAACCAATGCGCTAGCTACTGTCCATCCCAACTATGCTTCTATCAAACCAATGCGCTAGCTACTGTCCATCCCAAATATGCCACTATCAAACCAATGCGCTAGCTACTGTCCATCCCAACTATGCAACTATCAAACCAATGCGCTAGCTACTGTCCATCCCAACTATGCTACTATCAAACCAATGTGCTAGCTACTGTCCATCCCAACTATGCTACTATCAAACCAATGTGCTAGCTAATGTCCATCCATCAAACCAATGTGCTAGCTACTGTCCATCCCAACTATGCTACTGTCAAACCAATGCGCTAGCTACTGTCCATCCCAACTATGCTACTATCAAACCAATGCGCTAGCTACTGTCCATCCCAACTATGCTACTATCAAACCAATGCGCTAGCTACTGTCCATCCCAATATCTACTATCAAACCAATGCGCTAGCTACTGTCCATCCCAACTATGCTACTATCAAACCAATGTGGTAGCTACTGTACATCCTACTATCAAACCAATGTGCTAGCTACTGTCCATCCCAACTATGCTACTATCAAACCAATGCGCTAGCTACTGTCCATCCCAACTATGATGCTATCAAACCAATGTGCTAGCTACTGTCCATCCCAACTATGCTATCAAACCAATATGCAAGCTACTGTCCATCCCAACTATGCTATCAAACCAATGTAATAGCTACTGTCCATCCCAACTATGCTACTATCAAACCAATGCGCTAGCTACTGTCCATCCCAACTATGCTACTATCAAACCAATGCGCTAGCTACTGTCCATCCCAACTATGCTACTATCAAACCAATGTGCTAGCTACTGTCCATCCCAACTATGCTACTATCAAACCAATGCGCTAGCTACTGTCCATCCCAACTATGATGCTATCAAACCAATGTGCTAGCTACTGTCCATCCCAACTATGCTATCAAACCAATATGCAAGCTACTGTCCATCCCAACTATGCTATCAAACCAATGTAATAGCTACTGTCCATCCCAACTATGCTACTATCAAACCAATGCGCTAGCTACTGTCCATCCCAACTATGCTACTATCAAACCAATGCGCTAGCTACTGTCCATCCCAACTATGCTACTATCAAACCAATGCGCTAGCTACTGTCCATCCCAACTATGCTACTATCAAACCAATGCGCTAGCTACTGTCCATCCCAACTATGCTACTATCAAACCAATGCGCTAGCTACTGTCCATCCCAACTATGCTACTATCAAACCAATGTGCTAGCTACTGTCCATCCCAACTATGCTGCTATCAAACCAATGTGCTAGCTACTGTCCATCCCAACTATGCTGTTATCAAACCAATGTGCTAGCTACTGTCCATCCCAACTATGCTGCTATGAAACCAATGTGCTAGCTACTGTCCAACCTAACTATGCCACTATCAAACCAATGCGCTAGCTACTGTCTATCCCAACTATGCCACTGTCAAACCAATGCGCTAGCTACTGTCCATCCCAACTATGCTACTGTCAAACCAATGCGCTAGCTACTGTCCATCCCAACTATGCTACTGTCAAACCAATGCGCTAGCTACTGTCCATTCCAACTATGCTACTATCAAACCAATGCGCTAGCTACAGTCCATCCCAACTATGCTACTATCAAACCAATGCGCTAGCTACTGTCCATCCCAACTATGCTACTATCAAACCAATGCGCTAGCTACTGTCCATCCCAACTACTGTATGCCACTATCAAACCAATGCGCTAGCTACTGTCCATCCCAACTATGCTACTATCAAACCAATGCGCTAGCTACTGTCCATCCCAACTACTGTATGCCACTATCAAACCAATGCGCTAGCTACTGTCCATCCCAACTATGCCACTATCAAACCAATGCGCTAGCTACTGTCCATCCCAACTATGCTACTATCAAACCAATGCGCTAGCTACTGTCTATCCCAACTATGCCACTGTCAAACCAATGCGCTAGCTACTGTCCATCCCAACTATGCTACTGTCAAACCAATGCGCTAGCTACTGTCCATCCCAACTATGCTGTTATCAAACCAATGTGCTAGCTACTGTCCATCCCAACTATGCTGCTATGAAACCAATGTGCTAGCTACTGTCCAACCTAACTATGCCACTATCAAACCAATGCGCTAGCTACTGTCTATCCCAACTATGCCACTGTCAAACCAATGCGCTAGCTACTGTCCATCCCAACTATGCTACTGTCAAACCAATGCGCTAGCTACTGTCCATCCCAACTATGCTACTGTCAAACCAATGCGCTAGCTACTGTCCATTCCAACTATGCTACTATCAAACCAATGCGCTAGCTACAGTCCATCCCAACTATGCTACTATCAAACCAATGCGCTAGCTACTGTCCATCCCAACTATGCTACTATCAAACCAATGCGCTAGCTACTGTCCATCCCAACTACTGTATGCCACTATCAAACCAATGCGCTAGCTACTGTCCATCCCAACTATGCCACTATCAAACCAATGCGCTAGCTACTGTCCATCCCAACTACTGTATGCCACTATCAAACCAATGCGCTAGCTACTGTCCATCCCAACTATGCCACTATCAAACCAATGCGCTAGCTACTGTCCATCCCAACTATGCTACTATCAAACCAATGCGCTAGCTACTGTCTATCCCAACTATGCCACTGTCAAACCAATGCGCTAGCTACTGTCCATCCCAACTATGCTACTGTCAAACCAATGCGCTAGCTACTGTCCATCCCAACTATGCTACTGTCAAACCAATGCGCTAGCTACTGTCTATCCCAACTATGCCACTGTCAAACCAATGCGCTAGCTACTGTCCAT
Organism: Borostomias antarcticus; assembly: GCF_949987555.1. Lineage (NCBI taxonomy): Eukaryota > Metazoa > Chordata > Actinopteri > Stomiiformes > Stomiidae > Borostomias > Borostomias antarcticus. Next base: position 4,150,492 of record NC_140248.1, on the reverse strand, counting down.
CCCAACTATGCTACTGTCAAACCAATGCGCTAGCTACTGTCCATCCCAACTATGCTACTGTCAAACCAATGTGCTAGCTACTGTCCATCCCAACTATGCTGCTATCAAACCAATGTGCTAGCTACTGTCCATCCCAACTATGCTACTGTCAAACCAATGCGCTAGCTACTGTCCATTCCAACTATGCTACTATCAAACCAATGCGCTAGCTACAGTCCATCCCAACTATGCTACTATCAAACCAATGCGCTAGCTACTGTCCATCCCAACTATGCTACTATCAAACCAATGCGCTAGCTACTGTCCATCCCAACTATGATGCTATCAAACCAATGTGCTAGCTACTGTCCATCCCAACTATGCTATCAAACCAATGTGCTAGCTACTGTCGATCCCAACTATGCTATCAAACCAATGTAATAGCTACTGTCCATCCCAACTATGCTACTATCAAACCAATGCGCTAGCTACTGTCCATCCCAACTATGCTACTATCAAACCAATGCGCTAGCTACTGTCCATCCCAACTATGCTACTATCAAACCAATGCGCTAGCTACTGTCCATCCCAACTATGCTACTATCAAACCAATGCGCTAGCTACTGTCCATCCCAACTATGCTACTATCAAACCAATGTGCTAGATACTGTCCATCCCAACTATGCTGCTATCAAACCAATGTGCTAGCTACTGTCCATCCCAACTATGCTGCTATCAAACCAATGTGCTAGCTACTGTCCATCCCAACTATGCTGCTATGAAACCAATGTGCTAGCTACTGTCCAACCTAACTATGCCACTATCAAACCAATGCGCTAGCTACTGTCTATCCCAGCTATGCCACTGTCAAACCAATGCGCTAGCTACTGTCCATCCCAACTATGCTACTGTCAAACCAATGCGCTAGCTACTGTCCATCCCAACTATGCTACTGTCAAACCAATGCGCTAGCTACTGTCCATTCCAACTATGCTACTATCAAACCAATGCGCTAGCTACAGTCCATCCCAACTATGCTACTATCAAACCAATGCGCTAGCTACTGTCCATCCCAACTATGCTACTATCAAACCAATGCGCTAGCTACTGTCCATCCCAACTATGCTACTATCAAACCAATGTGCTAGCTACTGTCCATCCCAACTATGCTACTATCAAACCAATGTGCTAGCTAATGTCCATCCATCAAACCAATGTGCTAGCTACTGTCCATCCCAACTATGCTACTGTCAAACCAATGCGCTAGCTACTGTCCATCCCAACTATGCTACTATCAAACCAATGCGCTAGCTACTGTCCATCCCAACTATGCTGCTATCAAACCAATGCGCTAGCTACTGTCCATCCCAATATCTACTATCAAACCAATGCGCTAGCTACTGTCCATCCCAACTATGCCACTATCAAACCAATGCGCTAGCTAATGTCCATCCATCAAACCAATGTGCTAGCTACTGTCCATCCCAACTATGCTACTGTCAAACCAATGCGCTAGCTACTGTCCATCCCAACTATGCTACTATCAAACCAATGCGCTAGCTACTGTCCATCCCAACTATGCTACTATCAAACCAATGCGCTAGCTACTGTCCATCCCAACTATGCCACTATCAAACCAATGCGCTAGCTACTGTCCATCCCAACTATGCCACTATCAAACCAATGCGCTAGCTACTGTCCATCCCAACTATGCTACTATCAAACCAATGCGCTAGCTACTGTCCATCCCAACTATGCTACTATCAAACCAATGCGCTAGCTACTGTCCATCCCAACTATGCTACTATCAAACCAATGCGCTAGCTACTGTCCATCCCAACTATGCTACTATCAAACCAATGCGCTAGCTACATTCCATCCCAACTATGCTACTATCAAACCAATGCGCTAGCTACTGTCCATCCCAACTATGCTACTATCAAACCAATGCGCTAGCTACTGTCCATCCCAACTATGATGCTATCAAACCAATGTGCTAGCTACTGTCCATCCCAACTATGCTATCAAACCAATGTGCTAGCTACTGTCCATCCCAACTATGCTATCAAACCAATGTAATAGCTACTGTCCATCCCAACTATGCTACTATCAAACCAATGCGCTAGCTACTGTCCATCCCAACTATGCTACTATCAAACCAATGCGCTAGCTACTGTCCATCCCAACTATGCTACTATCAAACCAATGCGCTAGCTACTGTCCATCCCAACTATGCTACTATCAAACCAATGCGCTAGCTACTGTCCATCCCAACTATGCTACTATCAAACCAATGTGCTAGCTACTGTCCATCCCAACTATGCTGCTATCAAACCAATGTGCTAGCTACTGTCCATCCCAACTATGCTGCTATCAAACCAATGTGCTAGCTACTGTCCATCCCAACTATGCTGCTATCAAACCAATGTGCTAGCTACTGTCCATCCTAACTATGCCACTATCAAACCAATGCGCTAGCTACTGTCTATCCCAACTATGCCACTGTCAAACCAATGCGCTAGCTACTGTCCATCCCAACTATGCTACTGTCAAACCAATGCGCTAGCTACTGTCCATCCCAACTATGCTACTGTCAAACCAATGCGCTAGCTACTGTCCATTCCAACTATGCTACTATCAAACCAATGCGCTAGCTACAGTCCATCCCAACTATGCTACTATCAAACCAATGCGCTAGCTACTGTCCATCCCAACTATGCTACTATCAAACCAATGCGCTAGCTACTGTCCATCCAAACTACTGTATGCCACTATCAAACCAATGCGCTAGCTACTGTCCATCCCAACTATGCCACTATCAAACCAATGCGCTAGCTACTGTCCATCCCAACTATGCTACTATCAAACCAATGCGCTAGCTACTGTCCATCCCAACTATGCTACTATCAAACCAATGCGCCAGCTACTGTCCATCCCAACTATGCTGCTATCAAACCAATGTGCTAGCTACTGTCCATCCCAACTATGCTGCTATCAAACCAATGTGCTAGCTACTGTCCATCCCAACTATGCTGCTATCAAACCAATGTGCTAGCTACTGTCCATCCCAACTATGCCACTATCAAACCAATGCGCTAGCTACTTTCCATCCAAACTATGCTACTATCAAACCAATGCACTAGCTACTGTCCATCCCAACTATGCAACTATCAAACCAATGCGCTAGCTACTGTCCATCCCAACTATGCTACTATCAAACCAATGCGCTAGCTACTGTCCATCCCAACTATGCTACTATCAAACCAATGCGCTAGCTACTGTCCATCCCAACTATGCTACTATCAAACCAATGCGCTAGCTACTGTCCATCCCAACTATGCTACTATCAAACCAATGCGCTAGCTACTGTCCATCCCAACTATGCTGCTATCAAACCAATGTGCTAGCTACTGTCCATCCCAACTATGCTACTATCAAACCAATGTGCTAGCTACTGTCCATCCATCAAACCAATGTGCTAGCTACTGTCCATCCCAACTATGCTACTATCAAACCAATGCGCTAGCTACTGTCCATCCCAACTATGCTACTATCAAACCAATGCGCTAGCTACTGTCCATCCCAACTATGCTACTATCAAACCAATGCGCTAGCTACTGTCCATCCCAACTATGCTTCTATCAAACCAATGCGCTAGCTACTGTCCATCCCAACTATGCTACTATCAAACCAATGCGCTAGCTACTGTCCATCCCAACTATGCTACTATCAAACCAATGTGCTAGCTACTGTCCATCCCAACTATGCTGCTATCAAACCAATGTGCTAGCTACTGTCCATCCCAACTATGCTGCTATCAAACCAATGTGCTAGCTACTGTCCATCCCAACTATGCTGCTATGAAACCAATGTGCTAGCTACTGTCCAACCTAACTATGCCACTATCAAACCAATGAGCTAGCTACTGTCTATCCCAACTATGCCACTGTCAAACCAATGCGCTAGCTACTGTCCATCCCAACTATGCTACTGTCAAACCAATGCGCTAGCTACTGTCCATCCCAACTATGCTACTGTCAAACCAATGCGCTAGCTACTGTCCATTCCAACTATGCTACTATCAAACCAATGTGCTAGCTACAGTCCATCCCAACTATGCTACTATCAAACCAATGCGCTAGCTACTGTCCATCCCAACTATGCTAATATCAAACCAATGCGCTAGCTACTGTCCATCCCAACTACTGTATGCCACTATCAAACCAATGCGCTAGCTACTGTCCATCCCAACTATGCCACTATCAAACCAATGCGCTAGCTACTGTCCATCCCAACTATGCTACTATCAAACCAATGCGCTAGCTACTGTCTATCCCAACTATGCCACTGTCAAACCAATGCGCTAGCTACTGTCTATCCCAACTATGCCACTGTCAAACCAATGCGCTAGCTACTGTCCATCCTAACTATGCCACTATCAAACCAATGCGCTAGCTACTGTCTATCCCAACTATGCCACTGTCAAACCAATGCGCTAGCTACTGTCCATCCCAACTATGCTACTGTCAAACCAATGTGCTAGCTACTGTCCATCCCAACTATGCTGCTATCAAACCAATGCGCTAGCTACTGTCCATCCCAACTATGCTACTGTCAAACCAATGCGCTAGCTACTGTCCATTCCAACTATGCTACTATCAAACTAATGCGCTAGCTACAGTCCATCCCAACTATGCTACTATCAAACCAATGCGCTAGCTACTGTCCATCCCAACTATGCTACTATCAAACCAATGCGCTAGCTACTGTCCATCCCAACTATGATGCTATCAAACCAATGTGCTAGCTACTGTCCATCCCAACTATGCTATCAAACCAATGTGCTAGCTACTATCCATCCCAACTATGCTATCAAACCAATGTAATAGCTACTGTCCATCCCAACTATGCTACTATCAAACCAATGCGCTAGCTACTGTCCATCCCAACTATGCTACTATCAAACCACTGCGCTAGCTACTGTCCATCCCAACTATGCTACTATCAAACCAATGCGCTAGCTACTGTCCATCCCAACTATGCTACTATCAAACCAATGTGCTAGCTACTGTCCATCCCAACTATGCTGCTATCAAACCAATGTGCTAGCTACTGTCCATCTCAACTATGCTGCTATCAAACCAATGTGCTAGCTACTGTCCATCCCAACTATGCTGCTATGAAACCAATGTGCTAGCTACTGTCCAACCTAACTATGCCACTATCAAACCAATGCGCTAGCTACTGTCTATCCCAACTATGCCACTGTCAAACCAATGCGCTAGCTACTGTCCATCCCAACTATGCTACTGTCAAACCAATGCGCTAGCTACTGTCCATCCCAACTATGCTACTGTCAAACCAATGCGCTAGCTACTGTCCATTCCAACTATGCTACTATCAAACCAATGCGCTAGCTACAGTCCATCCCAACTATGCTACTATCAAACCAATGCGCTAGCTACTGTCCATCCCAACTATGCTACTATCAAACCAATGCGCTAGCTACTGTCCATCCCAACTACTGTATGCCACTATCAAACCAATGCGCTAGCTACTGTCCATCCCAACTATGCCACTATCAAACCAATGCGCTAGCTACTGTCCATCCCAACTATGCTACTATCAAACCAATGCGCTAGCTACTGTCTATCCCAACTATGCCACTGTCAAACCAATGCGCTAGCTACTGTCCATCCCAACTATGCTACTGTCAAACCAATGCGCTAGCTACTGTCCATCCCAACTATGCTACTGTCAAACCAATGCGCTAGCTACTGTCCATTCCAACTATGCTACTATCAAACCAATGCGCTAGCTACAGTCCATCCCAACTATGCTACTATCAAACCAATGCGCTAGCTACTGTCCATCCCAACTATGCTTCTATCAAACCAATGCGCTAGCTACTGTCCATCCCAAATATGCCACTATCAAACCAATGCGCTAGCTACTGTCCATCCCAACTATGCAACTATCAAACCAATGCGCTAGCTACTGTCCATCCCAACTATGCTACTATCAAACCAATGTGCTAGCTACTGTCCATCCCAACTATGCTACTATCAAACCAATGTGCTAGCTAATGTCCATCCATCAAACCAATGTGCTAGCTACTGTCCATCCCAACTATGCTACTGTCAAACCAATGCGCTAGCTACTGTCCATCCCAACTATGCTACTATCAAACCAATGCGCTAGCTACTGTCCATCCCAACTATGCTACTATCAAACCAATGCGCTAGCTACTGTCCATCCCAATATCTACTATCAAACCAATGCGCTAGCTACTGTCCATCCCAACTATGCTACTATCAAACCAATGTGGTAGCTACTGTACATCCTACTATCAAACCAATGTGCTAGCTACTGTCCATCCCAACTATGCTACTATCAAACCAATGCGCTAGCTACTGTCCATCCCAACTATGATGCTATCAAACCAATGTGCTAGCTACTGTCCATCCCAACTATGCTACTATCAAACCAATGCGCTAGCTACTGTCCATCCCAACTATGCTACTATCAAACCAATGTAATAGCTACTGTCCATCCCAACTATGCTACTATCAAACCAATGTGCTAGCTACTGTCCATCCCAACTATGCTACTATCAAACCAATGCGCTAGCTACTGTCCATCCCAACTATGATGCTATCAAACCAATGTGCTAGCTACTGTCCATCCCAACTATGCTATCAAACCAATATGCAAGCTACTGTCCATCCCAACTATGCTATCAAACCAATGTAATAGCTACTGTCCATCCCAACTATGCTACTATCAAACCAATGCGCTAGCTACTGTCCATCCCAACTATGCTACTATCAAACCAATGCGCTAGCTACTGTCCATCCCAACTATGCTACTATCAAACCAATGCGCTAGCTACTGTCCATCCCAACTATGCTACTATCAAACCAATGCGCTAGCTACTGTCCATCCCAACTATGCTACTATCAAACCAATGTGCTAGCTACTGTCCATCCCAACTATGCTGCTATCAAACCAATGTGCTAGCTACTGTCCATCCCAACTATGCTGTTATCAAACCAATGTGCTAGCTACTGTCCATCCCAACTATGCTGCTATGAAACCAATGTGCTAGCTACTGTCCAACCTAACTATGCCACTATCAAACCAATGCGCTAGCTACTGTCTATCCCAACTATGCCACTGTCAAACCAATGCGCTAGCTACTGTCCATCCCAACTATGCTACTGTCAAACCAATGCGCTAGCTACTGTCCATCCCAACTATGCTACTGTCAAACCAATGCGCTAGCTACTGTCCATTCCAACTATGCTACTATCAAACCAATGCGCTAGCTACAGTCCATCCCAACTATGCTACTATCAAACCAATGCGCTAGCTACTGTCCATCCCAACTATGCTACTATCAAACCAATGCGCTAGCTACTGTCCATCCCAACTACTGTATGCCACTATCAAACCAATGCGCTAGCTACTGTCCATCCCAACTATGCTACTATCAAACCAATGTGCTAGCTACTGTCCATCCCAACTATGCTGCTATCAAACCAATGTGCTAGCTACTGTCCATCCCAACTATGCTGCTATCAAACCAATGTGCTAGCTACTGTCCATCCTTACTATGCTACTATCAAACCAATGCGCTAGCTACTGTCCATCCCAACTACTGTATGCCACTATCAAACCAATGCGCTAGCTACTGTCCATCCCAACTATGCCACTATCAAACCAATGCGCTAGCTACTGTCCATCCCAACTATGCTACTATCAAACCAATGCGCTAGCTACTGTCTATCCCAACTATGCCACTGTCAAACCAATGCGCTAGCTACTGTCCATCCCAACTATGCTACTGTCAAACCAATGCGCTAGCTACTGTCCATCCCAACTATGCTGTTATCAAACCAATGTGCTAGCTACTGTCCATCCCAACTATGCTGCTATGAAACCAATGTGCTAGCTACTGTCCAACCTAACTATGCCACTATCAAACCAATGCGCTAGCTACTGTCTATCCCAACTATGCCACTGTCAAACCAATGCGCTAGCTACTGTCCATCCCAACTATGCTACTGTCAAACCAATGCGCTAGCTACTGTCCATCCCAACTATGCTACTGTCAAACCAATGCGCTAGCTACTGTCCATTCCAACTATGCTACTATCAAACCAATGCGCTAGCTACAGTCCATCCCAACTATGCTACTATCAAACCAATGCGCTAGCTACTGTCCATCCCAACTATGCTACTATCAAACCAATGCGCTAGCTACTGTCCATCCCAACTACTGTATGCCACTATCAAACCAATGCGCTAGCTACTGTCCATCCCAACTATGCTACTATCAAACCAATGCGCTAGCTACTGTCCATCCCAACTACTGTATGCCACTATCAAACCAATGCGCTAGCTACTGTCCATCCCAACTATGCCACTATCAAACCAATGCGCTAGCTACTGTCCATCCCAACTATGCTACTATCAAACCAATGCGCTAGCTACTGTCTATCCCAACTATGCCACTGTCAAACCAATGCGCTAGCTACTGTCCATCCCAACTATGCTACTGTCAAACCAATGCGCTAGCTACTGTCCATCCCAACTATGCTACTGTCAAACCAATGCGCTAGCTACTGTCTATCCCAACTATGCCACTGTCAAACCAATGCGCTAGCTACTGTCCATCCCAACTATGCTACTGTCAAACCAATGCGCTAGCTACTGTCCATCCCAACTATGCTACTGTCAAACCAATGTGCTAGCTACTGTCCATCCCAACTATGCTGCTATCAAACCAATGTGCTAGCTACTGTCCATCCCAACTATGCTACTGTCAAACCAATGCGCTAGCTACTGTCCATTCCAACTATGCTACTATCAAACCAATGCGCTAGCTACAGTCCATCCCAACTATGCTACTATCAAACCAATGCGCTAGCTACTGTCCATCCCAACTATGCTACTATCAAACCAATGCGCTAGCTACTGTCCATCCCAACTATGATGCTATCAAACCAATGTGCTAGCTACTGTCCATCCCAACTATGCTATCAAACCAATGTGCTAGCTACTGTCGATCCCAACTATGCTATCAAACCAATGTAATAGCTACTGTCCATCCCAACTATGCTACTATCAAACCAATGCGCTAGCTACTGTCCATCCCAACTATGCTACTATCAAACCAATGCGCTAGCTACTGTCCATCCCAACTATGCTACTATCAAACCAATGCGCTAGCTACTGTCCATCCCAACTATGCTACTATCAAACCAATGCGCTAGCTACTGTCCATCCCAACTATGCTACTATCAAACCAATGTGCTAGATACTGTCCATCCCAACTATGCTGCTATCAAACCAATGTGCTAGCTACTGTCCATCCCAACTATGCTGCTATCAAACCAATGTGCTAGCTACTGTCCATCCCAACTATGCTGCTATGAAACCAATGTGCTAGCTACTGTCCAACCTAACTATGCCACTATCAAACCAATGTGCTAGCTACTGTCTATCCCAGCTATGCCACTGTCAAACCAATGCGCTAGCTACTGTCCATCCCAACTATGCTACTGTCAAACCAATGCGCTAGCTACTGTCCATCCCAACTATGCTACTGTCAAACCAATGCGCTAGCTACTGTCCATTCCAACTATGCTACTATCAAACCAATGCGCTAGCTACAGTCCATCCCAACTATGCTACTATCAAACCAATGCGCTAGCTACTGTCCATCCCAACTATGCTACTATCAAACCAATGCGCTAGCTACTGTCCATCCCAACTATGCTACTATCAAACCAATGTGCTAGCTACTGTCCATCCCAACTATGCTACTATCAAACCAATGTGCTAGCTAATGTCCATCCATCAAACCAATGTGCTAGCTACTGTCCATCCCAACTATGCTACTGTCAAACCAATGCGCTAGCTACTGTCCATCCCAACTATGCTACTATCAAACCAATGCGCTAGCTACTGTCCATCCCAACTATGCTGCTATCAAACCAATGCGCTAGCTACTGTCCATCCCAATATCTACTATCAAACCAATGCGCTAGCTACTGTCCATCCCAACTATGCTACTATCAAACCAATGTGGTAGCTACTGTACATCCTACTATCAAACCAATGTGCTAGCTACTGTCTATCCCAACTATGCCACTGTCAAACCAATGCGCTAGCTACTGTCCATCCCAACTATGCTACTGTCAAACCAATGCGCTAGCTACTGTCCATCCCAACTATGCTACTGTCAAACCAATGCGCTAGCTACTGTCTATCCCAACTATGCCACTGTCAAACCAATGCGCTAGCTACTGTCCATCCCAACTATGCTACTGTCAAACCAATGCGCTAGCTACTGTCCATCCCAACTATGCTACTGTCAAACCAATGTGCTAGCTACTGTCCATCCCAACTATGCTGCTATCAAACCAATGTGCTAGCTACTGTCCATCCCAACTATGCTACTGTCAAACCAATGCGCTAGCTACTGTCCATTCCAACTATGCTACTATCAAACCAATGCGCTAGCTACAGTCCATCCCAACTATGCTACTATCAAACCAATGCGCTAGCTACTGTCCATCCCAACTATGCTACTATCAAACCAATGCGCTAGCTACTGTCCATCCCAACTATGATGCTATCAAACCAATGTGCTAGCTACTGTCCATCCCAACTATGCTATCAAACCAATGTGCTAGCTACTGTCGATCCCAACTATGCTATCAAACCAATGTAATAGCTACTGTCCATCCCAACTATGCTACTATCAAACCAATGCGCTAGCTACTGTCCATCCCAACTATGCTACTATCAAACCAATGCGCTAGCTACTGTCCATCCCAACTATGCTACTATCAAACCAATGCGCTAGCTACTGTCCATCCCAACTATGCTACTATCAAACCAATGCGCTAGCTACTGTCCATCCCAACTATGCTACTATCAAACCAATGTGCTAGATACTGTCCATCCCAACTATGCTGCTATCAAACCAATGTGCTAGCTACTGTCCATCCCAACTATGCTGCTATCAAACCAATGTGCTAGCTACTGTCCATCCCAACTATGCTGCTATGAAACCAATGTGCTAGCTACTGTCCAACCTAACTATGCCACTATCAAACCAATGCGCTAGCTACTGTCTATCCCAGCTATGCCACTGTCAAACCAATGCGCTAGCTACTGTCCATCCCAACTATGCTACTGTCAAACCAATGCGCTAGCTACTGTCCATCCCAACTATGCTACTGTCAAACCAATGCGCTACCTACTGTCCATTCCAACTATGCTACTATCAAACCAATGCGCTAGCTACAGTCCATCCCAACTATGCTACTATCAAACCAATGCGCTAGCTACTGTCCATCCCAACTATGCTACTATCAAACCAATGCGCTAGCTACTGTCCATCCCAACTATGCTACTATCAAACCAATGTGCTAGCTACTGTCCATCCCAACTATGCTACTATCAAACCAATGTGCTAGCTAATGTCCATCCATCAAACCAATGTGCTAGCTACTGTCCATCCCAACTATGCTACTGTCAAACCAATGCGCTAGCTACTGTCCATCCCAACTATGCTACTATCAAACCAATGCGCTAGCTACTGTCCATCCCAACTATGCCACTGTCAAACCAATGCGCTAGCTACTCTCCATCCCAACTATGCTACTGTCAAACCAATGCGCTAGCTACTGTCTATCCCAACTATGCCACTGTCAAACCAATGCGCTAGCTACTGTCCATCCCAACTATGCTACTGTCAAACCAATGCGCTAGCTACTGTCCATCCCAACTATGCTACTGTCAAACCAATGTGCTAGCTACTGTCCATCCCAACTATGCTGCTATCAAACCAATGTGCTAGCTACTGTCCATCCCAACTATGCTACTGTCAAACCAATGCGCTAGCTACTGTCCATTCCAACTATGCTACTATCAAACCAATGCGCTAGCTACAGTCCATCCCAACTATGCTACTATCAAACCAATGCGCTAGCTACTGTCCATCCCAACTATGCTACTATCAAACCAATGCGCTAGCTACTGTCCATCCCAACTATGATGCTATCAAACCAATGTGCTAGCTACTGTCCATCCCAACTATGCTATCAAACCAATGTGCTAGCTACTGTCGATCCCAACTATGCTATCAAACCAATGTAATAGCTACTGTCCATCCCAACTATGCTACTATCAAACCAATGCGCTAGCTACTGTCCATCCCAACTATGCTACTATCAAACCAATGCGCTAGCTACTGTCCATCCCAACTATGCTACTATCAAACCAATGCGCTAGCTACTGTCCATCCCAACTATGCTACTATCAAACCAATGCGCTAGCTACTGTCCATCCCAACTATGCTACTATCAAACCAATGTGCTAGATACTGTCCATCCCAACTATGCTGCTATCAAACCAATGTGCTAGCTACTGTCCATCCCAACTATGCTGCTATCAAACCAATGTGCTAGCTACTGTCCATCCCAACTATGCTGCTATGAAACCAATGTGCTAGCTACTGTCCAACCTAACTATGCCACTATCAAACCAATGCGCTAGCTACTGTCTATCCCAGCTATGCCACTGTCAAACCAATGCGCTAGCTACTGTCCATCCCAACTATGCTACTGTCAAACCAATGCGCTAGCTACTGTCCATCCCAACTATGCTACTGTCAAACCAATGCGCTAGCTACTGTCCATTCCAACTATGCTACTATCAAACCAATGCGCTAGCTACAGTCCATCCCAACTATGCTACTATCAAACCAATGCGCTAGCTACTGTCCATCCCAACTATGCTACTATCAAACCAATGCGCTAGCTACTGTCCATCCCAACTATGCTACTATCAAACCAATGTGCTAGCTACTGTCCATCCCAACTATGCTACTATCAAACCAATGTGCTAGCTAATGTCCATCCATCCTACTGTCCATCCCAACTATGCTACTGTCAAACCAATGCGCTAGCTACTGTCCATCCCAACTATGCTACTATCAAACCAATGCGCTAGCTACTGTCCATCCCAACTATGCTGCTATCAAACCAATGCGCTAGCTACTGTCCATCCCAATATCTACTATCAAACCAATGCGCTAGCTACTGTCCATCCCAACTATGCTACTATCAAACCAATGTGGTAGCTACTGTACATCCTACTATCAAACCAATGTGCTAGCTACTGTCCATCCCAACTATGCTACTATCAAACCAATGCGCTAGCTACTGTCCATCCCAACTATGATGCTATCAAACCAATGTGCTAGCTACTGTCCATCCCAACTATGCTATCAAACCAATGTGCTAGCTACTGTCCATCCCAACTATGCTATCAAACCAATGTAATAGCTACTGTCCATCCCAACTATGCTACTATCAAACCAATGCGCTAGCTACTGTCCATCCCAACTATGCTACTATCAAACCAATGCGCTAGCTACTGTCCATCCCAACTATGCTACTATCAAACCAATGCGCTAGCTACTGTCCATCCCAACTATGCTACTATCAAACCAATGCGCTAGCTACTGTCCATCCCAACTATGCTACTATCAAACCAATGTGCTAGCTACTGTCCATCCCAACTATGCTGCTATCAAACCAATGTGCTAGCTACTGTCCATCCCAACTATGCTGTTATCAAACCAATGTGCTAGCTACTGTCCATCCCAACTATGCTGCTATGAAACCAATGTGCTAGCTACTGTCCAACCTAACTATGCCACTATCAAACCAATGCGCTAGCTACTGTCTATCCCAACTATGCCACTGTCAAACCAATGCGCTAGCTACTGTCCATCCCAACTATGCTACTGTCAAACCAATGCGCTAGCTACTGTCCATCCCAACTATGCTACTGTCAAACCAATGCGCTAGCTACTGTCCATTCCAACTATGCTACTATCAAACCAATGCGCTAGCTACAGTCCATCCCAACTATGCTACTATCAAACCAATGCGCTAGCTACTGTCCATCCCAACTATGCTACTATCAAACCAATGCGCTAGCTACTGTCCATCCCAACTACTGTATGCCACTATCAAACCAATGCGCTAGCTACTGTCCATCCCAACTATGCTACTATCAAACCAATGCGCTAGCTACTGTCCATCCCAACTACTGTATGCCACTATCAAACCAATGCGCTAGCTACTGTCCATCCCAACTATGCCACTATCAAACCAATGCGCTAGCTACTGTCCATCCCAACTATGCTACTATCAAACCAATGCGCTAGCTACTGTCTATCCCAACTATGCCACTGTCAAACCAATGCGCTAGCTACTGTCCATCCCAACTATGCTACTGTCAAACCAATGCGCTAGCTACTGTCCATCCCAACTATGCTACTGTCAAACCAATGCGCTAGCTACTGTCCATTCCAACTATGCTACTATCAAACCAATGCGCTAGCTACAGTCCATCCCAACTATGCTACTATCAAACCAATGCGCTAGCTACTGTCCATCCCAACTATGCTTCTATCAAACCAATGCGCTAGCTACTGTCCATCCCAACTATGCCACTATCAAACCAATGCGCTAGCTACTGTCCATCCCAACTATGCTACTATCAAACCAATGCGCTAGCTACTGTCCATCCCAACTATGCTACTATCAAACCAATGTGCTAGCTAATGTCCATCCATCAAACCAATGTGCTAGCTACTGTCCATCCCAACTATGCTACTGTCAAACCAATGCGCTAGCTACTGTCCATCCCAACTATGCTACTATCAAACCAATGCGCTAGCTACTGTCCATCCCAACTATGCTACTATCAAACCAATGCGCTAGCTACTGTCCATCCCAATATCTACTATCAAACCAATGCGCTAGCTACTGTCCATCCCAACTATGCTACTATCAAACCAATGTGGTAGCTACTGTACATCCTACTATCAAACCAATGTGCTAGCTACTGTCCATCCCAACTATGCTACTATCAAACCAATGCGCTAGCTACTGTCCATCCCAACTATGATGCTATCAAACCAATGTGCTAGCTACTGTCCATCCCAACTATGCTATCAAACCAATGTGCTAGCTACTTTCCATCCCAACTATGCTATCAAACCAATGTAATAGCTACTGTCCATCCCAACTATGCTACTATCAAACCAATGCGCTAGCTACTGTCCATCCCAACTATGCTACTATCAAACCAATGCACTAGCTACTGTCCATCCCAACTATGCTACTATCAAACCAATGCGCTAGCTACTGTCCATCCCAACTATGCTACTATCAAACCAATGCGCTAGCTACTGTCCATCCCAACTATGCTACTATCAAACCAATGTGCTAGCTACTGTCCATCCCAACTATGCTGCTATCAAACCAATGTGCTAGCTACTGTCCATCCCAACTATGCTGCTATCAAACCAATGTGCTAGCTACTGTCCATCCCAACTATGCTGCTATGAAACCAATGTGCTAGCTACTGTCCAACCTAACTATGCCACTATCAAACCAATGCGCTAGCTACTGTCTATCCCAACTATGCCACTGTCAAACCAATGCGCTAGCTACTGTCCATCCCAACTATGCTACTGTCAAACCAATGCGCTAGCTACTGTCCATCCCAACTATGCTACTGTCAAACCAATGCGCTAGCTACTGTCCATTCCAACTATGCTACTATCAAACCAATGCGCTAGCTACAGTCCATCCCAACTATGCTACTATCAAACCAATGCGCTAGCTACTGTCCATCCCAACTATGCTACTATCAAACCAATGCGCTAGCTACTGTCCATCCCAACTACTGTATGCCACTATCAAACCAATGCGCTAGCTACTTTCCATCCCAACTATGCCACTATCAAACCAATGCGCTAGCTACTGTCCATCCCAACTATGCTACTATCAAACCAATGCGCTAGCTACTGTCTATCCCAACTATGCCACTGTCAAACCAATGTGCTAGCTACTGTCTATCCCAACTATGCCACTGTCAAACCAATGCGCTAGCCACTGTCCATCCTAACTATGCCACTATCAAACCAATGCGCTAGCTACTGTCTATCCCAACTATGCCACTGTCAAACCAATGCGCTAGCTACTGTCCATCCCAACTATGCTACTGTCAAACCAATGCGCTAGCTACTGTCCATCCCAACTATGCTACTGTCAAACCAATGTGCTAGCTACTGTCCATCCCAACTATGCTGCTATCAAACCAATGCGCTAGCTACTGTCCATCCCAACTATGCTACTGTCAAACCAATGCGCTAGCTACTGTCCATTCCAACTATGCTACTATCAAACCAATGCGCTAGCTACAGTCCATCCCAACTATGCTACTATCAAACCAATGCGCTAGCTACTGTCCATCCCAACTATGCTACTATCAAACCAATGCGCTAGCTACTGTCCATCCCAACTATGATGCTATCAAACCAATGTGCTAGCTACTGTCCATCCCAACTATGCTATCAAACCAATGTGCTAGCTACTGTCCATCCCAACTATGCTATCAAACCAATGTAATAGCTACTGTCCATCCCAACTATGCTACTATCAAACCAATGCGCTAGCTACTGTCCATCCCAACTATGCTACTATCAAACCAATGCGCTAGCTACTGTCCATCCCAACTATGCTACTATCAAACCAATGCGCTAGCTACTGTCCATCCCAACTATGCTACTATCAAACCAATGCGCTAGCTACTGTCCATCCCAACTATGCTACTATCAAACCAATGTGCTAGCTACTGTCCATCCCAACTATGCTGCTATCAAACCAATGTGCTAGCTACTGTCCATCCCAACTATGCTGCTATCAAACCAATGTGCTAGCTACTGTCCATCCCAACTATGCTGCTATGAAACCAATGTGCTAGCTACTGTCCAACCTAACTATGCCACTATCAAACCAATGCGCTAGCTACTGTCTATCCCAGCTATTCCACTGTCAAACCAATGCGCTAGCTACTGTCCATCCCAACTATGCTACTGTCAAACCAATGCGCTAGCTACTGTCCATCCCAACTATGCTACTGTCAAACCAATGCGCTAGCTACTGTCCATTCCAACTATGCTACTATCAAACCAATGCGCTAGCTACAGTCCATCCCAACTATGCTACTATCAAACCAATGCGCTAGCTACTGTCCATCCCAACTATGCTACTATCAAACCAATGCGCTAGCTACTGTCCATCCCAACTATGCTACTATCAAACCAATGTGCTAGCTACTGTCCATCCCAACTATGCTACTATCAAACCAATGTGCTAGCTAATGTCCATCCATCAAACCAATGTGCTAGCTACTGTCCATCCCAACTATGCTACTGTCAAACCAATGCGCTAGCTACTGTCCATCCCAACTATGCTACTATCAAACCAATGCGCTAGCTACTGTCCATCCCAACTATGCTACTATCAAACCAATGCGCTAGCTACTGTCCATCCCAATATCTACTATCAAACCAATGCGCTAGCTACTGTCCATCCCAACTATGCTACTATCAAACCAATGTGGTAGCTACTGTACATCCTACTATCAAACCAATGTGCTAGCTACTGTCCATCCCAACTATGCTACTATCAAACCAATGCGCTAGCTACTGTCCATCCCAACTATGATGCTATCAAACCAATGTGCTAGCTACTGTCCATCCCAACTATGCTATCAAACCAATGTGCTAGCTACTGTCCATCCCAACTATGCTATCAAACCAATGTAATAGCTACTGTCCATCCCAACTATGCTACTATCAAACCAATGCGCTAGCTACTGTCCATCCCAACTATGCTACTATCAAACCAATGCGCTAGCTACTGTCCATCCCAACTATGCTACTATCAAACCAATGCGCTAGCTACTGTCCATCCCAACTATGCTACTATCAAACCAATGCGCTAGCTACTGTCCATCCCAACTATGCTACTATCAAACCAATGTGCTAGCTACTGTCCATCCCAACTATGCTGCTATCAAACCAATGTGCTAGCTACTGTCCATCCCAACTATGCTGTTATCAAACCAATGTGCTAGCTACTGTCCATCCCAACTATGCTGCTATGAAACCAATGTGCTAGCTACTGTCCAACCTAACTATGCCACTATCAAACCAATGCGCTAGCTACTGTCTATCCCAACTATGCCACTGTCAAACCAATGCGCTAGCTACTGTCCATCCCAACTATGCTACTGTCAAACCAATGCACTAGCTACTGTCCATCCCAACTATGCTACTATCAAACCAATGCGCTAGCTACTGTCCATCCCAACTATGCTACTATCAAACCAATGCGCTAGCTACTGTCCATCCCAACTACTGTATGCCACTATCAAACCAATGCGCTAGCTACTGTCCATCCCAACTATGCTACTATCAAACCAATGCGCTAGCTACTGTCCATCCCAACTACTGTATGCCACTATCAAACCAATGCGCTAGCTACTGTCCATCCCAACTATGCCACTATCAAACCAATGCGCTAGCTACTGTCCATCCCAACTATGCTACTATCAAACCAATGCGCTAGCTACTGTCTATCCCAACTATGCCACTGTCAAACCAATGCGCTAGCTACTGTCCATCCCAACTATGCTACTGTCAAACCAATGCGCTAGCTACTGTCCATCCCAACTATGCTACTGTCAAACCAATGCGCTAGCTACTGTCCATTCCAACTATGCTACTATCAAACCAATGCGCTAGCTACAGTCCATCCCAACTATGCTACTATCAAACCAATGCGCTAGCTACTGTCCATCCCAACTATGCTACTGTCAAACCAATGTGCTAGCTACTGTCCATCCCAACTATGCTACTATCAAACCAATGTGCTAGCTAATGTCCATCCATCAAACCAATGTGCTAGCTACTGTCCATCCCAACTATGCTACTGTCAAACCAATGCGCTAGCTACTGTCCATCCCAACTATGCTACTATCAAACCAATGCGCTAGCTACTGTCCATCCCAACTATGCTACTATCAAACCAATGCGCTAGCTACTGTCCATCCCAATATCTACTATCAAACCAATGCGCTAGCTACTGTCCATCCCAACTATGCTACTATCAAACCAATGTGGTAGCTACTATACATCCTACTATCAAACCAATGTGCTAGCTACTGTCCATCCCAACTATGCTACTATCAAACCAATGCGCTAGCTACTGTCCATCCCAACTATGATGCTATCAAACCAATGTGCTAGCTACTGTCCATCCCAACTATGCTATCAAACCAATGTGCTAGCTACTGTCCATCCCAACTATGCTATCAAACCAATGTAATAGCTACTGTCCATCCCAACTATGCTACTATCAAACCAATGCGCTAGCTACTGTCCATCCCAACTATGCTACTATCAAACCAATGCGCTAGCTACTGTCCATCCCAACTATGCTACTATCAAACCAATGCGCTAGCTACTGTCCATCCCAACTATGCTACTATCAAACCAATGCGCTAGCTACTGTCCATCCCAACTATGCTACTATCAAACCAATGTGCTAGCTACTGTCCATCCCAACTATGCTGCTATCAAACCAATGTGCTAGCTACTGTCCATCCCAACTATGCTGCTATGAAACCAATGTGCTAGCTACTGTCCAACCTAACTATGCCACTATCAAACCAATGCGCTAGCTACTGTCTATCCCAACTATGCCACTGTCAAACCAATGCGCTAGCTACTGTCCATCCCAACTATGCTACTGTCAAACCAATGCGCTAGCTACTGTCCATCCCAACTATGCTACTGTCAAACCAATGCGCTAGCTACTGTCCATTCCAACTATGCTACTATCAAACCAATGCGCTAGCTACAGTCCATCCCAACTATGCTACTATCAAACCAATGCGCTAGCTACTGTCCATCCCAACTATGCTCCTATCAAACCAATGCGCTAGCTACTGTCCATCCCAACTATGCTACTGTCAAACCAATGCGCTAGCTACTGTCCATTCCAACTATGCTACTATCAAACCAATGCGCTAGCTACAGTCCATCCCAACTATGCTACTATCAAACCAATGCGCTAGCTACTGTCCATCCCAACTATGCTACTATCAAACCAATGCGCTAGCTACTGTCCATCCCAACTATGATGATATCAAACCAATGTGCTAGCTACTGTCCATCCCAACTATGCTATCAAACCAATGTGCTAGCTACTGTCCATCCCAACTATGCTATCAAACCAATGTAATAGCTACTGTCCATCCCAACTATGCTACTATCAAACCAATGCGCTAGCTACTGTCCATCCCAACTATGCTACTATCAAACCAATGCGCTAGCTACTGTCCATCCCAACTATGCTACTATCAAACCAATGCGCTAGCTACTGTCCATCCCAACTATGCTACTATCAAACCAATGCGCTAGCTACTGTCCATCCCAACTATGCTACTATCAAACCAATGTGCTAGCTACTGTCCATCCCAACTATGCTGCTATCAAACCAATGTGCTAGCTACTGTCCATCCCAACTATGCTGCTATCAAACCAATGTGCTAGCTACTGTCCATCCCAACTATGCTGCTATGAAACCAATGTGCTAGCTACTGTCCAACCTAACTATGCCACTATCAAACCAATGCGCTAGCTACTGTCTATCCCAGCTATGCCACTGTCAAACCAATGCGCTAGCTACTGTCCATCCCAACTATGCTACTGTCAAACCAATGCGCTAGCTACTGTCCATCCCAACTATGCTACTGTCAAACCAATGCGCTAGCTACTGTCCATTCCAACTATGCTACTATCAAACCAATGCGCTAGCTACAGTCCATCCCAACTATGCTACTATCAAACCAATGCGCTAGCTACTGTCCATCCCAACTATGCTACTATCAAACCAATGCGCTAGCTACTGTCCATCCCAACTACTGTATGCCACTATCAAACCAATGCGCTAGCTACTGTCCATCCCAACTATGCCACTATCAAACCAATGCGCTAGCTACTGTCCATCCCAACTATGCTACTATCAAACCAATGCGCTAGCTACTGTCTATCCCAACTATGCCACTGTCAAACCAATGCGCTAGCTACTGTCCATCCCAACTATGCTACTGTCAAACCAATGCGCTAGCTACTGTCCATCCCAACTATGCTACTGTCAAACCAATGCGCTAGCTACTGTCCATTCCAACTATGCTACTATCAAACCAATGCGCTAGCTACAGTCCATCCCAACTATGCTACTATCAAACCAATGCGCTAGCTACTGTCCATCCCAACTATGCTTCTATCAAACCAATGCGCTAGCTACTGTCCATCCCAACTATGCCACTATCAAACCAATGCGCTAGCTACTGTCCATCCCAACTATGCTACTATCAAACCAATGCGCTAGCTACTGTCCATCCCAACTATGCTACTATCAAACCAATGTGCTAGCTACTGTCCATCCCAACTATGCTACTATCAAACCAATGTGCTAGCTAATGTCCATCCATCAAACCAATGTGCTAGCTACTGTCCATCCCAACTATGCTACTATCAAACCAATGCGCTAGCTACTGTCCATCCCAACTATGCTACTATCAAACCAATGCACTAGCTACTGTCCATCCCAATATCTACTATCAAACCAATGCGCTAGCTACTGTCCATCCCAACTATGCTACTATCAAACCAATGTGGTAGCTACTGTACATCCTACTATCAAACCAATGTGCTAGCTACTGTCCATCCCAACTATGCTACTATCAAACCAATGCGCTAGCTACTGTCCATCCCAACTATGATGCTATCAAACCAATGTGCTAGCTACTGTCCATCCCAACTATGCTATCAAACCAATGTGCTAGCTACTGTCCATCCCAACTATGCTATCAAACCAATGTAATAGCTACTGTCCATCCCAACTATGCTACTATCAAACCAATGCGCTAGCTACTGTCCATCCCAACTATGCTACTATCAAACCAATGCGCTAGCTACTGTCCATCCCAACTATGCTACTATCAAACCAATGCGCTAGCTACTGTCCATCCCAACTATGCTACTATCAAACCAATGCGCTAGCTACTGTCCATCCCAACTATGCTACTATCAAACCAATGTGCTAGCTACTGTCCATCCCAACTATGCTGCTATCAAACCAATGTGCTAGCTACTGTCCATCCCAACTATGCTGCTATCAAACCAATGTGCTAGCTACTGTCCATCCCAACTATGCTGCTATGAAACCAATGTGCTAGCTACTGTCCATCCCAACTATGCTACTATCAAACCAATGCGCTAGCTACTGTCCATCCCAACTATGCTACTATCAAACCAATGTGCTAGCTACTGTCCATCCCAACTATGCTACTATCAAACCAATGTGCTAGCTAATGTCCATCCATCAAACCAATGTGCTAGCTACTGTCCATCCCAACTATGCTACTGTCAAACCAATGCGCTAGCTACTGTCCATCCCAACTATGCTACTATCAAACCAATGCGCTAGCTACTGTCCATCCCAACTATGCTACTATCAAACCAATGCGCTAGCTACTGTCCATCCCAATATCTACTATCAAACCAATGCGCTAGCTACTGTCCATCCCAACTATGCTACTATCAAACCAATGTGGTAGCTACTGTACATCCTACTATCAAACCAATGTGCTAGCTACTGTCCATCCCAACTATGCTACTATCAAACCAATGTTCTAGCTACTGTCCATCCCAACTATGCTACTATCAAACCAATGTGCTAGCTACTGTCCATCCATCAAACCAATGTGCTAGCTACTGTCCATTCCAACTATGCTACTATCAAACCAATGCGCTAGCTACTGTCCATTCCAACTATGCTACTATCAAACCAATGCGCTAGCTACTGTCCATCCCAACTATGCCACTATCAAACCAATGCGCTAGCTACTGTCCATACCAACTATGCCACTATCAAACCAATGCGCTAGCTACTGTCCATCCCAACTATGCTACTATCAAACCAATGCGCTAGCTACTGTCCATCCCAACTATGCTACTATCAAACCAATGCGCTAGCTACTGTCCATCCCAACTATGCTGCTATCAAACCAATGTGCTAGCTACTGTCCATCCCAACTATGCTGCTATCAAACCAATGTGCTAGCTACTGTCCATCCTAACTATGCCACTATCAAACCAATGCGCTAGCTACTGTCCATCCCAACTATGCTACTGTCAAACCAATGCGCTAGCTACTGTCCATCCCAACTATGCTACTATCAAACCAATGCGCTAGCTACTGTCCATCCCAACTACTGTATGCCACTATCAAACCAATGCGCTAGCTACTGTCCATCCCAACTATGCCACTATCAAACCAATGCGCTAGCTACTGTCCATCCCAACTATGCTACTATCAAACCAATGCACTAGCTACTGTCTATCCCAACTATGCCACTGTCAAACCAATGCGCTAGCTACTGTCCATCCCAACTATGCTACTGTCAAACCAATGCGCTAGCTACTGTCCATCCCAACTATGCTACTGTCAAACCAATGCGCTAGCTACTGTCCATTCCAACTATGCTACTATCAAACCAATGCGCTAGCTACAGTCCATCCCAACTATGCTACTATCAAACCAATGCGCTAGCTACTGTCCATCCCAACTATGCTTCTATCAAACCAATGCGCTAGCTACTGTCCATCCCAACTATGCCACTATCAAACCAATGCGCTAGCTACTGTCCATCCCAACTATGCTACTATCAAACCAATGCGCTAGCTACTGTCCATCCCAACTATGCTACTATCAAACCAATGTGCTAGCTACTGTCCATCCCAACTATGCTACTATCAAACCAATGTGCTAGCTAATGTCCATCCATCAAACCAATGTGCTAGCTACTGTCCATCCCAACTATGCTACTGTCAAACCAATGCGCTAGCTACTGTTCATCCCAACTATGCTACTATCAAACCAATGCGCTAGCTACTGTCCATCCCAACTATGCTACTATCAAACCAATGCGCTAGCTACTGTCCATCCCAATATCTACTATCAAACCAATGCGCTAGCTACTGTCCATCCCAACTATGCTACTATCAAACCAATGTGGTAGCTACTGTACATCCTACTATCAAACCAATGTGCTAGCTACTGTCCATCCCAACTATGCTACTATCAAACCAATGTTCTAGCTACTGTCCATCCCAACTATGCTACTATCAAACCAATGTGCTAGCTACTGTCCATCCATCAAACCAATGTGCTAGCTACTGTCCATTCCAACTATGCTACTATCAAACCAATGCGCTAGCTACTGTCCATCCCAACTATGCCACTATCAAACCAATGCGCTAGCTACTGTCCATCCCAACTATGCTACTATCAAACCAATGCGCTAGCTACTGTCCATCCCAACTATGCTACTATCAAACCAATGCGCTAGCTACTGTCCATCCCAACTATGCTACTATCAAACCAATGTGCTAGCTACTGTCCATCCCAACTATGCTACTATCAAACCAATGTGCTAGCTACTGTCCATTCCAACTATGCTACTATCAAACCAATGCGCTAGCTACTGTCCATCCCAACTATGCCACTATCAAACCAATGCGCTAGCTACTGTCCATCCCAGCTATGCTACTATCAAACCAATGTGCTAGCTACTGTCCATCCCAACTATGCTACTATCAAACCAATGCGCTAGCTACTGTCCATCCCAACTATGCTACTATCAAACCATTGTGCTAGCTACTGTCCATCCCAACTATGCTACTATCAAACCAATGTGCTAGCTACTGTCCATCCCAACTATGCTACTATCAAACCAATGTGCTAGCTACTGAACATCCCAGCTATGCTACTATCAAACGAATGTGCTAGCTACTGTCCATCCCAACTATGCTACTATCATACCAATGTGCTAGCAACTGTCCATCCCAACTATGCTACTATCAAACCAATGCTCTAGCTACTGTCCATCCCAACTATGCTACTATCAAACCAATGTGCTAGCTACTGTACATCCCAACTATGCTACTATCAAACCTATGTGCTAGCTACATCCCAACTATGCTACTATCAAACCAATGTGCTAGCTACTGTCCATCCCAACTATGCTACTATCAAACCAATGTGCTAGCTACTGTCCATCCCAACTATGCTACTATCAAACCAATGTACTAGCTACTGTCCATCCCAACTATGCTACTATCAAACCAATGTGCTAGCTACTGTACATCCTACTATCAAACAAATGTGCTAGCTACTTAACATCCCAGCTATGTTACTATCAAACCAATGTGCTAGCTACTGTACATCCCAGCTATGCTATCAAACCAATGTGCTAGCTACTGTCCATCCCAACTATGCTACTGTCAAACCAATGTGCTAGCTACTGTACATCCTACTATCAAACCAATGTGCTAGCTACTGTACATCCCAACTATGCTACTATCAAACCAATGCGCTAGCTACTGTACATCCCAACTATGCTACTATCAAACCAATTTGCTAGCTACTGTCCATCCCAACTATGCTACTATCAAACCAATGTGCTAGCTACTGTACATCCCAACTATGCTACTATCAAACCTGTGCTAGCTAAATCCCAACAATGCTACGATCAAAACAATGTGCTAGCTACTGTCCAAACAAACTAGCAGCAGCAAGCATCAGCCCAGTATAGCTAAATAACGCCAGACAAGATTACAGACTGTAATCAATGTATGAACAATGTCACATTGAGCATGCTCAACATTGTTAAAATTGAAATACATCTGAAACCTCCGAACGTAACGTTAGCATTAACTAACGTTAATGGACAATGCTCGTTTTTGACAACCTGGACCTTATTTACGACATATTGTAAGACGTTTGACTCACCGAGATCACTTTGGTGTAGTTCGGAGGCCTGTAGAAGAAATTTTAAATCCAGCGCGAGCCAGTATATCCATGTAATGGCGATGGTGGGGGCAACGAGAATGCAGTTTCTAAAAATCTATTTTCTGCCGCGAAACGGTTGTTTTCATCAATCTGTCTTGATGAATCGCTAGTTGTGCTTACATAGAGAGCATAGGCCTGTTGTGGTATTTCACATGCCTCTGTAATATGATCTTTAGAAACGTCTTTAGACACATAGCTTCCTCACTTGCTCCAGCAAGCATGCGCACAGCGTGCTGGAGCAACGATTGCGCGCTGTGCTGGAGCAAGTGAGGAAGCTACTACAGTGATAGCACCTATGGCTGATTTGTTATGATTTTTTAAAGTTTTAAACTTTAGACTGTTGCTGTAGCGCCACCTTGAGGTTTATTGACCTACAATGCAGGGTGAGGACTTTGGGTATAGTACTGGAGCTATGTGCAAATTTTGGTGATTTTTTGTCCACGGGAAGTTAGACTTCAGTGGAAGATGGAGAATAATAATATAGGCAAATACAATAGGGTTCCGGCAGCTACGCTGCCTGGCCCCTACGCTGCCTGGCCCCTAATAACTGACACCACCAGGTAACCACATTTTTACATGACTTCTATAAAATCCAGTGACAAACACAAATGACAAATCAAATGCTCATATTTATTAAAATGCTTTGAATTATATTAATTATAACTGGATCCACTCAGGAATCTGGGAGTGGGACAGAGAACAGGAGGAGCAGAAAACAAAACAGAGTTGCATACACCGAGAAACATAACAGTAAGCACAAGTCTAGTATATCAATGGGACTTGTAATTGGTCACTTAATTGGTCACCCAGTTTCTGGAATCAGTTTGACACAGTTAATTCATCATCATGAAAAACAGACTGCATGTTTCCTTAAAAATAAAATCTTTCCCACTGGGGTCTTGAATCCCTGATCTCCTGCATGGAAGTCCAACACTTAATCCACTACACTACCAAGTAACTTCCTCCACTACACTACCAAGTAACTTCCTCCACTACACTACCAAGTAACTTCCTCCACTACACTACCAAGTAACTTAATCCACTACACTACCAAGTAACTTAATCCACTACACTACCAAGTAACTTCCTCCACTACACTACCAAGTAACTTCCTCCACTACACTACCAAGTAACTTCCTCCACTACACTACCAAGTAACTTAATCCACTACACTACCAAGTAACTTAATCCACTACACTACCAAGTAACTTAATCCACTACACTACCAAGTAACTTCCTCCACTACACTACCAAGTAACTTCCTCCACTACACTACCAAGTAACTTCCTCCACTACACTACCAAGTAACTTCCTCCACTACACTACCAAGTAACTTAATCCACTACACTACCAAGTAACTTAATCCACTACACTACCAAGTAACTTCCTCCACTACACTACCAAGTAACTTAATCCACTACACTACCAAGTAATTTACTCCACTACACTACCAAGTAACTTAATCCACTACACTACCAAGTAACTTAATCCACTACACTACCAAGTAACTTAATCCACTACACTACCAAGTAACTTCCTCCACTACACTACCAAGTAACTTCCTCCACTACACTACCAAGTAACTTCCTCCACTACACTACCAAGTAACTTAATCCACTACACTACCAAGTAACTTAATCCACTACACTACCAAGTAACTTCCTCCACTACACTACCAAGTAACTTCCTCCACTACACTACCAAGTAACTTCCTCCACTACACTACCAAGTAACTTCCTCCACTACACTACCAAGTAACTTAATCCACTACACTACCAAGTAACTTAATCCACTACACTACCAAGTAACTTCCTCCAATACACTACCAAGTAACTTAATACACTACACTACCAAGTAACTTCCTCCACTACACTACCAAGTAACTTACTCCACTACACTACCAAGTAACTTAATCCACTACACTACCAAGTAACTTAATCCACTACACTACCAAGTAACTTAATCCACTACACTACCAAGTAACTTCCTCCACTACACTACCAAGTAACTTCCAAGTACACAATGTCATAGTACTTTTGTTCCTATGGAATCTCTCCCGTACTTCCAAAAAAAAGGGGAAAGGAGAGTGGGAGAGGGATGGAAAGGCCGAAAGTAAACGTAAGAATAGATCCACAGGCTAGCAGAGGGTGAGGGTATTGTTTCCCAAAATCTTCCCCACCAGGGTCTTGAATCCCTGATCTCCCGCATGGGAGTCCAATGCTTTATCACTACACTACCGAGGAACTTGTAAAGTGTATTTATTTTGGTGTGCTGGGACGACTGCCTCTTGTGGTGGCAACATAGAAATGCAGGTCAACAACGGGACGGAGGGAGAGAGGGAGGGAGGGAGGGAGGGAGGGAGGGAGGGAGGGAGGGAGGGAGGGAGGGAGGGAGTGACAACCCGACAAATGCTATTTACAGCCATGCACAAAAAAAACTTTTAACAATGAGTTAAAAGTTGATCGTTTTTAGATTGGTCTCTGATGCTGAATGATGCCCTATCTATTATAATCTATTTCTAGTAGAAATAAGCCTTTTGGACCGCATGCCATCCCTTGCAATACCGATCTTGGCCTCTAAGCCCATAGTGGCTTCAATGCGCCAAGCTGATCCTGGGGGCTTGCCGGGAAACCACAACTGCAAAGTAAATAGGCCCTAGGCTACAGTTGATTAAGGGCCCCATAATATCGAAGTTATAGTTACAAGCAGGGGCTCCGCTAGAAATTTGAATATGAAAAAGTATAACATTGTGCCCCCCAAACCTCATCATCATCATCAACCTAGACCCTATGATTATTATTATTATATTTATTATTATTATTATTATTATTAGCAGTAGTAGTAGTAGTAGTAGTAGTAGTAGTAGTAGTAGTGGTGGTGGTAGTAGTAGTAGTAGTAGTAGTAGTAGTACTAGTAGTAGTAGTAGTAGTAGTAGTAGTAGTGGTGGTGGTGGTAGTAGTCCCAGGAGCTAAGGTCTCGGACATCAGGACTGTTCTGCCATCTCTCCTCGCAGATTATCCCCTGGCCTCATCCATTATCATCCATGTCGGAACAAATGACATCAAGCTCCAGCAGTCTGAGCGGCTGAAGGAGGATTTCAAGGACCTGATCTCCACTGCTCAGGCACCAGGAAAGACCTGCATCATCTCTGGCCCTTTCTCCTCCCCCCGGTATGGTGATGCCAAATATAGTAGGATCCGTCAGCTCCACATCTGGCTGAAAGGCTACTGCTGCCAGTTGAAGCTTCCCTTCATAGATAATTTTACCACGTTTTGGAACCACTCGGACCTCTTCGCCAGGGACGGCCTCCATCCTAGTAGGTCAGGTGCCCGTCTGCTCAGTATGAATATGGACCTGACGCTGAGATCCTCCAGCGTCTGATGTGGGGTTAGCCTGACCCGTCTCAACCACCCTACTGCCAAACATAAACCTCCTGTACCCGCGGGTCGGGCTACACCAGCTCCATCTCACCAGCGCCCCATCACCATAGACCTGGACTCCCTGCCCCTCACTGAGACCTGGCATAGCGACGTTTATATTTCTATAAACAAATTCTGCCCACCTGAATATGCCATTCAGCGAATTATCTCCCACCGCACCCCTATTACCATAATGAAACAGTCAGGTGGATCTAATACAAAAAACCTGATATCCGTTCCAGTGAATATACTATCCAGGCCTACTAGACAGGCGAGCCAGCCCTTTTCTCCGGAAGCTATTTCAATGGTGATTCTAAATGTCAGGTCCCTACCAAGCAAAACCTTTCTCATTAATGATCTTATATGTGAACGTAAATTAGACTGTATGTTCCTAACTGAAACCTGGCTAAATATAAATGGACCAGCAGCCCTCATTGAAGCCTCTCCTCCTAACTATAGCTTTTTTCAATCTATCAGAAGTGGGAAAAAAGGTGGAGGTACAGCCACCATAGCTACAGATGCCCTCAGCTGCAGGACCATCTCCTTTGATGATTTCGCCTCTTTTGAATACCACGCTATTGTCCTAAAATGCCAGCCCCCAGTTCTGGCAGTAACCGTGTATAGGCCTCCCAAACAATGCTCTGCCTTCTCTACAGAATTTTCAGAACTCCTGTCCATCATCCATACAAATTATGATAAGATTATCATCACTGGAGATTTCAACATACACGTAGACACTGAGGCGGACTCGAAAGCTAGGGACTTTATCAACCTCCTAAACTCCATGGATTTTACCCAACATATCTCTGAGCCAACCCACAACCGCGGCCACACCCTTGATCTAGTTATTACTAAGGGCCTGACTATCACTGTTTCCTCTATTAGTGACCTCGCCCTCTCCGACCATTTCTGTATCTTCTTCACTGCATTGGTTCCTAAAGTCAAAAGTAGTACTGAGCGCTTTATCAAAAAACGTTATCTTACCTCCGCAGTAGCCGATAGCTTTAGAGAAATAATGACCACAAACAATTTATCAACTCCAGAAGTGGGGCCCTTAGGACATATTGAAGACTTGGCGACCACCTTTAACACCAGAGTAAGGGCAGCCTTGGATTCTGTAGCACCTATTAAACTGAAAAGGATCACAACCAATAATAAAGCTCCATGGCGAAATAAGGAAACATATCAACTAAAGAGAACCTGCAGAAGCTCTGAGCGTATATGGCGAAAAACCAAGCTACAGGTCCACCATAATATTCTCAAAGAACATCTCTCAGCTTTTAATAAAGCAATAAGAAATGCAAGGAAAGACCACTTCTCAAAATTGATATCTATCAATCGAAATAATTCAAGAGTGCTCTTCTCAACAATTGATAGCCTAATAAACCCTGCCGTAAAAACACCTGATAACCTGCTCTCTACCTCCAAATGTGAGGAATTTGCAGCTTACTTCAGAGATAAGATTATGAATATTAGGAGAAATATCACCCAGGAAAGGCCATGCATCCCGTTTACAGATCCTCTCCCTCCATGCAATGGACATATGAGCCTGTTTACACTGATTGACACAGAAATGTTGAGGAAAGTAGTATCCAAACTCAAAACCTCCACATGCCTGCTGGATCCCATCCCCACCGATTTTTTCAAAACAATTTTTGACTCTGTATCCTATGACATTTTATCCATTGTTAATGACTCCCTATCTACAGGTGTCTTCCCACCAATACTTAAAACTGCTCTGGTGAGACCCGTACTGAAGAAAAACAACTTAGACACTTCAGTTTTTAGCAATTTTAGACCAATCTCCAACCTTCCCTTTTTGAGTAAAATTCTGGAAAAAATAGTTTTCAAACAGATTAATGATTTCCTAGCTACAAGTTGTACCCTTGACCTTTTCCAGTCCGGCTTCCGCGCCCACCATAGCACAGAGACGGCATTAGTCAAAGTTGTAAATGACCTCAGAATTAATGCTGACTCCAAAGAGCTTTCTGTTCTCGTCCTCCTGGACCTGAGTGCAGCCTTTGATACTATAGATCATGCAATCCTCATCGAAAGACTGGAAAAGTGGGTTGGCCTCTCTGGTCCAGTCCTAAATTGGCTTAAGACCTATCTAACCGGTCGGGATTTCTTCGTCGCCCTCGGTGATTATAGCACAGGAAAGATCCCAATGACCTGTGGGGTGCCCCAAGGATCGATCCTAGGACCTCTACTATTCAGCCTGTACATGCTGCCCCTTGGCAGTGTCATCAGGAGGCACAACATTAGCTACCATAGCTACGCAGATGATACCCAACTCTATATTTCTGTAACACCCAGTAACTACAGCTTGGTTGACTGCCTTGTCAAGTGTACTACAGATATAAATATATGGATGTCACATAATTTCCTCCAACTAAACCAGGACAAAACAGAAGTACTGATCATTGGAGAAAAAGCTGAAAGAGAGAAACTAGCTGCACACTTAAAAACTCTGAAAATTGACACCAATTGCCAGGCTAAAAACCTAGGTGTCATACTTGACTCAGATCTTAATTTCGAAAACCACATAAAGAATATTACAAAGACATCTTTCTACCACCTAAGGAACATTGCCAAGGTGCAACCCTTTCTCTCTCAGGCTGACACCGAAAGATTAATGCATGCTTTCATCACAAGCAGGCTGGACTACTGCAATGCTCTACTATCAGGCCTACCAAAGAAAGCAATCTCTAAGCTACAAATGATACAGAATGCTGCAGCACGAGTCCTCACTAAGACTAGACGAAGGGCACACATCACACCAGCCTTAAAATCACTACACTGGTTACCAGTCAACTCTAGAATAGACTTTAAAATACTACTACTAGTCTATAAATCTCTCCACAATCACTCACCAGAATATATTTCAAACATGCTTGTTAAGTACATGCCCAACAGACCACTCAGATCCTCAGGTACTGAACTCTTAACAGTTCCAAAAGCCAGGACCAAGAAACACGGAGAGGCAGCTTTTAGTTTCTATGCCCCCAACCTCTGGAACACCCTACCGGAGTGCCTACGAAGGGCCGAAACAACGGAGGTCTTCAAGCGAGACCTCAAGACATACCTTTTCAACCTAGCCTACAATCACTAGCTAGGAACTTGAGACACAGAAAGGCAGCCTCAAACCTACCTGTGCATCCTCTATATACATTGGTCCAGTAGATGCCCCACTGTCGCCCGCAGACAATAGATACCCCCGTGTTAGTTGTGGATGTTGTAGTACTTAGTTAACACACACGGACACACAGACACACACCAGTCCACACCCAGCTTAGGCCTGGACCTGGGCCCAGTTCCCTTTCCCCTCACCCTACCCCGGGTCCGTATCCTTATCCCACCCCCAACCCTACCCCCAACCCCTGCCTCTAACTGGACCCAGGCACACCTACACTCACGCTCACACACATACAGACATACACCAGTCCTGGGCTCAGATCCCCTCACCCTAACCCGGGTCCGTATCCTTTTCCTACCCCCCACCCTACCCCAACCCCTGCCTCTATCTGGGCCCAGGCACGCACACACACACAGACACACATCAGGGTTTGCCACACCTCTCCCATGATGCTCTTATCCTTTCTTGCTCTAAAAATGTAGTTTGATGTAATGTACTGCTCTATATATGGCTCTGTGTGCTACTAACCCTGCTCTGCCTCCCCTCTCCCTAGTGCCTCTCTCTCTCCCTCCTATCTTCTAACCAGGTCCAGTGGATGCCCCACTGTCACCAGCAGACCACCCTGAGACCGATAGATACCCCTGTGTCTGCTACAGATGTCGTAACAAATTAGTTAACACACACACACGTACACACAGACATACAACAGTCCACTTCCGGCTTTAGGCCTGGGCCCAGTACCCCCTACCCCTCACCCTAACCCGGGTCCGTATCCTCTTCCTACCCCAACCCTACCCCAGACCCCTGCCTCTACCTGGACCCAGGCACACTCACACACACACTGACATACACCAGTCCTGGGCTCAGATCCCCTTCCCCTCACCCTAACCCGGGTCCGTATCCTCTTCCTACCCCCCACTCTACCCCAACCCCTGCCTCTATCGGGGCCCAGGCACGCACACACACACACACACACATTAGTGTTTGCCACACCTCTCCCATGATGCTCTTAGCCTTTCTTGCTCTGAAAATGTAGTTTGACGTAATGTATTGCTCTATATATGGCTCTGTGTGCTACTAACCCTGTTCTGCCTCTCCTCTCCCTAGTGCCTCTCTCTCTCCCTCCTATCTTCTAACCAGGTCCAGTGGATGCCCCACTGTCACCAGTAGACCACCCTGAGTCCGATAGATACCCCTGTGTCTGCTGCAGATGTCGTAGCAAATTAGTTAACACACACACACGCACACAGACATACAACAGTCCACTTCCTGCCTTAGGCCTGGGTCCAGTACCCCTTCCCCTCACCCTACCCCGGGTCCGTATCCTCTTCCTACCCCCACCTTACCCCAGACCCCTGCCTCTACCTGGACCCAGGCACACTCACACACACACTGACATACACCAGTCCTGGGCTCAGATCCCCTTCCCCTCACCCTAACCCGGGTCCGTATCCTTTTCCTACCCCCCACCCTACCCAAACCCCTGCCTCTATCTGCTGGGCCCAGGCACATTTATGCACACACAGACATACACCAATGTTTGCCATGTCTCTCCTATGATGTTATTAGCCTCTCTTACTCTGAAAATGTAATTTAATGTTATTTATTGCTCTATAAATGTTCTTAGCCGGTAGACAAACATACTCCAGGAGCTTGCTCGATCGCCTCGTTGAGAGGGGTCAGGGAAGAATTTTTACAGCTCACTTATCTGGCCCCCGGGTGATTACTGTTTTGCTTCCCTCTGGAATATGTAGGGGTGGGATGTCTGCCCACCTCCCTTGTTCTCTGTAAAGCGCATTGTGTTGCCTCTGGGTATGAAATGCGCTATATAAATAAAGCTTTGATTGATTGATTGAGTAGTAGTAGTAGTAGTAGTGGTGGTGGTGGTGGTGGTGGTGGTGGTAGTAGTAGTAGTGGTGGTAGTAGTAGTAGTAGTAGTGGTAGTAGTAGTAGTAGTAGTAGTAGTAGTAGTGGTAGTAGTAGTAGTAGTAGTAGTAGTAGTAGTAGTAGTAGTAGTGGTAGTAGTAGTAGTAGTAGTAGTAGCAGCAGTAGTAGTAGTAGTAGTAGTAGTGGTAGTACTAGTAGTAGTAGTAGTAGTAGTAGTGGTGGTGGTAGTAGTAGTAGTAATAGTAGTAGTAGTAGTAGTAGTAGTAGTAGTAGTAGTAGTAGTAGTGGTTTATGGGGGCCCCTGTCAGTGCAGGGCCCTTGGAATTGTCCTAATTCCCCCCTTACAGCTCCCCTGGTTACGAGAACTGTTGGGCCCTTCTTTCTCAGGGGATATGTGGGCTATACCTACAAACCACAATTCAAGTTTGGTGTCAAGGTATTGTGTGATGTTATGGCCTTTAACGTATACATATAAATAAGTGTTGCGACGAACACCTTGTGAAACACTTTGTGGGTGAGTCTCTAAGCAGCAGCCTGTAGACCAGTTTGAGCAGTTCTGACAGTGCGGTGAAGAAGAGGCGGAGTCAGACATAAACCCATACTCCACAGAAGAGGCGGAGTCAGCCATAAGCCCGTACTCCACAGAAGAGGCGGAGTCAGCCATAAGCCCATACTCCACAGTGGGCAGGGAGGATTGTTCAGTGTTAAAGACGATCAGAGCATAAAATAGTGTCAGAGGCAGTACCACGACCCAATAAAAGTGCCCAAAAGGATCCCTGCTGTGGAAGGTACAGGAAGTGTGTGTGTGTGTGTCAATAATCTAACATGAACAGATCCAATATCACCAGAATTGATACCCACATATTATTAGTGACATTATGTTTTTTATTATTAACACTTCAATAGTTAACAGACCACAATTGAAAGGGAATAGGATGGAAATAATGTGAAATAAGATTGCATGTTTTGGCATGGGCATTTTAGTCCAAATGTGTTTCCTTACATATTGCTTTTTATTGTGATTTAAAGCAGGTACAGATGAGTCTCACAGGCCTACTGAAGGACTACAGCAATGCTGTGAAGGTAATAACTGGCTTTAATGGGGAAGGTCTCCCTTTGCTCACAGTAATTTTGCATTTGTTTGAATTTGCGACCCCTACTGGCCATACATATATATTCCAACAGGATTTCTTACTCAATCGAACTTTCTTTTGTGTACAAGACACTTCTTCCTGACACAAATGGAAATAAAGTTCACATCGGGTTAATAGATTTCAATATTGCTCAAAAGTAAGTTTTGCCAATTTGCCAGTCCATATATTACAGAAAGAAGAATAAACTGTTTCCGCCCGGTTTCGAACCGGGGACCTTTCGCGTGTGAGGCGAACGTGATAACCACTACACTACGGAAACTGTGTGAACACTCAAACACTATGTGATCAGTAAGAAGGTAACGTAATACACAATTCCATTTCAACGCAATGTGCTCTCAACTTTTACATATTGTTAATACGCTGTATATACAGTCAATGCTCAAGAAAATGCAGAAAATACATTCCAATATATGTATGGATATATTGTGCTTTGTGTCGTTTTATATTTTCTTTATAGTATGAAACTTATCATAACACTGAAAAAAGATATAATTGAAGGTTATATAAATTCAATTAAAGAAAATATAAATATATTGTTATTAAATAATAAAGAAATACATTGAATACTATTCCAAGGATTCCTGCGCATATAGACTACTGTATACAGTATACTTCGTTTATTTTTGACATATATTGAACAATATTTGAATCATAATATACTATAAAATACATCAAAGGTACCTCAAAGCAAGCATGAAGGAAACTCAATCCAGTTGTTATTGTTATTCTGCAGCCTGTGAGGAACAGAAATGTTGCTGTAGAACAGTCATTTTTGATGGAATGAAAATGTTTATTGATGCCACAATTCTAAATATCCTAATCAACTTTAATCAAGTTATGAGAGAATTCGACAAGGTTTTACTCTTAATGTTTAAAGGCTTGTAGCCTTGTACAGTAAGTCATGTTTTCCCAAGCCCTTCGGTGTGAAAAGTTCCAACAATCCAGGTATTCTTCCATTTTTTAAAAACTGTTGATGGGAGGAATCATTCACTCTGGCCACTGGAGTCATGCCATCCCTTTACGTCCAGACCAGCGATGACTAGAGCAGCGCCTTCTCAAGGCAAACCTCATCCCAGAGCTGGGACAGTATGAGCCTGTGTCCCCTTGCCATGACAGTCAACTTGTTCATCCAGCTGGTCCATGCAACCAGGCCCTGTTAGGCTCTCCAATGCTGGGTCCATAGAGATTGAATCACCATAATTCTCTCTAGGCTCTGGACAGTCCGTCAGTGTGATTTGTGTCAAAACCTCCCCATGTTGTATGTAGAGAGCAACACAGGTCCACAGGTCCATGCTATAGAGTCACAGAGTTCGCTGCTCTGTCCCATCATTTATATATCCTTCTTCTTATCATCCAATCTAATAAATCCAATGCAATAAAGTCATAAACATGTCCAATAAGAAAAAACATCAATATATTAAATAGGAAGTAAACAACAGCTGAAAAATATATATATCGATATGTACAGACTCCACTTCCCCTGGGTAGTCATCATCACTGAAAAAGACAGAGCAGAGACAGACATTGTCCAGCAGTTAGTGGACATGTTAGAGAGAAATATAATTTACCTTTCTCTGACTTTTGGATGATATCAGAGCTACAACATACTCAGCCATTGCCATGTCTTGAGAAATGTTTTGAAGATGAGAACTAGCTGTGCCTCCCCATATGTGATGTCTTGAGATGTTAATTATGCTGATTAAAGAAGACTGAAGCAAGTGCAGCATCTTCTGTTCTCCAGTTTGGTATGACCGTACCCAACCAGATACTAGAGACTAAAATGGCTGACTGTCTTGCACTGACCCTGATGTGGACAAAATGGTGACCAACTCTCATTCACTTGCAGAAGTTTCATCCCAATTCATACACTGAAATGAAATAGACAAATTCAACACTAGAGAAAATAACTAAACCTGCTAGGCCTTCACAGACAGGGGGGGGGGGTTTGTTTCTGCCCAGTTTTGAACCAGGGATCTTGAGGCGAAGATGATAACCACTGCACTACGGAAAATATATTTCAAAATAAAACATTTAAGAATATGTCATATATCAACGCGCCATCATTTGCAAAATATTTAATTGAAATATATGGAAATCTGTAGTTTAAGGATTAATTGCTTAATTTCACTCTTTAAAATAAGGCACAGTACATAATATAAGTTAATATATTAGTAAACAGTTAATGTCTGTACTAAGCATTTATCAATTTTGTTAATGTTATCTAAGGTATTTATTATTTAAAATGAGTTAATACAGTAAATGTCTTTACTAAGCTTTTACTCATGTTTAACTAGCCATCTATAGGTACAGTACAACAATTGTGGGCACTTAAGCATTACTTACTTGTAGCAAAGCATTAATTAAAGGTATTGTGACCCTTATTGTAAAGCGTATGCATACAGAAAACTCAATTTCAGTGGAAACTAAGTTCACTTTGTGTTTAAGAAACCAATAACACAGTTAACCACATAACTCTGGTTTGACCACTTTGGTTATATGTAAAAGCAGCAAGGTCAGAGGTCAGACAAACCAAACTTTATTGAAATACTCTTGCTTGACAAACCTTCTGCCAGCATCCTGGTATGGGCAGCCCATCTCGACCCTGTGGGAACCAACAGGAACTGTTTATCTGATCAACTTTACCAACTAGTCACATACATACAAATATGGAAATCCATATCCATTAAGCAAATGGAAAAATGGGTAGGGTTGGCGTTTAACAACATGTGACCTGTAAAACAAGTTATAACTGTGACGACCTCAACACAATACTGTGACCAACAACTGCATATGAAATACTCCATGCATAAAACAAATACAAAACACACACAAACACATGTTCACTTCAAACACAGTGCCACTTTAACTGGCAACATCACAAATAAACCTTCTCTAGTGAAATTGCGCCACTTATCCCGTAGGGGTGAGACGTTAACAGGGAGTGGAGGTGGAGCGTGGGGTTGGGGCAGAAAGATACTCTACCAATTGGTAGGGGTGCCAGAGGGTGGCCCCGCTTTAAAGGCGGGTTTATATCAAAATATTGAGTTTATATAACTGAAGAAAGAAGAGAGGTCTGCACACTGTTTCAAAATCTCCCGAAGTGATTTAATAAAGCACAACGTTTCAGCCAACGAGTGATTTAATAAAGCACAACGTTTCAGCCAGCGAGTGATTTAATAAAGCACAACGTTTCAGCCAGCGAGTGATTTAATAAAGCACAACGTTTCAGCCAACAAGTGATTTAATAAAGCACAACGTTTCAGCCAACAAGTGATTTAATAAAGCACGTTTCAGCCAACGAGTGATTTAATAAAGCACGTTTCAGCCAACAAGTGATTTAAAAAAGCACAACGTTTCAGCCAACGAGTGATTTAATAAAGCACAACTTTTCAGCCAGCGTGGCCTTCAGGTGCAGCCTGGGCTTCTGAAACAGCGTGCAGACCTCTCTTCTTTCTTCACATTGTTTCACCACAAAAACATTTT
The DNA here is from genome assembly GCF_949987555.1 of Borostomias antarcticus. NCBI lineage: Eukaryota > Metazoa > Chordata > Actinopteri > Stomiiformes > Stomiidae > Borostomias > Borostomias antarcticus. The sequence goes on along the minus strand of NC_140248.1, from coordinate 4,111,563 downwards.
CAATGGCTTATATACATCTCTGGATTTCACCGCTCCATTGAAAGTGATTTCCCTTCATGAAAAGAAATAGTGTGGTGGAAGTAGTGAAGTGAGGTGATAAGGAAAGAGGAAGTGATGTCACATACCACTGGGCAGGGCTGGTCTAATCCAGGGGATCCCTGCTCGCCTTTCTGTCCCTTCAGACCCCTCTTACCCCCCCCACCCCGGTCACCCTGGGGGACATTAGGAGGGGGTCACACAAAGGTCATCTACTGGCACTGAATGGTTACTGAACGAGCAACAGGGCATCACCCATGTACAGTGAAGGGTATATAAACATAGACTTCACAGTGTGTCATGATTGTAACATGAATAGGGAATGTAGTAACGTTGTCATAATGCGACCTGTGAACCCTACCTTCTCTCCTCTCTCCCCCCGATCCCCTTTACCTCCCATCAGACCAGGGAAGCCCTTTCAGTGAGAGAGAGAGAGAAAGAGAGAGAGAGAGAAAGAAAGAAAGAAAGAAAGAAAGAAAGAAAGAAAGAAAGAAAGAAAGAAAGAAAGAAAGAAAGAAAGAAAGAAAGAAAGAAAGAAAGAAAGAAAGAAAGAAAGAAAGAAAGAAAGAAAGGGGGTAGCATAGAAATAGGTTGCATTACTGAGAAGTTCAATGTTGGACTCTAGAGTTCACAATAAAATTCAAGGCTTCAAGGATTGAAATTATTTGAGGAGTCAGTCCATGTATTTAAAACTGGAGTACTTACATCTAACCCTGGCAATCCTTGTTCTCCCTAATGAGGACAGGACAAAGAATCCACGTTTACACAAGTCTCATGTACAGTATTGAAGATAGCTTGTCACAAGTTTCACTATTTAGAGCTGCAGACATGCTGTATGATACAAAGATATTTTCCATAAGTAACAAATCAACACCATAAACAACTGTTCCAAATGTCAGTAAGTTCAAATCTCACAACTGTGTTCAGCGCGTGATTGTGTGGTGTCCAGAAACACACACAATCGAATGAGGTTTCGATGGATGGGGAATGTATAAAAGCACTTCTGACCTTTCCACCTTTGGTGCCAGGGAGACCAACCAATCCTGTTGAACCAGAAGGTCCCTGATCACCCTGTGTGGGGGGGTGGTGTGTGATTAGGCACATGGGGTACTGGTAGATATACACCCTACATTCTGGAGGATCAGACAAGCAAGGCTCTGTGCGCTTTCACTGTTCTATAGGGTTAAAGGATAAGAACACTGAATCTCTTGTTTATCCCTGTTCCTGGCTTCCCTGGCATGCATCTGACTAGTACAGGTTCAAATATTTCTGTTTTGTGCAGTACAGAGTTCTGTGTCAATAACGTCGGTGCGCGCACCCTGGCTCGTTGCTAGCTATGGGCACACTCGAAAAACTCTAAAAAGTATGATATACGTGGATTCAAGTTCAGGAATTACATGGTTTATGCTTCCAAGCTCTGAAGTCGTCCTGTAAACACCATAGGTCCTTTCGCCTCTGCATTTCGAAACAACAGTAACTTGTAAACAGTACTAATTTCACCAAACATACAACAGCCATCCCTTCACGCTGTAAACCTCCACAAAATTCATCCGAATCCGAATTTCGCAGAGGTTTACAACGTGAAGGGATGGCTGTTGTATGTTTGGTGAAATTAGTACTGTTTACAAGTTACTGTTGTTTCGAAATGGGAAGCCAGGAATAGGGCTAAACATGAGATTCAGTGTCCTTATCCTTTAAAACTGCACAGTCATCTCTCTTTCTGTGACTTTACCAGAAGTACCAGAACTTCTTCAATAGGGCCCCGCTGGGGAGAACAGTGTATGATGCAGAATAGCATAACGAATAGCCAGCCAACACACACAGCTGCCCTCAGTCTGTCCCTCTAGAACAGATGGACAGAGCGAGTTAGAAGAAGGGATAGAGCGATATTCACCCTTAACCCCGGGAATCCTTTGTCACCCGTATCGCCCTTTTCTCCTCTAAACACGTCGCCCGGTTCACCCTAGAACACAACATCTACATGTTAGCCGATTAGCAGACGCTTAGTGCGTACATTTAGTCTAGACTAGAGGAAGCAAACATCCCAGTCCAACATAGTATTTCAGCATCTTCAGTTAAGCTGAAATACATTTGAGCAGAATCCAGAACAAGACTTAATCGGGGTTAGAGTCCCTAACAGGGACCAGGCCACCTCGTACCTTGGGCCCAGGCATTCCATGATGTCCCTGGAAAACACAGATAGAAACCATCAGTTCTTCGTGAGCGCTGACAACAAAGAATGCCGATGTGGTGTGGGGGTTGTGAGAGGCACAGTAGACCATGGGTCAGGGTATTTAGACGGGGAGAGTTCTGTTACCCACCATGTACCCCTGGGGCCCGGGAGGTCCAGGGGGCCCTGGAGGGCCTGGTACGGAGATCAGCTGGGCCTGGGGGGAGGGCAGTGGTCAGACAACTACTGTACAAACAGAATGACTAGCTTTCATTCAGGTGTGTAAACATCTCCTCACCAGATTCTCCTCAAACCGGAAGTCCCCTCTCTCTCCTTTCTGTCCAGCGGCCCCCTGAAATCATCACGTACAAAAAGGTCACAGAGAGCAGCTGGGGGCCCCGTAGGCCCCTAGGAATACGGCAGAGAACATAGGACACGAAAGAGCCCTGCTACGTGTAAATATCCAACTTGTTGTAAATGTTCTGTAGCTACCTTTTCCCCGTCCACTCCAGGTAGGCCAGCATCTCCCTGTTGACGCAAACCAAAACATAAGACAGTATTGATGTGTGTGGATCTGCCAGCTCGGCCTATGAACCACCGACGTGCTAGTGCTGCCATCAACTCAGCTAAGTGGCAGTGGGAGAGAGAGAGAGCAGGTCTCAGAAACCAATGTCTGTTCTCTAGTTGCTCTACGATGATACTGTCATATGTCATTGTCTTCGGGACGGCTCTGACCTTTGACCCTGGTTCTCCCGGGGGACCTGGTGGCCCGGACGGGCCCTGAGGACACAGGAGAGGACCATGGGAGGGGACACCATATCGTTACCAAAAACACCCGACGGAACACAGTTGGGTAGAAGAGGCCTAATCTGAGTTCACCCAAGTCAGTGGATGAGTACCATGGATGAGTGTTTTACCTGGGCAGAGGTGTGGCTGAGGGCAGTGACATCAGAGGAGCCTGGGACACCCTTCTCCCCTGGAAAACCCTGCAGGGAGGGGGGGAGGGAGAGAAAACAACAATGAAAGCTCTAGCGTGAATCCCTACTGTATCTCCAAAGTAAAGTCAAGCCGTCTGACCTACATGTAGAGATGTAACGGTATGAAAATGTCATATCACGATTATAGTGAGCGAAATGATCACGGTTATCAGTATTATCGTGGTATTATAAAATGTGCTGAACATTTTCAAAAACTACTGATACACACACTGAAATCATTTCTCCGGGTTTTATATTGAAAACCACAAATAAATTAGCAACACTGCACTTTTTGTTTTGTGTAAACATTAAAATAATGTGTCTGGGAAACTGTTGCTAACTTTGGTTGATGCTGGACAGTATTTACAAGCGAGTTTTTCAAGACGCGGAAATCAAACACGGTTTTAGTGATCATTTTATCACGATAAATGTAAAGGTAATGTATGGAAATTTACCGTGGTTGATCATTATACCGGTTATCATTACATCTCTGACCTGTGGGCTTCATAGAACCTCATGTCCGAGGCAGAGAGAGACTCACCATGACCCCCCGAGGACCCACGTCTCCCACCTCCCCTTTGTCCCCCTGGGCAGAGACAGGACCAGCCGTAGGGTTCATACATGTACAAGGTTACATTCTACAATCAACAAAACTAAAGATGGTCCCAGGCAGCTCTTCAAGGTTAAAAAGCCTTTATTGTTTTTAAGCGGCTATGTCATTATAAAATCGTCATGGTATCAGAAGACCGCCGGGCCAAAACATGTTGGTGGTTTTTATAATGACATAGCCGCTTAAATACAGTAAAGGCTTTTTAACCTTGAAGAGCTATCAGCAGGGGTGGGCTGGCCATCTGTAGGTTCTGGAGAATCACTAGCGCACCCCCCCGCCCCCCCTCCCCCCGTCAACAAATGAAATGTGTTCTTGCTCTTGCGTTTTGATGTGGCTGGGCTGGGTCTGACTCCAGGGACGTTTCTTTAGTCCCAGCACGCCCTGGCTGTCACCAAGATGGCTGGGACCATCTTGTGTTTTATTCATTGGATACTGCCCCAGACTGAGTCCTGCAGAGCACCTTCTATCACATTTGAGTAGTTCAGGCCTGAGGAACGCTGCCGTCCTCTCCTTTCCTTCTCTCTTCTCACATTCTACAGCCACGTGTGCGTCTCCCCGTCCTCACCTTCATCCCTGGACGCCCCTCTGGTCCAGACACGCCCTGCTGTCCATGTCCACCCTGAGACAGACCACAGGCACATCTGATCAATACTGTCGTTGATCAGCCTTACTTCAGCTGGACATTACTGGCTGGCAAATAACAGTTTCAAATCCGGGAGAAAGTTCCACTCAAATGATTGCATTTTGAAAATTCAACAAAGATAAATGTCGGCCAGGCTACTTAGGCCTGGGATATACAGTATACACGTATTATGTGACTGTAACCGTGGGGTGGATATTCTAGTCAGATGCAAGTTCAACCTAAAACGTTTCACACACGCACCTCAGTCTGTGAGGTGATTGATGTTGGCGCAATTGAGGTGTCACATCGAAATGTGTGGTCGCTGTTAAAGTCCCTGTTCATCTCAAACTTTTTCATATACTGTAAATGTCTATTTCGTTCCTATCTATCGCTGCCGATAATGATTCAGCCTGCCTCCCATTCATAGAACCTGTTCCATGTGCGGTTCTGTGGGTTCTGTGGGTTCTGAGAACCGTCTGTCTGTGTTGACATTCCCAGAGCACTGCTGTTTGGACCGGGAGTCCCAATCAGAAAGACCAATTTAGGCTTCGTCGAGTGACACTTTTCTTTTTGTCGAGCGACATTTGTCGAGCGAAGAAGCATGAATCAGGGTCACCAGCTTCAATAAGGCAGAACATTGTAGCTGTCAAAACATGCGACCTGACTACACCCATGTAAGAAATGGGCAGAGATTTATTTATTTTTTGATCTCCCAAATCATCTCTTATGTTTGTACAAGCATTTTTGACTGCTGACATTTAGCTGCCGTTTTCGTAAGGCTACAGGTGGCTGCAGCTGGTCTGGGGTCTGTGATATTTTTCCCCCTCTGTAGATGTTATCATCAGCTGCAATAAGTCAGATGTGTAAGAGTTTAACCATTTAAATATTGCTATACTGCATGATACGTTGAGAGGGATAAGTGATTGAGATCCTCTGTGAAAACAGTGTCTTGCTGTAGCAGAGTTGAACACACTGCTGTTTGGCTCTGTTACAGTGTTGGTAATAATT